>NC_089851.1:7890085-8493419 GCF_036373705.1 Amia ocellicauda | reverse complement strand
GCGGGGGTGGCTAATAAACTCCACATATGGTATCCTCTTTCCAGAGAGCTGCCACCCAGTAGATCACTGAACTTCAGAATGAGCCAGAGGCGTAAATTGAGAGCTAGGGCTCATTGTTCCCAGCAGAAATGTATGCGGTTTCTCATATCAAATTACTCAAATCTCATTTCTAATTGATACTGTGGGTCCAATACAGCCCGGCACAGCTCAGAAATAGACTTTCAATTGGTTGCATGAGACGTCTGTGTACGCAGAGTAATCTACAGTTATACTATTCTATTGATAAGCATGGGATTTGTTGGTTCTACATATAGAAACAAAGCGTGGCAAGGAGAAACCTTTTTTCCCTGCTGAGTACAAGACTGATAAGACCTGTGATCCTCTGGTGTAGCATCTATGTGATATGCCTCCCAGAACTGTAAAATGTATTTTATAGGAACAGGCTATATTAAGTGCAAGACCATTATAAAGACACAGAGTGACATCTCAGAGCAAAGTCCACTTTGACACTCCACGCAGCAATTACAAACATGCATCAGAGGCACATTTGACAGGTACTATGAGGAGAAAAATATAATGCACTCCCAAATATGAAAGATCAAACCGCACAGAGGCAGCACTGAGCAACAGTGAAGTCGTAAAGAGACTAACAAGAACAGGGGCAGGTAAAAGGGAAGTTATGTAATACAAATAAATTTGAGGGAACTCAGACAATGAAAGCTACAAAATGGAAGGAATTGGGGAAAAAAAAAAAAAAAGATCAATTACACTTCACACCGTGGGAGAGGATTTCTCTACTGCTTCCAATAATCTACTAATTGTCCTACAAGATTGAAAAAACAACTTTGGAATGAAAGGTTTATTGTGAAACTCTGGGGCTGGAGGGGGATGAGAGAAAGAAAAAAATTACAAAAAAGAAAAACACTCAAAACCACAGTTGTAATAGATTTACTTTTCACGTATAGACAGCAGCTCCTATTCATGTAGCTGGAACAGAGCGACTGACTTGAGCATGTTTAATGATCCTAATTCTCACAGAACTGGATTACCTCCATTTGCCTTGCAGACAACCCTGTTACATCACTGAGATTTCAGCACAGAAAGACAGTAGTCTTGGTTAGGTACACGTAGTAGTGCTGCGAACCACAACATTGAGGTTTTTCAGATTAACACATTTAGTAAAGATTTCCGGTGTAAACCGATGAACGCTTTACATATCCCAGTATCTAATGTATGAATAATTACATGTGTTGTGCTGTTAACAATGACACTAATGAAACTCCCAGATAAACTAGGGATGGAGATCAATAAGGAGTCGATTCCCTTCACTACTTCAACAACATTGTTAATCCCTTGGAACAAAGGGACTCACAGGTACGTTGAATGGTCCCTGGGTCCAAATGGGTATTGAAGTACCGGTACATCTAAAACTTTGAACGTGAATTAGAAAGCCTGTACAGTTCCAGGGGAAGCTATATGAATACCATTGGATACTATAAACACTGCATTGCTATAGGCTGCTTTCTGCTGTTAATTTTTACGAATGTACAAACAATCATTGCAAAACACTGCCCAATATGGCCACATGTAGCGAAAAAGCACGAGGAAAGGAAAGGAAATTGAGATAAGTGAGCATTTCGATGAGGATAATCTTGATTTGTGCTTTGTTTTTTTTGTTTTGCCTTTGACTTTCTTCGGGAATTACACTGTGAATTAAGTTATTGGTGTATCTAGCTCCTGTAATAAGGTGTTTCAGTATCGAGTTGTTCAAATACAGAAAAAATAAACATCTGTCGATTACAATCACATTACTAGAAAGATAGATTTTTATTCGTGTATCGCTGTGGGTTGCAAAGCGAAAAAGCTCACATTTAGAGTAACTCGACAGATATGCAATATGTTAAACATATCATGAGAACTGAGCTCAGGTTAATTTTTGTTTTGTTGGTGTCATCCAATTTCAAATTTGGCAATGGGCCGGACACATTGCAAGAATAGCAGATTAAAGATGGACAAAAGGAAGTTATTTAATAGATCCCAAGAGATGAGAAAAGACCTAGAAGACGATCACATAGAAGATGGAAAGATGAAATCAAACACTTTGCAGGCATGACATGTTAAAGAGAAGCTGTAGATCGAAGCAAGTAGAAACATCCTGCAGTGGATCGATATAGTGATGGTGATATTACATATATATATATTTTATACAAGAAGAAAGGTGGTGCTGCACTGTGTAGTCATAACGCTCACAAGCAGGTCATTCTACCCCTGTCGAGAGTCGAGAGAGAAAGAAGAGTGAGACCAGGCTGTCAGACCCTGGAGGGAAGCCATGAAGACATGATGAGATATAGGGAGCTACCAGAGACTGGAGGTAGGACGGGGCAGCTTGGTGCAAAGAGCTGTGGGTAAAGATGAGGGTCTTGAATTAAAGTACCCTTCAGTCGCCACTATGCAAGAAATTAAAAACTCCAAACTCTAAAGCAAGGTTGCTCCACAAGTAAACAAAAATATATTGTTACAAATGCATTTATCTGACTGTTGCCCCATTTATATTGCACTTAACTGAACACTTATTACATTCAATGAAAAAGTAAAAACGCAATGCAAGTCAAATAGGTTTCATTCAGCCGGAGAAAGTGCATAGACGCACGCTGTTATGGCTAACTTAAAGTAGGCTTAGGTAACAGACAATTAGCAATTGTTATCACTAGGAAAATTCTGAAGTAATTACACAGCACACTTATATACCCAAAACACAGATGGCCATACCATGGGCTTAGTGCTAAGGTCTGAAGAGTCTGCAGGAGGCCAAAAAAAACCATTTAACCCATCGATTTGTCGCATTTAATTGCTTTAATTGTTATTAGCACTGTAAGTCTGCCAACAGTGTCATAGGATTACTTTAAATTCCTCACGCACCACTCACTGATCTCCCAGCATAATAGAGCATGTAATATGTACCAGGTTATTGTTTTATTTAAAAATAAAAAGATTTTATGGGTTGGACAGCTTCATCAAAACACTATTAGCTCCAAAGTGATAGTAAATAAACCCTGTAATAGTTTAATTAACTACAGGTAATTAACTACTACTCTGGTTTCTTATGTAATATGGTTCACAAAGCTGTAACGCATTTGCACATTCTGTAAATCTAGATTAAATCAAAGTGAGTCACAAAAAAAATCAAAGAACCTTATGTAAAATGGTTCAAAAAGTCAATGGATTAATTTTCTTTTATCCCTGTGAAGTGGCAGAGAAACACACCCTTTGAAGGATGAAGCTCTACAGCATACCAATTTGATCAGACACTTTTAGTGCACCAAATTAACTTCAGTAATCCACTTGTTAAGCTTTTCAAGTAGAAGGAAGTTTTGCGATACAATAGCACTCCCCATTACTTTTACTCCGCTTGTGATTACGGACTTCAGGTCGTAAAGATCTTGTCTTGTATGGACCAAGGGGAAACCCTTGCATTGTGAATGTGTAAACTTTTAATTAATCAGATCCTTACTCTCCAATACTCTGCTACCTCCATTGCCACAAGCACCCATCGGCTCCCAAGACCCTGTTGTTGAACAGGAAGATTTACTGAACTATTTATCTTGAATGAACATTAGAGGAAATAAAAACAATTATCTGCATGATTTCTGCAAATTCAACAGGTTTACAGTCACAGATTCTAAATTATTTATTTTATGGAAAACTTAATTAAAACTGCAAGCATAATTACAGGAGTGTATTGTCTTTGATTTTACTTCAGGAGTCTCTCACACTGACCTATTCCTCAGATACTTAAAAACAATAGGTTTGAGTATTGTATAGAATACATTTTATTCCTATTTAAGAAGAATAAACTTATTTTAAAGGCTTGGGATAACATCTGATGTGTTTTTTATGGGTGTCATTAGGATGGATCTTTACATTCATTCTTTTTGTCCTGAAAAGCTGCTACATTTTCTTTTTTGCAAGCACACGAACTACAGCTAAGCACAGAAAAGGGACCACCCCAAACTGTAAACAAAGTAAATCTCATTTCAATAGACAATCTAAAGGGGATTTTGTTTCTTAAACACACGACTGAGCAAGTAAATGACCCGATTTCCATCGCAATGTAAAAGCCACATCCTGCGCGCAAGCAATCCATCTCCAAGTTTTCATGCTTCCAGCAGCTGCCAACAGTACACCTGGGTTCAACTCAATGAAGGATATCTGTAAAAATAAAACTTTTAAGAGAAAAGATTATAAAAGGCCATATCATGTTCCCTTTGAAGCTCACAATCACCTTCATTTCAGCCGTCACTTGATATTATGCACAATCATTCTTGTAGAAATTTGGCTATACTTTTCATGCTAACATCTGACACATATTCCTTTTTATCAATAAATCATTATCTTCTTAACAGGATCAAGTGGAAAGTGTATAGTCCTATAGTCAAGCTATACTTTGTGTGCCAGATTCACTATCCTCTTAAGGAAACAGTTCATGCCATAAAGCGTCTTAAAAACACTTGTTCCCAACAGTTCCCGGTTTGTTATTAAATATAGACCATACCTTCATATGATTGTACATAAACTAGACTTCTCAGTTCATGGAACTGAAAGATGGTTTCCTTTCAGTGGGTCATTTGCCAAGTACACAAATAAGTAAATAATTAGAGATTCATAAGGAAATGTATATAGAGAAGTACCATTAAGAGTCAATCATAGTCTGTATATTAAGCAAAATCCTTAATAACAGGACAGATGCTCACCTCCAAAAGACTTCAGCATGAGACTGCACTATGATAACCATTGTTTATGAAATCTGTTTGCATATTTCCTCAACAATACAAGCTAACAACATATACCAATAGCATTGCTTTTCAAAATGATCACTAGAACTCCAACATTATATAAATAATGCTTTGAAATTGTTAGTTGGTATTATGGTGAAAAACAAGACCTGGGGGGAGTTCCACATTGTTTTAAAGGTCATTCTAATACTTGGAAGCTAATGCTACAGTACAACGTGACTCGTATTCCCCAAAAGGCAATATTTGTATGAATCACACTCAGCCTGCCATGACTGATTAAAACTTTGTCATCTTAGGTAAAACACAAAGTTCTAGTATCCAGGGAAATAAAAACTTTCAAAATGTTACTGGAGATTTTCAAACAAAGATAAATGGCTAAACAAGAGGGGGTGTTAGTTACATGCATAAATGGCATAATTGCCCAAGAGACAACACAGTTGCCCCATCAAACCATGGTTGGTCAAATCAACTGTGTTCTTGCAATGAGTCAGGGTTATTTCACCTGAAATGAAACGCATGCCCATAGAGAGAGAATGGGGCATTCAGTTTGCATTGACCTGCCACGACTCAAAAACGACAACTTGCCCATAAATAGCTCCATCTGACCAGAGACTGAAGCCATCAGACTGAAGCAGATAATGTCCCATGTGTGTCTGCAGACTATACAGAAGGCACCAAGATGCTGGGGAAGTGTGTGAAGGGGCCAGGAGTGTCAAGGACCTTGCAATGCCTACACAAATAACCTCAAATGCCTCCCATCACTCACATTTACTGTTAAGGTTAAGTGAATATACATTTTATCACTGGTTTGCCGTAAACAACTGCATAGGGTTCATTTTAAAATACTACTGCTGTGCACATTTGAAATAGTTCTCTTTCTTAAAAAAAAAAAAACTGACATGTATTTTTTCTTGTAACCAGATGAAGAAATCCTTTCCATAACAAAATCAAGAATTACGGATTTATTCAGTTAAGTTCCACAGAAACGGCCTTGTGGTTAAATTTGTATTCCTTAAACAAGACAATCTTCAAAGTATGAGATTACCTCAGTCTAAAGCACTTAACCCCTTGGTGAAAGCACAATCCAGAAAAACTGTTCATACAGAGCAAACCGATGGAAAGAGATAAATAAAATAAACAATGGATTAAGCGAGTTAGAGTCTGTAACTATAATGGAATTTCTTCTCTGCAAAACATAGCATATAAACTAAACTAATTATGCAGGTTAAGTCAGTGTACCAACTACAGGCAGATCAGTGTATTTGCAAGTGAGGTTTTTCTGACTGCAGCATACTTAACGGTATAATATCATTGCTAAACCACTCCTATCCATTTATAAATAGATAATTTCTTGCATATTTAATTACATATTTTAAAGACATTAACCACAAAGAAAAATATGTCACCATTAAAAAGGACCGTTTTATGGTAAGTTAACCTCAGTTTTATTAACCTTGTAATCGTGCATCAATGTATTCCTTGCATAATGAGGCATTAATAATTCCCCAGTGCATTTCAATTCATCCCTGTTCCTTCCTAGTGGCTTTGTCCCATACCCCTCTCTCTGAGTGTCCCTGCGATGTACAATCCATTATGAATTGATGCAATGCTGATTTAACTTGCACAAATTCAGATCTCATCGTTATCCTCCCACATACTTATGAAGTTAAATTTCACTTATGGGACCAGTTAAAACATAACCATCTTTTTGTCTTGTCTTGTAAATTAATAGTGTCCAAGGACACTTTCTAACTTTAAAGCCAGACAGAGGACGTACTCCCACAAAGCTGTGTGCATTAAAAGAAGGAGGAGTCTGAGCCCTCAGGACACTGACTCCCAGGTTGATGACCACCGCTCACCCTCACATTCACTGGCACAGGAACAAGACACATTTACCAGCATACTAATTAGCAGGCACTGTATTCCCGGCTGAGAGGAACGCCTTCTCACAATGTGCCACTGAATAGATTGACACACTTTTACACACCGGCTTCGTGGTGTGCCAGATAAAAGGGGGCTCGTTACAAATCTGAGACAATACTTATCTGAGCATGCCCTGGCACGCCACAGGACTATTAATCATTGCCAAGATGTGCGATTTATTGAACTTGCCTCTAGCTGTGAGCTAATCATATTCAAGCTCCATGTAGGCCTCCTTCACACCCTTATTGATTCTGCGCGTCTTTGGCAATGGCCAATTTTCGGCCTATACAACTGCACAGGTCATTGATAAACTGCCCGCTTTGTATACCAAATCAATGGTGCTCCAGCTCTTTCGATGTCCTGCCACAGGCTGACAGATAAGGGCCGAGGAAGAGCTTGACGTGCTGTAATGAAGATGCTGAATAGACAATAGGGCTTTGTGAAGCAGAACCGGTGGTCTGCAAAATCTGAAGGACGACACACCACAAGGTTCAAGGGAAATATTTAGCTTACGAGGAAAACCGTTCCCAACCTTCCAGAAGAATGGTTAACAAAATAAACCCACCCTGCCACCCCCACACTACTGACTCAAACACCGGGGGGGGAAGAGAGAAAGTTGCCCAGAGCAGAAATGTAAAATAAAACAAATTCTCAATGACAGGAGTATTTCATGCTTCAATGTACTGTTCAGAATACAAATATTGTAAGGCAAAAAGTAGACTTATTAAAAAAAGTCCAATATACAGAATCATATTACATAAATGCAAAAATCATGGTTGTAAAACACAAAGAGCCCAAAACTGCCTCAGAGATGCACTGAAAAATCCCAGGTTAACATGTAAAATATTGCATAGTTAAACACAACTACCTTCATTGTGGCTTTACTGGGAACAGCTCTTTAAAGCACAAGACCATCATACAAGTTTGTAGGTTGTGCTGCCATTTGATTTAAATTCTTTGGGACATCATTCAACTGAAGAGAGAGAGAGGACTGTCCCTTCTCGGTCATTAAAAATAAAGAAATCATACACTGGCAGACAAGTATTTACACTCTTATGGTGGGAATTACGGCTGATCATTAAAAGTAATGTCACCTCTAAGGAACCGCACAGGAGTTTATTGTACACTGAGGGGTGATCGGTTCAGACTGTGATAATCTAAAATGAATGATCAAATTCATGTTTCTCTGGGGGGGAAAATACATTTAAGGTCAGCTGTACTTAAAACAAAATGTCAGACAATTAATGTATAAAAAACGTATTACATTGAAGAATAGGTTTCTGCATGCTCTTACAGCATGACACTAAGCTTCAATTCAGCAAATAAACAATTAATTTAAACCTTAGGCCTTCTTGTCCATGATCAGCAAGTCTGTGTATTAAAGCTATAACTGAATTAGTGAATGCTTTAAAATACTTCACATTTCATTACAGACATGTCAGGTGACTTGGAAGATTCATTTTTCTGCATTTGTTTCTATATATACACATCCTGAAAATGCATAGATCTGTTTGACAGATGAAATGGATGGTCTCTGACACAGACCCCAACACTGCCTTCTAATAACTCTTATTGTTCACCATGCACATTTTCTTATATCACACACACACACACACAAATTGAAAAGGTGATTTACTTATAAAAAGAGATGTTATACACCAATGAATTGCATTATTGAGTTAGTTAAACCTTAATCTTAGCATCTAAAATGCACGTTTCATAGGGTCTTTGTTATTCAGCTAAACCAGTAAATGATGAGATCAAACCCACTGTCCTGTAGATACTGTCGTAAAGGAGAACAATGCTTATTGTGCGATTCCTACATGTACAAGCTTGAACAAGACATGGATATCCTCAGCTTTGTCACCAGGCATATGCAGCTCCTCCTTCTCGAGCTCGAACAGTGAGCAGAATCTCACACTTATTCCCGAGAGACAGAACTGTAGTGGCACTGCATTTTCAGTCTGGCGAATCGGTGCGAGTCTTGCAGATTCATGGGGAGAGACTGGGGGGGAGGGGATGATGATGCAAGGCAATCATTCCCGTTCTACAGCTGCGGCTCTTGCACAGCTACGTACCATTCATGCAAAGGTTTAAGTAAAGCCTTGCCCTGAGCTGATGCAAACCTGCCAAAGGCCTACTGTTATTATTATGATTAGACCTCATATAATAAAATTTTCACATGCAGAACAGTGCAGGAAGTCTTCAGTAAAGTGTTTTAACAAATGGACACGAGGCAGTGATAGATTGTGAGGTTGTAGATTGTAATGTGTGTGAATGTGGCATGAATGTTAGCATTACTTAAGCAAAACATATTTAACATTGTTCAGAAATAAATGACTAGTAAGTATAATTCCATTTACTAACAAAAAGGAAAATGCTGCTTAAAATAAGTCCATACAGGGAAGTAAACACTGCTTATGGTCACAGGCAAGAGAAACTTCATACAGTCATCTGCATGTTTGCTGATCTTGTGTTTCAAGGGCATGCTAACAAAAACAGGCCAAAGCCTCCTGCTTGTGGTCATTGCCCTCCCCACAGAAAGGTTCACAGTCACATGATCCCACAGATCCTTTGATGCCCAATAGCTATGAAATCCACAGAGATGAAAGTGAAAATCATTCTGAAAGATCTGTAGCTGTTGTTTCAGAAAGGGACAGAAAATAGGGGTGTGCAAAGGAGGGTGGATCTGTGATAAGGATGTTGTGCTCTGTGTTTGTGCCAGCAACAGAAGTTGCTTTAAATATGCTTTTCTTGCCCTTTTTTCCCTTGACAGTAAAGGATACAAAGTCTGAAGATTATTTACTTCCATAGTAATGAATATATGTTGATATATTGTTTCTTTGGACATTAAGGAGTGAAATATTCCTTAATTACTGTATCGAATGATGATCCGAAAGAAATAAATCCAAATCGTGAGGTCTATCTTCTGGTAGAGATATGCAATAAACTGTGTCCCTGACTGAGACAAAGTAATACATAAAGGGTGTGTCATAGATTATGTTACAAGATGCAAAGATACAAGAATAAAATGCGAATGATGAACTGCCAAAATATGCCAAAATTCTCAACATGCATTCAACAAAAATACAGACTATTGCAATATGCAAAACAGGGTTGAAATAAATGTCTCCAATATGAAACAAGATCTCTTCCTCCTGCTAATTCATCTCTGTATATAAAGGCAGAACCCCCCCCACCACCTCCGTATGTTCATATTCACAGAAACGTGAAACAAAAACAAATGTCTCTTGTAGGCGTTTCAGGAAACAGATTATAATTTAGGAATTCAGCAAGTCATACCAAAACAGAAACCAAGAGTTAAGGATCTTGTGTCTTATGGATTTTAATTCTGAAGACAATAGGTCTTTGAGCTTCAGCCATCGTTACCAACAGCATCGCCGGGATCCTTCGCATTGTCACAGAAATGGCTATGCATCACAAGCACAGGGAAAGCAATTATCTACAATGTCCCCAAACCTGAAGTCCTCATATCATCATGTAATACAGAGGCAACACAAGATTGAGACCAAACATCTAACTGTTGTGCAATTAGTTAGTTCTGGCTAGGAATTCATGTCCTCCTCCTCAGTGTCCGTCCCCTTTTCGCTTAGTGAACGGTGAACAATTGGTATCCTTGTGTGCTTTGAGATTAAACCAACTGTAACAAATAAAAAAAAACAGACAAAAATGGAGCCGCACTAAGCCTCTTCTTTGCGGTTCTGTATTTTTATCATACGTTTACCTTATTGTCCTCTGCTGTTGCCGTGGTCATCAAGTTAATGAGGGATAAAAGAAGCCCTCCGTCAGGATTGGAAGCAACCGTTTTCAGTGGATTAACCCAGAAAGGTCAGGGATGGGGGAGCGCAATGGCCTACACTCTCAGCTCCAAGGATGGTGGTCTTTGTGTACCAGACCACAGTTCAGGAACACTGCCAACCTGTCAGGCTGAGTAGAGAAACTGTGCCCACCCGTACTGTAGCTGCTGGTTTTGTTCCAGATTGTGACAATCGACTGTGAAAATGATGCTTTAGAGTCTGGTTCTGCAATCAGGCTTTGCTTAGCTCATGTGTAAACATTTTTGTGACTTTTCTTTAAAGTCACTAGCCAAATAAAATATACAAATTCAAAGAAATATATAGTGCATCAAAGCCCCCTCCCAATATCCATATGGGTTTTCTTGAACAACCTTTGCAGTGTCAGACATTGAAAGCAATACAGAGAAACAAAAACAATATCTAAACAGAACTTTAAACTTTGCTAGTTTCTGAACAATAAATCAAATCTGAAAACAGGAATCCCAAGAGGTCCAACCAGTCTAAGAATCCTATAGACTGGATATTCCAGGTTTCAAAAAGGACCCCAGTGGAGTCAGATGCAGTTGACCCTTGTTGGCTTGGTAAACAGAACTCGAGTTTGTGTTTATACCTGGGGATTAGATCGACAGGAAGAGAAAGCTACTTCGCTGCATCGGCACTAAGCTTCCGATGATAGTAACTGCATTCCTCAACCTTAAAGCAGATATGTTGCATCATAGAGAAAACCTGAGAAAACAACGGAGAGGCATGCAAGATAATGAGATGATCTAGAAGGCATCATTATAGTCATGTTTAGAGAACCGATTCTGCATGACTGAAGCCCCCTAAAGCTGGTACATGTTTCTTAAAAAAAAAAAAAAAAAGTTAATTCTCTAAAGGGTATTTGAGATGACTGTAGAGTAATACCAGTTTATAATGACTTCAGAGTTGCAGTCTGGCCAAAACCTAAATTCTTGCTGCCAGTACAAGCTTTTAGATTCAAGCAACATAAAAAAAAAATACATATTTAAAAAGAGTCAAAGATGATATTCTATGTACATTGGCAGGATGTATCAGCTTATTCAGCCTTGATGACATAAAACCATCAGATTCCTCACTGGCTTCAAGATGTTTAAAATGATTCCATACAACTGTACAACGTGGCCAATGACAGCGAGACTAATACTGTCCTTGAACCACACTTCTACCAGCACACCGCCCCAGAATATGTTAGACCGAGACAGAAGACCGCATTTGCACCACACTCCCAAATGTCACCTATCCAACATGTATATTTTTGGCGATTCCCGCACAATTTCACATCAAAACCACACTAAACAATGACTCGATACACTTTGCGTTGTGTGCAGCAGGACGCAAATTCTCAAGACAATGCCGAGATTGTAATCAGCAGACAGGTGTGTGATACCGCCAGTGGGGTACAGAAAAAGGAATAAAACCTGTTTCTGGAAATGCACTGTCTGCACCAGGAAAGATAGGTGTGGAATGAGGGACTGCCAACCTTGTTAAAGCGCGATTACAACAGGCAAAGGCCGGCCGAACAGGTCTCGACTCGTAGATAAGGCTTTCGCTGAGAGTTGCTACCTTTAAATTGTTTGCTAAAATGTATCGAGAGGAAAAATCAAGATGAATACCCTTTTACCGTAAATGTTACCATTCCCTGGGACTGATTAATGAGACTACATGAAGTTTCACACACTATATGCCAAAGTCTTAACTAATTGCTGTATGCCCCTTTATTAATGGCTTTACCCTAAATTTAACATCCACAGCCCCCTGACAAGGTTATTACTTTTCCTTGCGTCCCTGGTGTGGGGAGCTGCTTATATTAAAGGACCTGGCAGATCATATTTCAGAGTTATTTATTACTAAAGGTGATTGGTATTTTAAAGCAAACCATAAGGGTTCGTCTTGCATACTCGATCACTCTTAATTCAAACATACCGAATCCTTAAGATGGTGCATGGAAACTGGCATCGACTTTATATAGAAATCAGAATTTAAATAATGATAAACAATAACAGCTAGGTAGATTATTTTAACTTTGAGACAGCTTATAATTGCATCTCCTCTCATAGGCCTGGGGGGGTAATTAAAATGCATGAGTTCTGCTTTGAAAATCAAGTCCAGACCAATGGAAAGTGTTGCTACGACTGATTTCTGCTTTCCCATCGAGATGGCCTGGTGATGTACATTAAGGAGTATCACCCTGGGACAAACGCCCAGGAGCTGCACACCCCGAGTCTCTGAGACCCCCCACTTCCCAGGAGCCTCAGCTGCTACTCCTGGTAAAGACGGGGGGAGGGGGGGCCTTCCTCCTGAAATGAGTTCAAGCTTCAATTATGCCTTTTCCACCCGTCCAGGGAATTTGATTTAGGGAAACCAGCAAGCAGATAATTGGATTTTCACTTCAAGGAATACTACTGGGGGAAAATAAAATATCTGATACAGAAAAATATATACATTTTAAAAATCATGTGTATGTGTGTGTGTGTGTGTGTGTTTGTATACCATTATGACACAAAAAAGGCATGCATATATCTCCTCACTTTCTTTGAATTCATTTATAGATGGCTGGGAAACAAATACCATAATCATGTGTAAAATTGCTGTTAAGAAAGAAAACATGAAGTTCCTGTACTTCAAGAGATAAGTCTGTTCAGGCTATAAATTCTCCTACCGAATACAGCAAAGCTGAGACTATAAAAACACCCTCCCACAGAACTCCCCTCCCAGTGAACTACCGCACAACAGGACCGTCTGCTGTTATTACACAATGTGGAAGATTCCCTGAACTGTATTAATCTGGAGTGCCAGGATTACTGTTAATGATCAAACAATACAGTAATGTGCATTATGTTAATTAATTTCCTTGTACTACATCCTCATATTGTTCTTGTATTGTTACACTAGGGAACAAAGTTTAATGGGGGAAAAAAAGATGCTGAGAAACCAATGACGAATGGCAATTCCCATCAATGTAAATCCCAGTTTTCAGGCAGTTTTAAATGTACGAAATGACAAAAAAAAAAAAAAAAGTTTAAATGGGGTTGAAAGGCAGGGACATGCATACAGATGGGCTTAATAAGATAAAAACACAGTACTTATTAGATTTAAAAGAACAGAGGAGGAGGGCAGAACACCTGAGCAAGAAGAGTGGATGCTTCAGGTTAGAATTCATGAGTATAAATTAATAAATTAAAATATAGATTCATAGCAGGAGGCGTTTACACGTGAATATAAACAGGAAATAATGGCACAACCTCAGTTTGAACGAAAAATGATTTAGTTTGATTTAGTTTTAACATTTACGAGAGTCTGACACGAGATGCGCGAGAATTGACAGGTCTGCTTATTGCTGCTGTCATTATGCCATTTATGTTAATTACGTCTCCTAATTATTTTCTACATTGTTAAATAAACATTAATAAATATTAGGCAAAGTTTAAGTTGTTGTGTTAGCTAAGTATTTTAAAATAAAGTTCAGAACTTAATGCAATAGCAGTAATTGTCACATTAAATGCAAAATAATGCAGTCTCCTTTTGAATGGGGGAGCAGGTAACTATTCGAATAGCCGCCGACAAGAGTTATGGAATTAGAGTCAAAATATTTGTCACGAACATCCCTATTAAATAGTGAAAATGAAAGTGACCACTTGAATACTTTATGCACATCTTTAAAAGTAAATCATCATCATAAAAAAAACAATTTTCATTGTAAATCTGTAACATGAGACTATTTGTGGAGGAAATTACATTCTGTGCATTGGAGACCCCTCAGGCAAGACCGCTGCCGTCTGGGAACCTGTGAGGTAATTTCGGAAACAACCCAGTTGATCTCGGAGGTTTCTACGAAAGGAGGGGTGGTGAGCTTCATTTTCCATCCAGGTTGCATTTGATATTACAGAAGTAATGGACTGACCTGTGGTGATATGGGGTCAAAAGCTCGCCTTACAGCCACATATTATAATCCCCGTCTGCTGAATCCATGTGTGCTGCAGAACCAAGAACATACAGGAGCTAAACCAAGACTAAATCAGGATATAGGATACCTTTCCTACCAAATAGTTGCTTTCACAGGTTTTCACAGGTGCCTTGATGATGCACAAATTGCATCACTTCCTCCAAAATCAGAAGTGACATTCTCAAAAACAAATTCCATTTCATACAAGACTGACTGAAACTCCAGTTTTAACTGAATTAATTTTGTGAAAATGATTGAATAATGATAATGAGTTTCGGGGACGTTGATCTTTCCTGTAGTCACATGCGACTGATTATTCTCAAATCCAGCATAATGTAAACATTGAGAGGGGAGTTTGATAAACATACTTCGTTGACAAAGGAAATGCTTTTCAACATGCAGAACTGGTCACACTTCTCTATAAGTGCCTTTTCATGTCAACAAGGGTCGAGATTAGAGTCCGGGGTAGGATTTCACACAATCTAGTGCCCACAGCTCCATTTACACAGTTGATCTCCTCAGGGTGTTCAACAAATGACTCAGTGAAACCAGTCTCCGCACACAAACGATCAAAAAGCCTCTCACAAATCCAATTTTTTTTTTTTTTATATTTCTTACATCAAATCAAATGGTCGGATTAAAATCAAAATTTGACCCACAGTAACAGCAAACTACAAACTTGTCAGATTTATGAATAGAATCTTAAGCTGCAACTGCGTATGGTTTTGTTATTTTCCATTTGTGGCGGCAAGTCAATTTAATCCCAAAGTATACAAAACAATGTGAACCATGGTGTGGAAAAATACAAGTAATGGTACATTTTCACATTAGGCTATATTGCATCTCAAATGGTGCTTCATTTTTGGCAGTACAAGCCCCTTTTTAACATATACATTATTATTATTATTAATAACGTCACTGACATTTCAAGGAATGTAATGCTAAAATGTGCTGCAACGTTTTGTCTTGCCCTTGTATAAATGGGTCGAGCTATACCAGGAACACTGTAGATGCTTTGTTGACATATAGAAGAGATGGCACACACTGTATATCATTTAGTGCAGTGAGTCAGTCACACTGAAAGCTGCTCTTCCGGTTCAACTACGCAGGGCGCTGATGACAGCCATCATGAATAAGCAAGAAAGTCCTGCCTACCGTTTGCTCTAGCAGGTACAAACATTGCTCCTCACATCTGAGACAAGCACCAACTAGTGCTACAACACACCCACTGGGTGTGAGCAAAGTTGTTTGCGGAAAAGGAATGCTATAGGATCATGTGTTTAAAGATGATTAAAGGTTGTCAACTTCCATTTCGTCCAGTCTTCCACTAAGCTCTCGTAAATAGGTTTCAAGATGATCATACTAACAGCTGACATTACATAAAAGTATAAATATGAATTAAGGCAAAGTCCGCTTTACTGTAAAACAGATTAATTAAATCTAAAATTATATTAAGTTAAACATCAAAGTGCTGAAAATGTGAACTTAGACTGTTGGAAATAATGCAATACAAAAAAAAAAACTACCACTATCACTACCACTGTGATGTACCGCTTTTACCTGCATAATCCTGTATTTGTTCATCTTTGCAGACACTTTACTACTGCATTTACAGCTGGTAAGAGTCTTTGCTAAAGCATTATCAAAACCAAAACAACCTTTGTGAAGAGTTGTGTGGATTTGGATTTCCCCCGCCTAATTCCAGATGAAACCCAACACTTGATGATAATGACTGGTGTGAATAAAGTGGTTTTGCCTCACCAGCTGCTCCACTATGTGCTAGTTTTGCAATGGCTTTCATCAGTTTTCCTCGGATTGGCTTAACCGACCTGCAATGGCTACATTGGAAAATAACGTATATTGCAAACATTATGGACACAAAGTAGACGTTTGCAGCAAAATAAAGCAGATTTTTTATCAAAGATGTATGGACCACTAACTTTAAACTTGTAATAACTTGTAATATGCTCTTGTGAATCAGTTCTACATCATATGGAGTGTTGGTTGAATAAAGGGAGGATGTTACTTTACTTTTACTTTACTAAATTACACCACAATGATCTTCAAGCACCTATAGACTGCCAAAAATATCGATGCACATCACACTTCAGTTTCAATGGAAAATCACTGGAGTATACATGTGCAAAACACAAGCAATGTGTTTTTTCTTTACTCCATTTTCTGTGATCAATACTAGAATGGAGTTACCGATTTACATTTATTTGTATTAAAAATAAATGTTCAAGAGGATGATTAAATTAGTAGCCCACAAATTGTCGGTTTGAAATAAGTAATAACCAGAATAGAAAGCCAAGTGCACCACTCAGTGATTTGACAAATGTAACACGTCACACAGGAACTATCATGCTTGCATCAGAACAAGTGGTAGGTTTGTGTATCAATGCTGTAAACCACTTCAGTATCCTGACTGACTGTCTGCTGTAACTATTTTTAGACCTCTCCTGGGCTCCTGTACTTCTCTATTATCCATCTTCACTAGACTGCTGCCAAAAAGGACAATAACTTAATATCTGTCAGAGAGTAAGCACTACTTTGCACTATTTTTAGTTAATGTCACAGGGGAAAAAAAAAAAACTAAGCAAATCCTTTACATAGAAATCACGAATCACTATGTTATTATGCTAAAAACAGAAACCCTTGAAACGCCAAAGCTGAGGAAATGGTCTGAAAACAGCCCACAAAATAGCAATGATCTTCTAGGGTGCAGAGGAGGGAAACTTTAAATTGTGCACTGTTAGTAATGTCAAAAGCTGTGTGTTAGTTACTGAAAGGGGCAGCTAAAATATCACTCCAAGAATATGTTCAGAAACACTGTAATTGGCTCGACACCCATATCTACAAACAGCACTCAAAGCACCCGTCTGTAATAAACACACAAACATCATAATCCGTAATAAACATTGAATTGCCCTCATGAGTTCACTCCCAGGACACTGTTTAAATATTTAAGAATTATTTTTACTAATGATAAAAATGTTAGTATAATCTTTGATTTTTCTATATTTGGATACTTGCCATGTATAACATTTTGAATGAAATATGGTTGACTGAAATAAACTTTATTCTTTAAACATTTAAAAAGTAATGTTCTGCCAAATAATGTCTGTTTAAATGTATTGAGCAAGTGTGGAGCTCCATTTTTGATTGCAGTTTTATTTATTTTCATTTTCACTGTATTATAGCCAATAATTTATTAAATACAAAATGCACTATAAATGCTAACTCAGATAAGAATTATCATAATTTTTTTAAGATTGTGTAACTGTAGTAGCGCTTTCAAAATATAGATTCAAAGTGGTTTAAATGTTGATAATTATAATAGCTAAACATTTTGAATACTTGTGAATTACAACATGATTAGGCAGTACAGTTGTCACTGACCTTTGTAACAGGTGTGTGTGTGAAACATTCACAACACACACACTGAAAACCACATTTAGGCTGTGTGTACATAGATAGGTTGAGACATGAATATTTAAACTTTGCAAGTGGCTTACTAGACACAAATGTCACTACTTAATACCCTGTCTTGAGGCAGAATTTATCTAAATAATTGCAAAGTTTTATGAAGTGAAAAACTAAACACTGTGACATCAAATTGTAAATGCCACAGAAAGCTCATTAATGCTGGGACTGTCAGCAGAATGGAAGGCACAAACATTACAATTCTGGAGGAAAAGGGCCTTTGCATTGAATATTTAATAAGAGACATCATGTGTAATATTAAAATGTTAAGATCTGTAGAATTCACCTATTTAAATGCTGCTGCTATATATTCAGATTTCTGTCGGTGTATTTAATTATCATTTCAAAAGAAGGGACACAGCTTCAAAGCTACAATTAAATGCGTTTTTAGGCACCACCTCTAAGAAGTAAAATCATTAGGAGAGATTGTTGCCTATACCACGTGTGACAACTAATATTTATTTTACTCCTCCGAAAGGTTTGCATTTATTGACAGTTCGTTAACCTGTCACCTTTATCCATCCATCCATCTTCGAAACCGCTTATCCATGTGGGTCGTAGGGGACGCCGGAGCCGATCCCGGCAAGCATAGGGCACAAGGCAGGAATACACCCAGGATGGGACACCAGTTGTCACCTTTATGTGCTCCTGAATGATTGGCCTTGTTCACACAGTTCCCTAATGATCATAAACATTTTATTTCAGAGCAGAAGTTCAAGTTGATGCAAATGATCATATCGGATTTTAGTGTAATTGAACATTTGCGGTCCAGTTTTAAAAGCTTTTAAGCATTTTAAAATCTAAAAGATCTATTTAAAGTGCTTGCGATATTTCAGCATATAATTTAATACATTATTCCAGTCCACTGGCCCAGAAGTAAATTAAGCTACATTGGTCACTGTCAATTTCAGAAACAATGCCTTATTAATTATGCAACAGTTAATTTGCTGGAAAAGTGGCCAATTTATTTTTAACCTGCCAAATAATAGGATACTCCACTATTATACACACAGCCAAATTACAAACGGCCTAATAAAACTGAACCGTTATTGATTGCTTCACCAAACACAGAGGCTCTTTAATGGCAGATTAATTTTTATTGCTTAAACAAACTTTCAAATTTCCTTTTCAGGAGCTTATAATCTACCTTTTATAAATGTGTAAGGCCTTCTACAATTTTCAAATGACCAAATCTGAATGAGACCCATTTCCTGACTCATGCAGGGATACAAAACTAAAAAGGATTAAAATCATTCATTCACAGAACATAGGTAGACTATAAAATACAATAGCTCCTTTTACTACAAAACGTTGACAATACGAAGTTACACACCTTAGAAAGACTACAAGACATGTTCAGACACCATTCTCCACATAGTTTCTGTTGTGTCAAAACACGTTCATACGTTTTCCAACTTCAGTCTACCTCATAGGCCTAAAACCCAAACATAAAGCCTCTCTTAATTCACGCCGTTTACATGCTGCACTCAATTGAGAGTGGTAGGGCTGATAAAACACAGACCAGCGCTTTCTCTCCATTAGTGGAATTGCTCACACAAATCCCCAACTCTGCTCTGGTATTTATTTTCACCCGTCTCAGACCACACCATGTCTGAAAAGCTGGTGTCAAGTTCTAACTTTTATATTTTTAAATAAATGTATTTTGATGTGGGAGATGACATTCAAATGCACGACGAAGCAGTATGGCATCTTGGAATCGCTGAAGAAACAAAGTCAATAAATAAACCGTAATAAAACCAGCAATCAGAATAAATTGGTGGTTTTCAGAAATGCTGCCTGGCATGTTGCCGTTTGCCAAGGATCGTTCCCCGAGAACATTGTGAAGCAATCTGGTGCTTTCAAAAACATCACTGGAAAGCAATATGTCAACCCAAAAAGATAGTATCAAGGTTTTTTCTAGTAGATGCTGGTTCACATCTAAATCACCCCTTCGCTGCAGCTTTTTCTCCAAGTAATGAAAACATGCAAGAACAGGAAATTCCAGCATAATTAGAGGAAATTAGTGCATGATATACTGTAGATCTATGTGACAGCTTTAAATGAAGAAGCTCGGGAATTCTTGCATGTTAGCTTTTCCATTCGTTGAGGCCCATTACACAGGGCTAATCGCTGCTGAAGTACACAGAGCTTGCACACACCATGGAAGAATACCCGTCCGTTCTAGGCTTCATATGTTGTAAGTCACCCTGGGTAAGAGCATCTGCCAAGAAAGAAAAATAATAATAAATGGAAACTAAAGTCCCTGATCCGGAATTCACATAATATAGTAAAATCAGCTGAAACAAGAAGTAAAGAATGCAAACACAGCTCAAGTAACTTATTCTTCCACGGACTGAGCCGAAGACGCACATCAAATGCCATTCTCAAACTGGTTGTTTGATTAACAGATATTCCCATGTTCATACTTATGCAAATGGTGTAAATAAACAGGAACGGCTTGGTATAGTGAGCTTATATAAGTTACAAATTATCCAACAGAACTTGACATACAGGTGTCTCATGTAAAAAAGTGACGACTCGATGACCCTGGCCCACGCAGTATGAACTTCCTTTATGTGCCCAAGACTTTCACTCATGTTGTCAAATTGAAATGGGCAAATAAAACAGAGCTCTGCAGCCATAAATCTGAAGTGATATTCATTGATTTTACTCCCTTATCTCCCTAAAGTTTCACAGATTCACTGTCTTACATAAGCACGATGCAGCACTATCTACTAAGTATCTTAATCCGTTACAACCTACAATCAGTTACGATACTACATTAAATGGCAACAGGTTGATGACAGAGGATAGACACTGAAAGAAAGAATGGTTACATTCTAAACCATAAATAAACCTCTTTCAGTTCAGAAACAATTCCTTTACACAAGCTAATTCACTCAAGGGAATCCTTGATAGAAATAACAGGTAAAAGATAGAAATGCACAAGTGTGGTTTTAGAAGTGCAAAGCCTGGCTAGAGAGGTGGGATAGAGAATAGCACATTTAAGAGGATGGCAATCAAAGCAGAAACCTCACAATATCAAGGGGAATACATTTTATTTTATGTTTTGGTCATTGCCGTCTCTTCGTTGTAGTAGTAAATACATGCATACATTAAATAATATCTGGAGGCTTAATAAAAGTTCTAACTAAACGTCAATGTTAATTCCAACCTCTGCATCTTTTGTCTTAGCTTTAAAGATTGGTGTGTTAATAGGCCTATATAACCACATTTAGGCTGTGTGTACATAGATAGTATATAAAAATACAGGATGCTTTCTTTCACAGGCAGAGATACACAAAACCATTAGTCCAATAAAATTAAGTTAAATTGAGAACATTTCAGTAAAAGCATTTTACACTTTGTAGAAAAAAATTAAATGAAAATGGAACATCTAGAAGCCTGCACAAATGGGTTTATTACATTAAACAAAACTGTAAAACAAAGCCATTTAGAGAACGAAGGAAAAGAAAGTGAAAGGCAAAAACTACAAGTAAGCAGTTACGATTCGTAAAGACAAGAAAGAAAAAAATATAAGTGCTGACTGTATAGAAAAGTTTTTAAGTAACCTGATTATGGAAAGAATTGGAAGAAATGCCTATTATACCTCCAGAACAGAGCTGCTGCTGCTTTTAGAATGAGCAAGTGTCTTATTATCCCGCCAAGCAAGGCACGACAGCCGAGCATGAATCTAAACCCCGGCCAGCTGCTGAAATTTCAAACACCACACTTATCAAAGCTCTGCAGCAAACCGCAAGGCACTAAACCTTCGAGATGCCCATTGTTGTCCAACCAAGATTAACTCTACAACAAGCGCTCTCAAAACCTACAATTTCCTGGCTTCCGCACAAAGCAAACAACTTTAACACATTTGCAGAGTGTGCCTCGGTACCTGATTTACAGTCAGCTTTCCATAAAAAGCACTCTGAGCTCATCTAAGTATGGAACAATTTTCAGAGGGAGGGATAAGAAAAGGCTGTGAGCAGTAAGTTCAGATTTCTTCCTTTAACCTTGCATAAACATTCAAAGTTAACATGGGGAAAAGGCTACCAAATAGCTCGAACAGAAGGCAGGAAAGCGTATAAGTAAGCCAGTGGCAAAATGCAAAGACTATACTATGAGCTCCCGATTTTCTTTCAATTCCATTCACAGATACTATAGAAATAAATGTCACAATTTTGATCAAATCATATTCTCCTCTATGGAATTACAAACTAATTCAAAACTTATTAATTTAATTTGACATTTTACAGTTTACTTGGGTCAGACCTGCTGTTTTTTTCACATTTTCACATTCAATTTCATTTCCAAATAGAACAGAGTTGCACAACTCAGTTAACACAAGGTGAATACATGAACATTATCATCAATGGGTAAGACAACATTTCAACATCAGAAAACAAACTTGTTGGATTCCCAAGATAATGTGAATACATTTTCACCCAATAACTTGCTCAGCAAAATATGTTTTTATTTATTATTCTGTGCTTGTGTATGTTAAATAAGATAAATGGTTGCTCAGGGCTTGAAGCTGTCAAAGCAAGCACTAGGGTGATCCCAATTCAAGACATCATCCTAGCTCAATGATTAGTTAATATGGAAAAAGATGCACACAAACAATACCAATTCATTCAATGAAAACCAGTGCTCTCTAAATGACACAGTTTTCACTTCAGCTTCCCTTGGGCTATTATCGAATCATAATAGTTTAACCAGTTTAAATATGAGGATTTCATTAAGACAAAAGTATTCCTCTGCGAGAATGTATAGATTTCTCTTATCCGAGTTTATAAAACTAGGTATTTGAACAGAATGACAAAAATATGATTTTGAAATACATAATTATGACATGCAATGGGACTGGTGTGCAATTTGATCTTTTAGGACTATAAAAGCAAAGCTTCGTTTAAATAAAGCATCAGCTCAGCCTCACAGGAACGATGCTGCCTGGTGAACATGGCTTACTTTTCAGTATTATAAGCGCACAGCGTTCCGAGATAAATAAAAAAGAAACAGAGGTGGAGCCCAGACAAACACGGGAGCCTGAATCTAAACCCCATACGAGTTAGTGGTTCACTGATCCCAACAATGACTCCATTAGAAACGATGCATCATACAAATCCAAAGATGCTAACACAGCTGTCCCTGATCCACAACTTATTCCCCTATGCTTTATTTATGAGAGCATTAGTCGTGTGTGATTGCACTTTAGCTTCACATGGCAAGAACAAGAACGGATTGCAGTAACTGTGTGAATTAACAAGAGATTCAGATCATTCTGCCGATAAGACCGATAAGAGATTGCAATCCTAACGGTCCCCAAGACTCACAGTATCACATCTACAACAAAGCTTACTTGCTTTATCTGTTTCTTCTTTTTAAATCAAATCAAGGTAGAAATGACTTTCACAATCACTTTTTCCACCCAATGGGTAAAATATTTGCTCCCTAGTATCACAATGTCATTAAATTATTTTCATACTTTTCTTTAAACTCACAAAGAAAGGTCACACTGGTCTAAGAAAACAACAGCACAGAGTTTCTTGGGCCCAACAGTAGAGGAAATGATAATAGATATTGTTCCCCATTTCCTCTGGTCTTCCTTTGCCATTTCGATTTACTAAGCATTAATTCTAACATGCTGATACACAGTGAAACAAACAATATCCATTATTTGCCCTCAAATTAATCTGCACAGCTGGGTACGGAGGCAATTCAAGATAATAAATTACATAGGTGGGACACCAATTGTTTCTCTTATCCACACAATGTTATTCCACTTTATAATTCACCCTTGTTTACATTACTAGATGTATTGATTAATAATGTTAAACTTGGAAACTTTAATTGAATGACAGCAATCGATACCTATACACCTGCTTTCAACATAATTTTAACTCAAAGTTCTATTCTTAGATTAATTAATTTTCCTTACTTATACAATACAATTGTCTGCATACAGAACTATTTATAACATGTTAGCTCAATATGAAACAGCATTATGCTCCAGGGTGTTCGAATTTAATGTTAACAGATGTGGTCTCAAAGCATGGTGCTCTTATATTGATGTGGTATTTCATATTAACACAAAGCCTTTTACAATTACTTAAGTAAAACCCAGTGGCAAATTAGTAAAAGTAAACTAAATTGTTCCAAGGCCAATGGGAATAAACCATTGCTGTTACTGGTAGTTCACCTTCAAAGAATAGATAAGCTTTCTAGCAGGGATGTATATATTGCTTACTATATATTTTAGTTGGCTTTTATTTGACTACAAACCTTGCAGGTTGTTAAAAAGTAAATATAGATGTAGCAGATGCATTTGCTAGGGTATCTTGTCAAAAGTGTAGAATTGAGAACAAGGGCAGTGATGTTCAGACTGTACAATGCACTAGTTAGAGCTCATCTGGATACTGTGGACAGTTCTGGGCTCCACACTTCAAGAAAGATATCGCTGCTCTAGAGGCAGTTCAGAGGAGAGCAACCAGACTTATTCCAGGTCTGAAGGGAAAGTCCTACTGAGAGACTGAGGGAATGAACCTTTTCACCCTGGAACAGAGGAGACTACGTGGGGACTTGATCCAAGTCTTCAAAATCATAAAGGGAATCGACAACATCAAACCAGAGGAGCTTTTCCAGATCAGCAGGGGGACACGCACCCGGGGACACAAATGGAAATTGGGCTTCAAGGCATTCAAGACAGAAAACAGGAGACACTTCTTCACACAGAGAGGCGTCACAATCTGAACAAACTCCCCAGCGATGTGGTAGAAGCTGAAAATTTGGGAACATTCAAAAATAGACTGCTGTCCATTTATAACAAAGTGATGCAAGGATCCTATCAAAACGTGCATGATGGGTTGAATGGCCTGCTCTCATTTGTAAGCTTTCTTATGTTTCTTACTTAAAATATCTCCAAAGCCTCCCAAGTTACAGTAGCAGAATATCAGAGATACAGTACGAAAATAGAGAAGCCAAACTCAAAATGCCACAAACGGACAACACGCTGGGCTTCCTTAAAATATACCGACTGACCATCGTTTAAAATTGGGGTAGTAGCCTAAATCCTCAGTATTTTCCTGACAGGATGTGGGAATAGATCAAGGATTTCTGCATTGCTAAAGCAATTTCCGCCTCAACTGAAAAATCTAACTGTTGCGATATTTGGAGGTCCCCGTTTAGCATTTTTATTTCAAGACCGCTCGGTTAATTTCTTCAGCCTTTAATAGAAGTTTAGTCATTGTCATATCTTAAATCATAGAAAGTGTTTCCCCATCATGCTTTGATGTTGGTTCTCTTTTCTAGTTTGGTTGAATGTATTTTTAATTACTAAATAACCATGACAAAGGAAAACGGCAAAAGGCATGCATTATGTATATTAAGGTATTAGGATACACAATCACACAAACCTGGTTAAAATGGACACTAATATATTGTGCAAGCTGCAATAAAATATTCATACCTTCATTTATTAATGTGTTCTGACAAAAGGTCAAAAATATCTCGCGGGGCATCGCAGAACTAATGGGAAAACGTTACATTAGAAATTCTAGGAACATTAGGTTTCTGTTCAACAAAAGAAAATGACAAATCATGGAAGTGACAACCCATTTTCCACATGACAAACAGTAAAACTACCAGAATGCCAAAAAACATCCATCATGCTTTGGGACGAGGATATTTATTTCACCCAGATATTTTTAATTCAGGAGCACTCATCTCTACAAAGGACAATTTATGAGTTCATATATTTGTATTATAATATAATTGTATGCAAGAAGGAAATAAACACATGAAAACACAAAGGTGAGCTGGAGCAGAGGTTATGTCCTGACACTTTTATAGACCATAATCCATGTAATGATAAAACAAGCTACTGTGTGATAAGATGTTATCCATTAATCCACTGACCTATACCTAATCCTCCTCATTGATACTCACGTTAAAGCTGAGAAATAACGGCATCGCAAGCTGGGAGATGAATCATTACACAGAAGGAATATGTAGAAAGAATACCTGAGCACCAGTTTAACTACATAAACAAGTACACATTCACATCTATGCCAAGAAAAAGTATTCTTCAGAAAAGTACTCCCAGTTCAGATGTAATGTTATGCAATGAAACAGAGCAAGATCAAATGAGATATCTACTCAACATAAATTTCCCTCTTTGTAATTTTGGCCTAGGATTCGGTCTAGGATTTTTAAGACAAAGCACAGTCTTCTAGGATGAACACAGAACTATCCTGCTGTCATGACTCTCAACAAACAGCTCGGGTTATACGAAAATACGACTAGAATCTCCTAAGGTTTCTGTCGCCCCTGGGATGTGTGGTTGAACTCTTCTGCGATTCTGCCAACTTCTTTGGAATCCAATGCATTTTTAATCCAGTAATTGCATATTAATGGCATGCTAAGAAACATCCCAAAGCAAAATTAACCTCATTAAATTTGCAATTTTGTTTCCATGGGTATTCAGATTCTTTCTGGCTGGTTAACTTATGCTTTCAGTTAACTGATTTCGATGTAGAAAACTTTACACTCACCACTATTCCCAGGGAACAATACCACACGGAAGGGAACATAAGAACATAGCCTTATGGTAAGGAAATGTACTGCCACTAGAGATACAAACATATAATGCCTTGTCTGCACTGAGGTACACAGACTCACATCACCACAGTTGAGCTAGAATTAATTTTAACCTAAATAATAATTGTTAGACTTCATTCAAAATTCAATGAATTCAAAATCTGCACTTTCATTTGGCCTTCGATTATCATAAATAATAATATTGCATGATCATCATCTTAAAAGTAATTTGCACGTGATAACCATTTAGCCTCCACAATCTCCATATAATGGAAACAAATGCACGTTGACAGACATGACATGAGCCGGCATTACTCTGGAATCTGAAAACACAGTCTGCATTTCCCTGCTTCAACGGTTTTCCTCAAGGCGATTGTCACTTCCATAATCCATTGCTCTGCATTGCCCTTCAGAGATACGAACTAAATTACGGCAACATGGTATCCTGTGTAAGCGTTTAATAAACTGTCAGTATAATGTGTGTTTTCTTCTACTCGTGCCCAATCTCTCCACCATATTCAAAGCAACTGAAAGAAGACGCTCTGCATTTCCCTCGAAACAAAGCAGTGATGCAGTGAAACATTCAAAGCACAACATGGGTTCACTGCAAGGCATCCATCACCCACTTATGGCAAACAGTGCAGCTGATCGGTATTAAAAAACGTGACTTTGCCAATACTGGGAGACTTTACAGAGAGCAAATACACCTTTTCCTATTTTCTACTCGAACTGGCAAGCAATGACAGAATGAACCAAAGTCGCTGAACCAAAAAGCATGGCCACTGCGATACAATTAGACACGAGATTAAGAACAACATACTTATACCACGTTCATCAAGTTAGGCACACAATAAGAGACATGCTAAAGAAAGGAAACCGCAGGGAATCCCATTATGTCTATAATAAATAATAGAGCAGAACTCCCCCTCAGCGCTTGGGAGCCCCAGCACTACCAATTGAGCAATTAGTGTAACCAGGTCCATAAAGATGTGTGCTATGTGGGGACAATATGACAATACAATAGAATAATCAAAAATAAACCATTATTAATGTTATACTTATTGTTTATGAAAGGTTTGTTTCATGGTACAGGTACAAAACACAAAGGTTGGATTGCATCATTGCAGTATTCGCTGTTTTTTTGTTTTGTTTTTTTGCTCTTTTCAAAATCATGCTGTACCAGAACCATGATGCAACGATGAATAGGTGAGCTTTTCTTCCCCTCGCAGGTATCCAACTCACCTTGTGCCTTCAAACATTTTAAACAGACCAGGCAAACGACAAAATAACATGGTTGATGATCAAAATTATTTTAAGTAAAACAAACATGTATATTGTAATCGATCTTGGTAATAAACGTGCTTGCATGTATCCTGGGCTACCTTAGCTCTCCCCCTTCTGCTAAGTTCATCTTAAGGCTTAGATATACCGATGTCAGCAATCAAGTGAAGCCTCTTCTCGTATTGTCTTTGGCACACAAAGTGATTCAAACAAACGTCTCTTTTTAGCAACTATAAATTACAGGACCCGAGCAGTTAAATCTATCCTGCCACATGGGGTAATGAGCAGAATAAAGGCATACTTTCAAAACTAACAGAGCTTTGCAACTGGATGAAAAAACGGCTAAAATCAGTACAACTATAGTATTTCAGTTTTAGACAGGGAGACCATTCACAGCAATTCCGTCAAAACATTTTTCCTGTTAACATCGGCTCTCTGATTCCAAGGTTACGAGTCAAAATCACGACTCATGTTTTTCTCCTTCATAATGCATTCCCTGGTAATTACAGAGGACGTTATGAGGAGACCAAAACCAGCACTGAAACACCCACTCCAAATCTGAATGGCTTGCCAAATGAATCTAGTCGACCTCAAACTGCGATCTTCTGCAAAAGCTCCGTTACCAGAACTCAGGAGTCACCGAGATTGTGACTTGATTCTTGCCTAGTGCAATGTCAACAGAACAAAAATGACTAAATGACCTACTAAAATCAAAATGCGCTTCCATTGTGTGTGTGTACATGTACACATTAGAAGGACTACAACATGGGAATAAAATGGGAAATAACCAAAAGGTGCAATGCACAGCAGATGAGGTTAGACTGCAAAACTTGCTGGACAGTTTATATTAGTAGTTTAAATGTCAAGTTTACTGTTCAAGATGAGACCGTGGGAGGAAGACAGTTTGGAAAGAACTGTTATTCATGATCGCATTATTCGGAGATGCATCAGTGGAGGCTTAACAATGCTAACCATTCCTTCCCAATCCACCTGGAGATTTTCAAAAACATTTAAAATTTGGTGGTACAGTTGCCCGACACTTTAAGACATAAAAGTGAGCTTATTCTGATTTGAATGAAATAATACTAAAACTATGGATGCTAGACAAAATGGACATCAAGCTTCAGTGATACACATTCTACTTTAAACTTTCAATAGGACTCAATAGTATAGCTTATAAAGGACTGAAAGAAACACGTTTGAGAGAGGGATATTTTCTAGATAAAATAGTTGTCCGAGTTCACAATCAAAATCTTTCATCTTCATGCTCTCCATTGAGAAGTACAGTGAGGGAAAAAAGTATTTGATCCCCTGCTGATTTTGTACGTTTGCCCACTGACAAAGAAATGATCCGTCTATAATTTTAATGGTAGGTGTATTTTAACAGTGAGAGACAGAATAACAACAATAACATCCAGAAAAACGCATTTCAAAAAAGTTATAAATTGATTTGCATGTTAATGAGGGAAATAAGTATTTGACCCCTTCGACTTAGTACTTGGTGGCAAAACCCTTGTTGGCAATCACAGAGGTCAGACGTTTCTTGTAGTTGGCCACCAGGTTTGCACACGTCTCAGGAGGGATTTTGTCCCACTCCTCTTTGCAGATCCTCTCCAAGTCATTAAGGTTTCGAGGCTGACGTTTGGCAACTCGAACCTTCAGCTCCCTCCACAGATTTTCTATGGGATTAAGGTCTGGAGACTGGCTAGGCCACTCCAGGACCTTAATGTGCTTCTTCTTGAGACACTCCTTTGTTGCCTTGGCTGTGTGTTTTGGGTCATAGTCATGCTGGAATACCCATCCACGACCCATTTTCACTGCCCTGGCTGAGGGAAGGAGGTTCTCACCCATGATTTGACAGTACATGGCTCCATCCATCGTCCCTTTGATGCAGTGCAGTTGTCCTGTCCACTTAGCAGAAAAACACCCCCAAAGCATCTTGTCCCTGACATCCTTGGACAGCTCTTTGGTCTTGGCCATGGTGGAGAGTTTGGAATCTGATTGATTGATTGCTTCTGTGGACAGGTGTCTTTTATACAGGTAACGAGCGGAGATTAGGAGCACTCCCTTTAAGAGAGTACTCCTAATCTCAGCTCGTTACCTGTATAAAAGACACCTGGGAGCCAGAAATGTTTTTCTGGATTGTTTTGCTGTTATTCTGTCTCTCACTGTTAAAATACACCTACCATTAAAATTATAGACGGATCATTTTTTTGTCAGTGGGCAAACGTACAAAATCAGCAGGGGATCAAATACTTTTTTCCCCTCACTGTAAGGCAGTGATCTGAAATGCACTTGTATGCTTTGTATGATTTGTATGCTTCTAAATGTTCCTCATTTTTGCATTAGGAGTAAGACAATTCTCTGCTAGATTTTATTATTAACTCCGTCAGATTCAGAAGAATAAATGAATTGCTGACATTTGTCTTAACATCTTACTGCTGGCAACTATTCAAATTAATTCAAATTCCAGTCACATTGTGTTAAAGTATGGACAGAACAGTAGTGCAATGCAATTCTACACTACCTTCTTAGGCACAGATGAAAAGTATTTGTCCACAACCGGAAAACTCCTAGACGGTTTAGCTTTTTAGCGTGAGACTTCAATGAACTGTGAAATTCAATGACTAAACTAAAATACATAAATCTGGAATTTTGCTAAATTGGGTGAAATTTCAGAAGAGAACAAAACTGGTATCAGACTTCAAATGCTGTACAAATCCGTTGCACAACCCTCTGCTCATACAAGCTGCAGCAACAATTTGTTTTGCTTTTGTCCTGGACTCAAAGCTTGAAATCTAACATTACAGTATGGTTTCAATACAGCACTTTTTTCCGCCAGGTGTCACCTTTACTTATCATCCAACTAGAAACCTTCACCACAGATTACAACTCATGAACCTTTACTGAAACTCTGATGCATCATGAGTACATTTCCCTCCAGATTAAAAAGACATGGGGGAAAAATACACAGGAGTTCACATAGATGGAACATATCTAACCAAGCAGAGCTCTTGTTTCTGGTGACCTCAGACTAGTTCAGAGGTAGTGCATTACATCCTGTTTCCTAACCCTATTTCCTACTTCACACATTTGTTTTTGTTTGGCTGTGTACATTTACACCTCCAATAACAGATGCAGGTTGACAGCTATGAAGGGCTACAAGAAATCCAACTGAAATACAATTTAGATGGTTCCTCTTTTCTCTAAAATGCAATTGCTAGTTGATATTGATTTTGCGAGAATTAAGCTCATGCCCAAAACAATGCTGTTCGGCACTTATTCATTGAATGGTCGGGGTTGCATGCAGATGCCTCCCACACTCACATGCTAATGAGACCGAAGGCATTCCTTGGCCAGGACCACAAGGAACACAAAATAATCCTTATAGTGCTTTTCATTAAAAACGTTTTGTTCCATTGTCTACATTAAAATGTAAACACGTCAACACAAAACTGCATTAGGATCCTACACATTATAGCTTTCTTTAAATTTTAGGGTTTCCATTTAGGTCATAAAACAATCCAAAAATAACATACCATTAATCAAAACAAAGTTGCAGTTCAGGTAAAAGATGTTTGACTTGAGTATCAAGTATTGATTCCAGAGATTTTTGAAAGGCACTGAATGAATGACGTTTAACGTGAAAGTTTCTGGGAAGATAGATAGAAGATAAGTATAGACATGAAACTGATCGTTGCATAGCAAAACAGATCCCTTTTTGCAGCTATAGTAGGTATTGATAAAATGCTCATTGTCCACACAAGACATGTGGGCTCTCCTATAGATCACTAGGCTAATCAGCTCTTATGTTTAGATCTGATTCAGCACAGCATAAGCTGAGAGAGGAGCTGGCAAGCTCCAGAGAGAAAACCAAAAGGTTGACATTAAGTCAATCAATTGGGAAGCCGCCTAAGTTCTGCTGAACTGGTGAAAAGGATTTCTTGGCTCACAGAGTATATGAATTTATTCAATTCTTTGTTAGTGCAGTTCTTTTCAACATCTACAGTTTCCCTCACAGAAAAGTAGACACAAACTTGTACACACAGGTATATGAGCACTGTGCTAAATCTGAGATAGAGAATAGCCTTTGTCAAGGGAAGGGGAAAAAAGAAAAGGTGAGTAATATACCCAAGTTCAAGGTCACTCAGTAAAAATGTTAGCTACTATCTTTTTTTATTTAATAAAACAGTATTAGTTAAAATGTGAATTCAACCCTGCCAAAAAATATAAATAACCATTTTCTCATTTGGTTTTAAACTAATACTTTGTGGACTAAAATTTGATATAATGCGAGATGGTTTTCCCTGTATACTTGTGTGTAAGTGGAATGACTCAATGCACCATGCAAGAAAGACATGGCCGGTAACCCGGTGAGCTACAATTCATTTAAAATGACTAAAACTGAATTCAAACATTTCTATTGAAATCATTTAGTTTCATCAAAACAAAATGAAGATTTCCTATTGCATTATCATGGATCATTGAATTATCCTGATAAGGCTCTCAAAAGGTCTCCAAAGGGTTAAATACATAAATAAACAATTAGATTGCACTGGTAAATTAACACAGTCTCAGCTATTTCCCAAACAGAAAATAGGAACATGCCTTGAGGGTTATGGATGCATTTATGTATAGTTTACTACACTGTCATTTCCTAGGAATTCAACAAGCATATTCTGCAAAATTTCCCATGAAAATAGTCCTTCCCATAGCAAAGCTTCTACCAATACAATGTTTTTCTCTGCAGCAGTATTAATACTCCAAAAAAAGGTTTACAGACGTGCCTGCAATGTAATCAACAACATACGATTTGTAGAGTCTTCCAATGCTGGCAACTGTAACGGCTATAAACATTGAATCATTCCAAAGTCCTTCAGCATATTACACTGAGAAATAATGAAACATTAGTTAGTCTCCGTGACATGATTTCCTTAGCTACCATGAACTCATAACGTATGTGAAAGTACTTACATGGAAGACTTGTGTACAAAAATAAAAAACAGTACATAACAAAAATGCAAAGCTACTACAACAAATATGGTGGTGTTATGCAAGGTCGAGAACAGGAAGTACTACATTAGAGTGTGTGAACTCTTTGCCATACAAATCGCCTTTAGTAATCTGGTTTTGCAAGAAATATTTTAATTTAGCATACAATCCTTATTTTGCATACCTTCTGCAGGATGGCACATATTACGGTCTTTGACTGTAGTGTTAAAATGGTAACATAATCAGTCAGAAAAATAATAAAGTGGGGACAAAGTTACATGCGTTTCACTTAATAACTTTAGTGATTAATTACAATTAAAATAATGAGAGTATATTTTCCATATATCCAATATTCCAACTGAAGTATAGGCAATTGTTTTCCATGACTATGAAAATGCGTGTATCAGTGGTGGCTTTAAATTTTCCTTTGCTCAACTTAAAAAAAAAATTAAATTTCATTTCTCAGTCTAGTCTACATTGTGGGATGATGTGCTTCCATTTACTTAACCACCTCCTCCGATACTGTTGAGGAAATACTTTCAGGGAATGATTTACCAGGCTTTATCCGTGTCGTTCCGTTTGAATCTTTAATATTCACTGAAAGAGATCAGTGTCAGAAACACTTTGTAAATGTACTATGCAGGATAACTCCATAACGATTATGCATTTCCAACTCACTAGATGGTTCTGCCTTTTTGAGGATACATGACTTGATGTTAAGTCTACACAAACGCTGTCTATTTCAGTATAAGTTACTTAAAATCAATAAAACAATCCCAACAATCAAAATCCAAAGAGGCTGGTCAAGAGTATGCTGAGCAGGGAAGAAACCCTCACTTTGCAAAGCAGTTACTGTACTTCAGAAGCTTGAAAGCATAACTTTTGGTATAGCAATTTATACATGTGTGTGTGTGTGTTTATGTTTTAATGTTTTTTGGACATATAGTTGGTATAAAAGCAGCCATGTCTTCAAAAAAAAAAAAAAAAAACTGACATTCTTCTGTAAATATTTTGAAAACTCTGACCCGATGCAGAACAAAATTTCCATCCATAGCCACAGACATTAACCAGACATCATTAAAGCCACACCAAATTAAAAACCATTGCACTAATGGAATTGTCCTGTGTCCTTTTTGACATTTTACTAAAATAATTACAGATTTAACAGGTTGATTTGACTGTTATGAACTGAGCAAATGCTCAAGTTCATAAAGTCAGAATCATTTTGAAAATGTTGCCTGAAATCAATTATGTACACTGGCACAAACAGGGGGGATGGTACTTGCAGTTCAGATCAGATCTTGAGATAATGTAGATGCTGCAGATATACAGTTTATGAGTACAGAGTAGATCTATAAGCAGACTTAAACAATAGGAATACATTAAAAATAATTATGCATAACTAATGTATAGCATAGGACACAAAAAGTGCAATATTTTATTTTGACTGGGCATCAATAATATGGTAAAAAATGATAATCCGCCTGGCATATTATGGAGCACACCGACCTCTCCTGCTGTGCTGTCCTAATGGTCTTTTTGAACAATGTTTCAGGGGGCTTTCTATATGCACTAGAGATGACTCAGAAAGCTGAAGTCCACATCATTTTCTTTTTTCCTTACATGTACAGTGGTATGTTCATCAACCCCAGACAATGCAGAGATTAGTATAATTTCCTCCAGTTGCAAATCCCTGTGAAGTCCTTTCATTACTGCACTTGTGTTATATATGTTGCTGCTTTAACAGTGAAGAATGCAAACAAACTAAAAAAAAATGCAACTGGGTGTTAATTTAGCAGGGAAAAGTATGCTTTCTAGTAAATTACTGTGTAAGTGTTATATACTTCAGTTGTAAATTACACTGAATTTCAAACATAGCAAAACGTATAATTAGCGGGTGATTTAAGAAGTAAAGTGCAACAGAAAAGCAATGTGCCTTAGATTATATTACTTAATTAACACTGGCCTGCTTCAAATGTAAACACTCATAAATGCACAGTCCATCCTATCCATTGTGAACTGGTCTGTCTGGGTTCATCTCGCTGTGGTCCCTTCACATTCAAACACCCTGCTGGAAAGTTTAATTGAAAATATGATGAGGCTGTAACTGAAACCTCTTTGTAACCGAGATGGAGAAGTCCTCGCAAATGTCCTAATAACAGCGTAACGAGAGAGTAAATAGACTTGAAAAACACAGCGGTATTGATGCCCCATTGACCTGTCAACTGCCGGTTTCTCCTTTGAAACAGGGCGGGATATTGTCGTTTAGAAACAAAAAAAGATGAGATAGGGGAATGTAATAAAATCAAGTTTCTAATAATACGTCACAACAGGTTTTTGATGCCGTACAAAAATCATTGTTCAATATTAGTTACAAATACCAACCGACATTTTCAGTTAGCACAAGTCTAAATGCGATTTGCCATTATAAAAACAGATATACATTGAAGCGTGCTGCAAACTGCAGTAAGCTGGAGATGCAATATGATTATCCTCCATTCAATGCAATGCTCAACTCCCACATGCAAGACATACGAACTGTAATAATGATTGCACTTCATTAGAAAAGGCGTTTGTTGACATGTATGTAAGGTATGCATACATGTAACTCAGCAGCATAAGGATTCAATTATTTTGGTGGCACAACATACGAGACCACGGTCCTCTACCATTGAACAATAGCAGTCAGTGTGCTTACTAAAATACGGACGTTTATTGTGTGGATTAGCGTAGAAGTATTGTTTTGAAAGCCTGCTATTATTTTTCCGACAAACTGTTCCCTTGTTGCAGAAGTATGTACCCCAGTGATGTACTCTGGATGAACCTATGCGATCATGTCACACAAACGCACACAAATCACTAAACACAAGGTTGTGTCCAGGCTATTTGAATGACCTGTTCATGTATTCACGTCCAGGGCAGCAGCCTTGAGGCGACCTCGATTCGAGATGTTTTTTATTCCCCTAAATTGGACATTTTCCCCCCACGTTTTCAGCGTCTGTGAGGAATTGTAACCACAATGTCATTTTCAGCTGCAATTTCCCTCCCTATCCTCCAGGGCCTGGTGTATCCAGGAAGCCTGGGGCTGGATTTGACGCTGCTTTTACTGATACACATGCAACATGCACAACAAACTAAATGTATACTTTTACAAAGATAAAAAAACAAACCTTTTCGTCATCTATAGGCTTTGGGTTTTCAATTAGGAGATCAAAAACGCAATAAAAGGGGAGTCTAAGTTCCCTTTTTCCTAACCTACAACTATAGTGCAGAACAAAGCGAGAAATGTGACATAACACTGGCATTTTAAACATTACTATCATTATTTGATCAGTTTTATGTGGGTTGAATAATGAATAAAATAAGCCAAATCAAGCTCCACAACATCTTGCTGCAGAGACCATCGCCAGCTGAAAGTTTGTGAATATAAATGAGTTCGTGCTACACAAGTGGGTTGTATTTCCATGCATTGTCAGTTTTCTTTTTCAAATCCTTGCCCACGCTATGAACCGTGTTTGCCTGATGGGTTTAAAGTGCAGTTGAGGGGAGCGGGGACCAGGCCGAAGGGGAAACTGCCCCTTTAAAGACACGTTCAGCGGGCAACTTTTGCGGGTTTGCAACAGCCGGGTACTCGGGCTGCGCTCGCAAAAACACAAATGAAGCCAAACTATCGCACAATAGCGCCCTGTTGCCAACTGTGCGCCCGGGAAGCACCGTCTCTCGGGCAGACCCCATCCATGCGATTCAATCAATAGCCCCTTTTCAGGCTTTTCCCCTGCTTGGGCTTTTTCGCTTTCCCAGAAAAGCGCCATGTTGCGCCAGCGCACGTCCCCGGGCTGCAACACTGTTTCCACTCGCCGCTCCCGGAGCAGGACGGCTCGGCTACAAAGAAGCGCGACTCACCTTGGCGATGGCTTTTTTGTATCGCATCGCGGCTTGCTGAATCAGACTGTGCACTGTGATATTCCCATCTCCACACGGAACCACCACCCGGGTCCTCCCGAAACACACTGTCACTTTCATAGTTTCCGACCTCTTCCCCAAAGCCCCAATCCAGAAAAAAGAAGTGTGTGTCTCGTTTGTAAAGCCCTCCTTGAAATAGGTTTCCTCCGGCCGTGTGGAAATGACATCCAGTGAGAAGCCGCGCCGAGAGTCTTCACCTTTTCTCCATGGTGGGATTAGCGCTGTGTGTCTGACCACCTGTTCAGTGTTTGTGCGGCTCCGCTCGGCAGGGCTGGCCACACTGCGCCGCGGCGCTGGAAACCGCCTCCCCACTCCGGCCGCCGGGAGTACTGCCGCCTGCTCTGCTCTTCCAGTGCATGTGATCAGTACATTTCATAGAAGTATATTGCGGGGATTGGGTTTTATTTTTCTTGTGCTAGACATATTTCATGTACAGTTTACATCCCTTAAAATGTACATGCAGTAGCTTTCCCAAATGCAAAATATGACCTACGCAGCTGACATGATATTGCAGATTCGGTCGATAATAACATTTGTTCTAATTTGTTGTTCGTTTTCGTCCCTATATAGAGAGTGTATGTGTGCCATGTAGTGCGGTGTGCTGTGGTAAACACAATCAAATGTAGTATGGTGTGGTAAAAATATGGTAAAGTGTGGTGAACTGTGGTACACACAGTATAGTGAAGTGTGGTAAAAACACAGTACAATAAAATGTGGTGCAGTGTGGTAAAGACACAGTATAGTAAAATGTGGTGTAGTGTGGTAAAACACAGTATAGTGGAGTGTGGTAAAGACACAGTATAGTAAAATGTGGTGTAGTGTGGTAAAACACAGTATAGTGGAGTGTGGTAAAGACACAGTATAGTAAAATGTGGTGTAGTGTGGTAAAACACAGTATAGTGGAGTGTGGTAAAGACACAGTATAGTAAAATGTGGTGTAGTGTGGTAAAGACACAGTATAGTAAAATGTGGTGTAGTGTGGTAAAACACAGTATAGTGGAGTGTGGTAAAGACACAGTTTAGTAAAATGTGGTGTAGTGTGGTAAAGACACAGTATAGTAAAATGTGGTGTAGTGTGGTAAAACACAGTATAGTAAAATGTGGTGTAGTGTGGTAAAACACAGTATAGTGGAGTGTGGTAAAGACACAGTATAGTAAAATGTGGTGTAGTGTGGTTAAACAGTATAGTGGAGTGTGGTAAAGACACAGTATAGTAAAATGTGGTGTAGTGTGGTAAAACAGTATAGTGGAGTGTGGTAAAAACACAGTATAGTAAAATGTGGTGTAGTGTGGTAAAACACAGTATAGTGGAGTGTGTTAAAGACACAGTATAGTAAAATGTGGTGTAGTGTGGTAAAGACACAGTATAGTAAAATGTGGTGTAGTGTGGTAAAACAGTATAGTGGAGTGTGGTAAAAACACAGTATAGTAAAATGTGGTGTCAAATTAATATCTCAAGGTCCCATAGTAATCAGCAAGTTTCTACTGACATTTACCTACAAGAAAAAGAAGTGAATGATCAGCAAATGCCTTTATTAAAATAAACACGAGGGTGATATGTAGAAGCCAAGCTCTGTCCATCCCCTATAATATCATGCTTTTCCCCCACAATCTACTGCTACAGACGCTGGCCTTTTGCAACGGATTACGAAACGACAGTCATAGCTGGAATGCGACAGTAATGTGTAAAGCCCCCTCTTGCCCGTACACTCACTGTATTCTGGGGAGCTGTGGGTCTACAGACACACAAGCACTGACTGAAACACACACGCATTAGTGGTGTAGATGTAACATAATAAGCTGGTACACTATATGGGCCAAAGATCAGGCAGCAGTTTTGTCCCTGACCACACGACTGTCACCTATACAGGATACACATTTTGTGACGATTGACTGACGCAGAGACTCACTGTCGCCTGTCCCGAGTGTAGCCTGCATGGGACACAACGCAGAGTACTGTTCTCTTACAGAGTCATCGTGATGATGATAATAAAGATGATGATTAGTAATATTATAATATATTCTAGTACCTTATTAAATGTCAAGTTAAATATTAGATTACCAACATATTATATGTTAAATATTTGAAATGTATTTAATAATAGTTATTCCAGAAAATGTGTATTTCATGAGATGTTTTCATTTCATCCAGATGAACTCTTCCAAGACAATCTTGGAGTAATTTCAGAATCTACAAATCAGAAACATCTAGGGGGCAGCAATCCTCTTCTGAAGTTCATGGCAATGGGAAACATTTGAATCTGTGTCTGGGGACTGTATCTGTAAGTCTTGGTTAGCTGCCATTGGTGATAACCGGCACACTAATTGAGATTATCCCTGAGGTGCTATCTATGGATTGTCTGCAACTGTTTCTTCCTTGCAATTGATTCATTATATTTAAACAACTGGATCACAAGTTCCCCGACATTACATCTGTTGCACCTAACCAATGTTACAAAACACAGTGACCACACCTAATCCATTTTCATTCTCAATAATTAAATATGAATCTGTGCGCTTATATACTATACATAAATATGTGCTATTAAATGAATGTTCCAGAAGAAAAACATTTTTTTTTTATAATTTGAATATAATTGATCATTTTATGCCAGCTGTGATGCAGATACATCTGTCTTGGGATCTATGTGGAGCCTATTCAAAGGAAATAACAATTGCTTTGTTGTTCACAGGCAATGTTCATTGCTATTATCATAATCCTTCCTTTTCTTGTATGATGCTGTGCAAATGAGCACATGCCATATTTATAGTCAAGAAAACAGGACAGGTTGTCACAGCAGAAACAGACTAATTTATCTACTTACAATACAGCATGTTGGGTTAAACTCAGTCTACAGACAGAGGCACCTCTTGTATATTTGCATCCGCACCCTGTAAGGGAGCTTTGTACTTTGAAAGGATGTTGCTGAATAGGAATAACTATGTGGACATTTGTATTACAGTTGAAAAAAACCTCCTCACGCAACCATGCACTTTGATATCAATCTTATTTTGCACCCGAATATGTAATTGTATTCATGTGCAGGTATTGTGGGTTTTAATTTTATTTAAAGGACTTGCATGCTATTTTACTATATCCTTTGATTTGTTTATGAGACATCCCTCAAATTGTCCAACCACAACTGGTTTCCCGACTCACAACAGGATATCGGTTTATTGGCTTGCATGGGATATACAAGTGTCCTCTCCATGTTCACATCAGCAGCAGCCATTGTCTGTCCACTGCTGGATGAAGGCGTCCCCTGGGCTCTTCCACTTGTCTTGATGTGTAGGGTCTCTTTTATAAGCCATTCCAGCAAAGCTTCTGATCTATACATTATTATATATACCACAGTGAATGAGAAACAAGAACAGTTTTTGTCCTATAAAAAAAAAAAAACACAAGGACAATTGTTTTTTCCTTCAATGAGAGTTTCAGTCAATCATCTATTCAAGTGTCCTCCGAGTGTTTATTTTCACTCACTGTTCCTTGCAATGTAAGGAGTCTAGACCTCTGCCTTCCTGTAGCAGGGCTCCTAAAAATAAACCCAACAGAAAGCACAGCTTCAGCTTACAAAGGCACCATATGCAACCCAAGGACCTTTAAGGTTAAATATCTGCCTTCTTTGATCCGGAATAGCTGTGCAAGAAGCGTCCTCTGTGATCAGCATCTTAGTTTATATTCAATTACAGTTGTGTCAGATAATGTAAATATGAAGTGTATATAATCCTCACAATACATTTCCATTTCTAGGTCTTTCTTGCTCAAATCTAACAGCTGAAGGAAAGCTGAATCAATAGTACCATTTTCTGATGAATACAAATGGATTTTCTCTAGAATTACAAGACTGCAGCTTTAGTGAATTTGGGCCAGACAGCAGATGTGGGACACTGTACCATATAAAGGACATCTGGAATCATAATTCACTCACACTCATGCGAACAGCTTCCCAAACGCTCGGGAAGATCTGGTGCTACGGTCACATTTGGTTAAATATTTCAGTGACTGAATCTCACCAGGATATTGTCATCGGTCAGGTCTTACTGTATACAAGGCCAGAGCTGTAAGGAAGGACGAAGCAAAGGTGCCCAACAGCTGCCACTTTCAGGTCTGTACATTCAGTATCTGAGAGAAGGGTCATTTAGTTTTCAGATCCGAACATGAATAAGGGTTTGGATATCAGAGTTTAAAGTGACACGAACCTTCTCATGCAGCAAAACACGTGTACCATCTAATTTCGCCCCAGACACTTAATTTCATTATCTTGCAGGTAGTGTGGGAGGCAGTGCTATGTAATCCCTTTCAAAGGAATGGTTGCAACTGACCCCAAACACACACACGGTTACAGTGGGAAATCTGGAGCTCCGGCTGAACAGGGTCTAGAGCCCAGGAAAGCAGACAAGTAAACATGTGCTGTAAACTAAAGGTGTTCTGTAAAAGAATGGAGGATAGGACAAGTGTCAATAATGTGCAAGACAACCACACAAACAAGGCAAGATGTCAATGAAAGTAAGCAGCAGACAAATCAATACACCTTAGACGTACATCCACCGGATGCATGCTGTCGTGAACCACACAGAGGCTCAGAGTGCTACTCATACTTATAAAACACAGTGTGAGTGGATTGAACTAATCCAAGTTCAGTTTGCCTTATACAGGACCTGTGTGCATCTGCCTTTCCTTCTGTCCTGAGACTTGTGACATTTGATTGCCTTGAGGACGTTTCGTTTTATAACTTACATTATAATTTGTTACACCGTGTGCAGTGGAAGAAGCCAGGCTGGTCCTGCGCTCAGCACCACAGCATTTTATTTGATTGTCTTATAAAATGTTTTCAGTGGAGGTCATAAGCAGTAGCCAAGGCTTCTCATTCATCTGAATGTATATTAAAAGCAGTTTACTTTTTGTAAACTACACATAATCGTCCATTAACATAATAGTTTGTCTATGTAACCACATAATACTGCATTTACAAGAAATATTAAACTATTTATAAATTCAACAATGTAAAAACTGAGTTTTCAGACACACACATTACGGGGTGAAACACACACACTATATATATATACACTCACCTAAAGGATTATTAGGAACACCAAACTAATACTGTGTTTGACCCCCTTTCGCCTTCAGAACTGCCTTAATTCTACGTGGCATTGATTCAACAAGGTGCTGAAAGCATTCTTTAGAAATGTTGGCCCATATTGATAGGATAGCATCTTGCAGTTGATGGAGATTTGTGGGATGCACATCCAGGGCACGAAGCTCCCGTTACACCACATCCCAAAGATGCTCTATTGGGTTGAGATCTGGTGACTGTGGGGGCCAGTTTAGTACAGTGAACTCATTGTCATGTTCAAGAAACCAATTTGAAATGATTCGACCTTTGTGACATGGTGCATTATCCTGCTGGAAGTAGCCATCAGAGGATGGGTACATGGTGGTCATAAAGGGATGGACATGGTCAGAAACAATGCTCAGGTAGGCCGTGGCATTTAAACGATGCCCAATTGGCACTAAGGGGCCTAAAGTGTGCCAAGAAAACATCCCCCACACCATTACACCACCACCACCAGCCTGCACAGTGGTAACAAGGCATGATGGATCCATGTTCTCATTCTGTTTACGCCAAATTCTGACTCCACCATCTGAATGTCTCAACAGAAATCGAGACTCATCAGACCAGGCAACATTTTTCCAGTCTTCAACTGTCCAATTTTGGTGAGCTTGTGCAAATTGTAGCCTCTTTTTCCTATTTGTAGTGGAGATGAGTGGTACCCGGTGGGGTCTTCTGCTGTTGTAGCCCATCCGCCTCAAGATTGTACGTGTTGTGGCTTCACAAATGCTTTGCTGCATACCTCGGTTGTAACGAGTGGTTATTTCAGTCAAAGTTGCTCTTCTATCAGCTTGAATCAGTCGGCCCATTCTCCTCTGACCTCTAGCATCAACAAGGCATTTTCGCCCACAGGACTGCCGCATACTGGATGTTTTTCCCTTTTCACACCATTCTTTGGAAACCCTAGAAATGGTTGTGCGTGAAAATCCCAGTAACTGAGCAGATTGTGAAATACTCAGAGCGGCCCGTCTGGCACCAACAACCATGCCATGCTCAAAATTGCTTAAATCACCTTTCTTTCCCATTCAGACATTCAGTTTGGAGTTCAGGAGATTGTCTTGACCAGGACCACACCCCTAAATGCATTGAAGCAACTGCCATGTGATTGGTTGGTTAGATAATTGCATTAATGAGAAATTGAACAGGTGTTCCTAATAATTCTTTAGGTGAGTGTGTATATATATATATATATATACATACATATACTCACACACATATACATACACATATATATACACACATACATATACATATATATCAGAGACCACTGCAAAATTATCAGTTTCTCTGGTTTTACTATTTATAGGTATGTGGGTAAAATGAACATTTTTGTTTTATTCTATAAACTACTGACAACATTTCTCCCAAATTCCAAATAAGAAATGAATGGAATGGAATGGCTGCCATACATGTAGAGATACTGATTTAAGAACAATTTGCAGTGTCTCTTAATTTTTTCCCAGAGCTGTATATATTATGGAAGTCATCTAAGTACAAATACTTAAAAGGTAAAAAAACAAGGAAAACCCATTATAGAAAGCCAGAACACCTCTGATTACATTCAATCCATTTCTAATATTGCTCCAGCAATTTAAGTAGAAAACCTGTGGCTGCCACGCTGTACAGCACTGGGCTGAGACTATTTGTACAGCAGACTATAATTGGTCTTAAACCAATTTACACAGAAGCCTTCTTCTGGGTCTCTGTTACACTAACCCCCCACTCAGACACGTTGTCATCCCCCTAATCGAGACAACGAGATAACCCACGGACAATCCATATAAACCCTCCATTAAATATTTACAATATGCCTGTTTTTTTTTTGTTTTTTTTTATTTGACAAGCAGCAGGACCATGTTTGTCACCTCGAAGGTTTCTTCCTGTATTGTGTTTTTGTTTTTTATTTTGTTTTTGCTTTTTTTTACATTTTAAAGTAGATACAATGATCAGTATACCAGTTTTATTACAATATTATTCTTTTCTTACTTTGATACATTAAAAAAAACACAACAACTGCAAACGTGAGAAAAGAAAGCATGGTTTCCATCTAAATCTCCCACATTTCAGTAAAGTCATAGCTCACTCACTTTGTTTTTTCTTGTTTAGTAGACTAAAAATGTAATATCAGCTTGCGCTCAATAACTATAGGCATTTTCATTGACGCACTCGGCGTGGCACTGGTGATGTTGTAAACAGCATAAAATCAAGGGAGTTGGGGGCTGTCTGGCGACTCAGTGAAGTTTCCCTAGAAGGAGTCACAGTTCTGCTTCATCCCACAGGAACACACGAGACAGTGACAGCAACATAAACGGTCTCCGTCCTCCAGAAAGCCTACAGGACTCAATATCATGCTACATAGCTGTACTCATCTGCTGAGCTCTGGCTTCGTTCGATATACTGTTTGTCGATCAGGACCTCGATGCACTTCTTGATCATGCTGATGCTGGGGTTAAATCTGGCTTTCGACTGGTTAATGACCTGCGGGAAGAGCACAGACGCATTCCTGAGTGTTCACAGACGGAGAGAGAGGGGATGGAGCGTAACGTACCTGGCCTGAAAAGAGCGCACTGTGAAAACATGTCTCAAAAGGAAAAATATATATGTATCTATATGTATTAGGTCTGCAAACACAAGAGGTGTGCCTGTCTGTTTTGAAGTGGTGTTCGGAACAAGTTCAGGACCAAATGTTCATTTACGTTCTCAGACGTGTTCAAACAAGAGTCCAGAGTCTCATTCCTGAAACACTGTACAGGTGCTGTCTGTAGATAGAGCTCCTCTGCATCTCTCAGCCTAGGTGTGCTCATTTGTAAAGCCTAATTTCTCCAGCAAGACCTCCATATTTTAAGTAAACAACAGAATGCAATGGTTCAATGGACTAATAATCCAATCGAAACAACACCTTTTATGTAACCATCAAGTTAAATAAGGTATCTTTTTCATCAACAGTAACAATAATCATCATAGATGTCATATTTCTAACAATGTAAAATATAATGTTAACTAGATCTCAAATAATAAATTAATTATATTGTAGTAGTACTAATCTACTATAACGTAGCAGAAAAACAGATCTATTTAGTCCGGTGAAGACATACCTCCTGTATTAGCGCATTGTGTCTCAGTATTTTGCGGGCCTTCATGATTCGTACTATAGCAGCTTGTAAATACATTTTCCTGTCCTCATCCACTGCGCTCCTGGTCTGTTCCATTTCCTGAAAACGACAGAAGAACGAATGATCTCCGCAATTGTTTTTGCACTGAAGTGACCCACTGTCAGTACAGTGATCAGAATCACACATCTCGTAACAGCATTACCTGTGGCGTGTCCTTCTGCATCGACGTTGTGATTTTGAACTTTGTTCTTTTACTGGTGAAGGTCATATTTAGTGAGAATGTAGATTCTGCTTCGATCTCTTCCTGAAAAAACACAATATAGACATTATTAACAGATGCACTACACCCCTAGATGCCTCATTAACACCGGCTTATACTAATGACAGGCTGTGTGTTGCTGTAAGTGTAAGCATTTCAGTCTTTAATTAAATGAAGACCGGACTGAATCTGAATCTGAACATACTGTAAAAACAGAGAATCATGACTTTGTATACAAACACTGTACACTGACATACACCCATTCATGTAGACAACTTCGGATAACCTAAATAAATAATACATTAAATCAGAGTTCTTGAATTCTTCCGAATTGTACTGAATCCTTCCTCTCTCTTGCACTAATAATTGCTCGTACACTAAAACAGATGTTACTGGTAACTGTGGCCGTGTATGTGTTGGGGTCACTGACTTGGGCTTTATTACTGGTAGATGGAATTTGGCTCTGAAGAAGTAACATTTAAAAACAAAGCCAGCGCTGCTATGACCTCACTTCCCTACGCCCCATTCCCCGCTGAATAATCACATTGCATCACAGTTGTTTTCCCATCAGACATGGAAGCCAGGGCAGGATGTTTGAATTAACTAAATCTCTAGTTATTTGGAATAAAAGTGAAATACAGTGACACCAAAGCTTTGACTAAAGTTAATCAGTAAAAAGTTCAGCGGTCTATGTACATTCTGCTTTGTTGATTTGGGATTTATTTTTATTTCCCCCGTGAGCAGAGAGGAATGAACTCACCTTTTCAGAGTCGTGGTTTATCATTTTGACATCCAGCAGCGACTTGATTGTTTTCATGAGCTCCTTCTCGTTCATCTGTGTGCTGTCCTGGAGCTCTTTGTAACTGACCGTCTCGCCGTTATTGAAGGCCAGAAGCACTGCCATCTGGTATGTGGTGACCATTGCCACGTAGGGCTTGGAGAGATAGTTCATTTTCACTTCACCTGAAAATGACACACATTCAGTTTCACATCCCTCACGAGACTCATGCGTATCAAACCAAAACACATACGGTCCACGAGATACTGAAGAAAAACTCGTATTTAGCTTTATGCTCCATTGAAGATTACATTTCATAGTATTGCTATAAATAAGGGTTAATAAGTTTTAGTTTTTGTAAAACCATGAAAGAATCTACTGGAAAATGTCATTGCCAAGGAAGAAAAGCTATAGCCTTTTAAATAAGATACAGTGAGGGAAAAAAGTATTTGATCCCCTGCTGATTTTGTAAATTTGCCCACTGACAAAGAAATGATCAGTCTATAATTTTAATGGTGTATTTTAACAGTGAGAGACAGAATAACAACAAAAAAATCCAGAAAAACGCATTTCAAAAAAGTTATAAATTGATTTGCATGTTAATGAGGGAAATAAGTATTTGACCCCTTCAACTTAGTACTTGGTGGCAAAACCCTTGTTGGCAATCACAGAAGTCAGACGTTTCTTGTAGTTGGCCACCAGGTTTGCACACATCTCAGGAGGGATGTTGTCCCACTCCTCTTTGCAGATCCTCTCCAAGTCATTAAGGTTTCGAGGCTGACGTTTGGCAACTCGAACCTTCAACTCCCTCCACAGATTTTCTATGGGATTAAGGTCTGGAGACTGGCTAGGCCACTCCAGGACCTTAATGTGCTTCTTCTTGAGCCACTCCTTTGTTGCCTTGGCTGTGTGTTTTGGGTCATAGTCATGCTGGAATACCCATCCACGACCCATTTTCAATGCCCTGGCTGAGGGAAGGAGGTTCTCACCCAAGATTTGATGGTACATGGCCCCGTCCATCGTCCCTTTGATGCGGTGCAGTTGTCCTGTCCCCTTAGCAGAAAAACACCCCCAAAGCATAATGTTTCCACCTCCATGTTTGACGGTGGGGATGGTGTTCTTGGGGTCATTCCTCCTCCTCCAAACACGGCGAGTTGAGTTGATGCCAAAGAGCTCGATTCTCGTCTCATCTGACCACAACACTTTCACCCAGTTCTCCTCTGAATCATTCAGATGTACAGGCCCGTCTGAAGTTTGCCAATGAACATGTGCTTTCTTGAGCAGGGGGACCTTGCGGGCGCTGCAGGATTTCAGTCCTTCACAGTTTAGTGTGTTACCAATTGTTTTCTTGGTGACTATGGTCCCAGCTGCCTTGAGATCATTAAGAAGATCCTCCCGTGTAGTTCTGGGCTGATTCCTCACCGTTCTCATGATCATTGAAACTCCACGAGGTGAGATCTTGCATGGAGCCCCAGACCAAGGGAGACTGACAGTTATTTTTTGCTTCTTCTATTTGCGAATAATCGCACCAACTGTTGTCACCTTCTCACCAAGCTGCTTGGCGATGGTCTTGTAGCCCATTCCAGCCTTGTGTAGGTCTTCAATCTTGTCCCTGACATCCTTGGACAGCTCTTTGGTCTTGGCCATGGTGGAGAGTTTGGAATCTGATTGATTGATTGCTTCTGTGGACAGGTGTCTTTTATACAGGTAACGAGCTGAGATTAGGAGCACTCCCTTTAAGAGAGTTCTCCTAATCTCAGCTCGTTACCTGTATAAAAGACACCTGGGAGCCAGAAATCTTGCTGATTGATAGGGGATCAAATACTTATTTCCCTCATTAACATGCAAATCAATGTATAACTTTTTTGAAATGCGTTTTTCTGGATTTTTTTGTTGTTATTCTGTCTCTCACTGTTAAAATACACCTACCATTAAAATTATAGACTGATCATTTCTTTGTCAGTAGGCTAAAGTACAAAATCAGCAGGGGATCAAATACCTTTTCCCCTCACTGTATAGTGCTCTGCTTTACAATTTACTGGATTACTATGCCAAGTTTGGAATGTCAGCTAACTTTAATCATCGCTGCTGGGATCCTATTAGTAAGACAGCACATTGTTCTGTCTGGCTCGACAATATCTCATTATCTGTCCTAATTCAATTGAAAAAGATATTTAAAAAATGGAACGTTGTTTAGCTTTTAAATGTTAACTTCATTGAATTCATTAAAGAAGTCATGAATTTGTCTGAAACAATCTAACATGACTAGAGGTTAAACTTTAGTAAAAATACAGTAGGCATTATAATATATTATACAACTGCCTTTTTCAAACCAGTATCCATCACAAATGACTTAATGAGTCTATGACTGCTAAAGAAGCCTATAAAATGTAAATCAAATGCGCTTTTATTAGTGATAATTCACGGTTTTAGATGATAAATATGCTAGTATCTTGTATCATAAAACCAGGAACGTGACTTGAGTCTCCTGTTAGTCGTCCACATACCTGTGCAGAGATAGTGCAGCCAGGTTAACTTCCTCCCACTGAAGTGCTGATTGTAAAATAATTCAAACTGCAAAGGAAAAATAATCAATATTACACCCATTTGCTTTCTCTAGCCTCTCTCTGCGGTCCAGTGGAAATCCATTACGCCTCACTGCAGAGAGTGACATCGCATTCCAGCACTGAAGTCAGTTAGAGGAGAGGAGCTCGGAGGGGCTGACCCCATCTGTGACACACAGAGACTGTGATATGGCACTTCTGTCCCCAGACATCAGGCAGGGAATGCTGGGAGAGGCTGCTTTGCATTTTAAATATAGTGGCCCCTACTTATAGATGTCAGGGGAGGCCGGGGGGGGAACCACCTGCTTAAACTCTATTTCAACACTCAGTAACTTGAAAATACTAATTGATTAGGTTTCCAGGAGAAAAAGCTGGCGATACGATTAGCCGGTGAGATTCAAATGCAATAACCAGGCTGCCTTTTCCTTCAAATCCTTCTCATTTCTGCAGCAGTGAACTGGATTGTACAAGCTGGGGTGAAACACTAAAACGGCACATTCAATAAATGGATATCATTCCTTCCATCGCTTCACTTCCAACTGCTTGAATATTAGTTTTTTTTGTAGTTTATGAAACAGAAGAATAAAATCAAAACGAGTCAGAAGTCCTTGCGTTTTAAACAATCTACATTATTATTCTACACTAAATCAAAATTATTTTATATTTCAGTTACAATTAACATGTTTTGCCCCCTTATTTATTGTAAATACTGAATTAAAAGTGATTACACACTATTAAAACAGGGATTTATAAGTTAATTGAAGTAATTATGAAATAACCTTGCTATCTGTATACATGCAATAAAGAGATGTATATAAAAATCGGTCGTTCTCTGTCCCTGGGAGACAAGTGCGGAGGATTAGCCGCCCCCTCACGTTACTCTGGTGTCTCTCCGCTAACTTACCATCTGCACACTCTTCTCCAGCTCCTGAGGGATGGCGAACGTGGAGGAGGGGACGTGTGTCAGAGGCCAAGCGCCCGCCTGAAACAACACAGAGACGATTGTGTCTACTGCTCAGAGCACAGGTAGTCATACAACACACCGACAATCTTACTGTCACAAAACGGAAGAGTATCGCTCATAGAACAATATGACAAATATCTTCTATTTTCCACAGATGGCACATAAACAATGTGATTTGCTATGACATTAGTTTAGTGCCCTTCTCATCAATTAATTAACCTCATGGGTTGTTGTTTTTTTCCCCTCTCCCAAGGGCACACGGACACCCGAGGGTGACTCAGACAGATGGCAACCCCAGGTCTGTATGATCTTCACACTGTATTAAATCTTTGAATGCTACTATTAAAAGAAAGAACAAAATGCAACACAATGTGCAACTATTTTGGATTGATGCTGTACTAGACTACTCTACAAAGAAACATATGGATATCTATGGAAGATTAAAAGCATAAGGTAGTAAGTAGTCTTAACAGTTCATGCTCACTCTGAATAAAAGCACGTTTCTCAAAAAGCCAGTGAGGCCTGCTAATATTGCAAACAATTTAAAATAAAGCGGAATTTAAAAGACTGATTCCTTTCGAATATTCTCTCTTCCTCGTTCGACAGAAGTGGTTGCTTTTTCTTTAGAAACATTTGAATTACCTGTAGTACATAAATTTGAAAACTAATTCCCAGATCTATCACAGTTTCCTGGGTTTTAATGAAGTTGTTAAACTTGTTGTTCAGGTCAGCGCTGACACTCATGTCGGTGTACATTCGATGGAGTTTGCTAGTGAACTCGTAGCCACATGCTTGCTGTAGAAGAAAAAAAAACAAAAACATCCCTGTTAATTTCCACGACTTAACATGATAAAATAGAAAAACAACAAAAAATTTATTTACTTTTGTTTTTAAGATGCACAAAATCTGCAGTATTAAAGATCTCCTGGCACCAAAATGTGTCAGAATTTAAGAAACTAATTTTATAGACTGCATTTGTGTTTTCCTTTAATGCAACGGTCTCTGAATGCAGGTAATAAACATAATGTAGTGACCCCTGTCTTTCATTGCTGTTCAATTATGCATGTACATGCCTTTGTATAGTACTGACAAGGGCAATCAATTTAAATTTAAAAGCTATATTTGTTTTGGCATTGCCGTGTACCTTTACTGTATTTGCAGATAATGAATTCATCTGGTTTCTCACACTAACAGATACTTGTCAATACAACACAGTGGGATCGATACTAGAGAAAGCTTGTGGAACAGCAGTTAGCATGATTAATAAAACACAATGAGCACAGTTGAATGTGTGTGTAACATTGCTGCGGCTACTGAACTGTGGCTAGGTGACCGATAAATATTCCTGCTATTGACTTCACATTCAGCTCAAATAAAAAATTTAAAACCAGCGAATGCACCATAAAAGAAGTTAACTGATTTGTGATAACCTACAGCAATATGGCCTCTACTTCCAGCTGAACAATCAAGATAAAGCGTTAAATGATTATATAGGAGTGTAGTTGGATTAAAGATGCACAGTCCCATTTAAAGATGCAGTATTACAAAGACAAACAAAATCAATAATCAGTGGACACTCATGGCGGATTCTGACTTGTATTCAAAACCATAGGAAAGCTTCAAAAAAATCAAATTGTGAATACTGTTCAATAATTTGTAGAAGTTGTATCCACCAGTGTGAACGCCCTAATCATGATCAGACCTGCAAATCTCAACTTGCCATACATTTAACTCAAACTAATGTGTTCAAATATTAACTCTATGATTACTGAGATAATGGACACTCTCTGTAGGTCACCTTGTATATGTAATGAAAAGATAATTGTCCTAATGCTATTGTAGACCACTCAATTAAAATGTCTGTTGTATGGAAATGTATTTTGAATGCACACACTTGCATTTGTATTTGTGTTTTCTAACTATGCATACATTTTTATTTTTTTCTTCTTCAATTACCTTCAGTTTGTTGATCATGGCTTCTTCTGAATCCATGGACAAGGACAGGCCATGTATTAATCTCTTTGCTAGCATTCTTGCATAAAACTGAAAGGAAACAGATAGACAGATGAAATATCACAAGTACTTTTCATTGATATTCCTTTTTTTTTTTTAATGAAAACCATATATAAAGTTTATGCTTCCAATATCAGTTGAAAACAGACGTCTGTAGCTGGGAAAAGATATCCTACATATCATACTTTTGTGAAGCACTGACCATTATAATACTTTACATACTTTTGAAAAAGGATATGGTTCTTTCACTCAAGGTTTACTAAACAACATCCCTAAATACTTTCATCAGACAACAAACACCCAATCCCAAGACAGACCGCCTTCCTGGAAAAAGGATGAAATGTTCCAGAACCATTATGCACATTATATAATGTGCTTTCGTGAATGTGAATGAGAGTCTAGGACAAGATTGCTATCGGTTTAGAGATTCCTAGGTGTTAAAGTCCAGTAAGGAAATGAAAGACCCGTTTAAAACCCTTCCCCAGACTCTCCTTCCTGTTTTTAATTTGCCCAGAATGTGTTCAAACGTTAAGGCAGTGAAAAAAAAACAATATATAGCATTTGCAAATGGAAATAAGGCGTTTTGAAATATTTATCTGGAAATACAAGCAGAAAAGACAAGGAGGAAAACAGCATATAAGCATACGTGCCTGTATGTCTATATTAGTATACGTAACTACATTCACTTGTGTATATAGCATAACCCGATTCCTACAAATATATAGGATTTACCACTTTCAATAAGGAAACAAATCCTTACCTTCTGAAAGACGTCCTTATCATCAATATACTTAAATACAGTGATGAAACTTGTGAGCTTGTCTTCCACCTCGTTCTCTGTCATTCCCTTTGCAGATTTCTTCAGCAGATTGTCACAGTACTTAGCAAGCTTAGAGAATAATACAAAACAATACAAAACAAGAAAATGCAGGCAAAACATTAATAGGTCACCCCTGTAATGTAAATTATAACCAGTAAATTGTTCAATTGCTGGAGAAGTACATTGAGGATTTATAAAAATCGTATTTGTGAACAGTTTATTCAAAGCAGACATTTTCCAATAAAATGGTTTTGTGAACTGCCGCTGGATTGCAGTTTAAGAAGAGCATGTGTCTGTACTAACCAATTCAGGAGCCTTGCAGATGGATTTTTGCTCTTTGTAGTTGACAACTGTAGTCAATGCCTGAAAATAAACAAAACAATATTCTACTTTTATAACTGAAAGCAGAGAAAAATAATTGAATGTTTTGTCATTATACCATAGGAATTCTTCCTCAAAAAATAAAAAGATTGAACTTTCTAACACGCTTTTTCATTCATAACAAAAACGCAGGGGAAGGGAACATGGAACAGCTATAACACTTCATGTTTATAATTCTCTCCTGAAACATCTCTCTATCTCCACCTAATGGACAGATTTTGCAGAATAAAACCCCAACATATGCAGATTTTTCTCCAGGAATGAAGCAAATCAAGTGCTCAGACCCAGATGAGACTGTTTTGTGAGATTACCTTATCAAGTGCGCTCATAAAGTGCTGGTCGCCATTCAGGACGGTGTTGATGAGCTGAACGAATTTACTATGAACCTCTAACACGGACTCCACAAATTGAGTTGGCATCTACAACACGAGGGGAAAGAAATGCATTTCATGGAGCACGCAGGTCATCAATTACATCAATTTCTAAGAGTATAACGGGCAATTTCTCAGTAGAAGAGCGCAAGTCTAATAAATACACAATCATATTTTGATGCTGCTGGACAAGTACTTTATCTCCCCACCTTACAGAGAACACTGAACTACAACATATTATATTCTTGGGTCCTCTGTATGGGAACCTGGGGTCATGCAAGGACGAGCGCTCACGTTTTCCTGAGAGAGGTTACTAGTTGCTCGAAGGCCCTCATCATGGATGTGGATCTGCAGCTCCTGAATCATGTGAGGTAAACCATTGGAGACGGCACGCAGCAGTGTGTACATGTTGGCCATGTCTGAGAAGAACAGAGAGGAGTCACAGTCACCATGTCGCTCATTCATTACTAAAAACATTACACTGGCAAGCCAAACCAGAAATGTAAAAATGAAACTAAACTGATTAGGAAGGCTGTGCACATTTTAATTTCTGTAACAACACTGAAGGAATTCAGAACGTCAGATACCAACTACTGTAATTTGAATTAAATATAGACTGATGCATTTTGCCTCTTATGGTTTTCTTCCAATAAAAACAACCAATGAACTGTAATTTTCAAAAATGATCATAGTATCTTGTTAAAGACATAACATTTTTACCATGGACAACAGATTTAAGATTTAATGACTAAAGCAGGTCAACACAATGACCTAGGATCTATGGTGTAACTTCTAAGGAAAGTTATTAACTTGATCTAGAATCTGCAATCATAGGTTTCCTGAATGAAAGTTAATAAACGACGACCGTCACAGAATACACAATCACCCTGTGTTGTGTACTTTCTATGCAGGTGTCGGCTCAGTTTTATTAACTCAGTTACGAGAATTATATCACATCAGCACTCGCAAGAGGATCAAATGAAGCCAGTGAGTGAGAGGTCATAAAATGCAATAAAATGGCAGATTCGATTTGCAATACAATGGACTCGGAGGTATGTATTTAAAACAATATTAAAAGTGTTGCTATATATTTGTTTAATTCAATCCAACAGTAACCCTAACCCAAATTAATATACATTGCATTTACCCTATAAACAATCACTCAATGTTACTATATAAAGAAACTACATGCTGAATCCATATAACCTCACATTCAGGGCAAATGAGACTTAAGCATTTAGACTATTTACAATGCACGTAGAAGATCTAAATCTAAATATAAGATTAAAGGGAACACGATATAAATGAGCCTAAAACAGAAATCAACACAAGCATTAAAATAAAAGGGGTATTTGATGCATAATTGGCAAGTCTTACCCCCTTCTGTGATATCTGTGCTGTGTAAAACCTTTAACGGGCTCACATGTGACCACCCCCTCACTGGTCACAGCATGTCCCCGCTAAATGCTTGTATTGCAGACTTACTTGCTGACATTTTATGGTCTGCATACTTCATAATGTATGACGATTCCAGGGTTATACCCCATAGCCACTACCAAATTGTCCTTATTTCTCCTTCAGAAAAGAACGTGACAAACCATCTCTCTTCTCCTGGCGGATGATATTCTGACATTCCCCGTGTAAGAACTGCAGGTGGTCGGCTACCATCCTCTGCTGGCATTCGTGGATCACTTTGGCGTAGGAGCTGGGGTGCAGGTACTTCCGACATCGCACTTCTTCGTCTTTTAATCTCGCTAAAACCTGCGGGGGTGGCAAGAAGTACATATTGTCAAATCGCACCAGATTTCAAGAACCCTGCAAGAACGGAGAACCGAATCGCAGACGTCACCAGTGGGAGGAGAGATCCACCAGGCCCCGTTTCTCTTGATTTACTCCAAGGGGACAATCTGTGAGTTACAATGTTTGGGTCCCTAGTCAGTGCCGTCAACGGATGCCCTCGATTCACAGATGTGTTCATGACTCATGTGTAGCTTTAGAGAAGTGCAACACTGCAGATATTCACTCTATTAGAATCTCTTTGCTACCCCTTGGACTGAAAGCCAATTTATTCTGCCCCCCTCAGCAATTCATCCATGTTGTTAATATTCATATTCTCCTTTTAAGTAATCCTATTTCACCTTGTTTGTTTTACATGTTTAGCTAGCTTTCCATCCTTCCTCCCATCAATCCTGCCAATAGTAATTCATTTTACAACTACCTCCCTTGATAACCTTTATTTCCACAGGGATCCTACATAATGGAAAAGCGCTGTCAGGGCAGACTGCACACTTTTCGTGTGAAATACTTAATTCAAAATTAAACATCTCTCATGGTAATGTTTTCAAATTAAATCTTACTAAGGAAGGGTAGGTGTGCTTTTCATTTCCAGTCAAGGCAAACCATCGACAAAACGTGGGACTAATTATTTCCTGACCAAAGTAAAATATTCCCTTTCAAGCTTCAATTTCCTCAGCATAGAAACAGTTTCCTCTTTCCTATATTTCCTGATAATCAAAAAAACACAAAGATTCCTAGAGTTAAATCGAGCAGTCATGGGGGAAAAGTAATTTGAAATACATTATGAGATGATCTTTGAAATATTTGCTATGATAGTAGCGACACAGGTTCTTCTCTTTTCATTGTCCCATAGGAGTAAAACAAACGTTAAAGATCAGATTCCTCTATAAGGGCTTTGAAACAATATGCGGTACCCCACAGCAGTAAGAGTTCACTATATGCAAAGATTTGCAGACTGTCAGTAGCAATTAAGGGAGATGTCTTAAAAGTTTATTATACAGAACATACAAAGTGGAAAAAAATCTGTTTAAAATATTTTGGTAAAGTGGCTTAACCCAGAAAATACACATCTTTCTCTGTGATGGACAGATGAAATAGGCAGTTTCTATACTGGATTATAACCAATACCCTTTTATGTTTAATACTCATAAACCAAAGTCAATTTGTAGATTGATGACTTAATGACCAGATAGAAGATGTAAAATATTTTCTCTCTCATATATATTATAAAGTTGTCAGCCCATATATATATATATAGGCTGACAACTTTATAATTTCACATCTCTTCTCACCACAGCAGCCTAAAGTGTGTCAGAGAGAATCTACCATCTCCCCATCTCTCCACATCCTCCCTGCACCACAGGAGACACAAGAGTAGGTCTATATGGTGCCAGGCAACTGAGCTTGAACAGACATAGCTGAGACTCAGTCATCAGATCAATAAGGTCAAGCACAATATGTATACCTGGTGGAGACTGACATAAGAAATGCATAACCCGGCTCCCCTACCTTTTCCATATATTGTGAGCAGTTTGACTCCTGCAGTAAATTGGAGGCTTCCTGTTTGTAATATTCTCCCGTTTTTGACAGAAATGGCCCTTCAAAGATTTCCTGATAAAACTACAACAAACAAAGCAAAACAGGAAAGGAAGGTGGTTTAAAAATGTCAGGATACAAAGCATAGTTACTTCTGCATTAATCACAGGGGGTGGGGATACAATTAAATTAAATAAATATATTTCCCCAATCACATTATTTTACAACATGGAAAAAAAAAAACTATTTTCAAAGTACTGTATCATCCTGTGTTGAATTGCACCAATAATAATAATAATAATAATATTAATAATAATAATGAAGCTATAACCATCAGTAATATGCATTAAGAAACAACTATTAAACACAGGGTTCATAACAGAACAGCCTAATTGTTAAAAGTTAACTCTTACACAGATGTCTTACCTTAAGAGGAAACTTTTTCTTGTACTGTTCAACATGAACAAAGGAGTTGATAACCCCATGGATTACTTTCTGATTAGGGTCCTCACCACACCGGTCACTAAAAATAAAACAAGCTATTTCAGTGCATGCATATAACCCCTCCAGAGCACATATAGCACCCACAAATGTATAGGGATAAGGCCAAGAGTAACAGCCAAGAATACACTGAGATAATATCGCCCTATAACAGAAGGTCATGCCATTTTTTTTATATGCAACCAGTATGAAACAGGACTGGAAGACCACACTCAGAGCACAGTGGTCTTGGGTAAACATTTGATATCGGTCATTCATTCCCCACGCAAAACTATTCACACATTTTGCTGAACTCCAACACTTTGTTTTTCTACAATCAGCATAGTTTCCCTGACTGTTATCTTCACTATTTTTGATTAATTGAAAGCAAAACCATTCAAGATTTCTGAAGCAGAGGATGCTCAGGCATCTTATTCTTATATAAATAAAATAAAGTCAATATGCGTCATGCTAATAAAACACTCTTTTCTACTGACCCAGAAGGGTTGTGCAGTCATTCTACACATTAGTAATGGAATTTCCCAGAAAACAGAAAGCACCAATAAGTTGAGACTAACATAACAGATAGGCTGCCACGCTGCAGCTCAACATGCGGTTTATTTTAAGAACATTAAGACAGAGTGTATAAATAAGTAGATCTATACATTCATTAGATTCCAGGGATATTTACAGGCTTTATAGATCTGCCCTGAAGGCCAAAAGGAACACCCCTATTGGCAGAAGAGATTGCTATTAACAGGCCGAATTTCACAATTAACCTCCACAATTGCCCTGCTGCAAGAAACTATGACTCGGTACAGTTTCAAGAAGGGATTACAGTAGGTTTCCGATTCCTTCACTCCACCTACTTTTGATCAGCAAGTAAGATACAGTGGGAGGATGTGAGACCACACAACGCAGATGACACATAACACTATCAACGTCTGGGCACAGCAAACAAGGAAGCACTAGTCAAGACCTGACATGTCATTAGAAGCAATGCTCTGAGGGGGGGGAATTGAAATTGAAAGACGGTAATTATCTTAAAGGTCCCTAATTGTCCTTGAATTTGTAAAAATGCCTATGATGTAAATGGACATTCATCTAGTTTTCGGAGAAAATGGTGTAATTAATTTGGAGTAGGATGAGATTGTATCTGCTTAGTGTTTTTGGTGGGAGGCCAGAATTCTTGGCCACTGAGCAACAAACAAGTAAAAACTATTAGATGTAACAAAGTGAGGCCAAAGAAAATCCTAACTTACTTTTTGATTTCTTTCAGCAGCATCCTGATCAGAACGGTCTGTAGGGGTTCAATCATCAGCTTCCTCCACATGTCTAGTGCCAACTGTAAGGCAACAGTACAATAAAACCTTACTGAGGGTTTAAAACTTTAGTATTTTAACAAGTACTTAGCACAGCTTTGCAAACATTCATTCAATGCAGCATTGTATCCAAATAAATGTCTTATTAAAGTCCTAAATTTGTAATTATGAAGTTACTGAACCCAACTGGCTTGATATTAAATGATTGTGACAGATATTCTTGTCAATATGAATTTGGACAAAATGTGAAAAACATAATTGGTGTTCATGCTTTCCAAACATATCTGTCCCGTTGATGTGTTTGTATTTAATAGGTGAAAGTTCATGATGGTGAAAACGTATTTAAACAATTTAACTTTTTTTTATACCCTTGTTTCCTTCATACAAGTTCAAAATCACAGAATTGCAAGATCAAAGCCAAGCATATGCACTCATCTACAACTGAAAGGCATAGTAAACCGATCTAAAAGAATATGTAAGTTTGAAATTCCTTATCAAGAATGCAGCAATGTGTCCTTACCTCTCCTATTTCCATAAGTGGTTCGTTCATGTCAACCCCACCGTAACCATACTGCAGATCGGCTTCGGTCAGTTTGTTCTTCTTAATAAACTGTGTGTTGAGGTACCTGTGTAGGTAAAAAAAAAAAAAAGTTTGAGTTCAAAGCTCGTGCTGATATCCAGCGAGTTCCTCGACAGTGTCTTTCCAACCATTCCACGATCTGCCAAGTACCACGTCCTGCTAAAGCCTTACTGATCTCACGGGGCTGATCTCATTGCTTCAAGCCCATCAGAATATCACAGACACACTATGCATTGTGGGACACCTGTTATATTCATTTGTAATGTCATTCCATTCTTCAGATTAAGCACACAGATAATGACTTGTTCATGGCCAGAAACCCCACAGAGAAAAAATAAAATAAGGCCAACGTTGAATCAAAACTTAGATGTACCTGCAAATCAACTTGTACACTATTGCATTTGTATTTATATGCACTCTTGTGACAATACATGAATTCATGGTAGGGTACAGGTTTTTAGTTTGCAATAGAGCAGATAGGATGATTAAAACAATACGGCTAAGATGGTGTACACAACATGAGAGGAAAATATGTTTTAGGTTCTCTCTGCCTGCATTACCTGTATAAGCAGTCCATGTAGTCAGCTCCCTTACTGTACTCCTCCCAGTATCTGTGGTACATCACCAAGACCTTCTCCTCTGACTCCAGGACTTTCTGGAAACAGGAAAAAAAACAAGTTACATTTTAACTGTCTGTGGGACACCTTGCATGATTTAACATAAACTGCCATTATTATCTCTTAGCCTTGAATTACTGTGTTTTCATTCCACCAAAAGGGATGGGCTTATGTATCTATTTTCACAGTTGCTTATATATATTTAATTAGTACACCTTTATGGAAGAGTGCAAAATACATACCTTATATAGGTGTCGAACATGGTTTTCCAGAAATATTTTTGTTTCTGTGTATAACCTTTCACCCAAAGGTTCTGGGTATGCAACACACAAAGCATAAATATCTCTAATTAACTGATTAAGGAAACAATGCATACAATGCTTACATTTAGATATGGAGCTACTGTAAACCACTTACAAACCACTCTAAATATGCTTAGATGTATATTTATAATGAAAACATTGATTTCAAAACCAATAATTCACAAACACAGATGTAACATCACTCACATTATAAACCCACTGTATGTTCGTATCAGATGGGGGCTATGGGACGAGGATGCACAAATACACAATGATAGTAACCGGAAATGTTTAAAATTCAGAAATTGTGTATAAGGATTTCATATTCTTTATGTTTTAGGCAGTTTGTATTTCTTGTGTTTGTTTAGTTTGATTACAGAAGCAAGGATACGAGAAGCGGTCATTCCATGTGGCCCTCTCCACATAATCCAGCATCACGACTGCCTTGATTGTGGTCAGGAGTTTGTTCCATGTTTCGTCAAAATCCACCACCCGTGGTTTCAAGGACATTGTATAGCTTATAAGTGAAAGCTGGGAAGACAAGAAAGGGGGGAAAAAGGTAAATTTGAATCTGGCCAAATTTGTTTGCTGTAATTAGATCGTATAAGACCACCGAACTGCAAACTTCGAAGGGCAAGATCTCACAAGATATAAAATTGTGATTTGCCGTCATGGTCAAATCTACAAAACATCATGATACATGCACCTAATACTCAGCCATTGTCTTGCCGTGCTAACATACCTTCAACCCACTGAATGGAAGTGTACTGCACGGGGCCATTCGAGAGCAGATCAGACCAATAATTACAATTTACTACCTTTATTTTATTTTTGAAAATGTGGAATGGGGTGGGGTTGTATAGATCAAACTAGAAATCAATATGGTGTCTGCAATACTAGTTTTAAAAAGCAAATTATACATAGAGAAACAGACCCTATATAAAACAATGAATAATCAATATTTATCCCGATGTCAGTTATCCTTAACACAACTGTTTTAATATATAGGCCTATTTTACTATACAGCCTTCATTAGAGTGGTAATTTTGATGATTCTTAATTTATTCATTGATTCATTGATAGATCTCAACGAATAATTTTATATATTTGAAAAACCTCCTTTATCACAGTAATAAAAGCTCTGTGAATAACAGTCCTAAAACAGGCATTTTAAATAAAAAATAAATAAAATTAAAAAAACACTTGCACATTTTTTTAGGGTAGAATTATTGAAATAATTCCAATTACAATCTTCACACCTATTAACTGAATGACATTTCTGAGCAGGGAGTAATCCTAAATTCAAGATAAATAGCATTAATAATTCTATGAAACATTTGTCAAACCATATAAACATGTCATGATCACCTCCTGCAAGCTCATTACAACATAATAATCCGTATGTCCCCACACCTGCAGACCTGTTGGTTTCATTGAAAGAACCAAGACAATGACACTTAATGACATACTTAATCAACATATGTGATAAATGTAATGTATTCTGCGTTTAAAAGTTGTTGTTTCCCCCGTAATAATACAAAACAGTATGACTTGTTCGGGATAGTGAAGTATAATATTAGAATAAGTATTACTCCGTGCAGATGAATAAAGTTAAAAAAACAAACAAAACAAAAAACATGACAATCAATTTAGATCCCATCATCCCTGCACAATAAAAAGGCCATGTTACGCAGTGCTACTTAACATATGTCCATTCAAGAGAAAGCCAGCTTGTGTGTTATGGTGTAATATCAGCCCCATAATACATGAACACAGGAAAGATCAATTACACGTAAATGACAATTAAACCCCCTGACTGCTACGGAAACAAAGATAGACAGTTTAAATCAATGGAAACAGCAAAGGAGCCCGGCTAGTTACCGGACCCCGGTCCCGCTTGCTTTAGTTAACCACTGTCAGCAGCATTAATAACTTGTGAAATTAATGTATGCATTACATTTAAACGTATTCAACCATAATCCTTGGTTTAAACACAGCGTAAGAGCGTCAATGTAAGAAGACGTACAGCGCTGTCACAGTTCATTCCCAGCGACTAACAGTAAGGCCTACCTAATGCCATTCCTTCCTTTCACTCCTGCTTTTAGCCGATATAAGACCCTTGGACGGCAGGGGAAAGACAAAATTGACTCCCGAGGCCAGGTTTGGCCCAAACACACATGATTTACTGTCAATCGCGACAATAACAAAAGCGAAAGGATGGCAAATGACTCAGGAAGGCAAGATCCCACTGAGGCAGGAGCGGTACGAGCAAGGCAGGAGCACATCCGACTCACAACACATTTCCTCACAAAAAACAACAACATTACACAACGTCATTGACTGGAGGACTAGCCTCGCCCGTACAAACACCACAGAAGCGCTTTAAAAAGTGATTACCTCCGGCCAATGTCACTGAATATATGATATAAACTAAAGTTCATCTGCTGTCACAGGGTTGATCTCTTTCACTTACACCTCTTCCATTACCCTACCTCGGAGACGATACCATTACATCAGCTGGAGGGGTCGGGAGAGAGAATAATATTGGGTTGTTATTCGATCTCCGTGCTGCTGAATAGTGATCGTGGATTCGTGTGTTTCAAATACTTGTTTTTACTTCCAATATAGATATAACAGTTTGTGTAGGCAGAATCTGGAAGGATAAGAATATGAATGTCTGGTAATCGGAGACCCCTATATCTTAGCTGCTAATGGTGTCGCCGAAAAGTATGGGTGCCCAGCGAGGTCGAACTTTACTAACTTTAAAAATAGCATTATCTACTCTGTGATTTGGAGGTTAAAGGCGTTGTTGGGAGGCAATATTGTTGTAATTTTGATATCACTTGTATGTGGGTATTACTGCAAGGAGACGTGGTCGTTTATTATTTTTAACACGTGTATTATTAATCTGGGGGAATTCTATGCTCTTTGTATGCGAACCACACAACTGGCACTTTGGAAAGGCAGATAGAAAATGACCCCTCCCCCTTCAAAGAATGCAGCATCAACACATTAATTTAATAAATATATACAAACAAATAATTTGAGGTATTTTGAAATATCACTGACATCTGGTTGTTTTAGTATAATAGTGGCCTGAGATACTATTTAAATCATTTTCCATTTTGATGAATAAATATATTGCAGCAATTGTGAGAGCATATGAGCAGCAAGAAGATCACAATACTTCCTAAAATATTTGTAGAACATAGATCAAGATAAACAGAGTACGTTTTAAATGGATTGTATGTAGCTGGATTTTATTTGAAATCCATCTCATATATCATGAGAACATGAGATGAATATAACAATATGAGATACTTTGCTGCTAGGTTAATGTGTGTCGCTAATATATAATGGGAGAATTGCAAATAAAACACATTTTACAAACCCAAATTATAATAGGGTGTGTATAAGAAAATAAAATATTAATTTAATTCTCCATTCAGTAGAATTAATATTCTTAATTGTGCATCGTACAAGTGCTATACTATATGTATTTATGTAATTATGTTGGTTATAATTATATAATAAATCTTATATGTATTTTATTTGTATATATTATTTTTTAATTTTTTAGCAGTTCTAAAAGATTGTTTAGTCTTTCAGGTATTTGCTAGGTGTGGTGGTGGGGACCCATTTATCTATGCACCGCATCAAAGGGACGATGGACGGGGCCATGTACCGTCAAATCTTGGGTGAGAACCTCCTTCCCTCAGCCAGGGCATTGAAAATGGGTCGTGGATGGGTATTCCAGCATGACAATGACCCAAAACACACAGCCAAGGCAACAAAGGAGTGGCTCAAGACGAAGCACATTAAGGTCCTGGAGTGGCCTAGCCAGTCTCCAGACCTTAATCCCATAGAAAATCTGTGGAGGGAGCTGAAGGTTCGAGTTGCCAAACGTCAGCCTCGAAACCTGAATGACTTGGAGAGGATCTGCAAAGAGGAGTGGGACAAAATCCCTCCTGAGATGTGTGCAAACCTGGTGGCCAACTACAAGAAACGTCTGACCTCTGTGATTGCCAACAAGGGTTTTGCCACCAAGTACTAAGTCGAAGGGGTCAAATACTTATTTCCCTCATTAACATGCAAATCAATTTATAACTTTTTTGAAATGTGATTTTCTGGATTTTTTTGTCGTTATTCTGTCTCTCACTGTTAAAATACACCTACCATTAAAATTATAGACTGATCATTTATTTGTCAGTGGGCAAACGTACAAAATCAGCAGGGGATCAAATACTTTTTTCCCTCAATGTATGTGCAGAGAAATTGAGAATCATTTAAACTAGGGACCAGGGGGGCAGGGAGCTCTGACAATGGGAGATGTTCCTCTAAGGAAAGAAAACTAAGGGAAACTGCTAGTAGGAAAGTCCTGAAATGTTTGTACCTCAATGCCAGGAGTATAAGGAACAAGATGTTAGACCTAGAAGCCACAGTGCTGGCGGGTGACTATGATGTTGTAGGAGTGATGGAAACATGGCTTACAGAAAATGATGGGGATGAATACAAGTTGAAAGGATGAACACAGTTTAGGAGAGACAGGCAAAATCAAAGAGGTGGTGGGGTAGCATTATATGTGAAAAATGACATTGAGGCAGAAGAACTCAAATTACATTCCAGTAATGAAAAAACTATCTTTGTGGGTTAAACTTTTGAATAAAAGATCTGGAGGATTAGTGGTAGGAGTGTGTTACAGACCACCCAACTCAGATATTCAGAAAGATGTTGCATTTTACAGTGTAATCAGGACTGCAGTAGCAAGGATGTGGCTGTTATAATGGGGGATTTCAATTTCCCAAACAGACTGGGAAAGCCCAGTGGGGACTACAGAAGCAGAAATAGAAATGGTTGAGATGGTAAATGACTGCTTTCTAACTCAATTTGTCAGGGAACCAACCAGAGAGAGCGCATGCATTGACTTCATCTAGTTGGAGAACCAATGGCAAATTGTGATCACAACATGGTTAGCTTTGAGGCATTCTTTCAAAAAACAAGGCCAAAGCCTAAAACAGTGGTCTACAATTTCAGAAAAGCAAACCTTGAAGGTATGAGGCGGAAGAGTTAGACTGGAGCACACTGGATACAGATTCAGTTGAAAATGGATGGGTATATTTTAAGAATATACTACTTGAGGCTCAGGAGAAATTTGTACCAAAACATAGCAAATTGAGGACCAACAAACACTGGCCAAAATGGTTTAATAGAGGTATGCAAAAACATATCAAGAGAAAGAAAATGTTGTATAGCGCATACAAAAGGGATGGAGACGAAACAAAATAAATAGAATATGTTGAGCTGCAAAGAGATCTTAAGAAAGGGATCAGGAAAGCAAAGAGGGAGATAGAAAGAAACAGCTCCTGGAGCTAAAACTAATGCAAAGAGTTTTTTCAATATTACAACAGCAAGAGGTTAATAAAGGAGGAAGTGAAACAGATAAAGTGCAAAACAGGAGACACTTCTTCACACAGAGAGGCGTCACAATCTGAACAAACTCCCCAGCAATGTGGTAGAAGCTGAAAATTTGGGAACATTTAAAAATAGGCTGGATAGTATCCTTGAATCAGTTAGTTATTAATGGACACCAAACGAGCACGATAGGTCGAATGGCCTCCTCTCGTTTGTAAACTTTCGTATGTTCTAAAATATTGGGGATCCTCTTGCTCCAGGAACATTAAGAGGTGGCGTAGCTTAATTTTTGTCCTATAAGGAAGTACCCTCACTGCCACATTATTATTATTTTAGGTACATTAATCCTGATGAATTAAGATGGCAGACAGACATTTATCAAAGCAAGTTAATGATTAATGTTATTTTTTGCACAGTTCTTGTGCACTGTAGCTGCCTATGAGATGTTGCATCAGTACCTTTGTTAAACAGTTTTACCAGTTGACTTACAATTTGTATTTAATTGCACCAGTGAAGGCCTACCTACATTATTAGGCACAGTATTATGTCACTGCATCGTACAGATCAACTGATAATTGCAAATATAGTGTGATGAGCCAGTCGGCTCAGTCACTGATTTAATTGTCTCTTATTATTGTCTAGTGCAAATGTGATTGTATTCTATTTCCCAAATTGCACATTGTGTACCCAGCTTTTATTTCATTGTTTATTAAGAAGACTTTATGCATTTCCTTCTGGTATTTCACTCTCCCCTTTTACATAACATCCCTGGAAGCTGGAGATAATCTGACTGGACCGTCCCAGTAAAACAAAGGTGGTGGCAGCTACACATTACTCTGTCAAACCCAGTTAGAACACAACCTTACTAGGACAGGGTTCGTTACAATATTCTCAGAGAAACATGGAGTTTTAATTACAATCTATAAAGTGTATTTATAAAGAGAACCTTAATGCGACGTGTTACAGAAACAAGACAAAAAGCCCAACACTGTCACATTGAGCTCAGTGCGGTTGGGCTGTGAAAGTCCTGGAGGGACATTTTATTCAAAACTTTAAAGATAATGAACTGAACATTCTTGTCTGCACATGTTGTAAACACAGTTCTTCTCCTAAATGAACTGATCGATTGGAGCCCCACATTACATCCACGATGACTCAGGTTACTGGGGTATACCTTGCTGTAGCCACCGCGCCCGAGAACGGCCAAGCACTCGAAGTCTGTCAGTCGCTGCCCCCTGCACAAGAGAGAGAGGAGGACAAGAGTGAGATTTAAAATACTTTTAAATGTATTTATTGTTTATAAATCAATGTATATGTTTGTATTGATTTTAACTGATTAATTGCAAAACCTGAATGATCTCTTGCTCAATAATTTATACGTGCAGGACTAATTGTAGGCAGTTAAGGGGGACGGCGTTTCAGTAGAGTCTGTGGAAAGGAAAGCGTGATTTGATTTGTTCTCAATTGGATTCAGGTCTGAGGAACGTGAGGGCCAGTCAATGGCATCAATGCCTTCGTCATCCAGGAACTGCCTACACACTCTGGCCACATGAGGCCGGGCATTGTCCTGCACCAGGAGGAACACAGGGCCCACTGCACCAGCGTAAGGTCAGACGATGGGTCTGAGGATTTCATCCCGGTACCTAACAGCAGTCAGGGTACCATTGGCTTGCACATGGAGGCCTGTGTGACCCTCCAAGGATATGCCTTCCCAAACCATCACTGACCCACCGACCAAACCGGTAATGCTGGATGATGTTGCAGGTAGCATAACGTTCACCACAGTGTCTCCAGAGTCTTTCACGTCTGTCACATATGCTCAGTGTGAACCTGCTCTCATCTGTGAAGAGAAGGGGGCGCAATAGCTGCTGTGTGTGTATAATGTGTTTGCTTCTCCTCTTTCTTTTTCTGTCATATTATAATTCTGAAACGCTTTGATCCAGGTAATTAAAAAGTCAGTAAAAACATAAGAAAGTGTCTAAACGAGAGGAGGCCATTAATAACTTAGTGATCCAAGGGTCCTATAGTCTATTTTTAAATGTTCACATGTAGTTCCAGCCTACCTTGCTCACTGCTGATTGGACAGGTGAAATCAATCGACCTATCAAATGACGTGTATTGGAGAGGGGGCGGGGCATAGAGGCAGAGATTGATGCGTAGTTGTAAGTGAGTAGTTTTTGAGGTTTGAGTTGGTGCTGATTCATGTTGCAGTTCGGCTTAAAAGTGTACAACTTATATTGATGAATGCGGTCTACAGCCAGTTTGACCATTTAAATAGTTATTTGTTGTACATGAGGAAGTTATTTAGTTTATTTCCAAACTGTATATCTACTCGATATAGCATTATAAAGCGAGTGAGTAACAGTGTTTGTCTAGGCTAATATTGGACCTGTTGGCACTCGCGTGTATTTTTATTTCATTTGTTTTTAAAGAGATATTTCAGTTCTAGTTAGTTAAACTCACTACTGATCACAAGACTGGGGGCGCCTGTACTGCGGCCTGTGAGTAACCTGTGAGTAGCCAGTGAGTAGCCTGTGAGTAGCCTGTGTTGCGTCCTGTGAGTACTGCACTCATTGCAGAGGGGCCAGGTCTTATTTTTTCCGGCCACCACGCACCCAGCCAGTATGTAATATGACTTGAGAGTTAAACGCATTTGTAAGGTTAGGATAACTTAGATAACTTAATGTTATCTCACAAAGATGTTGAACTTTCAAGCTCGGTATGAAGTTTTTGTAGTACACACCTTGTGAGATCTTATTAAACAGTTATGAAGGAAAAATATATACTAATTATTGAAGAAAACTGTATTTGACTGTATTTGCATGTTTACCATGATACACACTTCATCACAACCCGGCCACATGTCAGTGTGGCTGATGCCATTGGCTGGTCCTGGCCTCCTGAGCTCAGAATATGAACTTCAGTTTTGAATTGCTCAGCTAAGATGCATGCACTCTGCAGTTCATTATAGCTCTAAATATGTCACTATATTGATTGATTCGTTCATTGAATTGTTGTGAATTTGATTATGGTCAAAATGTTTTTGTAAATGTATATTGTTTGTCTTTTGTGCTTTTCTTCTAGATAAGTGTCAATGACATTGTATCTGGAGTGCAACAATATCAAGCTTCACTATTGGATGTCCTGAAAAATCAGATGAAGATGATTTTTGAGGGGCATTATTGTTATTATTATTATTATTATTATTATTATTATTATTATTATTATTATTATTTCTTGGCAGATGCCCTTATCCAGGGCGACTTACAACATCAGTGCAAACAAAGGGCAAAAATACAGAGAAGTACAAGGCATCAATCATTACAAATTCAACTTAGCTAAAACATAGCAATTCAAAATAATACATTTTACAAATTCCAATTTACAATTTACACAAGTACAGTAAGAGACTTCCTACATCCTGGACGGTGAAAGCTAAGTAGGGTCACAGTCAAGGGCTACGGGAAAGGGAGCAAGGAGGAAAACAATCAAGAACGCGAGGAGCATAATAAGCTGAAGTGATATCTAGCAGGGATAGAGATGCGTCTCGGAAGAGATGCGTCTTGAGTAAGCGCCGGAATGAGGTCAAGGACTCATGTAACCCCCTTGGATTGTATGCTTCCAAAAACAAACTGGTGATGGTTTACTATACATTGGGCAATATTGATCCTAAATATAGATCTAAATTAGCTGCAATTAGACTTCTTGCCATAGCTAAAGCGAACGATCTTGCTCAGGGTGGTGTTGATGTGATCCTGGAGAGAATGCGAATGGACTTAAACAACTTGTATCATGGTGTAAAGATCCATGTATAACACCTAAACAACATTTGATTCATATTCCAGAACAGAGGAAATCACTGGGTCCAGTTGTGCGGCATATGTGCATGAGGTTTCTTTAAGCAATGGTCTGCCAAGCTGAACTTCACGAATGCGTGCAAATCACTTGTGATTTTGGGTCCAATTTCAGAGATTGAAAACATGCAACATGTTAAGTCTAAAATTAGAGAGTTTTTTTGGTATTAACAATGTACAACATGCCGTGTCAGTCAAGTGGCTTGTTCTAAATGGGAGCAAATACTGTACAAAGACTTTTACTTTGGCAACAGTCAGTGTTGATGTTCCTGAATTTGGACTTATCAAAGCCATCTTAGTGGTTTTAGTCATTTTATTGCTTTGAGTATCAGCCTTGTGACACTTTGCATGTGAATAGCATATGAAGTTGATATCCCTAGCCTTGCCAAGGCCACTGAGATGTTAGATGCTGAAAAGCTTATAGATTTTACTCCCTACCACACAGTCGAGATTCAAGGCCACAAGTATGTTCCAGCCAAGTATTATCTTGGTGATATCATTGCAGTTTGAGCAATGGGCAAGTACCTAAGGTATACAGGGTGTAGAGGTAGGCTACTGCAATGCTTTATTGACTATTCGTAATTTACAGTTGTTTGTTTGGAATGCTTGTTATGGTTGCTCAGAGGGTAATGTGCTCTCATGTGGGTAAGACTATACGAGTATTTTGAAAATGTACAGTGGAAAAAATGAACAGTTTGTTTCTGGACGATACTGTTTTGTGATTTAGATCAATGCTAATGGTGTTGAAATCAAACAAGGACACCTTGCTGAATAAAAGCAGTTGCAATTCATGGATTGTGTTTTATGAGTTAATGAGTTGAGTGTTAGTCTTTCATTTTAATCATAAAAAGTTATTAAAACAAGAATTTATGTCTTGAATTCCCTGAATCATTCTTCAAAAAGCCTATCGTTGTAAAGTAGCTTATTATACCTGTAAAATGTCCTAGTTTAAGGTGTTATATCCAAGTAAGATTTCACATGATGAACTTTCTCAAAACAAGCTAAATAAACTTACTCACCTGATTCTTGATAAGTAAATAAATCAGCAGCAATTTTCATTAAATATACAAATTTAAACAGTTTCACTTTATTACATTTTATTTTTATGTAAATTGAAGGTGTACTGCTTTAAAAAAATGTTTGTAATATTAAAGATGGCACTTTTTGTATTTGTGTTCAAACAAATTTGTTTTTTCTTATAATTGATAGATGTTTACATTCAAATATACATACATAATTACATTTTCGTTTTCTCTAATGTTACCTTAATATTTACCTGGTGGTTTTTAGCATGGATATGATATATAAAGGTTCTTTAGAAGCATTAATACATTCATTATACAAAAAAAAATTGATGGTTTGGGTAATAGTTCTCGTGGAAATTACAGGCATGTGCTGTTAATCACACAACTTTTATACTTTGTACATGTTAGCAAATAAAGACATGAGATAATTTCACTGAAAGAAATAATTCCCCCCCTCTGACAAACTAAACACTCCCAGCTCAATGTATATAGAGACTATAGGAGCTGCGTGCATCTCATAAGGGAGATGTGAACCAGTGGTGGCGCTAGACCCTATTTAAGGTCAGCCCCCCTAAAAAAAATACGATTATGAAGTAACAGCGCGATCAAACAGTCCGTCAAAACACCGTCAGCCCCAGTATCTTGGAAAAGGAACAAGATGTGGCAAATGTTCTAAATGAGTATTTCACAGAGGTTTTTACAAAAGAAAAGACAGATAACATGCCACAGGTTAACAACCAGTCCAGTCAAACCCTAAGAGAGATCAGGATAAATGAGGAGGAGGTACTAAAGGGACTAGCAGAATTAGAAACAAACAAATCACCTGGGCCAGATGGGATACTTCCAACAGTACTTAAAGAAATGAGGGAAATGATTTATAAGCCGCTAACTCGAATATTCCAAATGACACTTAGAACAGGGGATGTGCCCACTGACTGGAAGACAGCAAATGTCACACCAATCCACAAGAAAGGGGACAAAACTGAGCCAGGAAATTACAGACCAATCAGTCTCACCTGCATCAGCTGTAAAATGTTGGAAAAAATTATTAGACAGAAAATAGAGGAGCATCTCAATGAAAACCATATTCTTGGAGATAGTCAACATGGGTTTAGACGAGGCAGATCATGTCTTACTAATCTATTGGAGTTTTTCAGACACGCAACTGCAGCTGTAGATCATGTGAAAGCATATGATATGATATACTTAGATTTTCAAAATGCTATATACAAACTATTATTTAATCATATAGTTTACATTATTTTAAAAAAATGTACAATTTTTATAAGTAATATTTTAACTTTCGGGGGTAATTTTACTGGTATTCAAATACTGTAATATGAGACTGTTAGCTATGAAAATACTATATTAATTAAGTTTATATTTCATACAACCCTGAGAATGGCATTCATATAGTAGTGTGTATTCTGCATCTTTATTATTTTTAAAAATGCTTGTCATGTATTTTTGTACTTTAACTGTAACTTGACTTAATCATCACGTTGTGATGGTCAGTTTGAAATGCCTAAGGTTGTTGTTTTTAAAACACTACAAAAGAAAAAACATGCTTAATTGTTATAATGCAAATGAACAGTGAAATCATTTCAGTGGTTTCATTAAGGAAGTTAAGCTCTCGTGTTTTCAGTTTTAAGGTGTGTATTTGGCTGATCTGAAAATTAATATTGTACAACACTTAAAATGATGGCTCCTTGCATGTATTATGTACTAGTTTTAAACACATCGATGCTCATTTTTAATTCACCAAGAGCTATTGACAAACAGCAATTTGACACCATTTTAATAAGCAGATTAGATTTGTTAAATAAATCCCTATTAGAATAACTGGCAGGATTTTGTTGTGATTGTAGTATTTAATGGATGGCATGAAAATGTGTTACTATGTATTTTGCTTCTATATTGTAAGACATCATTTGCAACAAAATCTCCTGGAGATTAGTATTACTTTAGCAGATATCAATTATGGCCATTTCTATTAATAAAGGGTAAACGTTTTCTATCTCATCATTTCTTTTAACAGTTTAAAAAAAGTTTGCTTTTCAAATAAACTTGAAATGCAGTGAAGAAACCTTCTGTAGTGAATGAAGCTCAGAGTCTTGAATTCAGAGAGAGTTTATTGTGGGTTAACACAGGAGAGCATCAGGGGACGTTCCCTGATTTCAACTGTCAAATCAAAACAATTTATTAGGAATAATTGATTGAAGATGAGACGGTGTATTTAAAAATATATCAGTAATTTGTACGTTGTGATCGTTCCTCCAGATCAGTTCATATTCCTTGAGAAGGGGTCTTGCAGTGGCATCACACAGGAGCTGAAGCAGACGAATGCCCCGAGTCTTTCTCCCAGTTTATGCAGCATGAAGCTCACGACTGACTGCAGCTCTGAGAGGTTCTCTCAGGAAATCCCTTCGCCTTCAGACCGGCCCCTTTCACAGGTCTGCGCTCGCACATCGGCCAAAAGGCTTACACTTCTCATCAGGTATCCTATATGCAGAAAAAGTGATCCTATTTTTAATCTCCATTCCTTTAATGCCATACATTATTTTACTGGTGGGAGAATGTAACTAAACGAATGTAACTGTTTAGGAACATCCCTGAGGAAATGGACCCCCGAGAGATCGATAGCTGAAGACTTATTCCACAGGGCAGCAGGACGCTCTTCTCAAACTCTTTAAGATGGTGCTGAGAGCTGGGTGTTTCCCTGAGGTCTGGAATCAAGGACTGATCACCCCGATTTATAAACGTAGAGACAAATTCGACCCCAACATCAACTGTGTGAGCAGTAACCTGGGGAAGGTGTTCTGCAGTTTCTTCAACGCCCGGATACTGGCCTTCCTTACTGAGCACAGTGTCCTGAGTAAGAGTCAGACTGGCTTCCTACCAAAACACCGCACATCCCACCATATGTACACCCTACACACCTCATAGACAAACACGTCCACCAAAACAAGAGGTCAAATTTGCTTGCTTTATTGACTTTAAGAAAGCATTTGATTCAATTTGGCACAAAGGACTACTTTACAGGCTCCCCCAAAGAGGTTTAGGGGGTAAAGTCTATGACATCATAAAATCAATGTACTTGGAAAATAAGTGCGCAGTGAAAATTGGTGATAAAAGATCAGAGTTCTTCACTCAGGCCCGGGGAGTGAGACAGGGCTGCAGTCTGAGCCCAACACTGTTCAACATCTACATCAACGAGTTGCCACAGTGTTGAGCAGTCTGACACCCCGGCCTTACTCTCCACAACAGAGAGATCCTGCTCTACGAGATGACCTGGTGCTGCTGTCGCCCACAGAGCAGGGGCTGCAGCAGAACCTGGCCCTGCAGGAGCAGTTCTGTCAGAAATGGGCCCTGGCAGTCAATCTGGACAAGACCAGAGTTATGGTCTGTCAGAAAAAAGCCAGATCTCAGGGACACAGATAGCGCCTCACGCTGGGCTGCACCGACACACACACAAATTAAAATGTATAGATAAACTTGAATGTTATCAGGCCCTAAATAGGAATATTACATTTGCAGAATACCTACAAATCTAAAACTCAAAGAAAGGCAAATTGACAAGGTACACACTCACTGACCACAGCGGACAGGGTGGGGACAGGGTGGACAGTGGGGGGACAGGGTGGGGACAGTGTGGACAGTGGGGGCACAGGGTGTGGACTGCCCAGCCCACTGCTACAGGGAGGGGGGGCAGCCACACTGCCCATAGTGTATTACCAGATCAGTGCATTATTGGGGGGGGACAGTGTTAGAGCTGCTTACTAAGGTGGAGGAGTGGGGACTTGACTAGGAATGAGGAACATTTCTTTTTTCTTTTCATTGAATATTATTACTATTATTTACTATGATATATATTACTTTTATTAATTGAAATGTACCAAACTTTATTTTCTATAAATATGATTCCCTGTTTATATGTATGAATCATATCACATGCTTTGGCAATACTTGTATACAAATGAGAGTTGTACTGGAGCACCCACAGGACACACAATTTAAAAAGGCACGTCAGGAGAACACCTCCCCGCACCCAGATGAAAGAATGCCGGAGCTCCCACAATGCATTGTTCACACTTTTTATTTCCCTTCAGCGATTGTGATCTCAACATACAGCACATACATATAGTATGAGAGTGCAGGGCATGAAGTCTGCTCTCTCCAGATTCAAGAAAAATTGGACAGAGACAACTAGAGCACAGAATCGGTGATCATGCAAACAGGGAATCAGAGGAAGTCCAAGGTCGTGGTTGAGCGGTAAAGCCGGAGCGCGAGGATACAAAGGTTTACACAAAGCACAAGGAGACTGCTGGGTGAGGTAGATAAACTGACAAAACTTCGCAGTGAGTGAGAGTCGGAGGGGTTTATACAGGCCGGTGGGAGAAGCAGAAGATGGAGAGCAGGTGTGCGGTGAGTGATCAGAGTGAATGAGTGACTGAAGCTGGGAGAGGAGACTGCGATGGAGAGGGTGATGTGACCTCTGGTGGGGACAGGTGGAAGTGCATTAAACTGCAAATCTAATGTGGGTTACAATTACATAACAAACATACAGCTATTGACAGAACCTTCATTCTTTATTTCTTAATCATATGATAACACAACGATACACAATTCACATTTTAAATGAAAATAATTCGGGATCAACATACCTGCAAGACAATCATTCGCAAACAGATTTTGTATCACCTATATGAAAAAAATATAAAAATAAATAATAAACAAACCCTATTAAAAAAACTGTATTTAAGTTAGGCTTAAGTCCTGTCTAGGCTTTTGCAGTTTATGCTACTGCAACCGCATGGTGAGAACAAACATACATACAAATAAAAAATATACATTCAAAACTTTGTGCCATCTCTGACCAAATAATGATATAACTATAATGCACTGATTTAGGAGATTTCCAGGTGTTTAAGCAAATGATATATGCACCACTTGGTGTCGCTATCGACCCTCTAGAACAGGATTTGTATGGAATTCAATTCTGTTACACTCAGAGGAAGGAAAAGTGAGTTTGCCCCGGCCAAAGTGAGTCTCCCCCGATCGCTCACTTTGGCCGGGGGAGGAAGAGGTCCTGGTGGTTCCAAACTTCTTCTATTTCTTCCATTTCCATGATGGAGGCCACTGTGCTCATTGGGACCTTCAATGCTGCAGAATTTTTTCTGTACCCTTCCACAGATCTGTGCCTCGATACAATCCTGTCTCGGAGGTCTACAGACAATTCCTTGGACTTGGCTTGGTCTGTGCTCTGACATGCACCGTTAACTGTGGGACCTTCCAAATCATGTCCAATCAACTGAATTTACCACAGATGGACTAGATTATAAATATATATATACACACAAACCGATCAGCCATAACATTATGACCACCTGCCTAATATTGTGTAGGTCCTAAAACAGCCCTGACCCGTCGAGGCATGGACTCCACTAGACCTCTGAAGGTGTGCTGTGGTATCTGGCAGCAACCAGATCCTTTAACTCCTGTAAGTTGCGAGGTGGGGCCTCCGTGGATCGGACTTGTTTGTCCAGCACATCCCACAGATGCTCCATTGGATTGAGATCTGGAGAATTTAGAGGCCAAGTCAACACCTTGAACTCGTGATTCATCAGACCAGGCCACCTTCTTCCATTGCTCCGTGGTCCAGTTCTGATGCTCACGTGCCCATTGTAGGTGATTTCGGCAGTGAACAGGGGTCAGCATGGGCACCCTGACTGGTCTGCAGCTACGCAGCCCCATAAGCAACAAACTGCGATGCACTGTGTGTTCTGACACCTTTCTATCAGAGCCAGCATTCACTTTTTCAGCAATTTCAGTCTTCGCTCCCCACGTGCATCAGTGAGCCGCACATGACCCTGTCACCGGTTCACCGCTTTTCCTTCCGGACCACTTTTGATAGGTACTGACCACTGCAGACCGGGAACACCCCACAAGAGCTGCAGTTCTGGAGATGCTCTGACCCAGTGGTCTAGCCATCACAATTTGGCCCTTGTCAAAGTCGCTCAGATCCTTACGCTTGCCCATTTTTCTTGCTTCTAACACATCAACTTTGAGGACAAAATGTTCACTTGCTGCCTAATATATCCCACCCACTGACAGGTGCCATGATAACGAGATTATCAGTGTTATTCACTTCACCTGTCAGTGGTCAAAATGTTATGGCTGATCGGTGTGTATACACACACTATATACTGAGACACACACACTATATACACACACACTATATACTGAGACACACACACTATATACACACACACTACACACTGAGACGCAAACACTATATATACACACACTATATACTGAGACACACACTATATATACACACTATATACTGAGACACACACACTATATATACACACACTATATACTGAGACACACACACTATATACACACACTATATACTGAGACACACACACTATATATACACACACTATATACTGAGACACACACACTATATACACACACACTATACACTGAGACGCACACACTATATACACACACACTACACACTGAGACGCACACACTATATATACACACTATATACAGAGACACACACACTACACACTGAGACGCACACACTATATACACACACATTACACACTGAGACACACACACTATATATACACACTATATACTGAGACGCACACACTATATATACACACACTATATACTGAGACACACACACTATATACACACACACTATACACTGAGACGCACACACTATATACACACACACTACACACTGAGACGCACACACTATATATACACACTATATACAGAGACACACACACTACACACTGAGACGCACACACTATATACACACACACTACACACTGAGACACACACACTATATATACACACTATATACTGAGACGCACACACTATATATACAGATGTAACCCGGTTAAAATTTTTAGATATGGAAACCTATTAAGCTAGGCAATTAGGGCGTTAACAGGACGTCCAGCCTTGATTGACATTCGCACTCATTGAAGACGAGAGGATCCATTTGGAAATGAACTGCATGGAGAGTTCCAGACTTCACACCGCTCAAATTAATCCCATCTTATATTATTTTCCTGCACTAAAAAAATATTTGCATTTAGTCTCAAAGAAATCTTAAAACCGGAGACAGATCACTTTTAAAAGGCCCTGGTGAGTTTCTATTTCTGTGTTTTATCTTAAAATGAACCGAATGTAAAATACTGTATTCCTTGCTAAAATGCAGTAACGTAACTAATGAAAGAATATTGAAGAAAAAATTATAACGGTATTTAAAGTAATGAGAACATTTGTTTCCTTTTTATGATAAATAAGAAAAAAACGATGTATGTTTAAAATGTCGGTCTTTGCAAGAGCATTGCATATTTTGTTTATAAATGAAACGAAATGAAAAAAAAAGCTAAAGGATATATTTTTCTTTTGTATAGCAATTTACTTGATTTAAATTTTGTCCTTTTTCAAAACGAGTTTAATTTTGTAAAAGGGATAAACGGAAAAAGAAAAGATACAATTATGTAGTGCATGGTAAAAAGAAAGACGCATGTGTTTTAGAAATTAGCTGTTTTAAACAGCAATGGAAATTAAAAGTTGAAATGCTGCATAACAATATATTCATAAAAAAATATATGTATTCAAGCTAACGAGAAGCTAACATTTTGTATGTATGCTAAAGGGAAGTTGTCATTTATTTTAAATTAAGTGCGGCTGAAATGACTAAGCTGCAGTATTTTTACTTTTTCAAGATGGCTGTAGTTTTTTTTGCAGTAGTGAACAGTCTTAAAGAAAGTTGTGAATGTAAATAGTGATTCTTAAGTTTACAAAGAAATGGTAAGGCATTGTATTCTCTGTTGATTTGAATACTGGTTGAATTGCAGTGCTAACTTTCAATTTTCTGACTTAGTTTTTTTGGTTTCTTGGTTTTTTTCTTTGTTGATGGAGTTAGATTCTCCTGCAGGGGAGTGGAGAGCCATCCTTATTGAAGAGACATTCTTTATCTTCTTCTTGGATTTTTCATTTATTTTTCCTTTTCTTTGGGACCCCAAAGGACTTTAAATTTCTACAAGTGGTAGCAATATTGAACTGCACCACTACGCACACATTCACAAGGACATTGTTCTCATTTGGACCCTTTATTATTATTTTAGTTTTTATTGCGCTGCTATTCTTCCACACAACCAGTACTGGGTATATTGGGTACATGATACATCATTCTGTTGTAACAAATGTATGCTGGCTGTTTGAGGCAAAACCACAGTGATTGTTCCTTTTGTATTCATTTCTAAATATACAAACTCTCATAGGGACCTAGGATTAGAAGTAGCCAAAGGTGGGTTACATACACACTATATATACACACTATATACTAAGACGCTAAATACTGAGACACACACACTATATATACACGCTATATACTGAGACGCACACACTATATATACACACACACTACACACTGAGACGCACACACTATATATACACACACTATATACTGAGACGCACACACTATATATACACACACTACACACTGAGACGCACACACTATATATACACACACACTATATATACACACACTATATACTGAGACGCACACACTATATATACACACACTGTATACTGAGACGCACACACTATATATACACACACTGTATACTGAGACGCACACACTATATATACACACACTATATACTGAGACGCACACACTATATATACACACTATATACTGAGACGCACACACTATACATACACACTATATACTGAGACGCACACACTATACATACACACTATATACTGAGACGCACACACTATATATACACACACTGTATACTGAGACACACACACTATATATACACACACTATAGACTGAGACATGATACACTGAGACGCAAACACAATATATATACGCACACTATATATACACACACTATATACTGAGACGCACACACTATACATACACTATATATTGAGAGGCACACACTATATATACACACTATATACTGAGACACACATTCTATATATACACACAGTACATACTGAGACGCACACACTATATATACACACACTATATACTGAGACACACACACTATACATACACACTATATATTGAGACGCACACACTATATATACATACACTATATACTGAGACACACACTATATATACACACACTACATGCGTCTCAGTGTGTAGTGTGTGTATATAGTGTGTGTGTCTCAGTATATAGTGTGTGTATACACACCGATCAGCCATAAAATTTTGACCACTGACAGGTGAAGTGAATAACACTGATAATCTCGTTATCATGGCACCTGTCAGCGGGTGGGATATGTTAGGCAGCAAGTGAAATTTTTTTCCTTATAGCTGATGTGTTAGAAGCAAGAAAAATGGGCAAGCGTAAGGATCTGAGCGACTTTGACAAGGGCCAAATTGTGATGGCTAGACCACTGGGTCAGAGCATCTCCAGAACTGCAGCTCTTGTGGGGTGTTCCCGGTCTGCAGTGGTCAGTACCTATCAAAAGTGGTCCAAGGAAGGAATAGCGGTGAACCGGCGACAGGGTCATGGGCGGCCAAGGCTCATTGATGCACGTTGGGAGCGAAGGCTGGCCCGTGTGTCCGATCCAACACACAAGCTACTGTAGCTGAAACTGCTGAAAAAGTGAATGCTGGCTCTGATTGAAAGGTGTCAGAACACACAGTGCATCGCAGTTTGTCGCGTATGGGGCTGCGTAGCCGCAGACCAGTCAGGGTGCCCATGCTGACCCCTGTCCACTGCCGAAAGCGCCTACAATGGGCACGTGAGCATCAGAACTGGACCACGGAGCAACGGAAGAAGGTGGCCTGGTCTGATGAATCACGAGTTCAAGGTGTTGACTTGGCCTCCAAATTCCCCAGATCTCAATCCAATCAAGCATCTGTGGGGTGTGCTGGACAAACAAGTCCAATCCATGGAACCCCACCTCGCAACTTACAGGACTTAAAGGATCTGCTGCTAATGTCTTGGTGCCAGATACCACAGCACACCTTCAGAGGTTTAGTGGAGTCCATGCCTCGACGGGTCAGGGCTGTTTTGGTGGCAAAAGGGGGACGTTCACAATATTAGGCAGGTGGTCATAATGTTATGGCTGATCGGTGTATGCACACACTATATACCGAGACACTACTTAACAGAGACTTTGCACTGAGGTACTTCCCCTTACTGTGAGATGTCGCTCAGATGATCCTCCGGCCTGTAGGATCACTGCTGAATGTCCACGCTGCAGCAGCAGCAGACACGGGCCAGGAAGCGGCGGAAGCGGCGGAAGCGCTTCCACACAGACAGTCTGGCCTGTTCCGGCATCTCGGCAGCGGCTGAAACGCATTCAGAGAAATACACATGTACAATATTTTGTATGTATATTATGGATTTCCTTGCCAGGTGTGCAACTTACAAATTCACATAATACGTGGAAATTTGGTTATAATGAATACGTACACCACTAAACATGCATATTCTTTTATTGTTGAACTGTCAATCTGTAAATCTTTAAATCTTTAAGTATGCGTGTCGTGAACGCGGCCAGAGACTCGCGTCACCGTCCTGCCGCCCTGGATTCTGGGTGAAAGCTCAAGTGTGGCAGCAGACAACAATTTCTACAGCCGTGAAACACACCTTCAAGCGGCCCTGCTGTTAAGCCACATGACTCACAGGAGACAAATGGCAGACTTCCCACCGAGAGGCTCGTCTCACCACAACGTACCTGCTGGGGCAACCTCATGTTCCTCTTCTCTGGCCTGGACCTCTTCTCCGGGCTGTGTCTCAGTTTGTGTAACGGGTTGTGTAACGGGTTGTGTCTCGCGTTGTGTCTCACTTTGTGTCATGGTTTGTGTCACGGTTTGTGTCTCGATTTGTGTCTCGATTTGTGTCTCGATTTGTGTCTCGATTTGTGTCTCGGGTTGTGTCTCAGTCTCGGGCTGCGTCTCGATTTGTGTCACGATTTGTGTCTCAATTTGTGTCTCGTGTTGTGTCTCGATTTGTGTCACGGTTTGTGTTTCTGTCTCGATTTGTGTCTCGGGATGCGTCTCGATTTGTGTCTCGGTTTGTGTCTTGGTTTGTGTCTCGGGTTGTGTCTCGGGTTGTGTTTCTGTCTCGATTTCTGTCTCGGGTTGTGTCTGGGGTCGCGTTTCGCTTTGTGTCTCGCTTTGTGTCTCGATTTGTGTCACGGTTTGTGTTTCTGTCTCGATTTGTGTCTCGGGTTGTGTCTCGCTTTGTGTCACGGGTTGTGTCTCAGGTTGCGTCTCGGGTTGTGTTTCTGTCTCGGGTTGTGTCTGGGGTTGCGTCTCGATTTGTGTCTGGGGTTGCATCTCGATTTGTGTCTCTGGTTGTGTCTTGATTTGTGTCACGGGTTCTGGTTCTGGCTCGGGTTCTGGCTGGGGTTCCTGTGTGCAGACAGGGCAAAGCATCTCTCAGTACAAACGGACAGACACACAGAGCTGCACTGGTGAGGTCAGAGTCACGTGTAGCCGTGTGACACTCAGGGCTGCAGCAAAACTGACACACAATGCTCACAGCAACACAGAAATCAGTAGAGCTGGGATAATTAATCAAGATACTCGAGTCGTGACGATTATTTTAATACTCGACGATCTTTTTGGTATTCGAGTAATCCCCTTAATATATGCATATGGTATATTAGCAACTACATTCACACCAGGTGCGTTGTTAAATAATAATTCCGATCAAGCATGGCAGAGGGGGCAAGGGCTTCCTGGTGATGGCCTCTGCACTGCCCGACACCCTGCTGGCCAACAGTCTGCGGGCTGCACCTCCCAGATCCAGGCACTATTTTCACGTGTCAACAATGCATTGATTGGTATCTGTAGGCCTTCTTGAATGATTTCAAGTAATAAATCCGCAAACAGCCTAAATATCCATGTGTACACTCAAATTGATTTTAGCAAAAAAATATCCGGCCCCCATGAGGTCTCATTTGAACAAATCCGGCCCACTACCTAATATGGGTTTGACACCCCTGATATAATGCCTAAAGTGACAATATTCAAGAGCCAGATGTTTGGAATTCTGTTTCCCTGTTTAGAATTATTTTTTACTTGTATATAGTTATTCCGGCTGTCGGTAGTCTAATATAAATGGCTGAATTTCTGTTCTGGAGGTCAGATTTGAGTTCTCCTTTTTTACACAGGTTCATAAGACTTTCACTGTCCAGTGTCAAAAGTCTGCCTGGAGCACTAAAACAGTGTTATATTGACCTAAAATTCACTATTTTGTTAATAATTTTGCTCCACTTGTTCAGCAAACAGCAAGAATTCCAAGTACAGCTCTGGAAAAAATTAAGAGACCATTTAACATTGATTTCTGAACTTGAAGTAGTCTCTTAAGTTTTTAAAGAGCTGTAGGTTGAAGTAACAACAATGATTAAGTTTTACAATTGCTTTCCAAAAATTCAGGAGTACATTTTGTACTGTAGTTATTTATACGAGAACGCATTTTCTGATTTAATAAAACTGAAGAAAAATAAAATGTTATGTGTTGTGTGAGTGAGACCGGCCCACATGGTACTCACCGCAGTGGCCTCAGACTGATTCTGCTGCTGGTGGGATGGCCGGTCCGCCAACGGCTGGTCAACATGCACCTCAGTCAGTTCCTGCTGTTTGACGTTCACTGCCACCTGTTCCTGGGAGGCTACACTCACAGGCTTCTGGGAATAGGGAAACCTCACAGGCCTCCAGGTGGCTGTGCTCACTTTACCGGGATTCCTGGGGACCGCGGTCACGTTATAGGGATACCGGAGGGCTGAGGTCTCTCTCGTGAACGTCGAGGGGACGGCCGACAGGACAGTCACCGGCTCCTGGGGGGCTGGGGTCACTTCCTGCACCGTTGACTGTGCAGTCAGCATCAGCTCCGTGACCTGGCGCGAAACCCTGGCAGCAACCTCCGTCTCCTACCACAGTGGATAAAAACACAATTAAGTAACTGAGAGCTCGGTTGGTACCTGCAGGGTAGGGGCTCCTCCGGGTCCACTGACTTAATGTTCACACACATTGTAAAGCTATTAGTAGGACTACAGAAATAGGTTTGTAACGTTTCTCCAGTCCCATAAAAAGGCAGTCGCCTTAAACTATTCAGGTAGAGAGATGGAAAAATAATAAAAACCTAAATAATAATGATATGGCTTTCATCTCACATTATAGTAAGCTAATTAGAGAACTGATTAACCTTCTTTTTCTTTTAGTTAATTAGTTAACATTAACATACTTTTCAGGCCTTGTTGATGCATTCGTTATGGTCTTGTTCATGCTAAAGAACAGATTACTAGTTACTGTTATAATAATAATATACACGCTTTATAACGTGTTGCCAGTTTGTTTAATCAAACCAAAACGTACAGTGAGTTTTTTATTGTTGGATAAATACATGCAAATGTACAACACTGTGACAATCCGTGTTAGGTATCGCTAAAACACTGCAGTCCAGAGTTTACTGGATCTCAGTGCTGAGGGTATGAATACTTTTGAACCTCGTTTTTAAGTAAATATGGTGGAAAATGATTGAGATTGTTTGCCAAGTTCAATACTGAGTGTCCATAATAGTCCTGTTGCGATTCATTAATGCATCAAATAGTGAATTTTTACACTGCCATTTCATAGCCACTGTAGTCTATGAAGGATGTGCACCTGGACACTTCAATGATAACACCCAACAGCACAGTGCTTGACAGCGATGTATGCGATACACAAAACACACACTACGGTTACACAAAATCCTCCAATAATGGAGCATTTCTGTAAAAACAAGTTTATAGGCACACTTATAAAACAATAGTACGGCCTATATTTTAATGTGCTCACGTTGTTTAGAGTGAAAAACAACAAACGGCACGATATATTTGCCTCAAACTGCCACTGAATAAGCAAGATAAACTGAACTGCATGAACAAGGGGAATTACCGGCCGCCAAAATGATACGAATTGGAAAGAAATAGCATTTCAAATCCTCTCCAAATGTCTTTACTAGCAATTTATCAAACAACTGTTGAACAAGCAGAACATAAATTTAAATACGTCTTTGACTTCCAGTCAGCTCCCCTCCGGTCCACGGCGCTATATTTCACCGGGGTGCGGCCCGCTCTCCCCAGCGGAGGCCGCACACGGGCCAGCGTGTTTGAGCCGCAGTGGCGTTTTGTCCCAGCAGGCGGCACTGAAAATGTCGGTCACTCCCCGTCTTTAAGGCCTTGGCCTCTGTGAACCACTGCGGTTTGACTGCTACACCGTCACTCAATTTAAAGTAGAGGGTTGTACCAAAACAAAAAAAGGAGCATTCAAAGCAGCACGTCGTCCTCACCTTGGCTCATCTGACCATATCACTGTAATGTTAACACCAGCATACAGATCACTGCTGACCAGACTTAAGCCCTCCAAGAAACAGGTGAGGGTTTGGCCAGAGGAAGCCATGCTAACACTACAGGACTACTTTGACCGTACTGACTGGTCTGTTTTCAGAGAAGCGGCCACCAAAGATCAGACCACAGATGTCAGTGAATATACTGAGACTGTTTCGGGTTACATTCAGAAATGTATGGAGGATGTTAGCGTCTTAAGAACCATTACAGTCCGGGCAAATCAAAAGCCATGGATGGCCATCGAGGTTCGAGCCCTGCTGAAAGCTAGATATTCAGCTTTTAAATCCGGCGACGCTACTGCCCTCAGGTCGGCAAGAGCCAATCTGAATAAGGCCATCAGAATAGCAAAAAGAGCACATGGACAAAAAATTCAGGGTCACTTTCAGGACTATAAAGACACCAAGAGACTGTGGCAGGGAATTCAATCTGTCACAGATTACACGTCTGCTCCTCAGGCCTGTGATGATGGCACCAATTTCCTGAACCGTTTAAACAACTACTTTGGCAGGTTTGAAGCACTTAACAACATAACAGCAGCGAAAGCTATTCCATATCATGATGACCAGGTGCTACGACTCGACCCAGCTGATGTCAAGCGGATCTTGGGGAAGATCAATCCACGCAAAGCTGCGGGCCCTGACATGATACCGGGGTGTGTGCTCAGGGGGTGCGCAGATCAGCTGACTTATGTCCTAATAGACATATATAACATCTCCCTGAGTCAAGCAGTTGTACCATCATGTTTTAAAACCTCTGCCATCATCTCAGTTCCAAAAAAACCTACAGTTAGTAGTCTAAATGACTAGCGACCGGTAGCACTTACTCACATAATGATGAAGTGCTTCGAAAGACTAGTCAAGAATTACATTACAACTGTCCTCCCCTCCTCACTTGACCCACTTCAATTCGCCTAAAGCCCAAACCGTTCTACTGAGGATGCTATATCCACTGCACTTCATCTGAGCCTAGAACACCTGGAGAAAAAGAACACCCATGTACGGATGCTGTTTGTCGATTTTAGCTCGGCATTCAGCACCATAATCCCCCAGCATCTGATCAACAAACTACGCACACTTGGACTAAACACTCCAATGTGCAACTGGATCTTAGACTTTCTCTCAGAGAGGTCTCAGTTTGTGCAAGTAGGCAACAACACATCATCCACCATCTCATTGAGTACTGGATCTCCGCAGGGCTGTGTTCTGAGCCCCCTTCTGTTCACCTTGATGACTCACGACTGTTGTGCAAAGCAGAACACGAACCACATCATAAAGTACGCGGATGACACGACAGTGGTGGGTCTGATTCACAATAATCAGGAGAACGCTTACAGAGAGGAGGTGGAACTTTTCACAGGCTGGTGCAAAAACAACAACCTTGTACTGAATGTCGAAAAAACCAAGGAGCTGATAATTGATTTCAGGAAGAAACGGCCCATGTATACCCCAATCTCCATCAATGGAACTGCTGTGGAAACTGTACAGGGTACTAAGTTCCTGGGAGTTCATGTGGCCGACAAGCTGTCCTGGTCCCTGCACATCTCCTCTTTGGTGAAAAAGGCTCACCAGCGGCTACACTTCCTGCGGCAGCTGAAGAGGGCTCACCTAAATCCATCTATTCTCAACACACTCTACAGGGGGGCACCGTAGAGAGTGTGTTGACCAGCAGCATCTCTCTCTGGTATGAGAACAGCAACACATCAAACAGAAAGGCCCTGAGGAGGGTGGTGAGGTCAGCGGAGAGGATTATTGGGGTCACATTGTCATCTATGGAGGACCTGGCTCAAAAATGCATACTGGCCAAAGTGACCAGCATCCTGAAAGACCCCACTCACCCCTGTCATAAACTTTTCTCCCTCTTGCCTTCGGCCAAGAGATACAGAAGCCTGCGTAGCAGCACTGTCAGGTTCAGTACAAGCTTTTACCCGGCTGCTATTGCATTGTTAAACATAACACTTCAATGACTGTACCTGTCACCTATTTTATGTGCTGCTATGCAAATGTTCAAACATATTTATTGAGGTTGGTGCAATATTAATACAATTGTCTCTCATAATCTCTCTCCCTGTTCCTCACAACTCTCCCCCCTCTTGTTGTGCAATAATATATTGGTGAAATATCTACAATTTATTTAGTTATTTGTTGTTATTTATATCTGTGTTTTTATGCGGAGCCAGGCTCGTAATTTCGTTCTGCTCTATATCTTTGATGTCTTTGCTGAATGACGATAAAGAATATTCTATTCTATTCTAAATTATTTTGTATAAATTTAAACTAATTAAATGCAAATCTGGTTTAACATTGATTTCTGAACTTGAAGTAGTCTCTTAAATTTTTATAGAGCTGTAGGTTAAAGTGACAACAATTATTTGCTTTCCAAAAATTCAGGAGTACATTTTGTACTGTAGTTATTTATGTGAGAACGCATTTTCAGATTTAATAAAACTGAAGAAAAATAAAATGTTATGTGCTGTGTGAGTGAGACCGGCCCACATGGTACTCACCGCAGTGGCCTCAGACTGATTCTGCTGCTGGTGGGATGGCCGGTCCGCCAACGGCTGGTCAACATGCACCTCAGTCAGTTCCTGCTGTTTGACGTTCACTGCCACCTGTTCCTGGGAGGCTACACTCACAGGCTTCTGGGAATAGGGAAACCTCACAGGCCTCCAGGTGGCTGTGCTCACTTTACCGGGATTCCAGGGGACCGCGGTCACGTTATAGGGATACCGGAGGGCTGAGGTCTCTCTCGTGAACGTCGAGGGGACGGCCGACAGGACAGTCACCGGCTCCTGGGGGGCTGGGGTCACTTCCTGCACCGTTGACTGTGCAGTCAGCTTCAGCTCCGTGACCTGGCGCGAAACCCTGGCAGCAACCTCCGTCTCCTACCACAGTGGATAAAAACACAATGAAGTAACTGAGAGCTCGGTTGGTACCTGCAGGGTAGGGGCTCCTCCGGGTCCACTGACTTAATGTTCACACACATTGTAAAGCTATTAGTAGGACTACAGAAATAAGTTTGTAACGTTTCTCCAGTCCCATAAAAAGGCAGTCGCCTTAAACTATTCAGGTAGAGAGATGGAAAAATAATAAAAACCTAAATAATAATGATATGGCTTTCATCACACATTACAGTAAGCTAATTAGAGCACTGATTAACCCTCTTTTTCTTTTAGTTAATTAGTTAACATTAACATACTTTTCAGGCCTTGTTGATGCATTCGTTATGGTCTTGTTCATGCTAAAGAACAGATTACTAGTTACTGTTATAATAATAATATACACGCTTTATAACGTGTTGCCAATTTGTTTTATCAAACCAAAACGTACAGTGAGTTTTTTATTGTTGGATAAATACATGCAAATGTACAACACTGTGACAATCCGTGTTAGGTATCGCTAAAACACTGAAGGGCGCTATACATATCAATGGATTGATTCATTGATTGATCGATTGATTGGAATACTAATTCACACAAATGTCCTTTGGCTTTCCCTTTGTGTGGGATTGATCTATTACAGAGGTTCCCAACCCTGCTTCTGGAGATCCCCTACCCTGCTGCGTTTTGTTCCATCTGATCCCTCATTTACTTAATTGAACCCTTAATTGTATTAATTTGATTGAATCTTTACATTCTGTAAACGTTCCTTAATAAGATAATCATTTCCTTTAACTTAACTTAAACCGCCTACTGTTACAAATAATTAAAAGGCTCTGATTTAGGAAATTGTTAGTTCAATTAAGGGTTCAATTAAGTAATTGAGAGCTCGGTTCAAACAGCAGGGTAGGGTGTTCCCCAGGACCAGGGTTGAGAACCACTGATTAGGGATGCACCGATAAGAAATCTAGACATAAAATATTGTACTGCTGGGACTGAAAATATTTTCAAATGTACATTTTCTAAAGTTTTTCAAACAGTTTATAAATACACTACCTGTTGTAATTTCCGCTGTGTGTCTGCATCAGGCAGATAGCTGTAATCAACATTGTCTAACTTTGGTGACTCTCCACACATCAGTTTATACACGGTGAGGTTAAGTGCCCTGATCCCTGGCCCACCATGTGCCAGAGTCCAGGCCATCAGCTTCCCCACTTTGAAATACTTTCTCTCTTCTAAAGCTTTGTGATCATATGTGAAAAACAAGTGCCCTGGTCTTCCCTCAAATACTCCAAAGCTGGACTGCACTTCTAACATGCGAAGCCAAAAAAAAAATGAAATAATCCATTTGACGTGTGTTAAGCAACAGCACAAAACAGAACATTTTATTACAATAAACTGCTGGCATCAATGAAAAAGAGGATTAATGAGACAGTTTGGCGTTTCTTAATTTCTTTTATGTGTATTAAACAAAGGACATACCTGAAAAACTCGCGTTGGGGTCCTCCATAATCATCCGCTTCTTCCACCACAAATTCAACATTGTATACGTAAGCAACTTTAAAGTCCCCTAGATCTGACAGACTTTCATACATGACATTACATGTATAATGCAAAATTCAAATGTGTTTTCCCATTGGAAGTTGGGATTGTTTAGTATCGTGACGTATCTTCCAACTCCTTACAACTACAGTGGTTTGAAGTTCAGGGGTAGTGCTTTGCAATGGATACACTTTCAACAAGGAAGTCAAATCCACATCTGTCTAAAATTTGTAAAAGATCATATAAATACTCTGATTTTACAAGAAAAAAAAAGACTTACGATTTCAGTAGTGCTGTTGTTACTACTGTGATCAATCACTGTCACTAGAAATGCTAAGCTAAGAAGTCCTCTCTTAAACATATCACACAGCAATGCATTATATTAATAGGCAGATATAGCTGCTACATTTGTTGTATCCTTTATTTAATGGGTTGGTTTAAATCCCAGGATACCGAGACCAGATAGGTGACGTCAAAATATCAGGACAGTCAGCTTTAGTTGTGCAGCTCTCCTACATCAAGACAAATGCACTGTACTGCAGCTGCACTTCTGAGACCACCACGGGCACTGTATTTTTAAAGAGCAATATCCATTAAACTTCTGTGCCTTCCTCTAGTCACACACACTGCACTGTCAAAAGTGTTGGCCTGTGGTATGTATGTAACTCTCCTTGTTCTTCTGCTCTATCAGGGGGAGCTAACGTTTGAACAGGACTGCTTGGTGGAAGGTGGGAAGATGGGCCAGATGACCAATGGGATGGAGTACAAGGAGGTATAAGGAGGTCCGGCAGTTTCGAACCCCCCACGTCATCGAGGCAGTTCGATGGCTGAGTACAGAGAGAATCTCGATACATTTTTCATCCAGCTGAAAGAAACACTTCTCCCAGAGTGTCTTGTCATATGGATCACAGCCTCTTGGGAGGAAGATTACTGGCGAGTCCTTGTACCTGAGGTAAGTGTCCCCCCAGCTGTCACACACAGCTTGCTAGTATTATGCTAAGCTAGTTCAGTGATATGTAGGGCCCCCAACCCCTCCCTTCTGCTTCAATATACGCTTTCCCAGTGTATACGTAAGCAACTTTAAAGTCCCCTAGATCTGACAGACTTTCATACATACAAATATCGGAACCATCTACAGTCCATGTGTCATAGTGTCAGGAACTGTATGTAACTGATTGCACCACTTTACTTGGACTCATTTGTAAACTGTTCCAGAAAATAATTTCTACACTGAGGAGGTAACCTTTAAATGCTCTTTTTATTGAATAGACTGTTTGAATAACAGGACATTTAATGTATAATGCAAAATTCAAATGTTTTGAAGAGCAGTGCGTCTGCAGTATGATAATAGATGTGTGCATTAAACATGGTAGCCGATGTGATACCATTGCTTTTTAAAAGCTGATGTAATTTCCGGTTTGACAGTAAGAAAGCAATTACTTTAAATGTCTGTTATTTCTGGTTAGGAAAAGTTGCACACCTAATACACAGGAGAAAAATACTTTAAGATCCTTGAATTGCTAAAGGAGGCATTTGAATATATTACTGAAAATAACCCTGCTGCTGAAATGATGTTGCCAGTATGAATATTAACTTCAACTTTGCAACAAAGAAAAAGTATTTCTGCAAGACAAAATCTGAATATAAAGCACAAGGCCTGGAAAGCAATTGCAGATGTATTTTCTACTTTACCAGACTTCAAATACACCTACAATTGAATGGGTTTGAGAGGAGATGTGTTGTGCCAGGACTATCCAGATTTTAATTAGTGTTTCTGGTGTGTCAATGTATTGCATAGGTTTTAAGTTACTTAAGAGATGAACAGAAAACTACAGGAATTCCATTTCTTTGTTTTATTATCCTAGGATCAAAATATCAGCCAAATTAAATACTACATAAGTCAAAAACATACTAATAATATTGTCTATCGCCCCTCAGATCCAGCACTTGGGACAATCGCTGCGCAAGGACCTTATAGAAGCCAATTTCTACAGTGCCACCCTGGCGGACTCGCGCGGTTTTTATGTGCTGGACCTGCACTACCACTTCCGCGTCAGCCTACAGCACCGTGTGAAGGATGGTATACACTGGGACAGCGGGGCCCACCGCTTCTTGCTGGCGTGGTACTGCCCGACAGCCACCTCCAGTGATCATGGGAAGGAGTCCAGGGGCAACAACAGTATCTTTGCAACTACTCCCCTCCAAAATATTTATAATTCCTTCAATACGCCATTGCGAGGAGTATCTCATATTTGTTAATGCATATATTGACAATAATGCCTCTTTGCTTGTTGCTTGTGCTTGACTTGTCAGTAAGCTGCTAGCCAGGGCGCCACACTAACATGTGCCACTTACTTTTTTAGTTGGTGGCACCAGCACCTGATTTGACAATAAAACCTGAAAACACTGGAAAAACACACCCATTTCCACATGTAAACCTGCATTTAATGTGCAAATTCTACAGAGATAGACGTATATCTAAATGACCACATTATCAAAGAGGAAGACTTGGAATTGCTATCACCTGACTTAGATTAAGGCCTAATGACTAAATGAAGTGCTGAAATCTTACAAAAATCAATATCAATAGTGCAGTCTGAAATTTCTAAATCAAAAATACCAAGGAACAAAAATGTTAAGTGCATGTAATTTGGGGGGGGAAGGGGGGGTTGGATTAAGCACTCAAAGAGGACCGAAATGTTAAAGATCTATATAGTGTTTATGAAAGAAATTGAATAAGTTTTGCTTAAGGCATACATTTGACCTTTTTGATACATTTGATCAGCTGACAGGGAAGAGCTGGAGGTCCAACCCCATGAATTTTTTTGGGGGCACAGGGGTGTGCACAGGCTACTCCTCAGCAGCCCCTGCATGTGCTGCTGAGGGGAGCCCAGCGGATGCGTGTCCGGTTGCCCCGGCTGGAGGCGTCTGAATCCCCAGTGACAGGGGGGGACGTCCTGCCTCTGCCGCCCGAGGGGGACATCCTGCCGCTCCTGCCTCCGCCTTCTGAAGCGGCCCTCCCGCCCTCGCCTTCGGCATTGGGTTCCAGCTGTGGAGGGGGTGGCCGATAGCGGCCTTCCGTACTTTGTACATGGAGGGGAGGTGTGTGGCAGGGAGGGGGTTAATTGTGCCTCCCTGCCTGCTCATGGACTGCGGGTGGTTGGGGTGATTGATCAATCAAAGTCAATGAACCCAAGCCATCTGCTATAAAAGGAGCCCTCAGCCACCCATTAGGGGTTGGAGAGTTGAGTGGGGTGTGGGAGATGGTTAGTGGAGATTTGGAAGCAAGAGGGCTGTTTGTATGCCATTTGTTTGGTTAGTGTTGTTAATGCACAGTGAAGACATGGTCCTGTGTGTCTTTTGTTCTGTTGTATTTTATGTTTTTGGTTGCCCCTCGTGCCCATTGAATTTGTATATCTATTAAATAAAAGTGTTGTTTTCATTAACTGGGGTCTCTGAGCCTCCATTCCTGGCCACCCACCACAGAACCATGGAATGAAATGCAAAAAAAAAAAATTTCTCCAGAAGATGGTCCTTCAAGGTCCATTACAATTGAATTGAAGCAAGAAAGAATTAACTTCATTTGCTTTACTTTGATTGTATTAATTGTTCTCTTTAAAGAATGCAATACAGCATTCCCCAAGTTTTCCCCAGTCGAGGAGAGTTAGTAAGTGCAATGTCCCAGCTGTCACAAGGACTGCATTGCTTTTGACTCCAAAAAGCGTCTTGTTCATAAATGAAGATACAAAGAATGGAATGCACTGAAATTAAAACAGTTGATGATGCAGGCTTCACAAAGCCCCAATCCCACTGCACAGCTGCTCTTTGGTCCACATCAGGAATGCACTGCAGAGGTTTACAGGGCAGGCTTCACGATCGAAGGAGAGGAGAATTATGAATGTAACCTTGGTTTGTTACATCTACACATACAAAATGTTTTTACGATGAAACCACACAGACTTACAAAACAGTACAAGTCTGGCAACATTTTCAAACTGGTTTTACTTGCATTTTAAATGAGGAAAAAAAATATTTTAGTATACACATTTCCATCATGCTTACAGAGAGGGGAGGGGAAAAACCCCTGAGACAGAATGGGCTTGAGCAGAACTGGGCCCTGCTAGAGCAGTACTGTCAGCCCTGGGTCCTGGCAGTAAACATGAAGAAGACAAAAGATCATGATCTCCCAAAAAAGGCCAGACCTCAGGGAAACAAATGCCACTTCACTGTAGGCAACACTGCCCTAGAACACACCTCAGACTACACTCACCTGGGCCTGACTCTCAGTGCGTCAGGGGCTTATGCCTGACAGTGACGGCACTCAAAGACAAAGCAAGAGGCAAGAAGAAGCAAGAAGAGCTTTCTACACAATCACACTTGAGACTTAGGCCGGCCCAGGGCCGGGTCAAAACTAGTCCCGCTTTTCGACCCGGCCTAATGCCGGTGTTCTGACAAACTGAGCTTCCCTGTCAGGATGAGCAGCCGTCTGGAATGAGCTGCCCCGACTGAAAATCCGAGGCAGCTCATCCTGTCAGAGATAAAGGACCTGTCTGAATGGGCTTCCCTCTGCTTTTCAACACTATTACTGTATTAGAAGCTTTCAAACCCTATGTAGCTCATCCTGTCATCTATCCGTAAATAGCAAATTGGTCACTATAAAATAACACGGCCAAAATCATTTTAATTAATTATTACCAACACATTTATGGGCGTGTTCACTGCGCATGCGTACTTTCGCCAGGCAGCTCATTGTGACAGAGGAGCAGTTTGTCACAACATCTGTATTGTTTGAATGTCATATCGATCTATAGCCTTAAATGTACTCATACATTTCGCTAGCTCACATCTTTATATATATTATAAAAGTCTAGGCTAAGTAATGAGTTATAATGTAAACAGTTCAAACTACTCGGTCGATTAAAATTAAAGTATGTAGCTGGTAACTTGCTATTGTTTGTTCTTGTACTAAGTATGATTGAAGTCTGAAATGTAACAGTATGCATTTTACACGTGGAAATTGCATTGTGAAATTGTGAACGGGACCATAACTTTATTAATTATCCGCATTTTGCATTAAAACGATATAAATTTAACCGAAGCAGGTTTCCATTCAAATCAGTGCATTTTAATACGAGACCAGTTATTTCCTATGCAATCCGAAATGCAGTTATATTGAGCTGAGCAGGACAATCACAAATGCCGGCTGTAGCGTAAGGTACACTTATACATTTCAATTAAAGAAGTGAATTTATAGTATCACCTTATCACGAATCCTGGAATCTTGTAGAACTCAATTTCTGTAATAATTGGACGTAGACACCAATTCCAAAGATATAAATTGTCAAATTTATTCAAAAACAAAGACTAAATGTAGCACTACACTAATTATACAAAAGGGAAAAATTAATTAAAATACAACTCTAGATCAACAAATCAAAGACAAATCACTTCCGTGACCAAATCAAAGACCATGGGATCGCATATGATAACACACGAATCGTTAAACAAAAAAGGTTATAAACACATTGACTACAATGACGAAGACGAAGGTGAGTCTCTCATTAGTATTGTTAGTCAGACATTAAATAACTACGCAGGTTAGTATTTATGTCAGGTAACTTCTCGTTATATATATATCAGTCTCATTTACGTTTAGGTGCCGAGAAAGATCCTATCATTACTTGTTACCACAATTTCCCTTAACTGATTATTATTCAATGATTAAGGATAGGCAGGGCCACCAATAATCTAATGTCTATTAACTTGTGTCAATTTCAGACTAAACAGTTAAACAGGAATGAGAAGATATTTCTCGGCGTTGACAGATTTTATTTTTAAAATTATCAACAAAACAGTTTAATGCAACACACATTTATATTTAAGAAAACTAAATGATATTACACATTCTAGAGTTATGAATCACAGATGAACATTTCTAATTGATTTCTCAAATGTCATGAATCATGAACTCCAAATTGTTAAACTTATCTGAACTTCATCGCAGAGAGGCCTCTCTGGCTTCGGGCTCAGATAACAGCACACGGCACGAGGTCTGTGTGGTTTGGAACAAAGGCAGTCCGGTTGGGCTTTGTCCAAGAACTTCCACTCAGTCGATGCACCTGGAAGTTGGGGTTTCGCGAAAGTAGAGTCTTTTCCAAACAGATTTTCCACTGGTTTGAAGGCTCCAAGGTTGTGCACAAAATCTTCTTGGCAAGCAGGGTCTCTCACCGTACTTATTTGAAGACAAAGTCTTTGAGGAAAGCAGGGCCCTGTTCGTTTCCAAGGGTCAAGTTTCTTAAGACTCAAATAGCTATTTAAATGACTGAACACTTTCATATACAGTCGACTTGTCAATTGTCCAGCTGTAAAACTCCACTGATCAGGTGGGCACAGGCGGGCAGCGCAGTCTGTAAAGTTCTTTATTTAATAAAGTCCTTTAAAAGAATTCTTCGTACGGCTCAATCTGCTTCTCCCAGTTTAACTCTTCTGTTGCCGGCAAAGACTTGGTTGGTTTCTGGTTCCGGTTCTGGCAACAGAGCTACAGGTTGAGCTGTGGCAACGAGTTACTGGTTCAGGTGAGAGAGAGAGAAAGAAAAAGGCCGTGCGCTGTTCCTTATAGTCTGTCAGATCAATAGGTGATTTGTTCTTGAATTTTTGAGATTGGATTTCGGTTTCAGCCCCCAGTGTCCTATTGGAGGGGGGCTTGATTTAAGACTGATGTCAATCCATGCCATCTTTTGGAAATGCCGGTTGGCCCGGGTTCGTAGCTCTATGTCGGGATTTTGGCTCTCGTCCACTTCAAAGAGTTTTTTATTACCTACAGGCCCCTTTCTCCAGACATCTCATAGCAGGATTCCAAACTATTTGGCCTCTTCTCGGTGCCATCCTCCCCAAAACTGTCACTTTGATGTAAACCAGTTCCAAGCTGATGAGTTTGGAAATCTGATAACTTTGGGGGGGGAAGAGAGGTCTTCTTTAGATCAGTGCTTCAGCTCAGAGCTAAAATGCTCTTATCAAAATACACCCAACATAATGCTACACGGCGTTAGAGGTAAAAACTGGGCCGATGCAGAAATGAAAGCGCGGTTTACAATGTGGATGAAGATGAAGTTAAAACAGAAACCGCAGAAGAGCAGCGCTGTGTCTATAGGATATTATAACTATAGACGCGTCACAGAGGCTGCTTTCCATGCACACGATTGCACACTAATGCACAAACACTAATGTGATTTAATGCGGCTGTCCTAATAAAGGTGCTTCGCTTTCGGGTGGATTGTAACAGCACTTAGACGTGCAGAACCGCAGATAGACATTTGAAAAGGGAAATATATGAATTAGATTCCCCATTGAACCAGCATGTTTTTCATTATTTTAGAGAGCTTCGACTGCAAAGGGTAAGATTACTTTCAAATAAAATATAGAACCGAACAATAGCCAATCGATGTTAATAAGTTGTGATTATACACAATGTAAGCAGAGCTAATGTCCTGCGTCACTGGTTTGTTTGAGCAGATGCGTTTATTCCCAGCATGCATTTCGTTTAGGCCGCTTTTCGCCCGCAGATGTGACGCGCTGAGGCTCCTAAACCCGCCAGTGTGAACGGGGTGTCTGAGGAAAGAGGGACTAAATCTGAGGCGCCCAGGGCGGCCTAATAAGTGTGAACGGGGTCGAAGACTCTATAATATTAATATCCCAGTCACAATCTGGCTCAAACTAATTGGCAGTGGGATCCAGCCCATTGCGCTGTGCGGTAGTGAGGTATGGGGTCAACAGGACTGCACTAGTGCGACAAACGCCCAGTGGAAACTAGTGATTCAGACCAGTGATCTGCAGCGGATTCACATCACCTTGGACCCCTGGTGTCAGAGCTTTAAACTGAAGGATTGTCGGCTCCACAACACCAATACAAATACAGCATACACAATACTGCCCAATTTGCAATTATCAAATAATTAAAAAAAATAATATATATATATATATATATAATATATATATATATATATATATATATATATGTATTTAAAACTTTAATTTGCTATTCTCTTTTTATTTTATTTTACTTGCAGTGTCATAAAACATATAACCTAAAATAAAAAATATAAGTATTTAAAACTTTAATTTGTTATTCTGTTTTTATTTTACTTGCAGTGTCATAAAACATATACCTAAAACAATAAAGAAATTAAGTTAAACATATATATAAATATATAAGTATTTAAAACTTTGTTTTGTTTTTCTCAAATTTATTTTAATTACTTTAATTTGTTATTCTTTTAATTTGTTTATTTACTAACAGTGTCATAAAACATAACCTAAAATAAAATACACAGAAAAAAATATATATAAGTATTTAAAACTTTATTTTGTTATTCTCTTTTAATTTTTATTTTATCTCACTAACACAGTATCATAAAACATATAACCTAAAAAATATAAGTATTTAAAACTTTAATTTGTTATTCTCTTTTTATTTTATTTTACTTGCAGTGTCATTAAACATATACCTAAAACAATAAAGAAATTAAGTTAAACATATATATAAATATATATTTAAAACTTTGTTTTGTTTTTCTCAATTTTATTTTAATAGTTTTTGAGTTTTAAATACTTATATATAAATATATAAGTATTTAAAACTTTGTTTTGTTTTTCTCAAATTTATTTTAATTACTTTAATGTGTTATTCTTTTAATTTTTTTATTTACTAACAGTGTCATAAAACATAACCTAAAATAAAATACACAGAAAAAAATATATATAAGTATTTAAAACTTTATTTTGTTATTCTCTTTTATTTTTTATTTTATTTCACTAACACAGTATCATAAAACATATAACCTAAAAAATATAAGTATTTAAAACTTTAATTTGTTATTCTCTTTTTATTTTAATTCACTAACACAGTGTCATAAAACATTATGAGCTTAAAAACACAGTTTATGCTATTAAACATTAACCCCCACAGCAACAGGGTGAGGTAGCAGTGACCTGTTGTCAAGGTGCTCTTGGGCCCTCACCAAGATGGATGTCATCCTAACAAAATGGCTGACAGGGGAAGGTCAAAGGGTAACCCTAGGGGAGGCTGGGAAGGAGAGGTTCCAGTTCAAGGGGGTAACCGGAAGGTAAGGTGGGACTTATATACTCTACCAGTCAAAAGGTTTAGAACACCTCCATCAAGCTTTTATTCGCAGTTTAATGTCTGAATGTACTCTGAAATGAACTGCTTACATTTCAATAAAAACTGGAAAAATGGGGTGTTCTAAAACTTTTGACCGGTAGTGTATATGCTTATATTTATTTCCACTTAAATATTTTATATGGAATTTAATTAATCCAATCACCCCAACTACCTGCAGTCCATGACACATAACCCCCTCCCTGCCACAATAACATCACAGTCTTTTCTACCAGTTTATTTTTAAATCCACACAAGAAAATATCCCTGGCGATGTTGGCAATTTTAATCTGAGTGTAAAATAACTAATTTGAGTTTCTAACTTGACTGGGATCCAAAATTACCGCCATGCAATTTTTAATGTTCCAGAAGCATCTGATTCCATTGTCTTACCTATCAACACTAATATATATGTGTGTGTGAGAGAGAGAGGGAGAGAGAGACAGAGAGAGACAGAGAGAGAGAGTGTGCATGTGTGTGTGTTTGTGCAAGAGAGAGAGAGTGTGTGAGTGTGAGTGTGTGTGTGTGTGTGTGTGTGTGTGTGTGTGTGTGTTAGAAATACCCTTCCTGACTCCACACTCTTCACAAAGCCATTCTCCTTCTTGTGTCCCGAATCAGGATATTCCGCACTGATGCCAGAGACCAGACGTCGAAGTTCATCCTCAGTTAAGTGATCATGTGTCAGTCTCCTCCGGCTGCTCCGCACACTTACAGACGACACGCGTGATATCTCAGGAATGGTGAAGTCCTGTTCTAAGAGAGTCCAGCTGTTCCTTGGAGATATTGAATGATGGCTGACTGTGTCACCTCTCCTCATTGTCCTTAGTGTACAAGAATAATTGTGTATTCGGGCCCAATTTAGAATCCAAAGTTTTTTTTTTAAAAAGGCTTGTTTTGCCAACTCACACTGAAAACTTTTTATTTTGTTTGTAGATGGAAGAAACCATATTTGGCAGGGAGGGGGTTAACATAGGTGTTGCAAACCGACGCCTCACTGGAGGTTTTTAGACCCTGACGCGTCACAGCTGCTCCTTTTCACTCTCAATATCCAGGTGGATGTTCCACTCTTGAGCCCCAGCGTTTTGCAGTTTGGTTTGAAACTGTTAAATGTGATTATAGCTCATGTATTCCAATATAAAGCTACAATGTGATCGACTGAACCAAAACCTATTACTATTTCTACGTCTTCATCCCTCCTGGATCAGTGCTTAACTGGGTACAAGTGGGTATTTAAAATTTGTGGGACCGAACACTATCTGCTATTCCTGATGGAGCGATTCCAATTTCAACTGAAATATTATTAGATGCCTTGCTATAAAACAAAAACAGATCCAGTTGGCCTGAAAAACATCCACTGTGGGGAAGGTTTAGTGCAGAATGTTTTCCTGCTTGGTTTGTATATTGTATTGCTTTTTAAAAGACTAAGTATTTAAAACCTATATAATCACGTATGTGTTTGACTGTTCAGATGACAAAACTACAAAGGAACGACAGACTTGACAGAATGTAATATCGTGTTTATGGATAAGGAGGAAAGGAAAATGTACTTTGTGGGAACAACTTAATTGTGAAGAATGATTTATGACCACAAATACTTCTCAGGGGAAAAGATACAGCGAGAGGAATGTATTGAGAACTGCACATATGAGTGTCTTATATAATGGGCTTTAATTTAAGGGCTTGTAACATTTCAGCACTGAATGCGTGTTCATATTGACTGAGACTGAACTGTTTAAATTGTAATGATTTTATAAACTGAATTTTAGCACAAAATAAAACGCCGCCGTGCGTACAGGAGCCATTAAACGACCCACTTAAAAATCCCAGCAGCGCTGAAAGGCTAAAGGTCTTCTGTGGGTGGACTGTAGTAACTGTGGAGTTGAAGCCCTGAGTAAGGGTCTCTACACAAACACACACTTTACTCCTGCTGCTCGTACTACTAATAGTATAGTAGGAGAAGATACCAGGTTGATAAAAGTATATTATTTTGAAGCCACACATGATGTGATGTGCTATTTGGAAAGAGTTGTAAGTGAATACACTGCACTGTGTAGCAGAGTCATCGTGTGGTGAGACAGTACAGACACTTTCCACCTCTAATATCTCACATACAGGGGCTCCTCGACACTCACAGGGGACGCCTTCTTGAAGATCGAATGTCTTTCAAACACCATAATTCACTCTTATAATTCATTACAGCGATGAGATCACATAACAATAAATGTGAGGGAGACCTCAGCCCCCCACTCTCCCCACAGCAGCTCGGACAGATCTCAGGACGCTCAACTCAGACTGGGATTAAAAAAGAAAGGCATTTATTCATTTTCCCATTTTCAACTCTTTCTCTGTGACTGTCTCTTTTTCTCTCTTGGGACGGTCTGTCTCTCTTTCCCTTTCTCTCTCTCTCTCTGCGACGGTCAGTCTGCCTCTCTCTCTCTGCGACGGTCAGTCTGTGTCTCTCTCTCTCTGCGACGGTCAGTCTGTGTCTCTCTGTGGGACAGTCTCTATTCTAATGCCTGGCTGTTCTGGTGTCCCTACCCAACACCACCTTACCACCAATCTCCCACATAATCAAAGTCGGTGAAGAGGTTCTGCACTTCCTCAGTCAGGGCTCTGTGCTCGAGAGGCAGCGTGAGGACGGGGTCCGCTGATTGGCCCAGGACTTCAGGGTTCTTGCAGGGGGCCACAAAGTGAGCCATCCCCCTCCTCGCCTAAAACGCTGCCCAATCCACACCCTGAAATGAGAGAGAGGAGAGGGAGGATGAGGAGGTGCTGCCTTCGTGGGACAGAGCGCCTGTGAAGCGGTTGCCGGCGCCACGTACCTCAAAGAAGGAATGGCTCTTCAGCTGCTCCACGCCTCCCTCCCCGGCCCCCAGGCGCCTCTCGGGGTTCTTCTCCAGAAGCTGCGGATGATTCAAAACAACAAGGAGAGGCCAGTGATTCTCCAGTGACACACCTTCATCGTGGCTGGTCAGCAGGACAGCGGGGGACAAACTGAAGTCACACGGAAGAACAGCACTAGCACACACCCCTGTGATGACGGACACTGCGTCTGTGGACAGGAACTGTGGGTATCTCACGTCATTGTGCACAATCCTGTGTGCGAGCTCATGGAAATTGGCTCCATTGAATGGGACCTACGGGCACAAGGAGACAGAGAGGACATTAAAGGGTCACTCCAGGCTGAGCCATTGAATATTCACAATATAAAGGGAAACAAAATGGTCAATTCACACCAAGATGTGACTTATTAAAGCATATCAATCATAGATCACAAAGTCTGGCTGCACTAATTCTGCAGCTATAAGATTAGATTTGCATTTGTGTGAAGAACACCCACCTTGCCAACCAGCATCTGGTAGAGGAGGATGCCCACGGCCCACCAATCTAGGGCCCTGGTGTAGGACGTATCCGTCAGTAGCTCTGGCGCCACAAACTGGGGCGTCCCACACATGGTGCTAGTGCGGTCATTCAGTCCCATCCCTAGCAAGAACAACGAAGAGGAGTCGGGTGAAAAAAGCCTTGCAGTAAAAATGGAAATTACAGATAAAGTGCTCAACTGGGAAATCATCACTATTTCTTTTCTCACGTACCTTCCTTGCACAGGCCAAAGTCACTGAGCTTGACATAGCCGTGTCCATCCAGCAGGAGATTCTGCAGCTTTAAATCCCTGCAATAAGAATACAGGCTCATAACTCGGTGGCAGAACAGAGAGGACTTGCCAAAAACACATGAACTACTCCTGTCAGCCATTAAAGGACACTGTGTGCATTCAGGCTCACGTCTGCACTGATTTTAGGACAGGCCTTCTCTTACGAGGATTTGTGAGCGGCACAGAACTCCAAGAGATGAAATGAAACAGGCGACTAGTTTAGGTGGGGTTGGACCTCAGTGAGACGGTGCATTTTCTCTTTGTATGTTGTAAGCGTGTCTGAGGAGTGATGACAGTGTTTGTGGAGGGCCTCCAGCCCGAATCCACACAGGCGGTGTAGAAGCTGTTCTAGAAGAGAGACCAACATTAACAACAAGAAAAGCACTTCCAATATGTGTCCTCTGCTTTTGAAGCTCACATCACACAGCTTAGAGTGTCACTCACACGGCCCGGGGCTCGGAGTACATGTCCGTGTACGGGGCCATCGTCAGGTCTCCCCTTGGAGCGAAATCCATGACGAGGCACACCTGATGTGCCGTCTGGAAGGAGCCGTAGAACGTGACCAGGAAGGGCTCGTCTCGCACCGTCTCCAGGACCCTCTTCTCACATCTGAGTCTGAGGAGAGACGACAGACAGACAGCGTGTGAATGTACGTTTAGAGACAGCTGGAGTGCAGGAGATGCAGATGCAACAACGGCGGCTTCCCTTCAGAGTGAGACGGTCCAAAACGTCAACGAAGACCTTGCTAACACTACGAGGCGTTTCTATCGCCGCTCTGCTTACAAACCCAGAAACAGGTAAACCATACCTGCGAATGTCTCCACGGGCCACGATCTCTGATTTTTTTCCAAGGCCTTGATGGCCACCATGTGTCCCATGTGCTGGTAATCGGCTAACACCACCTGTCAGAGCAAGACAGAGTCGAGATGAGTGACTTCCACCCTCAACCGCAGGATCTACACTCACAGAAAGCCTCCACAGATGTTTTAGGAAAAGTGGTGTCGAGCAAATCTCTCTTCTCCACATCCTCGATTGAACCACTGATCGATTGGAGCCCCACATTACATCCACGATTACTCGGGTTACTGGGGTATACCTTGCCGAAGCCACAGCGCCCGAGAACGGCCACGCACTCGAAGTCTGTCAGTCGCTGCCCCCTGCACAAGAGAGAGAGGAGGACAAGAGTGAGTTCATCAAGAACTGTAAGCTCAGCCTTTGCATGAATACATGGCAAACACCCAGACAATCTTGTCGTATTATAAAGTGTCACAATGGAGTTAAGTGTTCAAAAGTACCTCAGCTCTGTCGGCGGTGGACCTGTCACGGGTTCTGGATCGTATAGACGTTGGAGGTCTTTCATGAACTCACATACGTCCACCTCTGCACCCTGCAAATTGAGCACTTGCATGTTAAGAGCAACAACACAGGTGTGGCCCCACGACAGTTCTGTTCATTAGGGTTAGTACTGACACATTATTTTACAGTAAAATACATACATGCAGACATATAACAGTTATTGGCCAATCCTCTGAGCCAAACACACTAAGACGAATGAGCAAGTGTCAGCTTCTTGAAGGGCTAATCCCCTCTCTGTTTTACTACATCTGCTGTCGCAAAACACATCTGCCGTGAAGAGCTGTGGCCGATCTCCTGGTAGCAGCTCCACTCCATGATGGAGTCGCTGTCTCCGCTGCAAAGGTCGGTGAGGCTGGGGGTCTTGGACAGCCCCTCTTTAGCACTGTCCTCCACTTCAGCACCGTCCTTGGCCTGGGAGAGGCTCTTCACCATGATGGAGTCGCTGTCTCTGCTGGAGGGGTCGGTGAGGCTGGGGGTCTCAGACAGACCTTCTTCAGCACATTCCTCCCCTTGAGAGGCTCTTCTGCAGGAGGACGGGGGTGTCTCCGCTGCAGAAGGCACTGAGGCTGGGGGTCTCGGACAGTCTGGGGGTCTCTGTGTTGGTCCTGGCGCCGGGCTGCTGGTTGCGTGATCTGTACCACCACCAGGCCACAAGCACCAGCGCTACAGGCAGCCCGAATGGCAAGATTGAGTGAAATTTCATCTTGTCGAGTCCAGCAGCTACACCTATTGGGCAAAAGCAAAATGACAATTCAAATAAAATGTTCAAATCGGTTTTCCCTCAATAGGTTTCACAGAGGACACTTTGGTTAGAGTTTCAAATTCAGCTCTTACACCATTTAGACCAGTGGCCCCAACCCTGGTCCGGGAGGAGCTCCTACCCTGCTGGATTCTGTTCCAACCGGGCTCTCAATTACTTAATTGAACCTTAATTGAAGTAACAATCTGCTTGGATTTGACTTTTTAATTGTGTAAAAGAGTTGGTTCTTATATAGGTTATACAGTCCTATACTTAACTTAAAACCCCTACTGTTTAAAATTATGAATAAGCTCTGGATTAGGAAATGATTAGTTCAATTAAGGGTTCAATTAAGTAATTAAGATCTCAGTTGAAACAAAATCCAGCCGGGTAGGGGCTCCTCCAGTACCAGGGTTGGGAACCCCTGATTTAGACACATTGATTTAGTTTTTTTTTACAGGATGGATGTGGGGGCTACTGGACAGGGGCCGGGGTAAAGAATTCATTAAAGACTTTAACACTTGACATGAAAAAGATTCTGCACTCTGGGTGGCACTCAGAGACTTCCTGTTCCACCACTAAAGCAATGCCATTGATATACAGAAAACACGCATCAATAAAATGTATAACTTTAACCGCTCGTTAGGATATTAACTGAGTACAAAGCCATACTTTCTACATGTCGTCTGAGTCCGCGTCCGGGTCTATAGAGTCGAAGCTCACAGCTGATCGATAGGTATGTCTAATCTCCTCCAGGTCAACTCAGCAACTGCGTCTCTGTCACAGGACAGCCGCCAAAACTCACAGCCGCTTTTCCATGCGGCCTAAAGTGATCGCGGCGCCCGTCCGTTTGAACACGCGGCCCTGGGGCTGCAGAAACGCGCCAGTGCGTGATGACGCACTCAAGCCACGCCCCCAGCCAGGTGCGCTCAGAGGCGCTGATGAATGTCGGCGCTCTGCCCTTCATAGAGAAAAGCAGCGCTGAGCCGCGATGGATGCAGGTCACACTAAAGAGAGTCGCTGCTCAGCTGTCTGTTGATTTGTCTTGTTCTCAGTGAGACTGAAGTGTTTGGCTGCAGGGAAACGAATCCAAATTATGCATTGAAACGATGTGAATTGAACCGAAGCGAGTTTCTGAGTCATTTCGATGTGGAAAAACTTAGCTCAAAATCTCCATGAAATCAGACAGATAGAGAGAAGAACTGGAGATGAGTTTATAGCACAAAGCATAGTCTCTGCTATTGCAAACAGCAACCACTGGTCTGTTTCATGTGGGGGTTGTATTTTAAATGTATTTATTGTTTATAAATCAATGTATATGTTTGTATTGATTTTAACTGATTAATTGCAAAACCTGAATGATCTCTTGCTCAATAATTTATACGTGCAGGACTAATTGTAGGCAGTTAAGGGGGACGGCGTTTCAGTAGAGTCTGTGGAAAGGAAAGCGTGATTTGATTTGTTCTCAATTGGATTCAGGTCTGAGGAACGTGAGGGCCAGTCAATGGCATCAATGCCTTCGTCATCCAGGAACTGCCTACACACTCTGGCCACATGAGGCCGGGCATTGTCCTGCACCAGGAGGAACCCAGGGCCCACTGCACCAGCGTAAGGTCAGACGATGGGTCTGAGGATTTCATCCCGGTACCTAACAGCAGTCAGGGTACCATTGGCTTGCACGTGGAGGCCTGTGTGACCCTCCAAGGATATGCCTCCCCAGACCATCACTGACCCACCGACCAAACCGGTAATGCTGGATGATGTTGCAGGCAGCATAACGTTCACCACAGTGTCTCCAGAGTCTTTCACGTCTGTCACATATGCTCAGTGTGAACCTGCTCTCATCTGTGAAGAGAAGGGGGCGCAATAGCTGCTGTGTGTGTATAATGTGTTTGCTTCTCCTCTTTCTTTTTCTGTCATATTATAATTCTGAAACGCTTTGATCCAGGTAATTAAAAAGTCAGTAAAAACATAAGAAAGTGTCTAAACGAGAGGAGGCCATTAATAACTTAGTGATCCAAGGGTCCTATAGTCTATTTTTAAATGTTCACATGTAGTTCCAGCCTACCTTGCTCACTGCTGATTGGACAGGTGAAATCAATCGACCTATCAAATGACGTGTATTGGAGAGGGGGCGGGGCATAGAGGCAGAGATTGATGCGTAGTTGTAAGTGAGTAGTTTTTGAGGTTTGAGTTGGTGCTGATTCATGTTGCAGTTCGGCTTAAAAGTGTACAACTTATATTGATGAATGCGGTCTACAGCCAGTTTGACCATTTAAATAGTTATTTGTTGTACATGAGGAAGTTATTTAGTTTATTTCCAAACTGTATATCTACTCGATATAGCATTATAAAGCGAGTGAGTAACAGTGTTTGTCTAGGCTAATATTGGACCTGTTGGCACTCGCGTGTATTTTTATTTCATTTGTTTTTAAAGAGATATTTCAGTTCTAGTTAGTTAAACTCACTACTGATCACAAGACTGGGGGCGCCTGTACTGCGGCCTGTGAGTAACCTGTGAGTAGCCAGTGAGTAGCCTGTGAGTAGCCTGTGTTGCGTCCTGTGAGTACTGCACTCATTGCAGAGGGGCCAGGTCTTATTTTTTCCGGCCACCACGCACCCAGCCAGTATGTAATATGACTTGAGAGTTAAACGCATTTGTAAGGTTAGGATAACTTAGATAACTTAATGTTATCTCACAAAGATGTTGAACTTTCAAGCTCGGTATGAAGTTTTTGTAGTACACACCTTGTGAGATCTTATTAAACAGTTATGAAGGAAAAATATATACTAATTATTGAAGAAAACTGTATTTGACTGTATTTGCATGTTTACCATGATACACACTTCATCACAACCCGGCCACATGTCAGTGTGGCTGATGCCATTGGCTGGTCCTGGCCTCCTGAGCTCAGAATATGAACTTCAGTTTTGAATTGCTCAGCTAAGATGCATGCACTCTGCAGTTCATTATAGCTCTAAATATGTCACTATATTGATTGATTCGTTCATTGAATTGTTGTGAATTTGTTTATGGTCAAAATGTTTTTGTAAATGTATATTGTTTGTCTTTTGTGCTTTTCTTCTAGATAAGTGTCAATGACATTGTATCTGGAGTGCAACAATATCAAGCTTCACTATTGGATGTCCTGAAAAATCAGATGAAGATGATTTTTGAGGGGCATTATTGTTGTTATTATTATTATTATTATTATTATTATTATTATTATTATTATTATTATTATTATTATTATTATTATTTCTTGGCAGATGCCCTTATCCAGGGCGACTTACAACATCAGTGCAAACAAAGGGCAAAAATACAGAGAAGTACAAGGCATCAATCATTACAAATTCAACTTAGCTAAAACATAGCAATTCAAAATAATACATTTTACAAATTCCAATTTACAATTTACACAAGTACAGTAAGAGACTTCCTACATCCTGGACGGTGAAAGCTAAGTAGGGTCACAGTCAAGGGCTACGGGAAAGGGAGCAAGGAGGAAAACAATCAAGAACGCGAGGAGCATAATAAGCTGAAGTGATATCTAGCAGGGATAGAGATGCGTCTCGGAAGAGATGCGTCTTGAGTAAGCGCCGGAATGAGGTCAAGGACTCATGTAACCCCCTTGGATTGTATGCTTCCAAAAACAAACTGGTGATGGTTTACTATACATTGGGCAATATTGATCCTAAATATAGATCTAAATTAGCTGCAATTAGACTTCTTGCCATAGCTAAAGCGAACGATCTTGCTCAGGGTGGTGTTGATGTGATCCTGGAGAGAATGCGAATGGACTTAAACAACTTGTATCATGGTGTAAAGATCCATGTATAACACCTAAACAACATTTGATTCATATTCCAGAACAGAGGAAATCACTGGGTCCAGTTGTGCGGCATATGTGCATGAGGTTTCTTTAAGCAATGGTCTGCCAAGCTGAACTTCACGAATGCGTGCAAATCACTTGTGATTTTGGGTCCAATTTCAGAGATTGAAAACATGCAACATGTTAAGTCTAAAATTAGAGAGTTTTTTTGGTATTAACAATGTACAACATGCCGTGTCAGTCAAGTGGCTTGTTCTAAATGGGAGCAAATACTGTACAAAGACTTTTACTTTGGCAACAGTCAGTGTTGATGTTCCTGAATTTGGACTTATCAAAGCCATCTTAGTGGTTTTAGTCATTTTATTGCTTTGAGTATCAGCCTTGTGACACTTTGCATGTGAATAGCATATGAAGTTGATATCCCTAGCCTTGCCAAGGCCACTGAGATGTTAGATGCTGAAAAGCTTATAGATTTTACTCCCTACCACACAGTCGAGATTCAAGGCCACAAGTATGTTCCAGCCAAGTATTATCTTGGTGATATCATTGCAGTTTGAGCAATGGGCAAGTACCTAAGGTATACAGGGTGTAGAGGTAGGCTACTGCAATGCTTTATTGACTATTCGTAATTTACAGTTGTTTGTTTGGAATGCTTGTTATGGTTGCTCAGAGGGTAATGTGCTCTCATGTGGGTAAGACTATACGAGTATTTTGAAAATGTACAGTGGAAAAAATGAACAGTTTGTTTCTGGACGATACTGTTTTGTGATTTAGATCAATGCTAATGGTGTTGAAATCAAACAAGGACACCTTGCTGAATAAAAGCAGTTGCAATTCATGGATTGTGTTTTATGAGTTAATGAGTTGAGTGTTAGTCTTTCATTTTAATCATAAAAAGTTATTAAAACAAGAATTTATGTCTTGAATTCCCTGAATCATTCTTCAAAAAGCCTATCGTTGTAAAGTAGCTTATTATACCTGTAAAATGTCCTAGTTTAAGGTGTTATATCCAAGTAAGATTTCACATGATGAACTTTCTCAAAACAAGCTAAATAAACTTACTCACCTGATTCTTGATAAGTAAATAAATCAGCAGCAATTTTCATTAAATATACAAATTTAAACAGTTTCACTTTATTACATTTTATTTTTATGTAAATTGAAGGTGTACTGCTTTAAAAAAATGTTTGTAATATTAAAGATGGCACTTTTTGTATTTGTGTTCAAACAAATTTGTTTTTTCTTATAATTGATAGATGTTTACATTCAAATATACATACATAATTACATTTTCGTTTTCTCTAATGTTACCTTAATATTTACCTGGTGGTTTTTAGCATGGATATGATATATAAAGGTTCTTTAGAAGCATTAATACATTCATTATACAAAAAAAAATTGATGGTTTGGGTAATAGTTCTCGTGGAAATTACAGGCATGTGCTGTTAATCACACAACTTTTATACTTTGTACATGTTAGCAAATAAAGACATGAGATAATTTCACTGAAAGAAATAATTCCCCCCCTCTGACAAACTAAACACTCCCAGCTCAATGTATATAGAGACTATAGGAGCTGCGTGCATCTCATAAGGGAGATGTGAACCAGTGGTGGCGCTAGACCCTATTTAAGGTCAGCCCCCCTAAAAAAAATACGATTATGAAGTAACAGCGCGATCAAACAGTCCGTCAAAACACCGTCAGCCCCAGTATCTTGGAAAAGGAACAAGATGTGGCAAATGTTCTAAATGAGTATTTCACAGAGGTTTTTACAAAAGAAAAGACAGATAACATGCCACAGGTTAACAACCAGTCCAGTCAAACCCTAAGAGAGATCAGGATAAATGAGGAGGAGGTACTAAAGGGACTAGCAGAATTAGAAACAAACAAATCACCTGGGCCAGATGGGATACTTCCAACAGTACTTAAAGAAATGAGGGAAATGATTTATAAGCCGCTAACTCGAATATTCCAAATGACACTTAGAACAGGGGATGTGCCCACTGACTGGAAGACAGCAAATGTCACACCAATCCACAAGAAAGGGGACAAAACTGAGCCAGGAAATTACAGACCAATCAGTCTCACCTGCATCAGCTGTAAAATGTTGGAAAAAATTATTAGACAGAAAATAGAGGAGCATCTCAATGAAAACCATATTCTTGGAGATAGTCAACATGGGTTTAGACGAGGCAGATCATGTCTTACTAATCTATTGGAGTTTTTCAGACACGCAACTGCAGCTGTAGATCATGTGAAAGCATATGATATGATATACTTAGATTTTCAAAATGCTATATACAAACTATTATTTAATCATATAGTTTACATTATTTTAAAAAAATGTACAATTTTTATAAGTAATATTTTAACTTTCGGGGGTAATTTTACTGGTATTCAAATACTGTAATATGAGACTGTTAGCTATGAAAATACTATATTAATTAAGTTTATATTTCATACAACCCTGAGAATGGCATTCATATAGTAGTGTGTATTCTGCATCTTTATTATTTTTAAAAATGCTTGTCATGTATTTTTGTACTTTAACTGTAACTTGACTTAATCATCACGTTGTGATGGTCAGTTTGAAATGCCTAAGGTTGTTGTTTTTAAAACACTACAAAAGAAAAAACATGCTTAATTGTTATAATGCAAATGAACAGTGAAATCATTTCAGTGGTTTCATTAAGGAAGTTAAGCTCTCGTGTTTTCAGTTTTAAGGTGTGTATTTGGCTGATCTGAAAATTAATATTGTACAACACTTAAAATGATGGCTCCTTGCATGTATTATGTACTAGTTTTAAACACATCGATGCTCATTTTTAATTCACCAAGAGCTATTGACAAACAGCAATTTGACACCATTTTAATAAGCAGATTAGATTTGTTAAATAAATCCCTATTAGAATAACTGGCAGGATTTTGTTGTGATTGTAGTATTTAATGGATGGCATGAAAATGTGTTACTATGTATTTTGCTTCTATATTGTAAGACATCATTTGCAACAAAATCTCCTGGAGATTAGTATTACTTTAGCAGATATCAATTATGGCCATTTCTATTAATAAAGGGTAAACGTTTTCTATCTCATCATTTCTTTTAACAGTTTAAAAAAAGTTTGCTTTTCAAATAAACTTGAAATGCAGTGAAGAAACCTTCTGTAGTGAATGAAGCTCAGAGTCTTGAATTCAGAGAGAGTTTATTGTGGGTTAACACAGGAGAGCATCAGGGGACGTTCCCTGATTTCAACTGTCAAATCAAAACAATTTATTAGGAATAATTGATTGAAGATGAGACGGTGTATTTAAAAATATATCAGTAATTTGTACGTTGTGATCGTTCCTCCAGATCAGTTCATATTCCTTGAGAAGGGGTCTTGCAGTGGCATCACACAGGAGCTGAAGCAGACGAATGCCCCGAGTCTTTCTCCCAGTTTATGCAGCATGAAGCTCACGACTGACTGCAGCTCTGAGAGGTTCTCTCAGGAAATCCCTTCGCCTTCAGACCGGCCCCTTTCACAGGTCTGCGCTCGCACATCGGCCAAAAGGCTTACACTTCTCATCAGGTATCCTATATGCAGAAAAAGTGATCCTATTTTTAATCTCCATTCCTTTAATGCCATACATTATTTTACTGGTGGGAGAATGTAACTAAACGAATGTAACTGTTTAGGAACATCCCTGAGGAAATGGACCCCCGAGAGATCGATAGCTGAAGACTTATTCCACAGGGCAGCAGGACGCTCTTCTCAAACTCTTTAAGATGGTGCTGAGAGCTGGGTGTTTCCCTGAGGTCTGGAATCAAGGACTGATCACCCCGATTTATAAACGTAGAGACAAATTCGACCCCAACATCAACTGTGTGAGCAGTAACCTGGGGAAGGTGTTCTGCAGTTTCTTCAACGCCCGGATACTGGCCTTCCTTACTGAGCACAGTGTCCTGAGTAAGAGTCAGACTGGCTTCCTACCAAAACACCGCACATCCCACCATATGTACACCCTACACACCTCATAGACAAACACGTCCACCAAAACAAGAGGTCAAATTTGCTTGCTTTATTGACTTTAAGAAAGCATTTGATTCAATTTGGCACAAAGGACTACTTTACAGGCTCCCCCAAAGAGGTTTAGGGGGTAAAGTCTATGACATCATAAAATCAATGTACTTGGAAAATAAGTGCGCAGTGAAAATTGGTGATAAAAGATCAGAGTTCTTCACTCAGGCCCGGGGAGTGAGACAGGGCTGCAGTCTGAGCCCAACACTGTTCAACATCTACATCAACGAGTTGCCACAGTGTTGAGCAGTCTGACACCCCGGCCTTACTCTCCACAACAGAGAGATCCTGCTCTACGAGATGACCTGGTGCTGCTGTCGCCCACAGAGCAGGGGCTGCAGCAGAACCTGGCCCTGCAGGAGCAGTTCTGTCAGAAATGGGCCCTGGCAGTCAATCTGGACAAGACCAGAGTTATGGTCTGTCAGAAAAAAGCCAGATCTCAGGGACACAGATAGCGCCTCACGCTGGGCTGCACCGACACACACACAAATTAAAATGTATAGATAAACTTGAATGTTATCAGGCCCTAAATAGGAATATTACATTTGCAGAATACCTACAAATCTAAAACTCAAAGAAAGGCAAATTGACAAGGTACACACTCACTGACCACAGCGGACAGGGTGGGGACAGGGTGGACAGTGGGGGGACAGGGTGGGGACAGTGTGGACAGTGGGGGCACAGGGTGTGGACTGCCCAGCCCACTGCTACAGGGAGGGGGGGCAGCCACACTGCCCATAGTGTATTACCAGATCAGTGCATTATTGGGGGGGGACAGTGTTAGAGCTGCTTACTAAGGTGGAGGAGTGGGGACTTGACTAGGAATGAGGAACATTTCTTTTTTCTTTTCATTGAATATTATTACTATTATTTACTATGATATATATTACTTTTATTAATTGAAATGTACCAAACTTTATTTTCTATAAATATGATTCCCTGTTTATATGTATGAATCATATCACATGCTTTGGCAATACTTGTATACAAATGAGAGTTGTACTGGAGCACCCACAGGACACACAATTTAAAAAGGCACGTCAGGAGAACACCTCCCCGCACCCAGATGAAAGAATGCCGGAGCTCCCACAATGCATTGTTCACACTTTTTATTTCCCTTCAGCGATTGTGATCTCAACATACAGCACATACATATAGTATGAGAGTGCAGGGCATGAAGTCTGCTCTCTCCAGATTCAAGAAAAATTGGACAGAGACAACTAGAGCACAGAATCGGTGATCATGCAAACAGGGAATCAGAGGAAGTCCAAGGTCGTGGTTGAGCGGTAAAGCCGGAGCGCGAGGATACAAAGGTTTACACAAAGCACAAGGAGACTGCTGGGTGAGGTAGATAAACTGACAAAACTTCGCAGTGAGTGAGAGTCGGAGGGGTTTATACAGGCCGGTGGGAGAAGCAGAAGATGGAGAGCAGGTGTGCGGTGAGTGATCAGAGTGAATGAGTGACTGAAGCTGGGAGAGGAGACTGCGATGGAGAGGGTGATGTGACCTCTGGTGGGGACAGGTGGAAGTGCATTAAACTGCAAATCTAATGTGGGTTACAATTACATAACAAACATACAGCTATTGACAGAACCTTCATTCTTTATTTCTTAATCGTATGATAACACAACAATACACAATTCACATTTTAAATGAAAATAATTCGGGATCAACATACCTGCAAGACAATCATTCGCAAACAGATTTTGTATCACCTATATGAAAAAAATATAAAAATAAATAATAAACAAACCCTATTAAAAAAACTGTATTTAAGTTAGGCTTAAGTCCTGTCTAGGCTTTTGCAGTTTATGCTACTGCAACCGCATGGTGAGAACAAACATACATACAAATAAAAAATATACATTCAAAACTTTGTGCCATCTCTGACCAAATAATGATATAACTATAATGCACTGATTTAGGAGATTTCCAGGTGGTTAAGCAAATGATATATGCAGCGAGGTAGTTGTTACTCCCTCTAAACACCACTTGGTGTCGCTATCGACCCTCTAGAACAGGATTTGTATGGAATTCAATTCTGTTACACTCAGAGGAAGGAAAAGTGAGTTTCCAGACAAAGCAGAGCAGTCGGATGGGTAGAAAGATCTTGTAGTGGGTGGGACCCTTTAAATGAGTGTGCTTACCGGTCACCTGATCCATGAACCAGGTTTCGAATGTCTCTACAACGCTTAATGCGCACGACCGTGTTTAAAAACTCAGGTAGCCAGGTGGGGTGCAGATGCACAGAGAGGACTGCATGGAAGAGATGCAGCAGGACACTTTCTTAATCTACACATTTAAACCAAGGACGGAGTCAGTTATTATTCGCCAGTTTTGAGACGTATTGTGTTTTACGGTTTTAATCTATTTTAACGTTTTATCGATTGGATTGCTGTTTGCACATTGCCTGTACATACACACCAGTGCTGGATGCTAGCAGTACTAATATAAGCGTGCCTTCTACTAGAGCAGGCCTGTGCTAGATGGGACAGGCACGATGTAGCCAGCCCGTACACAGCAGACCGGGTTAGGACCCCTGTAAGGAATGCAGAAGTACAGCAGTTGCTAGACTACAGCGCCATCTATCGGAGTTCATTTGTATAGCATAGCAGATTACATTTTTACTCCAAAAAGCGCAACGTGGGCCGGACTGGAGTGGCCAACGGGCAGGACTTTGCCTCCTGCGGGTCTAAAGGTATTGGGTGTTTTTTTTTTTTTGGGGGGGGGGGGGAGTTATTAATGGTATTAAATAATTTAACTCTTTGGACAAGAGAGTGAAAATGCACAACTGCACTAATATAAAAGATTTTCTGTGACCATATGTTGTTTCTGTATTTTTCAGTATGAGGTGTATTCTTGGGTTCCCAATGGTCCAACAACAACGAGACACCCTCCTCCCAAATCTAAACATTGTGAACCCCTCGTCTGACAAACACAGTGCTATTCGAGCTCTGTGGATCACATTCTTCCCGAGTTATCCTGGATCTGACTTTGTGCATGACAGATGCTATATCAGTGTTGTTGTTGTGCTTCTGATAGGAGACTGCCCTCTAAAGACAAGTAAAACACAGTGCTTTATTACTTGCTGTAATAAAATCCTTATATTCTAAAACACATCTGAGAGCACTGTCACTTACCGTTTATTCAGACAGTGGTGGACAGCCTGTTTAATACTCCTGAAAAACAACAACAGAAGTTTACACATTCCACTGAAAGTTCACTGATCGGAACAGTTTAACTTGCAAAAAGGTCAATTTATTCTGCTAAGCCAATCATTGAATATGTCGAATAAACTGTACGAACACACTGTAAAATGTAAAACACTGTGAAATGCTTTGTGAATCTCCTATGCAGTATGAAAGTGATTTTGTCTAGTGCAAACTTTTGTTTTTCTTGGAGTGGGTAAAATACAGCTGAAAGGAGGCTAAGGAAACATTTATTTAATTATGTTATAGTTGTAGTATGTTGTTTCTTTGTAGCTTCATGTTTAGAAAAGCTACCAATGTTTAAATGGGTTAAGGAACTTGTGTAACCTCTGTGTTTTAAGGAAGATAATGTGTCTCCCAAAAACATAACACAACATGTTTGATTAAAATGCATTTGTGCAAGAAATAACACAAACCCCTTTCCCTAAGTCTCCACTTTTGATTGTTTTAAATAATTAACCTTTTTTAGTCTAGTCTTCTTGGCTCTGATCTGGTTTTCAACATATAATTTAGTTTCTTCACAAGATGTCGAGTGACGAATAGAGTTAAAATATTCCCTATTCAAACGTTTCCACACCGAATGTTAAGAGAATTCACATATTGACAACAGACTGTGTGAATATTATACAGTTACAAAGCTGCAAGTCAACATCCTTAACTGGAAGCAACATTTATTTTAATAGAAAACGCACCTTTTATTAATGAAACCAAATTTAATTCCTACAGAGAATAGAGTGGAAGCACAACAACTTGTCATGTCATTAATTGTCATAAAGAGTGAGGGAACAGTTCAGTACTTAATGGCAAGTAATTCTACCCCTTTTCACGAGTACAGTACAGTTCCCAAGTGCGCTCAGTGCTTTTAAGGGGAAACATGTCCTCAGTGCTGAGGACACTTCCATCTCTTCAAGAGTACCGAGAATACCTCCCTATCACATGAGACACTTGCAAGAACAAACAAGCACATGATCCTGTAGTGGGATGTTTTATTATTTTCCATATATTTATATTAATTTTCTTTATATGTTTACTGTTCTTATTTTATCCTGTTATCATTAGTGGAATACCTTTATTGTTAAGATTATTTGGGGATGTATGTATAGCTGTTCTCTTCTGCATTCTTAGTTTCAGCACAAGCAGTATAAAGGTTGTGTGTTAATGGGACATAACCTGATGATGTCACAAATCACACACAACTACAACAGGAATAAACTCAGGCATACGTTAATTGTATTTTTAAATATTACGCGTATGGTATTTCTATTTGTAATAGACAAACACAGGTGAATTGAGCTTCGATCTCCTCAGCCAGCGGTGTGCCATGTTTGGTCTTTTTGTTTTGCCGTCATGCCTCACGAATTTGATTGACGCTTTGGTTCACATCACGTTCGGAACTGAACTGGCAACATTTTTTTTTCACATAGAAGCAGAAATAAGCGAACCGTCCCTAGAATGGATGCAACCGTACCGCGAGGTTTCACTTTCACTTTTAAGGGCCAAAGTTCGAACGAACCGTACCGGGAAACTGAATATCAGCCGAGTGTGAATCAACCCCTAGAGAAGACCAAAGCCAGGACCAGTCGCAGTCAGACAGACTGCATTGCCTACACAGCCATTAGAGGAAGCTCTTCACAGCGCTTTCCACAAAATGGGTCCAACGACGTTTGGTCTCCCAGCAAAGTGGAGAATATTGTGTGCTCCTCTATCGCTTGTGCCAAATTCTTATTAAATTTACCTCTGAGGCCAGCACTCTACATTTCACCTCGGACCTTTGATCTGACCATTTCAGAGTAGCTTCCTTTCCCTGTAGCTCAGACCAGACAGTGATATGAATTCACTGGATTCATTTAGTTAAAATGGTCACTTGTCCCCCAACAAAATACCACAGACAGCGCCAGTAAATAAAAGAATGCTTTAATAGTTTTTCTTTGCTTTAAAAGCCCTATTTTACACAATTATGCTTCAAGTCCAGACATTTAACAGCATTAATGCCACTGAAGTGAAAATAAACAGCAAATGAGTGGCACTGCCAGGCTAGGTGGAGGATTTTGTACAAACCCAGCAGCATGTTGCAATATATAGACTCTGCAACTAAACCGTACCCTTGCCGATCACAGACGGCCACCGGATTCAAACTGAACGCCTCCGCACCAAAACAAGAAGGAAAAGGAAAGAATGGGTCTGACTTTACAGGCAGGCACAATGAGCCAACCATTTTGTTTCATAATTAAAAAACAAACAAAACAAAAAACACTATCAGACCCATGTTCATTACATATCGAGGGGGTGCTTTCCTGGTAAGAATGTCCCGTCAATGAAGAGTCCCATTCCAGAACCTGACACTCCACCCTTAGAGGAACGCCCTTCTTCCTTCCTCCCTCCCACCAGAAGGCTAGCCCTCCCAGAATGCACCACGGGGCTGGTCACAAGCGAGAGGGAATGGGGGGGGGGGGGGGGGGGGCAGCGACAGAGACCGGCAAAGGCTGGCGTCGCGCGGCCTACCGACGATAGACGCCGAACGCCACAAAGCTGAAGAAGATGGTGATGCCCACGAGGGAGGCAGTGGCGGGGGCGGTGAAGAACTGCCGGTACTGGATCTGGAAGTACCACAGCACCGACAGCATGAGCACGAACAGGGGCACCATCAGACTGCCCACGTTGAGCGCCACGTGGACCTGGTCGGCCGCCCGCGCCCCCGCAGGGACCTGGGGCGTGGCGTGCTGCGAGATGTGGCAGTGCAGGACGCAGTGGTCCGGCAGGTTCAGGGAAGCCAGGGTCTGAGCGTCGTCTCGTAAAAGCTGTCCCTGGTATATCAACCGCACCTGGTGCTCCTGCCCGGCGAAATACGTCCTAAAGGAAATGGAAAGAGGGGAAAAGTTATGCAACTCAATGACTGAACACATGGTGGCGCTGTGATACAAGTCAGCCTCTAATGTACTTTTGCAAAGGATCAGTGTTCTCATCTGATTTTCCTTGCACAGTGAAACACACTAATGCTACCCATTACAGACACTACTAATACTATAGTCTGAATATATTAGCTTTAAGAATGGAAGGAATGAACTGAACGTGTGTCTGTTAGCCCTTGAATTCAGTCACGTTTGATAGTTTCCCCCCCAGTTGCAGTACCTCATCACTACCACTAGATGGGACTATTATACATAAAAACGAGGCAGGCTGAGGGACAGTTCTCTTTTGCATTATTACCTGATTTCTTAGCACACACCCTTATCCAAGGTGACTTTTGTTACAACATATCACATTATTTGTACCCATCTAGGTAAAGTACCTTGCTCAAGGGTACAACAGCAGTGCCCCAACCTGGGGATTGAACCCACAACCCTCCACTCCAGAGTCCTGACCACTGTATCCTTTTGAGTCGTGAAAGCTGAGCATCCCATTGAGCAGTGATATTAACGAGTGATGCTTAAATAAATAACCTATATGTTTGGCTTCAAATCATTCCACAGTTAAAGAATGAACTAGACTTCCCAAGTGTGTTTTGAAGTGAACACTTGTGTGTCTCTTCTATGGTTCTAAAATGAAGTCCCAATATCTGAATATACACACACACACACACACAGCACTGTTCATGAAGCCTGTGGGCCGGGGAGATCTCAATACTCCGCAATGCAAAAGAGGTTTGTGTTTTTTTCACACTGTGCTGCCTTGTGCGTCTGGTCTCGTGCTGAGCAGGCATGCTGCAGCAGTTGTCTCTCACACAGTCGGGGGAGGAGAAGCGCGGTACGGCACAGCGTGCTTTCTGCCCCCCCCCCCGCTGGGACAGTGAAAGCTCAAGAACTGCCCACAGACCCAGTTTCCCCAGTCCACCACAATGCGCGGCCAGAGACGAGGTCTGACAGGCGGATCTGCCCAGGCCAGACACCGTACCACATGTTAGAAACAGCTCGGATTACATTAAAAAAGATAAATAAAGACTTATGGGCACTCTGACTGGGTTGACATTTCATTTTCTCCGGACAGAGTCCTGCTGGGTGATGAAGGCAGACATTGAAACTTTACATGATAGGGGAAGAATACCAAGAGGTCGTTTCATCGGCAGAATATTTGCAACACCATCAGCAACCTAAACATAAAGTGAAAACCGCGTCACGGGTAATGAATCAGCCGTGCACAACAGTATGTCTATACTTTACACCCTACGTATTTAAACCCTTAAAGAATGACACCCCCATGCGAAAAGATGTAGGCTAGAGCTGATGTTGGAGATTCACCACAGAGTCCCGATTAAAATGCAAATTAGATGACCAAAGAAACTGTCGCTATAATTACGAGATTTAAGAAAGACAAAATGCAAGTGCACTTTAATTGTGACACTAAACCCTTTGAATTTTTTAAAAGGCTCTTAAGTTGGATGGGTCTTTCCTTTTTTCTTTTCTCTCTTCCTCTGCACAATCTCAAAGCCGCTCTGAAGCCCGAAGCCCGACATATCAGAGAGAATGAAAGCAAATGTGAAATACTTGTTCCTGCTGAAAATCTGCAGATAAAAACATGAATCAGACCCTTGTGTGGTAGGTTTATACTGAAAAGAATTCAATTAAGGTCTAAGGAACTGATAGGACAAAATGTATCAACACCTTCCGCTGCGATGTATGGTGCTGTTTATGTCATTAAGTTTAATATCTTGGATTATTTAGTAGTATATTAGGGGGCTTATTAAAATCACCTAGAAACACCTGTTCTCCAGAAGCTATAAGTAAATAAAGTGAATCAATTAAAAAATATATAATTATTATTATTATTATGTTTGTTTTGTTAATTATAGTAACAGGAGTCTATTTTGCCACAGGGTGTGTGGATGTGCGCTAGCAGCTCCCCTCAGTACAATACAAGGAGCATACAAAATCATGATTTCAATTTAAAGTCCAATGAAATCCATTTAAGAAGTGAATTGTGACCATTTTCAATAGTTTTTCCTCTAAAGTTGTTCCAAACTGCTTTCTCAAAGATGAGTAATTCTGAATGCCAGGAGGCACCACAATATATACAATGTTGACGTATTACAACCGATTTCTCACAAGGAAAAATAAAAGATGCGTTAACACGGCTTTTTAATTAACGTCTTTTGTTTCCTGAAATAAAGGATGCAGTTACCTCTTCAGTAAGCAGTAGATTAAAGCGCCGTGTGATCCTGACCTTCCCCCACAAAATCAATGTAGATTGCGCCAGTGACTACAAAATGCTGTCGAACAATCCCCATTACAAGAATTAATGGAATTAGCAGAAGAGAAGATTGTACTGATGCTTAATGGCCGAGAATATTAATGCTTCTCGAGTTGCACAGCTAGGAGAGACATGTTGTTGTGCGACTCGCAGTGCCGACAGGGAGGATCTCCTGTAGCACAGGCACCAGAGACCGATTCATCTGTGAACGAGGATGAAAGTGCTAGGGTAGATAAAGCGGTCTAGACATACTTGATGAACAAATTGCCTTCTTCATAATGCAGAGCACTGTAATACTAAACTACAAGGCACAATAACCTAAGGCATTCAGACAGAGAGCAAACAACCTTGAGGATCTTGATGCAGAATACCTGGATTAGAAAGGCACTCAATCCTGCAGTCAACCGCAACCGTCAAAATACGAAGGTGTCCTTTTTGACAACAATGCAATTCTGCAGTGCAACTGTGGAAACTGAGAAAATGTCAGTTCCTCCGCATGCTTACCCTTTTACAAGGATGGGTGTCCGCTGAGAGCGAACATCGAGTACAGTGAGACCAAACGCATGGCTTCTGCTTGGCTTGAGGCCGTCCTCGCACTGGTTCAAACTGCACCAAGTGTGTCCCGACAAACTGTGCTTACACCGGATCACGTCGGTGAATGGTGACAACGAAAGGAGAATCATCGAGACGTTTTTCAGAGGATTACGTCTCTAAGTTTATAGTATTTTGCAACTTTTTGGAAAGGAAGTAAAGTTTAACATCACTTCTCAAAATATGTACAGTTTGTATAATTCACATGAAAAAGCCAAGTTACTTTTGAGTAGTTTATGTGCCTGGAGTGTTTGAACTAATGTTCAGATGACAGACCTCTAGTCTCGCACACGACTGCTGTCCGCCCGGGCCTAAATATCTGGTTACAGGATTTGCTGCCTTGCATCGCCCCTCAACCCTAAACACTGCGCCTGCGATAGCTTGGCTCATTCCTCCGAGCTCGGGTGGGTCCTAATGCCTTAAATCAGTGTCAGACGCCAGTCCTGGAGGGCAGAGGTGTCTTTGGGTCTTTGTTGCATCCCAGCTCTTGGCTCCTGAATTGATTTCATTACATGATTCAGTGACTGAACTGAACACTTCTGTATAGACTCTGAAAAGTTCTGTGGCGACAATATTGTGAGTAATTAAAGTTACCAGCTGTAAAATTAAAATGTATAAATCTTACATAAGCCGACCTGAGAAAACAATTACACCCATGGGATAATTGAGAGCTCCCGCTGGCACTAAAACCAGCAGACGATGCGGCCCCCTGGGACTAGTCTGACACCCATGCCTTAAATTTACGGCAGAGCCAGGCTACGCCAAAAATCAATTCCACTTCCCTTCTGCGATTTTGTCCGTTTTGGGCTGTACTTTTATCCTCAAAATTAGAGATAGACCTTGATGTTGTAAATCCACAGTGAAATTCCGAGTGAAATCAACCTGCCATCTTGACGTGACCTCGACCGTTCTTTGTCTAATATGACAAGAGGACGGAGATTACCAACAGACACCAGTTTAGAAGACCTCCAGTGACGGGAGCAAAGGCCACTACACTTTGATGTCCTCTAGTATCACTAACAGCAGTGAGAGACAACGTTACGAGCCCAACTGGCACGGACACCCCTGCGCCAGGCCTCCTTAAATGACATACCTTTTAATGTAGCCAATGGTGTCCTCAGGCTTCACTTGAGCCACTCTTTCAGTGTCATTTAAGAACTTGAGGCGGAGGACCATGTTCCTCTCATCGGGGGAGTCATCCTGGGGGGGCTGACTGTTGGCACTTGAAGCGCTGGGCTCGGGGGAATCTGGGGGCCTGGGGTCAGGGACACTCTGCACACCGCCTGCAGTCTCTCTGTGGCGCAGACCGTCTCCTCCAAACTCCCCGCCCTCGTGGGCAGCCCCCTCCGTGCTCTCCTCCTCCCCCACCGAGCTGGAGGAGTCCTTGCCCTCCTCGCCCCGGCCACCGGCGGCCGGGGCGGTCTCCTGGGGGTCTGTCTCTGACGGGGCGGTCGCTCCCAGCGTGCTCTGGGGCCCGGCCCGATGCGGGGCGGTGGCAGGGGAGGCGGGGCTGGAGGTGAAGAGCTGCTCGGAGCGGTCCGCAGTGTGAGTGGAGGCCCATGCCAGCACCAGCACCAGCACCAGGAACACCACCGCAAAGAGCAGGGTCACCTCGTCCCCCACGCCCTCGATCAGAGCCATCTTGGGCACGTCCCGTACCAAGGCAACTTTCAGCTAGGCACCTGCAAGAGATGGGTAGAGCCGTTACACCTTGTACTAGAGAAGCCTCTGCTTTTTCTTTTGCTTGTTTTTCACTTGCCTTCCTTCGAGAAGCAAATGCAAGGAAGGTGGGAAAAGATAAAGAGTGAACGACACACAGAGATTAAACACAGCAATGGATGAAGCCTTCTACAACACATCTGATCTTTCAGCTCCACCTCATCCCACCATTAAATCTGCCACCAGCCCAGGGAAAGGAAGTCTATCCTCCAGCAACAGAGGGGATACCCCAGGCATGGTCTTGGTCTTTAGAAAAACTTTATTTGGAAGAAAGCTTGTCACGGGTCTTCTGCGCTATGAAACTAAGCTTGGATAACCTGCTTTGCCCGAGTCTATGGTGTTAGAATCATGACATCTTTTACTTTGAAGGTTTTACTTTAGTTTTTGTATTAATAATAATCAGGGTTTACCCAGACATTAGCATAGGCATGGGTTTGTTACTGGTTTGTCGACCGGGGACGGGATGTAATAGTACCCCAATAACACAAGCTTGTGTTTACGTCCATGTGTGAAGTGCTCTGTGGTAACTCTGCGAAGGGCACTACACCAAATAAAGACCAAGTGACCGGCTGACAGAACTTTGACAAGGGCCAGCTGACCAGCACACGTCGCCACACTACAGTACCTGAAAGAAAACTGATGAAGGCCAGGAAGACGGACCGTCAGTACTGCAGAAAGCTTTTGGCACAGTAAAAACTGAGAGAATTAAACCTACACATTAGCACGTTTCTGTAGTGCACACTGTGTACTGAATGCCTCATTAGCACCTGTTATTTACAGGTGAATGAGCTACTGACTGATTTATAAAAACATCATGTACAATAATAATGGCAAACAGAGTGCTTTGTCTTACAGAGCTTTCCCCAATTATTTTCAGAACATATATTGAGCAAAGAAAGAAAGGAGAAAAAACTAAAAGGTCATTGATGTAACAATTGACTTCTCTTTGGCATTTTATTAAACCCCCTATTCTGTTCTTGAGAGCACGAAATAGCTTTTCACAGAATGTAGCCTAATGGTGGCGCAAACATTAAGTCAATAATAGTAGAAGGTAAATTATACATATATGCACACACACACACATCTAGACTGCGCTACAGGTATTCCCCAAATCGTATAACAAAGGCCTTAAACAAATTAGCTAATTACGTGCAGTCAAACGGAATGAACATGTATCCAATTCCTCCATAAGAGAACAAATGTATCTATTAATTCAGTTTTATTAGCCTACATTTTCTTTTTCTTTTTTTTTTTTAAACATGTATACAGATTTTGTTTGCATTTGAATTGTCTTTGATTTTTGCATCTTGCCATTTGACTTGGCAACATGTAATTCAATTTAAATATACGAGGAAGCCATGCGTCACAGCACTGATAATAACAACCAACACAGCGTTATCAGTAGATTGTTCTTCAATGTGGCCATGTTTCTGACATACTGAAGAGAACAAGGTTTCACTGGTTTTTATTGTGATTTTTATTGTGATTTCATAGTCGCTGTGGGTAAATAAGCTGGGTTTCAAATGCACAGCCTTCACCTTTTCCGTACTGCTGGGAAGAGATGAAGCTGGCAAGGGTTTCGCTATATTTAAATAAAGAAATGGTAAAAAATCATTAAAGAAAAACAGAAAAGGCCCATCTTTAATAATACATATTAATAAAAAAGATGGAGAAAAAGGAATCCTTCGAGAGAGACTTAAAACATTCATTTATAGTAAAATCATCACGGTCACCATCTCCTACTGCGAAACAGGATTTCTGATTCCAGCTTTAATAAAGTCTTTTCACAGTAATACACTTCTCCTTGTCTTAATACCCACTGCCTTTGCATTGATACGCATCACTCAGTGTCAAACAATTCATTTCCACAAGCCTTCTGGCAAGGCCTGCAAAAACCAAGAAGTTCAAGTCCACTCTGCATGTCAGCAGGCATTTTCTCTATGGTTCGCAAAAGCAAACCTTAAAAGCTAGGCCTACGTCTCTCTCTTTCTCTCTCCTCACAGAGCAGGGCAATTATCAGTTTTCATTAAGCAAATGGATTTTGAGTTTTATATGCTGACCACAAAATAAATCAATTAAAATTAAAATGTATCAATCATAAGACAAAACCACTATCTAATTTCAGGCCAAAGATTTTGCAAAGCAGCTTTCATCGTTACACACATTTTTGAGAACAGGGTAACGGCAACGCGCTGTATCACAATTAAGCTGCACTGATTAAATTACATGGATCAGATCCCAAACACAATTCCAAAGCTAACATTAGAAAAGCTTTTAATTATAATACACATCTACAGGCTGGCTTCTCATTCAGTACCAATAGGTCTTCGTCTTAAAAGCACATTTCCAAAATGTTCTCTCTCAGGCTGCTCATGAAACACACCAAGTAAGGTTTTGCAAGATTAGCACACTTCACAGCTTGTGAAATGACTTTTTTGGTTGTGTTTTAAACTGCTAGTAATTCACAAAATATAAAAAGTTGCTGTCTTTCTCTGCGTAGGCTGTTGCTTTTGATACGATGCAGCTACTCTCAGCTCAGAAGTGTTCTGTCTCAGGGATGTTCACCATGAAGTATTTCATAATAACACCTTTTAAAAACATATGAAAAGGAGTCTCTGGATATAGACCAGCTTCTTCGATCCCTCTGCGTGTACCTCATAAAAGCTTCATCTAAACCAAACAATGGCAATATGTTTGCAGTTCTGTTCCCCTTTCCCAGGGGCTGAGAGCCGCTGTGATGAGGGCCTGAGGCTAACATGGGCTGGGGCTTCATGTTTCTCTGAGTTGGATCTCTATGAGCTTCAGCAATGGGCATTACAGCAGGCTGTGGTTCTTGTTACCTCTCACCTTAACACACAACACACTGGGCTCACAATCCATGTCACAAGCAGCCGCTGTGTACAAATGTGTTAATAGAGAAGAAAAAACACAAAGCGTGCAAGTTCAGACACTTAGGAGGGTCTGTGCTTAACTGGCACATTTAAAGGAGCATTGGGGCCACAGCTGTGGCCATTTTGGACAGCTGGCACTGGATTACAGGTAAACCACAATAGTCTGAATTTGTAATGCAGGCATTATTGCAGATTGGTCCTACGAGCTATCTGCGTGGGAGTTGTACCATGTTCTTTGTGCTGCAGTGACACATCTTTTAATAATAGAGACAAAGCTCCGCACTTTGTTTACTGAGAGTGATAGTGCTGAGGAAAGATTAAATTCATATTCAATTCAGAATGATATGGGCGACAATTCTATATTCATTTTCTTGGATTTCGGAAAATATGCAGCTTGAAGCTATGCAAGCATAACTACGTCTGACAGATTAATCATATTTTTGATAAGAGATATACATGTATATAAATTGACTATTTTGCAGAGTTTCTGCCTATTGTGTACAATAAAGTAAATGATAATACATGAATATGCATTTTCTACAAAGTTAAAGAACTTGCTGGTCTCTTGTGAAAGACTGCAGATGTGTTCTGTGTAAACATGCACACACAAAAATAATTGCTTTTCAGTAAATAAACAGCTAGATAAGAGAACCTGCAGTAATCGGTTAGAAAGAGTAATCCATACAAAACACAGACCTACAGTTTACTAGTCAGATGTTGCCAGGTTTGTTGTCATTAGTCCGGAAGTGACAACATGCAGAGCACAGTTCTCTGGCAGGATCTGTATAATTATCACCATTATCCATCTATGCATATTCAAAAACCGCTCCAGCCAGTACAGATGCCGGTGAGTCGGAGTCTAAGTGGCAGACCCAGAAAGGGTAGGTACTCCCTGGACGGGTGCAATCGCATTGAGGGGCAGCATAATCACAAACACACACACACACTCCTACAATTACAGGCGGTTTAGAGTAACCAGTCAACATAAGACAATGGTCTGTGGGAAGTGGGAGTCAAAGGGAGAAAACTGGGAAAGTCCACACAGGTCCCACCCTAGGGTGGATTGAACTGGTATCCCGGGAGCTGTGAGTCAGCAATGCAAACCACTATTATTATTAGTAGTAGAAATAGTAGTAGTATACTAGCTGTCGTCATCTGCAAAGTACTTTAGCCTTGTAGGATTTTTATTATTATTCAGTTCACTTAAACACCTACTTTCCCCACAGCTTTTGCATTAGACGCACAAAACTTCATACAGTGAGCGCACACACCAACTACAAACGGAGAGTAACCTACACACATACTATTATGACAAAATGCTGTATCTTCTGAGATATGTATGCATAGTATCATGGACACTCATCTACCTATTATACTTCTGCTACACTCTCACTGATGCATACTGCTGCTAAGCTAAAGAATACTACTACTCAGGCTATCCTATTTCAATGATTCTTACCTGCATATTTCAATAAAAATGACATTCAATAACATTTTATGCAAAAAGTATTTTCAGATAGTTTCAAATGATTAGCAGATTGACTAGTGTCTCAAGCTTCCTAACACTTTACTAAAGGAAGACGTTTGGTCATAAAATCTTTACAAAACAAAACAGTACATGTTAGGGTTCTATTCACTACCTTTGTGGTAGTCAACATTAGACCACTGTAATTTCAATGGAACGAAGCTTACTCAGACAGGTTTCATTTCATATAAAATATGACAGACAGACCAACACTATGAAGGCTCAATATTGTAGAAAGCAATGCATTTGGATTACTATTCTCGGTTGGCTTAATGAAGGCAAATGTCAGGTTTGTTAGTTATTCAAACGATCTGGATGTGAGACTCTACTCATCTTTAATGACACCCAAGACAGGCCACGCTTGGGATGATAATTACAGGCTGAAAGGCGGGGGAGCGCCACGGTTTCCCGGCTGCGCTGCGGATATCTGGCAGTGCTAAGCTAAAGGAGGGTCGATCCAGCTGTAGCGGCAGCCCGCAGCGAGAGATATGAGAGAGAGCAACAGCACGGCAACAGGCCCATCCACCATATCATCACATGCTCATTCAATCAGGTGTGCACAAGAGCCTCGGTGTGCGGCGAGAGGGAAACACTGACTCGCGTGGCTGTGAAAGCTTGGTGGTGCGGACTGCAGCGCAGGTGGGGCGGGATGGTTTCTGGTCTGGCCTCCAGGTCACTCCCTTGAGACTAGGAAAGCTGCAGCATAGAGGTTTGCACATCCCTAACCCTGCCATACAATGCACCTGCAAACTACAGTAAAGGCAGGCTACTACTAGGCTTTTTAGGCTCACAGTGGGAAGTGTAAAACAGTCCTAGCAGACAAAACAGTTTGGGCTCTATTTTGCTGAACTACAGTTTTTGTTTATTAAGCTGTAAGAGAAAATACAGAGAAAATTGTATATTTGATCACATTTCAATGTGTTTTAAACCACAAGACTGATATGCAGTCTTTTTCATAACGGTTTCTGAATTAGTTCATTCTCCCCAAGTGATTCACAACTTTTCTTTGTCTTCGGCAAACTAAGACAGACCCCTGATCCAAATACAGCTTGCTCTTCCACGCAGGCCACCGTCCTTACACACCTTGTGGCAAATGAAAACTGACGTTAGAAAGAAAGAAAAACACCACCACCAAAATATAACAAACCATGAACTGCTGTCCAATCTTATATCATGAAGTACTCAGTATCAGGTTTTGTTTTAAACATTTAGCATTACAAAATGAATAATGCCAAAACATTTGCAAAGCATAATGAGCAAATAAAGTAGTTTAAAAGAGCATACAAGAGCTTCTTCACAGACACTTCCTGACCCCTTTAACTCTCTGCAATCGCCCATGGGCAGGGAAGTTGCTCCTCTGGAAACATGAGAGAAATTTACTTTTGTCAAACATACAACAGTTTTTATGACGTAATGTTATCATGCAAAAGAGGGAATGGGAGCAGTAAAGGTTTCCTACTACTTCACTTAACAAATACAGACGTCTTTCAGGTTTGAAATGTTCTACTTTGTACCAGAGAACAATTTCAAACGAAGATAACCATTTAATTGAAACGCACTGAATCTTTCAATTGTGAAATGAGTTCCAGAATATCAGTATGATTACATCATTCCTTAACGATCTGAAATATAATCTGCAGTAACAAAAAACAACAACCATGCAGTAGAATTAGGAGTAATATAGAGACTAGACTCATGTGTTTGTTTCTGATTGGTTGTTCTCAATGTCCGGTGCTTTCTATACATTGCCCTAGCAGGTCTCCCCCGTGTTATGCGCTGCAGCACAAACACTTCAGACAAACCCCCGACAACCTCCGTCATTTCATACCCGGACTTTATCAAATCCAAGTGTCAGACTGTGACTTATGGTGTGCTAGTGTGGATGACAGGGACTAATGTGGCAGTGAAACTGAGGACAAGGACCTCATTGCACTTGGCTCAAGGCTAATTTCGAATCCAGCTCCGCCACTCCGCGAAACACACAATGAGCAATGGACGTGTTACATCGTGCTGGCTGAGGAAACTGGGCTTGAAAAGAAGGATACAGTACATTGGAACGTGGGCTTGAAAAGAAGGATACAGTACATTGGAACGGACCAACTTCTAGGATGGAGAGAAGTGGCGAAATACCTTATGTAGGCTATCAGACCTCAGTACTTTATTTGAATACAAATATACAGTTTATTAGTTTGAAAAACAATAAGGAGATTCACAAACTTGTATATTATATGAATATTTGTACATTTGTTCAGTTTGTATGTGTATTTGTAAATACAATCAGATGCCCTCTGGCCCGCTGTATGTGGTTGCGTTTCATTTGAGATTTTCCACAACTGGGGCAGCTCTATGAATCTAACTACAAACACATCCAAGAGTTTTCCAGCTGAATGATTTAACCCTCTCAATCCCCATAATTGATACTATAGCGACTGGAAATGTAGCACCACTCCTACTGCTGCTGCAAACACTTCAGGGCCATGTATGCAATTTCAGAAGTCTTGTAGTCTCCAATTGAAAAAGATAATCCATCTCTCATTTCCTTTATACTATCTTTAAGTAAAGCCCTACTGTGCATTAAATTCAAATGTAGTTTCTGCATCACTTGAAACAATCACCGACTAGTCCATTACACTGTTTAAAAAACCCAGTCACTGGAAAATAGAACTATTAAAACAAACACCCTTTTCCTGTCAACACGTCTGCATGTAACCAGCTGGAAATAGAATCGCAAACTTCAGTGTTTCAGTGAACCAGCACAATCCCACTTATACCACGAACAAGAATAGACTTTAAATAAAGCCAGCCAAAAAAGGACATCAAATGCACCACGCTTCACACTTGACTGGGACACTTTTTAATGGTGTGGTTCCATATGTGGAGAAAGAGAAGCAATAGTTTGGCTAAATTTCTCCTGTGTCTTCCTACAGCTTCATAAGGAGTCCAAAATGTGTTACACAACTAATGACTTACAATCCGTACCTTCTGCCTACTTTTAGACCAATCGGGGAAAATGTCTGAAGGACACAGTCGAGAGCAAACCATCCATCTGACAATTGTGGACCAGTTCCACCACACATTTTCTCTCTCTTATTTCCTGCACTTTCATTTAGATGCAAAAAAAAGAACACACACACAACCGCGACAGTTTAAGTGGTTAAGTTCCTGGACACACCTTATTACTTTTGCTAAACTACAGTCATGTTGCAGAGAATTACAGGGTTATTAAAACACTGCCCTTGTGATTGCATTCGTTTCCTACACCCTGCTCGTCGATGAAAGGGTAAGGCTTTGATGTCGGAATAATTGCACAAGCCAAATCAATTTCCACTGAAAGTGAAATGTAAGGATGTCTTAAATGAGGTTGCACCCAACTTCCTAGAGGACACTAAGGGAACACAGAGGACGTCAAAGATCCTAACAAAAACACATCAGTATGTCACCTCTGTGCTTATTTCGTCACAGTTTAATCACAATGGAGAGGTGGTTAGCACAGTGCAGGGTGTTTCTAAGACAACAGTGTCGTACAGAGGTGTTGTTGCGTAAGCTTTATGTTCGGAGTCTGCTTAGCTGATGAGATCTCCCGACTGGCCACAGACCCTGACTGAATAAGTAATTCCAGCCTGTTCCTGTGTTGTTTGTAGAGAGATGATGCTATGCAGATAGGACACACGAATGCCTGCCCTATACTGTAAATACTACTGCCTGAACGACAATCTTTTATGCCTGCAGAGCCCTAGGAAACACCCTGTGAGGTGCTAGCCTATCTATAATTTCATCCAGGTTGAAAGAAAGTGAAATATGCCATTGGAAGGCCCCTGTCCGTGAGTGTAAGACTGGTGAACCTACATGGACATCAGTAAATTGTACTGTTGTCTTTTCTCCCTTCCATGGCCCGCTAGTAAGACTTTCATTGAGCAAGACATTCACATGACTCAAACTAAAGTAAAACAGGCCACATGTTAATTATTAATCTCAATCTGTTACGAAGCCTTCAGATATAACGGTGAGGTCTGGTGAACGCGAGTTGTGCCAGGAATCTAGTCGATCCAAGACACTGACCAATGGGCAATGTAAAGGAACAACCCGATTACTTAATCAGTCTGAAGTGTGTGTGTGTGTCTGTCTGTCTCTCTCTCTCTCTCTCACACACACACACACACACAATAAAACAATGTAATTAAAGAGACAAAATTAGTATAAAAGGAGGAAAGAACCCTCTGCAAGCACAGCAATGTGTCAACACATGACAACCCCCCCAGTTGTTACCACAAAGAATGACTTAAAATATATGCTTTATTGTTTCCATTAGCGCACCAGAACAGCCCAGCAATCCCCAAATAGGAAAAGAGTTTAGAATGAGACCGTACTGCTCCTTACAGCCTGACAACAACACCACGACCATTTCAATCGTACCTGCAAACTGGTTTTTGACTGTTTCTGTTCAACCTCAAGAAACGCTTTGGACCAGCAAATAGCCTGAGCAGAACAATTAGCAGAACAACACATGGAACTTGCACAACAGGAAACAAACAAAATCACACCTACTATACTCCATCAGGTTGGCACATAGTAGCTTCAGCACAAACATGTCACTGTTAACCACAAACTGACAATAGTGTTAAATATGAGTAAATCATATAAATAAGGCTGGGTAAATTATGAAAAACTGCACTTTAAAGAAATACAACATGCCCAACTAAAATATACGGCATGGGATGCAGAGAATAGACTATGAATGACAATGGATTGACTGAAGGTACTGGGATTCTCCAAGACCACGGCTAGAGGCCAAGGTATAGTGCCTGTCATTTTCAAGATTACGCTGAGTTATGTACACGAAAATAAAAATCAATATAGTTCAGGGCAAATGCTGGTAAATAGAAATATTTCTACCACAGTGTATAAGTTGATTGGCTGATGCTCAACAATATTTAATCTAGCCATGTATCATTGTTTGATGTTCAGTGACCAAAACATGTTGCTGTATAAAATATTACATTTTTACATTTTTGGTCTGGCTTGGATTTCATTATTAGCAGACACACTCAAACTGCAAATATATCTCACTTGGAGGCCGACAACCATGTCAAACAAACCACATGGAGGCCAAACACCGGCTCTTACATGAGCATTCTGTGCAAGAAAGAGCGGCACATGCGCAGATATCAACTCGAACCTGCGACCAGTGACGTCATCCGAGAGAGTTGCGTTTATCCGGCGTCAATACGGGGGTAATTCCACAGTTTAAACCCGTGCTCTGCCTTGTGGTGTTTGCAAAGTGGGAAGTAACGTGTGGGAGCAAACTTGGGAGCCACAGACTCGGTGCCGAGCGGCTCCAGAGGCCCGTCCTGTTTCCACTGCAGCTCCCGAGCGGCGTTTGAACAGCCGCCGCCGACAGCGACAACAGGAATAACATCCACCCGGCTGGCGAGCACAACCCGACCGCGGACACAGCCGGGATCCGTGTGTCCAGCGAATCGGACTCCCATAGGGGGGTGTCCGCACAACACGGAGCGACGCCGGACGGCTGCGGGTCGGTAGAGTCATATGATTGTGATGTTTAAAAAGAGCAACTCCCCACAACCTCGCACACGGGCGCATCCCCTGCCGTAAAAAGTAACGCAGAACACATCCCAGACCAACCGCTGTTGCATTTAGTGACGTAAAACACGAACCTTTGGAAGCAACCGATAAATACAGTCAAGTAGCAAAGATTTATGATTGACGAGAACTTACTGGTAATGTTTTGGACTCCATGGCAAACAATTCTCAGTCCGCTCCACTTTCACACTTCCTGAGTGCCAGTCGGAGCGGATGTGCCTCATTGCGAGGCCGCGGTGCACTCTGGGAGTTGTAGTCCACGATTGCGTAGCGATTGACAAATGACATGCCATAGGGGAAGGGAAACTCGAGTCCATTTCACCCTCTGCTGTTCTTTTTATTTTCACAATATTTCACCTTCATTTGAACAGATTGTCCCACATCAGTGAAGAGACACCTGGTACTATTGCAGTGAACCACACTGATCAGTGTTTTCGATTTTGATTTGGACAATAGATTAACTCCAAACTACAACAAACAATATGGTCTGTATTCATGTTAATCACAGTGTGTGATGTTCTAGTTCCAGAACACACATTGGTGTGCTGGTAAACAATGATATTGTAGTTTGTTTTCAGCCAATCAGTTTCTACACCAGCAGATTTGATACGTACATACATTTGTACCCTCGTCCTCTCTCTAACAACAATATTTTCATTGATATGGTCAATCTTAGTTGAACGCAGCACCTTAAATGTGTGTTTTCATTACATTATATGGAAGAAGCGATCCCCACTCTATCCTACTGAGCAACAGGTTTTTCTTCCTTGCTTTCCATAGCTGTTTGCTTTTTTTTTTTTAGCAAATATGACATAGATAATAACAGTGCCTATTAGGTGATGATTGGTCTTTGTTTGAATGGCTTTTGTACTGAAGGGGTGAAAGTTCTTGAATTTACCTGCCACTGATGATGGCCTCAAGCAGGATATCAGGCAGGGAAACTTCCCAGCAGAGGTGTGTCCAGAAAGTAGTCTATTGTTCCTTAAACCTGAACCCGCTGTATATGCATTGTGCGGTTCAAATCTATCTATGGAATTATCTGTTTTTTGTTTGTTTTTAATGATCGAGCTAACACAAATTCAGTCTGTGTTTTTGCTGAATGCTTGCAGTTACTGCCTCTTGAACCTACTACTTTCACGTGGTTTGCTCTCCTGAGTCCCAGTGATGGCTTTCTACTGCTGTCTGACATGACCCTCTTGAATTTAATGTATGTTGCCAAACAGGCACGCACTGACAGCTGTTTACTGCTGCACCATTGCTGTGAGTGACTGCTCGGCTGAGGGATATTCTTAAACAACAACAACATAATTGTTAGACCACGAACTGTTAATTTACCTAAATGTGTTATCTGGACTGCCTGCTGTTTTTGACATGCACTGTTTGTCTCACTGCCCTTGTCATTGTACAAGTTACACTAATTTGAAACACCTTTCCACTGGGATCTCTCATGACATATTATTTTTAATTGGTCTATTGTGTCATGGGTAATACTAGACCTGCCTACGAAAGATCCACATTTCACGGTTCAGCTGCTTACCTGGGAGATTGTCAGCGAGATTGTTCAGGCTAATCTGTCTTCTCAGTCCATTCAATTGTGTAGTATTTGTTAAACTAACTAACTAACCAGAATATGAAGTAAGACTGTAGTATCAGTACAGAGTCATCATGATTTAGTGTTCCTTCCACATCCGTGGGTTGGAACCCAGAAGTTTTTGTTAATTAGGAGCTGATTGGGAATAAAGTAGGGGTGAGGGAGTTTGGAGGGGCATACAATAGATATGTTATCCTCTCCTGTTTTCGTATTTGAAATACGTATCCGTTATGTTATGTTGTCGATTTCTAAGGTTTCATTTTTAAACAAATCTTACTTGACTATTAATCAGTTTCAGTGTATGGCTCCATATTCAGCTTCATGAAGTATGAGTTAACTGCTATGGTAAGACCTCCAATTGGTCGCCAATCACTTGATTGAAACCGTCAATCACCTATTACAGTGCTTATGTTATTATAAATGTTGATCAGTTGATTTACTGTACAAATAAACATGATTAATAAAGGTTCAATCTATCTGCACAGATATTGGAATTGTGTGTGCCAAGGTTCAACAACAGTTTGAATTACAAAGTGCACTTCAATTATTGTAATTCTAATTACAAATTATACAGCTGTACCGTTTGTTTGATTGTTTTTGTTTCTTTGACTCCAGGTCATCACAGTCTAATAACATAATTCATACCCTGCTACATCGGCCTCAGAGACCTGAATGTGAGAAGAAGAGGTGACAATGGAAGGATTATTAATGCCACACATTTTCCTAATTTGTTGCCTTCATCAAATCCCAGAATAATTATATTAATTGATTATTAAAGCCATTAGCTGTGTCCATTAATAATTGAAATATTAATGCACAGATATGTTAAGACTAAAACAATCCAGCTTTACAAATGCAAAGTTCAGTAAAACGTTTGATTTCTTTTTCATGAAGCCAATTGTATTCATGTGACAAATTTATACAAGCCACATGAAAAAGGACAGCATCAGATGAATACACCCCCAGGAGATAAGGAAATTTTTAAACCTCTTGCTGAAATTTGTTTTCTGAAATTAGCTTTGTGCCCAACTCTTGGCATCGAAAGTGAATACGTCTAGTTGCTTCCTTTGCCCTGAACACAGCATATTAGCATTTTAGTTGAATTTCTTGGTACCTGGCAGTCTCACCTGAAGTACGTTTGGCAAATTCGCTGGGATTTCTCAGAGATTCCATACTGAAAACAAAGCATGTTATGGTTTCATTTATTTAGCTCCAAATCGTGTTCTATGTCACTGCAAACACTTTTAGTGTAAGCTAAAGCAAGAATATATATGTGAAGGTAATACATGCAGGTAACAAAAATGTCCACTATAATTACACTATGGGAGGAAAAGAACTAGATGAAGTAACGCATGAGAAAGACCTAGGAGTCTATGTGGACTCCTCACTTTCTCCATCCAAACAATGTGGGGAAGCAATAAAAAAGGCAAACAATGTTAGGGTATATTGTCAAAAGTGTAGAATTGAGAACAAGGGCAGTGATGTTCAGACTGTACAATGCGCTAGTTAGAGCTCATCTGGATACTGTGGACAGTTCTGGGCTCCACACTTCAAGAAAGATATCGCTGCTCTAGAGGCAGTTCAGAGGAGAGCAACCAGACTTATTCCAGGTCTGAAGGGAATGTCCTACTGAGAGACTGAGGAACTGAACCTTTTCACCCTGGAACAGAGGAGACTACGTGGGGACTTGATCCAAGTCTTCAAAATCATGAAAGGCATCGACCACATCAAACCAGAGGAGGTTTTCCAGATCAGCAGGGACAAACGCACCCGGGGACACAAATGGAAATTGGGCTTCAAGGCATTCAAGACAGGAAACAGGAGACACTTCACACAGAGAGGCGTCACAATCTGAACAAACTCCCCAGCGATGTGGCTGAAGAGACAATTTGGGAACATTTAAATACAAACTGGATAGGATCCTTGGATCACTTGGTTATTAATGGACACCAAACAAGCACAATGGGTCAAATGGCCTCCTCTCGTTTGTAAACTTTCTTATGTTCTTATATAGCATGTGTGATCTGATTCACTGAGCTCAGAAAAAAGCACATTCCTAAGGGGTTTAATCCTGAATTTTCCACAACTGTGTTATAACCCTGTTTTAAGAAGCCTGAATAATTTGTGGAATTTGCTAAAAGAATGCTTTACACTTAAAGGGGAACTAACGGGTTTCCTAAGTTTATGGTTTTAATATGTCTTTACCTGTTGCTAATAAGGAATATGTGAGGTGTGTGGGATTTTTCTATCATATAAGCAACTTTTAACACTTAAAAGTCACCAAATAATGGCGGATTTCAAAAGCCATGAAAAAGTGTTTTGTTTCAGGACAGCTGAAACACAGACGAAAAACTCTCAATTAAGAATCTGTAGTTTTCTACATGTAAGTGTAGTTCCATTTCTCTAGGATTGGACGTCACTACGCATTCAAAACGGGCTGTCCCCAGCTGGTTGAAAGATAAACAGAAGCTGTCTTCTTTGGGTTATGCATGGAAACCCAGACCATATTCCAGATAAAAATACACGTTTTCTATTAAATATTAAATTTGCTGATGCCTGTCAGTCACAAGGACAGATACTGGGATGTGCCGACTGGAAATATTAGCCCCATTTCAGTCCCTCCAGTTTAATGAGAGAACTGCCTTGTGTTTCTTCACTGAAATTGTTGGATCTTTCAAGAAACATTTTTTGTATTTTACAGACAGGGAGAAAACATTACTATAAAATGATTGACAATCATACTTGTATCACTTCTATGTGCACTACTTTTTAAAATCAGCCTTCAAAGCACTGTAGCAGCAGTATTTTGCAGAGTAGCCCAGACTAGTGTCATAGCAGACATCTCCCCCCCAAGGATCGTTGGCTTTCTTTTAATCTTTGTACCATCTATCAGTGCAAGCTGTCTGTGCATCCAGACCTGAGCCACCGTTCTGGGGAGATATTTGGTCTGCTGCCTGAATGAAATACCAAATCCATGTTCTGTAAAACATGAAGTGATTTGGAAGGGGCGCCTCCAGCAAAAAGTATGGAGGCTGATGGCAATATATTGTCACGTGGTAAGGTACCAATCATCAGCTGTCTTTTCTATACTTTAGACGGCCTAATAAAGTGAATAAAAATAACTTTCCTATTTAAAATGTAAACAATGTACAACTACAGTACATGCTGAGAATGAGCTATAACTTACCCACAGTACAGCACAGTTTCACGTCAGTGTACGTCCTTTGTTTCAGTTGCCTTACCCTAGACTGGGGATGTTTGCAGTAATGAGAAAGCTCAAATAGCCAAACTAATCTGAATTTATAAACTATGCCTTTTTTCAGAGGTGTCTGTCCTAAAAAATATAACATAATTTTACACAACAATAATATTTTCAACCCCCCTTGTTTTTCGCCTTCTCTTCCAGTATATAAGAGAGGCACCCCCTATAAATTGGGCATTCTTCGTCGAGGGTTTGCTTGTTTTTAGATTTATATTTGATATCTGTGTTCTTAGATGCACAATTGTTTTCAGTTATTATGATAATTTAGAAATTGAGTGCAGCATACAAATTCATTCAGTTAACATATAAACAAATACATTCTGCACATAGGACATTTTTCGTTGTGTGCTTTTGTTTTATTTGTGTTCCCACAGGAGTGAATGTTCCAAAAAGCACACACTTAACATATGTTACCTTGCATTCTCCTATTCATGCAAACCAGCGCGGGCGAGTGGCATGACTCAAGTGATGCAAATGTTGGTTTGCACTGCGGCCAAAGGGACATCTACAGATGGCAAATTGCTGTCTACAGAAACTATAATTACTTTCAAGGAATAAGACCTTGAAACACCCGGTTGACTTGATAACAATAATGACTCAATTTGCCAGTGAGACGTCAGATCTGGTGCTTCTGTAGTTTTTCTACTAAATTGCTGTTATCCAGGAAGTTATGATAATAATACAATACAGGGGGCTAAATGAAGAATAGAAAAACCATACCTCTGTTAAAATCGCCTTTATTAAAACACTATGTTAAAATACTATTGAAAATTGCTAAAAGTCCAAGGGGGAGAAATAAAAAACAATCACTAAAACCTCCACAACTACCTAAAGTGACCCCTGTGGAAGAAAATGAAAATAAATTAAATGTTTTTTTTGTTGGTAGACCAGTAGGTATCTCCCTCCTGTCTGGATCAAACATTCATAATCAATGCCATTCAATGAAATGAAATGAAATTAAATTACAATAGGTGCTAGATGTTTTTAGTAATTAAAACTACTACTGGTACTATTTGCTAGCATAAAGGAGCAAACCCTAGAGTCCTGGCATTTTTAAAAAATCTGGCATACCTACAATTTTGCCCCTAAAGTTTAATTTGGCAAGACATTTCTGACAGACCCAGTTTACAGTGCATCCGGAAAGTATTCACAGCGCTTCACTTTTTCCACATTTTGTTATGTTACAGCCTTATTCCAAAATTGATTAAATTCATTATTTTCCTAGAAATTCTAGAAACAATACCCCATAATGACAACGTGAAAGAAGTTTGTTTTAAATCTTTGCAAATGTATTAAAAATAAAAATCCTGTTTCCACTGATCATCCTTGAGATGTTTCTACAACTTGATTGGAGTCCACCTGTGGTAAATTCAGTTGATTGGACATGATTTGGAAAGGCACACACCTGTCTATATAAGGTCCCACAGTTAACGGTTCATGTCAGAGCACAAACCAAGCCATGAAGTCCGAGGAATTGTCTGTAGACCTCCGAGACAGGATTGTATCGAGGCACAGATCTGGGGAAGGGTACAGAAAAATTTCTGCGGCATTGAAGGTCCCAATGAGCACAGTGGCCTCCATCATCCGTAAATGGAAGAAGTTTGGAACCACCAGGACTCTTCCTAGAGCTGGCTGCCCGGCCAAAGTGAGCGATCGGGGGAGAAGGGTCTTAGTCAGGGAGGTGACCAAGAACCTGATGGTCACTCTGACAGAGCTCCAGCATGTCTCTGTGGAGAGAGGAGAACCTTCCAAAAGAACAACCATCTCTGCAGCACTCCACCAATCAGCCCTGTATGGTAGAGTGGCCAGATGGAAGCCACTCCTCAGTAAAAGGCACATGACAGCCCGCCTGGAGTTTGCCAAAAGGCATCTGAAAGACTCTCAGACCATGAGAAACAAAATTCTCTGGTCTGATGAAACAAAGATTGAACAATTTGGCCTGAATGGCAAGCGTCATGTCTGGAGGAAACCAGGCACCGCTCATCACCTGGCCAATACCATCCCTACAGTGACGCATGCTGGTGGCAGCATCATGCTGTGTGGATGTTTTTCAGCGGCAGGAACTGGGAGACGAGTCAAGATCGAGGGAAAGATGAATGCAGCAATGTACAGAGACCTCCTTGATGAAAACCTGTTCCAGACCTCTGGACCTCAGACTGGGGCGAAGGTTCATCTTCCAACAGGACAACGACCCTAAGCACACAGTCAAGATAACAAAGGAGTGGCTTCAGGACAACTCTGTGAATGTCCTTGAGTGGCCCAGCCAGAGCCCAGACTTGAACCCGATTGAACATCTCTGGAGAGATCTGAAAATGACTCTGCACTGACGCTCCCCATCCAACCTGATGGAGCTTGAGAGGTCCTGCAAAGAAGAATGGGAGAAACTGCCCAAAAATAGGTGTGCCAAGCTTGTAGCATCATACTCAATAAGACTTGAGGCTGTAATTGGTGCCAAAGGTGCTTCAACAAAGTATTGAACAAAGGTTGTGAATACTTCATGTGCTTTTTTTGATTTTGATTTTTAATACATTTGCACAGATTTCAAACAAACTTCTTTCACGTTGTCATTATGGGGTATTATTTGTAGAATTTTGAGGAAAAATAATGAATTTAATCAATTTTGGAATAAGGCTGTAACATAACAAAATGTGGAAAAAGTGAAGCGCTGTGAATCCTTTCCGGATGCAGTGTATTTGCTGTTTTGTGTCCTGTTGGTGCACCACTGTATTATATAATGGATCACATAAGGGGTAGTAATCACTGGCAGGGAATCATGCCCAGCAAACATTGTCTTTTGATCATTAAGACCCCAATGGTTTGTATGCACACTGTCCATTGTCAATAACTAATCTCTCCAGTTTTGCATTCAGTTCACAAGTTATTGGGCGGCTTTTCAAATGGGTTTAATTAGACTGACTCACGCATGAAGCCCTGGAATGAGCGCTGATGTTTGACGACTGATACCTGCCAAAGTGCCTGCAATTGAAGCAGAAACCCGGTTCTGATGCAAATGCGATGGAGATCTTCGTATGCTCCTTTGGAAAACGCGCTGCAAAATAAAATACAAGATGGTTGTAATTAAAGAGTGAATTGCAAATGAGCTCTCCAGCAAAAGTTTAATTGACTTTTGTTCAAGGAAAATATAGGAATCATTTAAATGGTAATTATATGATAATTAGTTTTCAGAGCAAGGGGTACACAGATAGGCCATTGTTGAGATCTGAGCATTTTCTGCACCTGCATATCATTGAAATGTTCTTATCAAAGGAGAGTTATGAAATGAAAGACTGATGCAACAATATGCTTTTAAAACAGAGACTGTCTCATCTCCAAACGCTTAGATCTGACTGATACACACTGAAGTACATCCCACACTGCCTTTCTGAGCAGAATATATTTATTGAATTTTAAATCATAACAACGTAGCAGTTTCTAAATTCAAACTTGCCCAGCAATGTTGTAGTTTGCTTTTGACTGTGAAAATAATACAATTTGACATGGCTGAGTTGGAACTAATCCACAGCAGACTGAGATTGATAGATGGGTGACCTTTTTTTAATTAATGAGGGACAGTTTTCTTATTAGGATCAATCATTTACTATTGCTTACCCATAGCTGCAAATCTGAAGGTTAAAATGATGTTAATCTGTATTAGTGCTTTTTAAATCTGTTACATTTAACCATCAGTCAATAAAGATTATGATAAGATGTACCCTGTTTAGGCAGCACATCGACTATAATCTGTCTAATTACATTTAGAAAAGTCATTTCAGCTGTAGGACAAATATTCATCTTATTTTTTAGTCCACCAACCAATACATCAAAAATGCACCCATAATTCTCAACATAGACATTCTCTGAGAAGAAACTACAGCAACATTGTTCTGATGTAGCATGATTTCAACTATTAAATATATTCTCACTGTCGTTCTGAGTGTATGACAATGCAGCCTGTTGAGATTTTCTCTTCGCATGAATCGCAGATCAGGATTACAAACTGTGTAGCTGCCAGACTAGGACATGTCTTCTGTTTTGTTGACTGTGATAATTAGAAAGCATTTGTTCTCTGTAATTCATCATTTGTGCAGGATATTGTGCTGGCGCTCCACACCTATGCGAAGAGATCGTTATAAGCCATGGCAATAAATCCTAACCCTGTGAATATATGCATTAGGATTTCTACACCGCTAAATTATCTGTTTTATTGCCTTAGGACTGCTTTGCATTTGACAGATGACGTCTCTTTGGGATACCTGGTGTTAACAGGGCCTGCATGCATCACTTTTATTTTATTTGTTTTTAATGCTATTTCTTTGTGATTGTGTGGTCTAATGACTTCTCTGGCTGCTGAGTTCTTTACACAATGTAGTAACAACTTTCCCATTTTAAAACAATTGCTGTTTTAAGCACAGATTAATGCAGTGATTTATTTGTGTTGTTATTTTTTTAGCAATGTTATCAATTCAAGGTATCCTTGATCCTTCAGTGGGAGATTATAATAAGTAGCACTTTCAGTCACATATCAGGAAAAGAGCAACCTTGTCCCATTTTATGAACACTTTGAACTTTAATCTCAACTATTGCATGCAGTTTAAAAAGATTTAACTATTTTATCTCTAACTAGCCCCAAGATACATTCAAACTCTGTATGCTGCACATTTGAAAATAAGTGAAAGGCTCGGTTGCTGAAAAAGGGGAACAAAGGACAGAAAAGCTATTCATTTTTAGAAAGGACAACTATATATTTGTGTATTTGATTGTTTCATATTTTTGTACAGTTATTTCACTTAATCTATAAACTGGGAATTAACTAAGCTTAGCAGGAGGAATGGAACTAATACAATATAAACTGTTGGAGGATTTTGCTCACCTCATGCTACGGCTAAGATCTACTTGGGGGGTGCATTTGTAATATTTTTATTATTATTAACAGTACTGGTTGTACATCTAGTGTGTCTTATTAGAAATGTTATAACATTTTGTTCTGCCGGGGGGGTGTTCTGTTTTACCAGATGTAAATACAGCAAGTCAAAATACAAACGTAAGATCAAAACATGTAAGAATGCATTCTTAAATCCAATCATGCTTTCATGTGTAAATTATGTATCATATTAAAAGACATTTTGCATTAAAAACATTTTATTCACTAGACTTCTGTGGTGGGTAGAAAATAGTATTTCTGTTCTTTTCAAAACATTTGAACATAGCTTGTTAAAAACCCATTTCGTTGTAAAGCAGATGTACCCATGACCCTTTTACCTTTTCAGAAATCTTTTTATCTCATTTCAAAGCATTAGATCACAATCTCGTTTTCCTCAGGTTGAAAGAAAAAGTAATTACTTGAGGACCCTTCAGAACCAAATGAGGTAAAATGTAGGGAGAAGTAGAACAGGGATTTGGAGCAGAAAATTCTGTTCTTCAAAACAGGAGACTAGGGACTGTTTTCTGTTTGAATTGTATTCAGTTTTTATCTTCTTCCAACAAGAAAATTCAGAAAACAAACCCAAAAGAGAATCTGAGCAACAACATGCATGGAAGTGATCCCAAACCGTATGAACACAAGGGTGATTGTATACATGGGAGTCTGCTCTCTGTAATCCTTGAGCTCGAGTTTTAGAAATAGTTCAAGGGAAAGAAAAGACAAGTTCATGTTCTAGGTTTGTAAACCATCATTTCGCTTTTGTATGAAAACTGTAATGCTGTGTAGAAATACTTTGCTCTATTCATTTAAAAGGCAGCAAATATAACGTTTTTAATGTTTCCAAAAGAGGAAGAAAAATATTTGAGCTTCACAGAGATACATTTTAAGTGAATGGCATATTATTTTCTGTTTTTATTTTGTTCACTTCTGCTGTGTAGCCTATCGTACTTACCCGTTTCATCGCACGTTTTCTTGGGCTAAGACACAACAAGGGAGAGAGATATGCATAAAAAAGTAGTATTTATTGGGTTCAGAAACATCTACTTGAATAAGTATGATTAAAAAATAAATGTGTTCCTATTGGGAGTAGAGATAACAGAGTCTACATTATGGATCTGGAAATGACATTTCTTTTCATTTTCTTATGAAAATTCAGACATAAAAGATTCCCTCAAAGCACGGATCTCGCCATGTAAAGTAATCCGCATTCAATTCTTCCCTGATACCAATCACATTTCCTCAGACCACTGATTCCAGATAACTGAAGGGAACTACTTTATATACCGCATGTTCATCATTCATTGTCAGTTAAATTCAACTATTTATGTATATGTTTATTTATTTTTTTAAAGGATAACAAATTAACTGATACTAACCATCGGTACTTTCTTTAACCCTGGAGACATGGTGTGGATATGAGACGTGGGAACATGGTTTAATTTGAAGAGTTATTGAAGTTACTTTGCATTTGCAATCTTAAAGCAAGCACAATAGAAATATTCATTACACTGGTATTAGGCTGTCTTTGGCCAAGAAAATCAAATCAAATCAAATCTGTGACTTACCTGAGTATTTCTCTCTGCTTGTTGCAAACCTGCCAGTGTTGAGATTGATGGGAGGGTCTGGGCCTTATGGTGTTCCTTGTGTATTATTACGCTGAATAACCAAGTGCATGAAGTTAGCAAAAGTCATAGTTTAACACTGGATCTCAAACGACAGCAAAGACAAGACCAAACCTGCACGAGTTAAACATAACGGACAAATGGAAAGGTGCTTCCAACTGAATTCCTCTGCCTGATTCCTGGGTGGTTGAAATAATAATGTGGGACAGAGATGCTGCTGTAGAAATTCAAGACATTGGACTGTCATTGGCTGCCAACATGTTGACTTGGTCCCCAATATTAGACTCACTGGAAAAGTCTGTTTCGACCGCCACCATCTTGGATCTGTCAGACTGGGCACAGTAACAATGTGCTGCTCGCTGTTTGTGGGCAGAAAGGGCTCCTGGTCACAGCGGGGAATATAGTTGGGGAGTTAACATTGCATTTATCACGTCAATACAAAAAACAAAAATTTTGTCCTACTTTCAATATTCTGAATGGCATCCACAGCAAAATCACAAACTGAAAGCATACTGTTCTTTCTTTCCAGAGTAAATTTCTCTCACCACAGACAGCGGCTTTCCATTTCACCGAACACAATCACTGGAACAGGGCACTTCTCAAGATGAAAGGAAAAGCAACTGACAAGGGCACGGTGATCCTTCAAAAGGTTACCGGAAAGCTGTGAATGAACTGCTGTGTCCACGATCGGTGGGAACAGGACGCCAACATCGCTCTGTCATACAAGCAAAGGAACATTTTGTTAAAATTACATTCAGTTTTCCCCTGAAAAACAAATAAATACATCAATAAAAAGTGTTTCAGTGTATTATGCTTAACTTTAATTCTCCTGCGTGCCGAAATACTCGTCAGCACTGCAGCGGTGTGTTTCAAAGGGAATAAACAGGTTTAAATGTAAAAGCAGGTCAGAACAACTGATGCCCAAGTGCCACTATGAAGGCAACATACTGCAAAACTGTGAACACTAGAGGTTCACATAAAGGGCAGTCCTGTCAGGTTTTTGAAAGGATGCGTCTATGAGCGAGAATGCCATATACAAGCTGCAGCATGGATACACATTTAGTTCTATATTTGTAATGGAGTTAAACTTTCACTGTTAGGCGGATGAGGAAGGTGGTGAAAATACTCTTCAATTGTTTTTTAACAGGGTGTGATACTGGTTTAAAGATGTAATTGAGGTCGGGTCTGGTCTGGGGTCCGTATCCAAATCAATCAGTCAGACATTATGTGGTCAAGCCAGGTAAATGAATCACTCACCCACTTTCTCACTTTCTTCCTCCTTTCCCTCTTATAGACATGCACTTGCATCATCACTTCCGGCGTAACTATCCACACGTGTAAACCCCACACTTATACCAGTGCTGAGCAGTTTGTTGTAGTGGTGGGAATTATGGCTCTTTTGAGTGACTCTGTTTGACTCAGTATAAAGATTTGTTCACCGATTTGTTCGCCAGTTCGTTCAGTGCTCAACAAGTTCTTCAGTGCTGATGGCAAGTTCCTTTGGCTACAAACCCACCCACTTATTTGCTCCCGTCTGCATGAATTTTATGATACTGGCCTTGTTACCTGAGCAGGCTATAGCTCCTCCCTTAGTTAATCTAGCCTACTCTTGCTGTCTTAGTGTAACATTTTCATAATATTCACTATCATATCATTGCTGACAACTTACTCATTCAATAATGCAATCAATGTTTATTTATAATCCGTTGCATTGTAAACATCCAACACTTTTCCCTGGCCGGCCACCATGTTTACAGCCCTTGGGTTAATGACTGATGTGTATTTCTCACTCATGCACCTGTAGATAGCGAGATGCTTCTACTCAGTGGTGATCAACCTAAATTAATCAGTGGGCTGCACGTCCAGGTGTCAAATAAATGCCTGGGCCACAAGACTCCTTCTACCACAATTACAAGCCACAAATGTTACATTTTAATTAAAAATAGGAATATAATGCAATAAATACTTATCAGCAATGTATTAAGGGAGTAACACATTGATACAAAATAAGTAGTTCTCATAAATATACGCAGGTTGCCCACCACTGCTTCAACCGAACAGTTCTCCTTCAAGCAGGTTGAGACCCATCTCATTCACCATGTGACCAACTGGGTGAGGCGATGTTGCCTCGAAGTCGCCACCTACAGGCGACTCGGAACGACTCAGAAACCAGAGAGAATCGTCATCGTTTTTTTTTCCAGATGGCAACAGTATAGCAGCCTACACGTGTGTTGAAAACTTTATTGCAGTGAAGGTCCTACATATATGCAATGCCCAATGGTGGAAATGTCTAACAGATCAGTTGAAAAATAAATAATTCATGAACGACACACCACTAGTTTGTTGTAATATGTTTTTAACATTGAAGCTCAGGCTGACAAGTTTAAGACAACAACTCCTCTACTGGGCATGATCGTGGCTGAGATATGGGCAGTCTCAGTTTGCACTAGAGGTTCTTGTTTTAACTCAAGAAAACATAAGAAAAATATCTCTTTATCTGAAATTAGAATCACTTGTGTTTGGCTTTTGCAGCTGAAAAAGAAGGTAGAAAGTTTTTGAGACAAAAGTTTGGGAGTATAGGATTTCTGTCACGTACTTGTTCAGGTGCTCAGCTGCAGGGCCCTGTGACACACTGAGAATATCCTTCATTGTGCATCTCTCCAGTGTGTGTGGCTCAGTCTAACCCTGCAGGAGCCAGAGCCCTGTTAAAGACGATTAGCATTCACTGCACTCACAGGCATCCAGAGGTGTGGAGCGACAGCCGCGCGCTGCAGCAATTAGAGCGAACAGCGAGGATCTCTAGCCATTAACAGAAGATACAGAACCAAATGAAATGACCACCTTGCCCCAACCCCATATCCACCTGCAGCTGATGCTGTACCTGAGGGAAGGTCGCTGGAGATGGTCAGAGGCGAGGCCAGATGCAGGGGATCATAAAAACGGCGAGCGTTGTGCAAAGGGAGTTAAGAAGTATCAAATTAAAATATGCAAATGGTGTCTATATGAGGCTAGTCTGTACTTCCCACTGAAAAAACTGTATGCTGTACCAGCTTGCTGCTGGATGTGGAAAGTAGAGTCAGTCTCATAAAGGTAGCTAATAAAAAATACATCTTCCAAGCTTTTTCATTTTGCTAAATGCCTTTGTTTCTGTGTTATAAAAGAGGCTTTGAAATTAGTACTTTTGGTAGTTATGCAGAAACAAAACCCCCCCTTGGTTAGTTTTGTAGCTTTTCCTTGTATATGAATATTTTTGTTTTCCCTGTCTGGCCAGCAGGGGTCATCCATCACAATGCAATAGACATGTTGCAGTGATAGGATCATTTCCCTTTAAATACCAGGCCTGGGAGTAGCAGCAAGCTGGGGGCTTCCCCTCTGAAGATGCAAGGCTCCCTCTCCAACCCATTGCCAGCAATTCAACTGCGAAAGAGTGACAGTGGGAATCCTGGTGGTTTATCTTTTTAAGATGTGAAATAAATCATATTGCAAAGCAGCTCTGATGTTATGTATTTACTTTTCACAGCAATACTCCAGACAGTGCAATTTGAATAATGTATTTAATCCTCCACGTTCTCTTTTAATTAAACTTTTTGAAGTTTTGCGATTGACCCCATCTCCCTGCACTGCTTCGTCTGTTTCTTTGTAGACCACGTACAACATGTTTGTTGGCTTTGTTCTTCGCCTCTGTTGCAGCAAAGATTTTCAGTTTTTTTATTTTGCATTAACATCACATGGTACAAAGAAGAAAGTTTGTTGTGACCAAATCTGAGAGACGCTCTATTCAGTGACAAACAGTGTCTGAGACAGGGGGGGTGCGCTCACATTATTAAGACAGTGCCAGACAATCTGTTCCTGCCTGCCCTTGGTTTCTCCTCCACATTTTCCACTTGTACTCAGAGACACGGCTTCCTGCGGGCTTTGATTCATGAGCCAAGGGTTTCGGAGTTTCACCCCTGCTCAGAAGCAATCGGTTGCCAAGAAATGCAAAGCACAACACAAAACTAAACACACAAACAAACACACAGCAAATCAAAAGATCTCTTCAGTTTTTTTGATTTTGTGAATTGTTTGTCTAAGTGCAGCTGCAATAAATTAGATCTTGCAAGTTTATTACCACACAGGATGGTTTCTTTTCACAAGATCCAGCCTATGAGGAGGACATGGGAAGCTTTGAAACTGTGTCAGAATAAGAACATAAGAAAGCATACAAACGAGAGGAGGCCATTCGACCCATCGTGCTCATTTGGTGTCCATTAATAACTGAGTGATCCAAGGATCCTATCCAGTCTATTTTTGAATGTTCCCAAACTGTCACTTGTACCACATCACTGGGGAGTTTGTTCAGATTGTGACGCCTCTCTGTGTGAAGTCGTGTCTCCTGTTTTCTGTCTTGAAGCCCAATTTCCATTTGTGTCCCGGGTGCGTGTGTCCCTACTGATCTGGAAAAGCTCCGCTGGTTTGATGTGGTCGATGCCTTTCATGATTTGAAGACTTGAATCAAGTCCCCACGTAGTCTCCTCTGTTCCAGGGTGAAAAGGTTCAGTTCCTCAGTCTCTCAGTAGGACTTTCCCTTCAGACCTGGAATAAGTCTGGTTGCTCTCCTCTGAACTGCCTCTAGAGCAGCGATATCTTTCTTGAAGTGTGGAGCCCAGAACTGTCCACAGTATCCAGATGAGCTCTAACTAGCGCATTGTACAGTCTGAACATCACTGCCCTTGTTCTCAATTCTACACTTTTGACAATATACCCTAACATCCTGTTTGCCTTTTTTATTGCTTCCCCACATTGTTTGGATGGAGAAAGTGAGGAGTCCACATAGACTCCTAGGTCTTTCTCATGCGTTACTTCATCTAGTTCTATTCCTCCCATAGTGTAATTATAGTGGACATTGTTGTTACCTGCATGTCTGCTGGACCCCTGATCAGTGGATGGGTAGATGGGATGCTGGGGCAGACTAACGTGGGAACGTCCTATTCCAGCCATGTATGGGGGGGATCCAGATTGCACAGGAAGTGACATTGACAGGGGTCCATGGAGGATGCCAGAGAGAGTTGATACTTATTCCTATCACTGTGAGGCAGTATTTGAAAGCTGACACTTTTGCCTCAAGCTGTTTAATAAGGGTTTGGGCAGTTGTGCCAGTTGCCCCTGTAACAAATGCCTCCCATTATTTCTAGAACCCACAAAAGCCAATTTGTTTAGATTTGAAATACAACAATGCATTGCCTTGTCCTGATCCTGACCCCAATAGTTTTACAGGTGACTGCAGTTACAGTTCACATATGTGTCATATGTCTTTAAAAGTAAATTTTTTAAATAGTTTTTTAAATGATAGCGCTGTCTTGTTATGTGAATTTCACATTTGTGTATTTCTGGGACTTATTATTCCTTGGAATGCCTTTAGAATGGATTATGAAACCATTTGTTCTTAGTAAGGAGTTGCTCATAATCAGTGTGTGTTGATGAAGGTTTAATGTAAATATGTGACAATATATCAGAAAGGGAAAATTACTTTGCAGTCGTTTGACATGAAGTAGAACAGGAAATCATACAGTTATACCTTTGTAATTATAGTAGATGTGTTATGAAACTTTCCTTCTGAAATGATGCAGCATCTTACTTTGAATGAAATTCTTGCACAGTAATCAGTGCAGCTGTCAGCTGTCGCTTTTCACTGACTATAGACATTTTTTGAGAAAATTATGTGATTGTAATTATCAGGCTTCTATGCCAATCAGCGTAACAGTAGGTTATCTTAAACTAAATAAAATTTGACAGACGTGCAAGTGCTATTATACTCATTGAAAATCCATTGTGTATCATCCAAAATATCCAGAATACTTCATATTTCTTTCTGACATTTCTTTCTTTTTGTTATGAAACTCTCCAAACAGTCTCTGTGATTGACCGCTGTGGATTGACCCCACAAACACAAGTTCAAAACTGCAAACAAGGCCCAGCATTATTCCCCTGTTTGGGATTAAAGTGACCCCATAACATTTGTGTAATCATGTCTTTGTTTGTCATACAGAACGTTATTCATGAACAAAGGCCACCGAAAGTGTTTCCATTCATTCTGAGAATTCCCCATGAGATGCAAATTTTACAACTTAGTTTAAAGGGAACTATTGCAGTCCCTTTAATGATTAGTTTATCTATACTCATGTGTTTATCTCCCATTGCTTATTAATAAATTATGATTGATAATTATACTTGATCTACCCACTCCATACATTAGAGATGTAACTCTGCTGTGTATTTTGTACTTGTTTTTAGTTCACATTAACCATACTGGATATTGCTGTATATTGTATTTTGCATTTATTAAACTTTATTTATTAAGTCTGGGAAATGCAAAAGTAAGAAAGAAAGATTGAAAGAAAGAAAAAGCGCGAAAGAAAGAAAAAGTTCTTTCCTGATCAAATTTGTAATGTTGCTCAGCTGTTTGCTTGGTGGCCAGAATAAAGAGTGTTAGCCTACCTATCAGCTGAGCTCGGAAATGATGCACCAAAATCAATCTCAAACTGTGACGCTTCTAACGCAATTAACATCTTACTCCAATAATAAGTACGGAGTGATGTCCCTAATGTGTGCAGTAAGTAGATTAGCCATGGTGATCAATATTGCGTTTAGTGTTCATAATTATAATGTATCAATAATTAACAGGATATGAACAGTGTATGAATAAAGTATGTTGTAATGCACCAAATAGATCTATAATAACTACATACTGTTGCTGAAAACTGAAAACTTTTATTTCCCTGTCATTTTTATTTAGCTCATTGCAGACTGCTCTGTGCTCACAGGCTCACAAGATGTATTGTTCTGTGAGCTTTCAACCCAGCAGTTAAACTTCCTGGGTGTGTTGTAAAGACTGCAGTGGATGTGATTATATAAGGGCGCAATGTTGCACACAATGCAGCACCCACACAACTGGGTCAGGTAGATCTGGCGCAGGATTCCTCATCCACACTGTGCGAACACTGATTGAGATACTGAGCACCTGCAGGGTCCCAAAGTGTCAAGCCGAGCCCTGCTTTTCCTGCAATGGGCAATACGTTGTACCTGTGTCTCTTGTTTGAAGTTATTATTATTATTATTATTATTATTATTATTATTATTATTATTTATTTCTCAGCAGATGCCCTTATCCAGGGCGACTTACAAAATATAAGCGCAAGTGCAAAAAAACAGTTCAGTACAAGGCGTAAAACATGACAAATTCCAATTTACACAAGTGTATACAATATATGGGAAAGGGAGCATAGGGGAAATCAAAATAAACAATACGAGAACTAGTAATACAAGGCAAGTAGTATGATAAAACGTTGTATAAATGCTATCTTACAGGAGAGTAAAGGACTAAAGTACTGTCTGAAAAGATGTGTTTGGAGAAGTGCTGGGAGGAGGTCAAGGACTCTGCTGTTTTGACTTCGGTGGGCAGGTCGTTACACCACTTAGGGGTCAGGGATGAGAAGGAGCGGCTCTGGAGGAAGGAGAGTGGAGAGGAGGCAGAGTTAGCCTTCTGGCACCGGAAGAGCGCAATGGTCTGGAGGCGATGTATGGGGAGACGAGGGTCTGAAGGTAGCTTGGTGCAGTGTGGTCGAGACAGCGGTAGGTGAAGGTCAGTGTCTTGAACTGAATGCGTGCCGGTATCGGTAGCCAGTGGAGGGAGCAGAGCAGTGGAGTAGCGCGTGCGAATCGTGGCAGAGAGAATATCAGACGAGCCGTAGAGTTCTGGATGAGCTGGAGCAGCGGGTTGTAGTTGCAGGCAGGCCGGCCAGGAGGGAGTTGCAGTAGTCCAGGCGGGAGAGGACCAGGGACTGGACGAGCAGCTGAGTCGAGTAGTCGGTGAGGAAGGGACAGATCCGGCGTATGTTGCTCAGGAGGAATCTACAGGTGCGTGTCAGCGTGGTGATGTGCTGGGTGTAGGAGAGCGCAGGATCGAGGGTGACTCAGAATTTTAGCGGAGGAAGAAGGATAGAGTGTTGTAGATTCCAAGGGGATTGAGATGGAGAGATCAGCAGAAGATGAGGAAGGGGGGGGGAACAGGAGATCAGATTTGGAGAGGCTGAGCTTGAGGTGGTGTGAGTGCATCCAGGCGGAGATAGCACACAAACATGAAGAGATGCAGAGGATGAGAGGGTCAGAGGAGGGAAAAGACAGGAAGATCTGGGCATCATCTGCGTTGAAGTGGTAGGAGAAACCATGGGATGAGATGAGGGGGCCCAGGGAGCGAGTGTAGAGAGAGAACAGGAGCGGGCCCAGGACAGAGGAGAGGTTGGGGGGTGGATGAGGAGCCCCGCCATGTCACTTGATAGGTCCGGTCGCTGAGGTAGGAGGAGAACCAGGTGAGAACAGTCCCAGAGATTACAAGGTCAGCGAGGCAGGAGAGGAGGATGCAGTGATCGACGGTGTCAAATGCTGCGGAGAGGTCAAGGAGGATGAGGACTGAGGAGAGGGAGGCCGCCCGAGCACGGCTGAGGGAGTCAGTGACTGCCAGGAGAGCCGTCTCAGTGGAGTGAGCTGTGCAGAAGCCGGACTGCAGAGGATCAAGAAGTGAGTGATGGGAAAGAAATGCAGAGAGCTGACGGTGGACAGCATGCTCGAGGGTCTTTGAGAGGAAGGGGAGTAGGGAGACAGCAGCTTGTTTAAATGCAGAGGGGAAACAGCCAGAGAGGAGTGAGGAGTTGAGGAGGGAGGGGAGTAGATCAGGAGTGGTCGCTTGGAGGAGGCGAGTGGGGAGAGGGTCCAGGGCACACATTGTAGGTTTGTGACATAGGAGAAGAGAGGAAAGTTCAGAGTCTGAGAGAGGAGAAAATGAAGAAAAGGAAGCTTGGTAGGCGGGAGACTTGGGCGTGATGGGAAAGGAGGGGGGACTGTTGAAGAGCCTGCAGATGTCTGTGATCTATCTGCAGAGAGAGACAAGAGAGGGGGAGGGGGGCCAAGTGGGAGAAGAAGGTGGAGAAGAGTTTGCGGGGGTTGTTGACAGTGGATTCAAAGAGTGATTGGAAGTAAGACTTCTTGACTGAGGTGAGTGAGGAGGAGAGCGGTAGAGTTCGAGGGCAGCTGGGAGTTTGGTCCTTTTCCACTTCTGTTCAGTGACACGCAGACAGGCAGGAGCCCTGTTCCTCCTCCCCGCCAAAAGTACACTGCATTTCAGACTCAGTCTCTGGCTTACCGTGTTTGTGTGCAGGTCATTACCCCAGGAAAGCAGCGAAGCAGTGAGATGAATAATAATGGCATATTCCAAATTGAAGGCGAGAAAAATAATTACCGTTTTGAACTTCAAAAAAAGATCAGATGATATCCTTCTTCACTCCATTTAATGCAGTTAATAAGATATTTCTAGCTGTTCCTTGAAGGCTAGTTTCTTCTGTCAATGAGGAAATGGAAGTGAACCAATGTTCTTTAAGTAGATAATGATTTTAAGAAATGAGACAAGAGAAGTGAAGGCTGGCAGAGGCTCCACTAACTCACTCTTTCATGGGACTGATTTTGATGGCAACATGCACTCTCTCGTTTTTAAGATTTGGGAAGACTCTTGGATTTGTGAATCTTGAGGAAGACGCTTCCTTCACCCTACATCACTACTCCAAACTCAACACCAAAACACGAAGGGAGGACACGGATGGTCTGTATATTTAAGACAATGAGAGATCTCTCTTTACACAAAGTTAAAACGGCTTGTCTATGATGGGGAAGATGTTTCAATGGGGATTAATAAAAAAACAGCCTTGATAATCTTTATTCTACAGTCTCCCAAATTAGGATGATGATCTCAATTGAGGTTATTTTGTACAGTGTTGTGAACTATAGTCAAATTTGACCAAGTCTTCCTCACAAATCCCAGGTTTGGCCACGAATCCAGTAGAGTCAAAGGAGTGTGAGGATAATGTTGAAGGAAGAACAGTTATACATTGTAGCTGGGTTTGCTAAATATCACTGGTTCTGTGTGAGCATTTCAAATTCTAAAAATACTTTTCAAAATGACAACCTGTGTGTCGGTAAAGGCCTTGTCGAGTTCCCAGCTTCATTCCTGTCCCAGAGGAGACGAGCGACGAAAAATTAGACCTGAGGGACAACCAGCGAGCGTGTGAGAGTGTGGTGCACAAGGCTCAATCAACACAGATTAGTATTCTGGTGCAAACATCCCTTGCATGTTAAGATATTGTAATCAATTGGCTATGGATGGAGCAGCCGACGCACATGAGCTGGAATCGCTGGCGCACAAAAATGCGATGTGCGCAGGAGAAATCCACACACTTGGAGAGGGGACACCGTGGGCGTCTACAGAGGAGAACGTTTCAGCAGTCGATCATGTTCGACCATTAATTGGTCTTCTCTATTGACTTCTTGAATGAGATTTAATGTACACACTGGACTGGGATTTAATGACAAGTTTGCTGACGATGTGTAACAGATGAAGTTATTTTGTCAGTATATATCCGCTGCTCCTTTCACTGTCATGCAGTAAAAAAACTAAACATTTTTTTAAATACATTCCCTCGGCAGTAAGCCCTCCCAAGACTCCAATGTTAAATCTGAATGACACTTGCAGCACCTCATTAGAGATAATTAGTATCACCTCCTTCGATTAGAGTTCAGATGCCCACCATAGCACGAGTGAGAAGAGTTTTATTGGCACTACTCCACATTAAACAGTAACCTGAATACTAAATAAGCACGGTGAACTATTGGTGTTCAGGCCATGTGTGTCAGAGGTGCTGACGTACTGATGTGCAACATATCCATGTATCTTCAGCAATAAAAGTTTTACATGGTGCAATGCTACTCTTTCTGGGCTTAGTTCTCATCAGAGGACCTATTCTCACACTGATACCTCTCTCTCTCTCTCTCTCTCTCTCTCTCTCTCTCTCTCTCTCGGCCTGCCCTGCCACAGTGTTATTGAAATGACTGTCGCTGCTCCAGCAGTCCTCGGGGAGCCGGTGGAAGTGTCATGAAAACACGAGCAGAGATTTTCCCATTAATAATTTCCTTAAATAATTCACACAGTGGGGGGAGGGGGCTCTAGCAGGGCAATTTATAATCGGTGTGAACTGGCTGCATTCCAGGCGCAGTAAAGGGAAGAGATCTTGACAAGACATTTAACCTTTAGAGAACTAACATTCACATTACCCTGCTCTGCTCAGGTCATAAATACCAATAACTTAATCTCAGCTGAGGGATTGTAGCAAAACTAAGGGACGCAAGAGTCACCTGTGTAAATATAACATAGCAACATGATCTATATAGTTATTTTTTCAATGCATTTCATCCCCTCATATGATTACATGACTTAATCTCTAAGAATGACGTTTGGGATGAGCCTACCTGTATTTTGAGAATTACTTGCCTTCTCAGTATTGATCTGAAGCTGGGAGAGAAAACACACAGACAGAAAGGGCTCTTGAAGCCAGTCTCATTGAGTTATATATACACACACACACTCACTTATATATGTGGCATATGCAGTGAAATCCTCACTTGGATCCCAACTGCTGTCTCAAGCTAAGTGCTTGATTCACACAGCATTTCCAGCAGAGCAACAAAGACCCTACACCAAGTTCGGAGGGATTACGTGCATTGATAAAGTGCCTGCAACACTCATACACTATGACCCTGTAAAGCGCTCTGTGGCTACCTGGCGAAGGGCGCTATACAAATAAAAATTGATTGATTGATTGATTGATCCTATCATGCTCTGTGGCATGTATGAAAATACTGAGCAGGACCAGCTGACCTCAATTTTGGATCAAGATGGCATGAGGAATGGATCTAAGTGACTTTGACAGAGGGGTCATTATTGGGGGCACGGATAGCAGGAGCTTCAGTCACACAGACGCTCAACTGGCTCGTGTTCTGGACAAGTGGCCGAGTGCATGTGTGGGACACCAAGAGATCGGTACAGGCCTGACTGCTGGACCCCTACAGTGAGGGGGTCCGGAGGTTCTGTTATGCTGTGGGGGGCATTTTCCTGGCATGGTTTGGGTCCACTTGTCCCCTTAGGGAAGGGTCACTGCAAATCATTACAAAGTTATTCTGAGTGATCATCTTTATCCTGTGGACATTGGTTTCATGAGTATGAAAATGATGTGAATCATATGCTATGGCCTTCGCAGTCACCAGATCTCAACCCAATTGAACACCTATGGGAGATTCTGGATGGACGTGTTAGACAGCGCTCTCCACCACCATCATCAAAACACCAAATGAGGGAATATCTTTTGGAAGAATGGTGTTCATCCCTCCAGTAGAGTCCAGAGACTCATAGAATCTGTGCCAAGAGCATTGAAGCTGTTCTGGCGGCTCGTGGTGACCAACACCTTATTGAGACATTTCATTTAAACACTTAACATATAATTTTGCCTTGAAGTTGACTGCTTCCTGTTCCAAATCGAAACATTGACCTACCTGAGAATCGCAAATTACAGATCTTATAGGGTTTTGATTTGTTAGTCATAGGAAGTGGCTGCTGATAATAAATGGCACCGCCACAGGGTACCGATGTGTACTATATGATTGGCATTTGCCGTTGTCTCGCTTTTGGTGTCGTTCAGGAGCACTGGATGATGAGAGGGTTATTTGTTTTCATCTCACTCTTCAGATCTAGTTTTCTACGTTTCCTCGACCCATATTAAACCCGAGCAGCATGTATTGCACACTCTTCAATGGCCCTGTGCATGGTGACTCGCCTCTGGGGCAGTGAGCCGCCTCACACTTATTAAATAACCGCTCTGTGAACAGGGGGAATGCTGATGACAGCCGGGCGCTTCCTGTTCATACCTAGCCTAGACAGGGAATTAGATTAGCAGGCTCATTGCGCACATGAACCTGTAACTGTGACGTCAGTCCACTGACCCTGGTCGAGTCTTTGAACCCCTCTGCATCACAGGACCTGTCTGTTTCGTGTAACGGGTTATTTGCTCGTTTGTGGCTGTGGGGATCAGCTGCTTGGAGGCTCAGACCTGACTGCATTCGCTGCCCCGTCACACTGCAACATCAAAGTGGTTGTCAAATAGCCCTGGCATCAACACAGCCCAAACCTATTTGACCAATTATAACAGCAGTTTATATAGTCGGTGGTTCTGTCCGTGGTGAAACTGACAGTTGTTCAGTTCTGCATTTTTAAAAAGGACATTATTTGGATGTGTATTTGAAGTCCGTTGGCGGTCAGTGATTGATTTTCCTGCTGGAGATCTATACCCTATCCTTCATAAACTATTAACGTGAGTAGATGTGGAGGGGCCTTGTCATTTCTATGTGCTTTATCCTACAGCGACAGGTAACAGTATTAGCTGTAGTTTCCCACTCATTATAAATGAAATTGATAGCTTCGAAACTACACAACCACGGTTGTGCTGAGCAGTACATTAGCCACGTCCTTGAAGTTGTCCCTTACTTTTATTGTTATAGTTGTTTTCCCCTCAGCTACAGAGGTCACAGAAAACAGCAGGAAATTTATAAAACTTAATGGTGTCTTTCAAGAGTTTCTTATATATATATATATATATGGATGGTATTTGGAGCTGCCATTCTTATATCTCTGAATATGATGACTTATGAAACGCTGAAGACATCTGTGATGCATCTTGTGAGGTTCAGTGCCAATGTGGGTCATGATTGGGTCAGCAGTAATCTTCTGCACATGCCAAAACAGGGTGATCTGATTGCCAAGCTGCACAATTTGCATACTTTAATATTGATTTAATATTGATTGATGCTTTTACTGATAACAATGCATGTCAGAATAGAATGAAGTATGTACATTTTTCTCTATACCCACTAAAATAAGCATTTGATAAGAAGCCTGCAGATCCTCTCTGTCTGTCTGTATATCCTCCAGGAGGCAGCAGGACAGCTGGCACGGTCGGCCCGCGTTGCCAGGAAGGAAAGCCCTGCCGGTGGCACATTTCCTCTGATATCCGGATGGCTTTCTTTTCCAGAAGGTAAATGCTAATGCGGCCGTCTGTTTTTTTGCCCACACTTGGAGAGAGAGATGAAGACAAATTCACATAGATATATATGTGTGTGTGCGTGTAAAGACACGTGTACATGGAAAGACTTTGTTCAACATTCTTAATTTAAAAACAAAATAAAATCACTTCCACTCATCTGAAGTAAAACAGTCATGGATAAAGGCTTGTGTGATACTTTGGTTGATTTCACCAGGACAGTACATCTCTTTTTAGTTTTTAAGCATGACATTGTGTTGTATTTCCTTTATCGTTATTATTACTGTAGTAGTATTAATAGGAGGAGGAGGAGGAGGTGAAGACGTAGCAGTCATATTAAAGTATCAAACCGGGTTTTGAATAAAAATTCACTGAGTTGTCCACCAGGTGGTGCTTTAAGATCCTTGTGTTCCACCCCCAGCTGCAGTGTGTGAGGTAAGCGTGTTTCTGTCACACCAGTCGTTCTGCAGTGTGTGAGGTAAATCCATCCCTCTGTGGACCCCAATCACTTGTAAATGTGTCCCCCGCTCAGATATCCTTGAATGATGTGCATTTAAAGGTGTAACATCTTTTAGATGTATGCAGTTAGTTGATTTTTTATTAACCCTCTTGTGTTATTATTATTCCTTCGTTACATTGCTCAGTGTGCAAATTAAAACATTGTAATCTTAATATCGGCAATACTAGGACACATGCTGAACTGTGCACACGTTCATTGTAATGAAATGGCCATTGCATGCTGATCCCTTGATGATGTTAGGATCTCACGTGAGAAGAGACATGAGACAGAGAGACACTGAGCTGAGAGAGCCATCCGAGGCAAGACCGATCGGGCTCTGGCACTAGGGTGGGCGATCTGGGGTTCTACTGAAACTTCAGCTGCTGTCTTTTATGTTGGCCTACATTTGTGCAACACAGGGACTGCACACATTTTTGAGCCATTGCTTTGTGATTGCATCAGAGCTGGGGTCTTGTAGAAATGGCGGCTGTGATTGTAGACGGTGCGGTCAGAGCTCCCCGCTCAGGAAGTAGACCCATCTATCCTGTATCTGATTGAGGTGCTCTTGGCAGTGGAGGAGGTACATTTTGTACTACTTTTGACTCCCTACTGTGCTTCTGTTTTAAACTGCTGCACAGAGGTTACCTCAGTGTGGCAAAGGCAGATAAAGAGAAAGATTTATATCAAGATTTCCTTCCACACTGTAATGTAGAAGACCACTTTACTCAGTGGCTCCGACTGAACAACACAGGGGTATGAACTACAGAAGTCTCCTTGGAGACCTGGGGACGTTTGGTAGGATTGTGACAGTGACAGCCCACTGAATGTCACTGGGGTGCTTGAAATGATAGTGAGGAGACCTGGATCCATCTCAAAGGAGATTGAGTACAGGCAGCGCAGGAAGTCAGTGAGAGGGACAGACTCTAGACTCTGCATGATTAGGGCTGCACAAAATCACAATCAGTTCAATTCCTCTAACAGACTTTAATTCAGGTTAGGCGTAGGTTTAGGGGCATGACGAGGGGGACTCCCCAGTATTGAGATCACATCAATTTGTCCCACACACTCATAGGCATCCCAATCCCACTCTGTGATAGACGCAATCTTTATTTACGAGGTGTGCGGGTGAAATCGTCCGCCCAACCCTTTGACATGTCCCTCCCTTCACAGCAGAAAAGTCTCTAAATCTATGGTGGTCTTTAGGTGACCATGGCACCGCCTGGGGGCAGTGTAGCAGGATTCCCAGTCTTTAAGATTCAGCTAACATTACATCACTGAAAGTTGAGCTAGATACAGTTTGCAGTCTATGAGAGTGTATTAGAAGATAGTGGGGGAACCAGGAACTGGCACCTTCTAGTTTCCTGGGGGAGGTGACATCCGTGATGATCAGTGATACCAGGTTGTCTTTGATAAGTGAGTGGGGTACCAATGCAACTGTGTTAGGAGGTCGAGAGTGGAGAGAGAGAGGGAAGTGAGAGCATGGTTAGTAAGTGGTGCAAACAGTCTGCCTGGGCTGGGATTCCCAGCACAGACGCTGGGCCAGTTTGTGGAAAACATAAAGGAGGTCAAAAGTAGCTGTGGCTACAATGTTCCCGACTGAGTCTTTCTTCCTCCATAACCTGGGATGATGTTGCAATGCTTTTTATTGCTAAAAACTTGATTTGTTGCGCATTAGTACATTTCTTGTGCTAGAAAACACGTTCCATTCCTCTGTGCTTATTGTGGACCAGCGTGTGTGTGATAGAGCTTGCCTGACTAATGGGCCAGGTCTGGGGTCTGTCTGGGTTCGGCTGGATGGCTGATTGAGAAATGTAGAAATGTGAACAATGCTATCGTTTCATTGGCTGCTCAAATAGTCAGCTGACCTCCTGGCCAGGCAGTGCACTACACAACTGAAAATGTTGTGTAGGCTACTGTGGGTGTAGGTCCAAGCAAGCGAGTGCTGAATATCTTATCACAGGACTGAGCCATTGGTGAGACTTTGAATGACCATCCTGATGAAATAATTCAGATTTCGCTTGGCCAATGTGCTGGTATCTCCATCTCTCTTTCTCTCGCCCTCTCTCACTATATGTTGTATATATTTGTTTATTTATGGCAATTAATTAAAGGCATGAAGGAATTGTATTTCAATGTACACAGAGGCCAAAGCACCTTTTCTCATATTTGTTTTTAATCAAAGGACACACAAGGATCCCCCATCCCCTGCAAACACACATACTATATATGCTGAGAAGCTTCCAAATGCATCAAAACTATTTGTTATTATAATAAATATATTTGCTTTAAAAGTGTGTATTTTGTGTTCTTACTAATGATATGTTTACTTTCTGTTACATGTGCATTACGAGGAAATATTTTCTGCCCATTTTTGCTGCGTGGAAGTCGGGGCCCAGGTGTGCGACTCAGGAGATGGAACGAGATACAACCAGCCTCTTCTGTTTTAAATAATACAACAAAGCTTTCACTAGACATTCATCCAAACTTGTCCGTTTGTTCTCAGAATAAAGCAGCGGTGCTAGTCTGGCACCCGGAGACTCGCTGGCCAGACTTACCTTAGGGAAATGTAATCAAAGTTATTTTCCTTCTTAGAATTTAGGTATCACTTAAGACGTAGGATGAAAGAGTGTAAAAGACACAGAATGAAACACAGGGAATCATTACAAGAAATGTAACATTCAAGCTTGCTGTGATTCACTAATATAAAAACACAACTTTGAATCTAGTCTTACCGTATACAGTTAGGTCCATAAATATTTGGACAGTGACACAGTTGTCATCATTTTGGCTCTGTATGCCACCACAATGGATTTGAAATGTGCACCCATTTTTATACGTGGTCACCCCAGTTTTAGGGGCTCAAAAGTATTTGGACAAACTAACATAATCATGAATTAAATTGTGAGTTTCAATACTTGGTTGCAAATCCTTTGCAGTCAATGACTGCCTGAAGTCTGGAACCCATAGACATCACCAGATGCTGGGTTTCTTCCCTGGTGATGCACTGCCAGGCCTGCACTGCAGCTGACTTTAGTTCCTGCTTGTTCTTGGGGTGTTCTGCCTTCAGTTTTGCCTTAGAAATCAAAACAAACCAATCAGAGAGATAGCAAAACATTAGGTGTGGCCAAATCAACTATTTGGTACATTCTTGAAAAGAAAGAACGCACTGTTGAGCTCAGAAACACCAAAAGGCTCAGAAGACCATGGAAAACAACTGTGGTGGATGACAGAATTATTTCCCTGGTGAAGAAAAACCCCTTCACAACAGTTGAAGCAACAGGATAAATTCTGAAGTGTTTAGGGCTGTATTATCTGCTCAGATTCAGCCAAATGCTTCAAAACCCATTGGACAGCTCTTCACAGTGCAGATGGACAATGACCCGAACATACTGCGAAAGCAACCCAAGACTTTATAAGGTGAAGAAGTGCAATGTTCTGCAATGGCCAAGTCAATTACCTGACCTGAATCCAATTGAGCAGCATTTCACTTGCTGAAGGCACAACTGAAGGCAAAACGCCCCAAGAACAAGCAGGAACTAAAGACAGCTGCATTGCAGGCCTGGGAGAGCATCACCAGGGAAGAAACCCAGCATCTGGTGATGTCTATGGGTTCCAGACTTCAGGCAGTCATTGACTGCAAAGGATTTGCAACCAAGTATTGAAACTCACAATTTAATTCATGATTATGTTAGTTTGTCCAAATACTTTTGAGCCTCTAAAATTGGGGAGACCACATATAAAAATGGGTGCAATTCCTACACCGTTCACCCAATTTGCATGTAACTACCCTCAAATGAAAGATGAAAGTCTACACTTCAGGCACATAGTGATAGTTTCCTTTCATATCCATGACAATTGTGTCACTGTCAAAATATTTATGGACCTAACTGTGCGTAGTTGTGTGTAGGAATTCAACTATATCATATTAGGAAACAGTTAATGTATTTAGGAAACAGTTCAGATACACTTGATGGGACTTTTAGATTAAGAGAGAGATCATCTTCTTACATGAATCAAGAAGGCATTGATAGTTTGGAAGTCCACAGTGTTGTATTATTTCACCCAAATCAGCCATGTTCATGCCAAAAATATCTGAGCAAAGATTGATTCCTGACGTACTCCAAAAGTAAAGTGTTTTCACATATTTCCTTCCATGAAACCAATGTGTGCCTGAATCATACGAGAGGTGTTTTTGGGGTGGCTTTAAAGAACAATCTGATATCAAGTAAAACAAGAAGCAGGGTTTCCATACGAAAGGTTAGGGCTGGTGGGGATTGTGAAATGGGAATTACCCTTTTCCCGTAGTATTTAATTCAGTTTGTTTTAGTTCAGACTATTTCTGATACATTCTTGGTGGCAGATGAAATTTATCAATGTGACACTGGGACTTGCTGACTCGCTGCTCCTTGTGAATGCTAACAGATCTCTTCCTTCCCTTAATTCTAGCTGACTATATTAGCGGATCCCACATCTCACAGTGCATTCACAGTTCAAAGACACGTCACACCCGCTACGCTAGATGTGCTTTGAGTAACACATAGTTAACTCTGTGTTTTGCTTACGTTAGAGACACATACAGCCACGTCTTCAAGATGGCTGCTCATTTCTTCTTCACAGTAGTTTATTGTACATTTCCTATTCACATCTCAGCAGACATCCATTTACGTCTAGACTTACAATCATAGGGTTCAGTGTTATAGAATAGGATGAGATCATCAGTAGATTCTCCCCCTGATATTTAGATTGCCTACTGGAAAATAAAAGCACAACTTTTGTTTCTGTGCCTGGTGCTTAATGGCTTTCATCATTGCAGGCAATCTTCCCAGCACTCGATCCATGAAGCCCAAACGAGTAAAAACCTGGACTTTGCCAAAGTCCATAATGAACACATATATAACTTGTATATAAAAATGTTTGATTGTTATATATTTGTTTGTATTAGGAACAGGCTGAAAATATATGGTAAGTTTATGTTTTATAACATTTTCAACCTGTAAAATATATGGGTTCAATTCTTATCCAGGAAAGCTTACAATTGTTACAATACATCACATTATCTTTACATACAATTACCCATTTATACATTTGGGTTTGTACTGAAGCATTCTGGGTATAGTGTCTTGCTCAAGGGTACAACCGCAGTGTCCCTCACCTGGGATTGAACCCACAACCCCCTGCTCCTCAGTCCAGAGTCCAGAGCCCTAACCATTACTGCCCAAATACATAAACTGTGTCATAAACTTCTGTGTGGGTTCATTTAAATAGTAATTACATTTGTTCTGATCTTCTAAAGGAGTCTAACCCCCTCCCCCACCATTGCAATCTGATGTCTTATTCCTTCTTATTGAAGTCCACTTCAGTATCTCCTTTCCCAACCTGGGTTAATCTGTAATTAAACTGTGGTGGGTTGCAAACATATCAAGGCTTCCCTGCAGATCAGTAACGAACCCGGGGCGAGCCAGTCCATTAGTGATCCCCTTGAATTTCCAAAGTAATGACGCCGTCCTCAATTCCTTTCTTGTCAGCAAGTTTTCTCATCAGCGAGCACTTAATTAGAAGATGGATGGACGACCCGGTTGATCTCTCTTAGACTCGCAGGGATCAGAAAAGCTGTGATACGTGTGTGGCGGCTGTTACTTCTGAGGGCACGGAGAAAGTGTGAGGAAGAGATAATCAAAGTACTATATCGCCTCTTCATCCTGTTTTCTGCTTCAACACCAGCACTGCAAGAATGCTTTATCTCTCACAGAAGCCTGGAGCATATGGAGGAACTCAGCGGAGATGCCAATACTCTTACTCGCCCCATGCAGACACGGACACATTATTCTGTCATGACTCTTGACATTCTCCCCGAGAGGCATCGCATCAGCTGGGACTTATTTTCACACTCATGTCAGAGCTACCCCCACGGACAGGCATCCTGTGATCCCGGTGAAACCAAAAGGAGACTGACAATCTGGAACCCAGCCCAGATGGAGCAGCTTGGCACCGGTCACGTTCAGCAGGTGGTAAGATCAGGGGGAACTGCTGGGAAGGATATAGCAGTGCAATGTGCAGGAACATTCTTAAATATACAGTATTCAGCATAGGAATCACTTTCATTTGTCTTCTTTTTCTTCTCCATCTCCTTCTTTGTTTGAAATAAATATCCAGCTTTTCTATGTCCCACTTTTTTATTGTTACTTCCTATTTGGAGGAAAATCTCTGTTCCAAACTCCGACGACACACCGGTCAGGATGTGTCCGATGGAGGGCAATGCCTCCCGGCCGCAGGCAGAAGTTCTCGCTGTGCTTGATTCAGGCAACTTCATCACGTCTCTGAAGGCCACCTTTATCTGTAATGTGCAACGACTCTGCATGCATTTATTAAAAGGATGTTATTCTCTCTGTTGGCTTGACAGCTGTGTCTGCTAATGTCTCTCCCCCTGCGCACATTCACACATGAGGGATTAAAGAAACGACCGGAAGAGTGGCAGCCTCGGAGCTGGCGGTGCATCCCCTGCGTGTGCGTGACTCACCTTCACAGTGTGTGGCACGAGGTTACAGATTGCAATGAACATCCCGGGCCGCAGGGATTCTCCTGACAGATCCAGGTATGACAGCTTTGAATTCAGCCAATTGTCAGTTGTTGGCATGCTGGGGCCAATTTCTCAGAAACCTCATCTAAGAGTACTGGTATATATGCACGGTTTAATTATTCAGTCTGGTTTGACGGTTATATGATCTGATTGCTCTGAGCATCTGGTCAGATGAAGACTGAAATAATAAGCATTCTTAGGTTTCCACAACTTATCATGACTCATATATTTCAGGAAAAGTTAACTTGATCCTTTTTCTCTGTTATGCATATAGCGAGGAATTTGAAAACGGGTCTGTTATTTATTTTGTATCTCAGCTGGACTTTTGTGAATGGCTTGTCTTTTTGTATCATGGTCATTTTTTGTATCTGTTGCTTTAGTACACTTCTCATACTGTGACTACCACCATCAGGGCAATTTCTTTGTGTGGCGTTTGTCAATGTTTTGCAAGCATCTATTTCATCTTTCAGCTTTTGTGCAACATCCTACTTTGGCACATTCTGTATTATTCACTTTTTGTGGACAGAAATCAATTTAATCACAGTATAGTGGCACAGACATTGTTGTCAAACATGTTCTGTTGTCGAGCCGCATGGCGGGGGAAAGTGTATCATCCGCCTGCATTTCACAACAGACTGGAAAAGCTCATATCTTTAGAAATCCTGAATTCAGTAGCACAAGGATTGATTGCACAATTCACAGGCTCACAGACCTCAAGGTCTTAATTTCAAATGGCTGTCTAGCTTATTCAATTTTAACGTAATTTGATTTAAATATGATTTAATAATATAATAACCATGAATGTTTCTATGGTATTACTTTTCAATATTTCAATATTCAATATGTTTTGTGTGGGATTTGATGTATTCTGTTTGCTCCCTGACATAAGTAAACACATTTTATGTTGAACCAGGCATGCTGTAGAATAGGAATAAATCTGAAAGTAAGTTAATATAATTTTGAAGCACAAATGTCTTGGAATTGACCCTTATAGCCACGTTCTTCATCGTTTTATACTTTTCTTCAGTTGGATAGAGAAAGTTAGGTGGATGACAATGAGTGGGAAACATAAACAGGGATTAACGTTGTTCCAATCACTTACAAACGCGATTTGTCTGTCACTACAATCGGATCATTTCTCTAAACAAGGCTGCTGATACCTGGTACCAGCAACACATTCGCTCAGTTGTACCGGTTTTCAAAATCGAAACGGTACAGAGAGGGTGGAGTGAAGTCATTTTATCTCATCTGCTGTCTGAAAGAAGCATGTAATGTCTGTTGCTTTATATAAAGGAGAGCAAGTGCCTTCACCCGTCTTCACATCGCGAGGCAATTTATATTGCATTCATTAGAAAAGTGAGTGGAGGAGGGCACACGTTGACCCAATAATGTGCTGGTGTGATTGCTCCCCTGCCCTCTCCCTCTGCAGCACCCCCGGCCCCTGTTCACCCCGTGGCCCTCGGATTATAATGGGATTTTTAATTGATGATACAGGATATCCAACAGGGATTCTGTAGGTGAGACAGCAGACAGAATGTGAAGGGCATGAATATATAAATATATTCTTGACATAGTACAAAGCAACCTTTTTCATTACTTTAGCATAGTGGTACATTTTCTCTAATTTGTGGGGTGTTGTAATTTGCCCTTGATAAATACCTGCATTTTCCAAACCTAATCATTTATCAGTAGATGTGACCCAACGAAAAGTGCATAGTTGGTACAATCTCCTGGTTCAATCCAAACTATAGGCCCCTGTAATGACACATCCCAACTCAATCAGAAAGTCCATCAACCAGAAAAACTAAAAATCAGGGTGTGCATAATTAGTTTTGAAGGACATTTTTAGTGATAGTATTCATATCCCACTACAACAGGGTCCCAACAAACAGACATTTCGACCAACAATGTCCTCTGTCGAGAGTTTTGTCGAGACAATATTATATCATTTTATATTAAGTTTGTTATATGTGGCCAAAACCTGACTGGGACACATGGGCACTGAACATCTGTCTTTTCAATTAATAGGAGACAAATCTTCAGCTATACTCTCATCTGTGTGTAGTGTGGTTGTATTCAGGGATCAAATTTCCCGGCGGCACAGACGGCCATGGCCTCCAAAATGTATTTCTTGTGCCATTGGATTGAATGTAAAAAATATAATTCTCCCGGTTGGCTGCCAATGAAATCCACACTGCTCTGTCCAATCGCTGCTTTCAGTGCTGTTCTATTGTAGCTAACGTTAGCGTACTCAAATGTAATCTGTGAAATTATTTTCAGAGTTAACCCTCTGAGCAGCACGTTTATAATGCTCCGCCATGACTCAGGGAGGGACTGTTCTTGAACGTGCTTAAAATTCGATTCCTGCAGTTTATAATAATGTTCATCCCTGAAGGAAACAGGGGAAAGTATATCTATTTAACTTTATATATCTGAATTGAGTCGGTTTGTTATTTTGTGTGTTAAACAGTAACAGCATTGTATATTAAATAATAAATAACATTGAACATTGGGGGGGATAATCATGCAAAATAAATGTTTATTACAGTTAAATAACTATTATTTACATCTCCATTACCAGTTAATGAAGTGTTTCACCAACAAAGACAAGAAAGTTTGAAAGTAAGAATAAGTTTGTTTTTAGTTATATAAATATTTCAATTACAGCACAGGAAATGCTTGTTGTTTCTAGTTCCAATTAAGCACTTCAAAGTTAAATGTGTGTGCGTGAGAGAGAGAGAGAGACAGTACCGATTATTTTCAGTGGACTGTTACAATGTATATGAACTCGCTGCACTGAATACAGTATTATTGGAGTAAATTGTCCAATTTTTTAACAGGACATTCACTAACAAATAGAACATTAGATTTGAAATGATACAATGACTGTAGCCATGGTTAAAAAAATTTTTTATTAGTGCTTGTACTTTTTTGCCACTGTACACCAACCCCCAACCCTGACACACACACTCACACACGCACTCATATGGGTTGGTGGAAGAGTAGGAGGAGAGAGGGTAGTTTGAAGAGAAAGAGATTGGCTATGTCCACCAATTAGGAATTCTTAGCCACTTTGTCACTAGTTACTAAGGCATGAGCAGGACATACACAAGCTTTCTTAAATACTTATTTTACAGTAATTGCTAGTGTTGTTCTTAACAGAATAGTGTTTTATGGGTTCCGAAGCTATTTAGCTTAATGGCCTTAGTGCCCTAGCCGCTGGCCTTGGTGCCCTGGCAAATTGGGCATCTCCTTAAGTGGCCTTACCCCTAAAATCACTAAATTCTAAGCTTGGATGTATTATGAGACTGGAGGTTGAACTGATTATTTACTTTTCGGGTGATTTTACAAAGTCTATAAAGTCCTGGTATAGAAGAAGCTGAAAGTCAAAGTGCCTTGATGAATTGACTGCCAGCTAAGGACTTGGCAGGGTGAGCTGCCAAAAAGACTTACAAGCACAGTAAAGGAGGGATATAGGATGTAAAACAAAGTCATTAACATAGTAAATATCAATAATAATAATAATAATAATAATAATAATAATAATAATAATGAGACATAAACCCTCCAGATCTAGAAGTATTTTTATGGAAGTTCTCCATTTTTTTTTTTAAGAAGTAAACAAATTCCAAGCAAGGTTATAAAAGTAGCATTGAGGCACTAAGGTGACTACTGCAGATATTGGCAGAAAGGTGCAGAGTGAATCTAGCTATCTGTATGTCCTCCAAGTGTTACTATCTGAGCTACAGGAGTTGCCAACAGGGAGGCGTCAAAAATGTTTAATGGGCTTTGTAGATTAGTTTGGTCACAGCACATTAACAAGCCCCCAAACATCTGCCAGTGGTCCAGTGTTCACTACAATGGCACCAGGTTTCCAGAAACACTGCAAGAAACACATCCAGGAATACAAAAACATATTGACTGTACTGTATGGGCCAAAGATGTCAGGAGTTGAAGTATGGGGTGGATGCTGTCAGTATTTGTGTCAATGAGTAACTCTGCTCATGTAGACATGGAGAACATATCTACTCATCTTGTTTTTAGACAGTTTCGTCCGAAACAAATACGTTAATAAAAAATGTCTTAAAAGATATACAATTTTTACAATCTTATAAATACAACAAGCAACTGTATATAATAACTTAACACGTTTTTGGGGGTGGTGAAGAGATACGCTACTTAAATATGTGAATATGATCGTCTTCAGTAGATTTTTGGATATTTATGACAATATGAAGATGGATCAACGGTGACTTTTCTTTATGGGCAACATGTGCTGGAAAGCAAGGCTTTGCAAACCTGGTCCTGGAGGAATTTCATTTCTTCTGGGTTTTGTTGCTAGTGAACTCTCAAATTGCTCAACTGACACTTAAATTTGCTTTACCAGCAAACAAAACAAAAAACCGCTGAACACAATTAAAAAGGTTGTTTCAGCACATTAATTATTTGATGAAGGTGCTAATTAGAGAAGATAAGCGACTGAGCATAAACCAGAAGACACCGGGGCTTTCCAGGACTATGGGAGAAACATCTGCAGTGGACACCCTCACTGATCAAATCATTTTCGATTGACTTCACTGATCGCCATATTCAAGGAAATCCATCCATACTCATCAACTCGATTATAACATACATGTCTGTAATTAACATGTCAATTTTCAAAAAACATTCAAAACCAACAAAAAAATACAACAACACTTTCCAAAAGGCAGTTGTCAGACAGAAAGCAGTTGTATGTCATATGGTCAGTCCTTGCTTTTCTCTTCATTCCTCTCATTTAGCTTTTGCTCGCCTATACACACTCCTCGTGTTTCCCCTCTTTGCCTCGACTGTCGTCTGTGGTCAGTTTTTATGATGGTATGGGATGCAGGACTGTTCGTCAGGGAAGATGCAGGAAACGTAGGGTCCTAAAGTACCTCTCTTCATGTACTACACCCTGTATGCTAAAAATATGGAAACAAGACACTTAATTGTGCGTTGGGCAAACACGTGTGGCCAGTACAGCCTGTATGCACTGTGGCATCGAGTCTACCAGCGTCTGGAGATCTGCAGGATGGAAGCATGAGGTGGAGAATGCGGTGTCATGTGTCAATCCAGAGTATCCCAGACTGAGAAGGCCATGGCATATGGATCACATCAGTGTCCTGCTCTTCAAACCATTGGGCGACCACACGTGCTCTGTGGGTGGGGGCATCGTCATCCAGGAAGACACCCCTTCCTGGCAGGAAAGAAAAGCTGCAACACGGGGTGAAGATGTTCAGTACATACCATTATGTAGGGATTAGCATTGACCCTGTCTTCTGAGGGAATGAGGCAAAGCATGTCAGTGAAATGAGCACTTCAACAATACGGACCCACCAGAACCCTTCACTGTTGAACCAATCTCTCAGGGTTTCAGCGTTGCTTTAGGTCGGCACCACATTGTGTACTTTTCATACATCTTGTAAGTCTTCTCTTACTCATAAATCATTAAGTTCTTCTTATGTGCTGTATACGTGCTGAGAATGGTCTATTTTTATCATACAATTGACAAGATCTTATAATTGCGCAGCACAAACTGAAATGAAAAATCTGGTACACACCGCAACCTGACACTTTACTCATTATTATGCATATTTATGCAAATTAACATGGCCATGTTGAGCAACTCGGCTTGTATTATGTCATCAGCTATATGAAGAGACGGAAAACAAAAATATTTCAACTATTTCTTTAATCTTGTCAAATTGCTATTAGCTATTATATTGTAACATTCTTCTTGCAATAAATAAGGTATATTATTGTACAGATGTAACACAATCTACCCTTTTTATATTGTGAGGTATTTTGAGGTAAAATCATCAAAAAGCAAACAAAGATTAAGAATGATGGGAGTGAACTAACTTACTCTGAACACAAGTGACTCTCCTGTTTAAAATAATTTTGTCAATGTCGAACTTCACAGTTAGCTGGTACGTACAACACAATTGCCGTTTATTTTTATGTTCTTGTGGAGTGAAAAAAGACAGCTTGTCTAGCCATCAGAAATATGTCTTCTCAGGATGACACATACCTGCCCGTCTAGCTGAGAGACACACATCCTGTCTGCATAATGGAAGAGATGCCGATGCCTGTTCATCTGATTCTCGTTATTTGGAAGAAGTCTCTTGAGGTAATCTGCCCCACAATGCAACAGATCAAGGTATGAACAACTGCTACATCTGGGTTAGTCAGGTCTGCATTGTTTATAAGCCACAGGTCACAGCTGAGCTGAGGTTTCTCAGGGTCTTTCTAGACTGGAAGCCATGGTCGTGTGTCAGGTAATGCAATTGAAGGCATTGTGTTACAATCTGGTGATGCTGAACAAGATCGATGCTGTATTTCATTCAACAATAGACATTGTTTCTATTATGGATCTGTACCTTCTGTTCTTCTGTTCACATACTTTCAAAATTAAAAAAAATAAAAATACGAATGTGTAATTTATCCAGCTGCACTGCACAGAAGGTACTATTTGAGTCATGAATATTTACTCTACTCCTTCCTCATTTTATCATACCACAAGAATGTTAAAATGTTAATGTTACAATTTGAATTACACAGTTTACATTACATGCATAGGAATAGGAAGGATTCTCTAAGCAGGCCTTGGGATATCACGTTTTTATTATTTATTTTTCCTAAGAAGCAAAGAGGTGACTAATAAATCTTCAGTTACTTCAGTTACAGATAGTTGTATTTCATTATAAGAATATCTAACAATACATATTTGCTGCACTCTTTTCATTGATTGTGTTTGTACCTTGTTATTACACTCACACTACTAAGAAGCAATTTCCCGTTTTGTATTGATCACTTCAAGGCCTGTTATTAAAATCTAAACTTCATAGCATGTGTCTTGATTTGTTTGAACTGTTTAAGTCCCCCTGCCTGCCAATGAAACCGTCATAGGCCTGCTTCCTTCCCTGCTGGTTCCTTAAAAGTTGTATTTGTCTGTAATGTTTGTCTTGCACTTTGTTTTGCACTTATGTTGTAAGTCACCCTGGATAAGGGCGTCTGCCAAGAAATAAAAAGAATAAATAATAATAATAATGTTTTGCCCTGGTCATTCAGTGAAGTATTTATCAGTATTCCTTTAGGTTCGAATGAATATTAATTCAATATATTCAACTATCCATTGGCACATCTGTTACAGAAATGCAACCAAACATGCTTTACATCATAAAGTCATGAAGCTATTCTTTTTCTATGTAATGTCTATACATAATTACTGAAGAACTACTTATAAAGACCCTGCTTTATTTGCATCTGGGTTTGGAGACCTTGTTTGACACCAAAAGGCAACAGAACATTTTCAGCTGAAGAATACATGCAGGCATGGAGCTTCACAGCTCACAAAGACACCCAGTGATCTGTCAAAATCATGATGAGGTTAATATAACAATGCACGCACTGAACAGTCACACCTGGTTATTTCCAAACTGTGTAGATTAAATATGAGCAAAAGCACAACCTGTTCAGGTCACTAATGTTGATTTTCTCCCCTCAGTTCAGTCATTCATTTAATGGAATGCAAACATGGCATTAAAGATTGATCAGCCCGCCACAGGGCCGAGTGCAGAGAAGAACGCACAAAGTCATACACCATTATCTGTTTGTGTGACGTGTCTTGCAATTTGTCAGTGTAGGTGAAATTTCCTAGATGCCAAGTTACAGACAGAAAATACAATGTGCGTGTTCTAAATGTGTATATGATACATTTGTGCTATAATTATAGTGTAGTGATAATTATGTATATTGAAATGATGTAATGTTCAGAAACAAACATTTTTAAAAAGACCTTGAGTGATGTCACTTGTTGTCCTTGAGATCCACAGTCTGGCACTTTTTCCCCCCGGTTATCTATAACTCCTCGAGTAAAATGTAAAAACAGATAAGAACAACAGAAACTTCTGTCATCCCGAAGGACAATAATGCTTCAATATAATTCAATATCACCTTTGCCTGCCACACAGAAGATTACCAATCTCTCCACACTCTGTTTTTAGTTTCACTTTCTCTTATCGTTTCTGTAGCCACTGTCTGTACACACAGACAAGGTCTTCCTGACTAGCACTGAGACACAATACACCTTGACCAGGGCTCATATTAAGTGAAAGGTCTGGCCATTTCAGTGAATTTCAATGGTTTACAATAAGGGGGATCGCTCTAAAAACAAATGTTTGGACTGTCTTTTAAAACTGTGGTTCTTTGCCTTTGGTAGACACTCTCTCTTCCTAATTCTTGAACAGCTGATGTGTGGACGGTGGTTCTCATTGGTCATCAGTGCTGTGTTGCTTTTCCAATGAGCAAGGAGAGATTTCTGCTTCACCTGAAACATCTAACGAGCAATTACACTTCTGGGAAGACCCCCGTCCCGCCAACATTTGTTAATAAACAACTACGAAATTCTAACGCTTATCGAGTGCAAACTCTCGCCGTGGTGCTTGACAAACATAATTAAAAGCAATCAAGATGCAATCAGGAAAAAAAAGAAATGTGATCTGAGTCTTGGAGGCTCTTCTGAAAACATGTGCAAGATTTAATCACACTAATGGATTTCAACATTCTCATATGTGGGGGGAGAGGACTGTATTCAATCCAGAGAAGACACGGCAGGGAAATGCAGCTTTACACTGCACTATAATGGGCACAATTACTAACATGTGAATTCATAAATACCACAGGAACAACACCTGTGCATCACCTGACATCTGATACTGATCACATGTATGAGCCTGACCTCAACACAAGTAGCCTGGAATGCTATCCCTAACCCTGACACACAAGTGGTTATTATGTGTCCACCTGCTTTATTCACAGATCAAATCATTAGGAATTTGCACCAATTCTGAAGTGTGATATTCTGGATATTATCAGTCTCAGACACAGACAGTGACCCTATCAAGAGTATAGCTCCAGACTGGACTCCATTTTGTCTTTGGAATATGTATTTTCCTTGTGTCAGAAAACATTTTATTCAGGGCATTTAGGGTAGGCGAGAGGTGACACATCAGTTTTGAAAAAGGATGGCTTTCAAGGAGATCTGTTTGAAGAATTCACAATTGATGGGAAAATACAAAGGGAATGGGAGGCATTCATGAATACAAATAAATTCATGGTGATGTGTGTGGATGTGGTGACTTGGCATGAGTTCTGTTTCTTCAGATCTTATAGATTTTTTAGTGTGTAACACTCTTGCATGCTTTTTGAATCATTTCAGAAACACAAACTTGAATATGAAGCACATTACTTTGATATTGATTTAAAACAAGTTGAAGTTTCTTCATGAGGCTGTGCATAAGGAAGTGCACATGTGACAAGACTTCTGGAGATCAGGGTTTTCTGGGAAGTACAGTTCTTCTTAGACATGTGGCATAGTTTAAGTATTTCATAGTGGCCAAAGTGCCTCATTGTGAAGTCTGAGTGGACCTTTAAAGACTTGTTTACTTCGTTTTTCTGAATGCTGGAACCTGAAGTGCGTTTTTGTAAAATTATACCTTTTTTGAAAAAAGTTGCCCATGCAAAAAGCGTTTGACGGGATTCCATGGCATGGCTGGTTATTACTGTGGTGGTGTATTTGCCAGGATTATATAAATATGGGAAACCTGTTACTGCAGGTTGTAAATGCAGGGGTCAGATCTCCACCAGGTGGCGTAGTTAGCTACAGAAAAGCTTAACTATCTAAGTGGCATCAAGCAAACAATTTCAAGTAACCTTGTGCTGTTATTTAGGCAAATGTGGTGTTCATACTCGGCTGAGCACAGAGAGCACAGTCCTCGTTTATTAATTAACAGTTACCTGGAAAAGTAAAATAAAGTGTAAATCAATTAAATCATTAAGGGTTCAAGTGGAATGAAAACTAGAATACCCTGTGGCTCTCCTGGACTGGAAGTCATTGTCGCTGATTGAGTAATAGATCCAATCAAACCTTCAACCCACTTACCAAACAAGTTCCACTTGATGGCAGCTTTGTTTTCCAGAGGCTTAGATGTCATCACTAAGATAGGTCATGGTGTCCCCCTCCAGGACATGTAAGTTTCCTATAATGCCAAATTGCAAATGATTGGATGATTGTTGGATTGTTGGTCAAAAATATCTGGTCTTTATTATTTCACTTGTATGTTGCATCCTTAAACCAAGTCTGCTATATTCCTGAGAACTGGTCTTTTCAGTTGACTGTTTAATGATGATGGAACCATGTTGAGAAAGAAAATAAGCAAGTAACAGATTATGAGATGAAACAGACAAGTCGTTTGCCTAAAGGTAATGACTGCAAACCCTGGATATCTCTTGCTGAAGGCAGGGCGACTACAGTTCCTCCACAGGGAGAGGATTATCTTGGCCTGCTTTTGTTGGACGTCCAGGTGTGCAGTGTGCCGTCTGTTTCCAGAAGGGTAGAAACACTGGCATCTATCTCTACAGCTGAGTTGGCAGTGACAGGAGATGTCACTTTAATTAGCTGGCACATTTGCACGGATGCACATGATTTGCTTTGTATCCGAATGCCATCATACTGTGTTGCTGTTTTGTGGAAGTGCCAATGTCAGTTGTCCATTGTCAACAACCCCATAACGTCCCTGTGAAGACCCTCAATCCTACAGGTTTCTTCAAATCACCACACGTCTCTGTCAGAGAAGCCCATGAGTGAAAATGAAAGGTCCCTAAAATGGATAATGGAGGATATAATGGTTTGCATAAAATTACTTGTATGCAAACTCTAAGAAAAGCCAGAATAGTGCAGGAGAGGTGTGCAACTTGCTTATTAAGATTACCCAAAGCACTTTATTTTGCTCAGATATGATCTCTTATATCTGTATATTTCATTTTGAGATGTGAATAAACTACACAAAAAGACATTAACACCCAAGAGGCTGATAACATTACCAGATTAATTAATCTACCTACTTCTTTTTAATTTAATCATATCATGTTCCAATAATCCTCTCAATCTTTTAATAAAGTTATGTGTATTAAATACCTTATCTACAATGTTTATTTTACAACTATGTAGGGCATAAGAAAGGTAAGTTTATTTTGAGATTTAGGCCTCTTTTCCCTTTTTTAAAACTTCCTTCAATTTTGTTTTATGGCAATTTTGCCCGAGGGCCCCGTGAAATCAGACATCACACAGTTCAAAAGAGTTTTCACACAATGTCACTTTGCTGGAAAATACCTAATTAAATATTCATGTTTCCAGTTTGCCTCTTAATGCACATAATTAACTGCACTCTTATGTTATGGTTTAGAAGCAAATGTCATACCTTCAAAGTTAAAAGCAGGCTGGGAGATCTACATGACTTTGACGCAGGTGGTGGCGGTTTCGGCAGTCAGCTTGGTTGCCTCAAGGAAGTGAGGAAAATGTGAGCTTCAGTAAAGTGAACAAGAACACACATCAGGCAGTAATTGTACAGACATTTGGGACCTCCTATCACTACCACCAAAGCTCAAACAAGCAAGAAGTTGGAGGAGGAGGAGGAGGAGAGGAGGAGATGAAAACACACAATATCATCTGGATATTTCACGTGGAGACTATAGGCTTCATTACAGGTTAATGCACATTCTAACAAAAGTTTAAAAAAAGTCTTAAATCAAAACATTAGCATCATGATTGCTGTTGAAGAAAGGAATACCCATCCTCTTCTGCAGAGGGAGGAGGAGAGAGAGAGAGAGAGAGAGAGAGAGAGAGAGGGGGAGGGGGAGGGGGAGGGAGAGGGAGATCTGGAAAGCAGGTCACACGTTCATATACATTTGAAATTCAGAATGTGGAAAAGGTTATGCAATCACAGAATATCCCATTCCCTGCACTATCCCATATGTTTTCTCTACCTGAATATCTACCCCTTGTTCAGTTAACAACAACCACTGACCTGCGAATGACGGCCACTCGGTCACTGTGCCTGACGTTCGCTTTAAAAATAAATAAATAAACAAATTCGCAGATCCATCTGTGCCATTGTTTCATCGTTGCATTTGAAACGTAGGAGTGAACGCCCACACTCGGGGTAGGACTTCAGTTCTGAGCAGAGAGGAGTCTTGTTATCTTCCTCGATGAAAAGCCCAGCGAGGCGCTTATCTGAGGGAAGAGAGAAACAGATGTGAGAGAGAGAAGAGGCAAGGTGGGCGGGCAGGAGTGAACCCTGAAAACCAACGGGCGAACGGTCTTCAGGATGAAAGAGCGAGCGAGCACCCACCTCCAGCACACATTGCTGCGGAGATCTGACACGGCTCTTGTGCACACAGTTGTGCCCATGAAAATTTACACTGTGAGCTTATCAGAGGCAATTTAGCCACCTCCTTTATTGGCTGGTAATTTCTTGTTATGGAGGTGGGTGTGTAGGCCCGTATAATAGTGTGCCTGAGCAACCAAGCGATTAAAAATGTCAGATTTTCTCCAATGTGTGTGTGTGTGTTTGTTAATTTTTACAAGTCCTTTATACACAACAGGATTGTTCTTCTTGATTAATTCCATGTATGGCTATGGCTATCCCTAGAACCCCCTCAAAATACAAAATGTTAAACTTTTTTATTTGGAGAAATACATACATACATACATAAAACCCACTGCAAAGAGAAATACACTAATATGCCTTTAAAAAACAAATCTCTGCTGGAACAGTCTCTCAGATTTCAGATAGTCTCTCAGATTTAAGCCCCCCAACCCCCATGGGAAGACATTCCAAGCGTGGGCGCAAAAGTGATAATGGGCTTTTTATAAAAAAATAAAAATTACAGATGCATTCATGTCAGCTCGCTCACGTTAAGAGGGTGTTTGCACATGCATGGCACTGGAAGTCTCACCCACACACTGGAGCTAAATCCGTCCGACGTGCTCCACACCAGGTAAGCCCCAGTGTGTGGGAGAACAGCTTCTGCTCTCAACAACACGTCTCGCCTGGGGACCTGATGAGAAAACCCGCTTTAATCTCGACCAGCCCCGACAGGCCGAGAAGCAGGGGGAACGGTCATTTGAGACACATCCTGTCCACGCTGACAGAGACGAGAAGAGGCAAAGGCAAAGAAAGTCCTCTGGACAGCAGCGTCCACACAGTCTATTCCACCAAGATTATTATTTGTGTGAGTGGCCAATCAGCTGTTTCAGTGTCCTGGGAGTGATCTGACCTGACGGGGGTCTCTGGGTCCTCCATTCCCATCACAACAACACAATCAGCTGTTCATTCAGTCTCCTTCATAATCATTTATGTACAGAACTGAACTGAAAGTAATTAAAATGTGCTTCATTAGAACAGATCAGAAGAGGCCGAAAGTGCCCTTAAATCATATTCAAAAAAAAAATATATGATAGAAAGATGCTGTTGAATGCAGCTACTAACGGGAATGTGAAGAGAGTATACGTTCTTGTCATTAAAAAGTGAGAACCAAATGGGGGCGCGGGTGGGGGTGGTTTTTGGGGTCAACATCTGTAGAATGCCCTTCATTTTTAGCATTTATTCAAAACTTCACTGTTTTGCATAGTATATATTTGCCTGCTGTTTATTTAGATGGTTAATGAGACATAAATAAGTTATATTCATTGAGTAAAAAGGCGAACATATGTCTGATTTATTCATGGACTGTGAATAAGGTGTTTGTTTGTTCTTTTGTCTTTCTGGTATCGGCGTCAGTTTATCTTCTTACAGAACATCTGCAGAATTAACTCATGTCTATGTGTCCCAGAAAGATCAATCACATGTTAAACAAAAGCAAAAAAAGCAAAACATAAATAGAGCCGTTGTAAAGAAGAAACTGCTGCCAGTACAATAGCGTATTATTGGGGATTCAAACTCCCCACCAGCATGGCCTCCATACACTTATGCATTCCAGTACATCTGCCATTGAACCTGTTCTGCACATCTGAGTTCTCAGCCCTGCATCATTGACTCGGATTCACAAGCTGTCACAAATATAAGTCTTTGAACCTTAACCAGAGACACTGTGTTCAAAGCATTTGAATACTTTGAAACCTTGTGTCTATTTTGTTTTCTTTCTCTTACCTAGATGATACACATGCCCCTGGTTATCCTCCACCTTCCACAGATGATCACTTACTTGGTTTGTTCTTCCTACTTATATATACATTTCTGTTAAGTGCATTTCTGTATTAGTGTGACACCTAGCCACTAAGGCCAAGGTAACACCAACTAAGAACTAGGGGAGCAAACTAACCCAGGTACACAAGTTATCTATATACATTTTTCACACACCCTCACAGACTCTTTTAAAGTTGGTTGTCACTTTCCCTTCAATGAAACCCAAGACACGGCTGTGATAGAAACATGTAACCCTTGGTTTCAGTTCAGATCATGGCTGTACCAAGAAAGGGGGATGACTGAAGACCCAGCTCTGCTCTCTCAGGAAATGATCATATCACACCAGACGCCGAAACCGAATGTCAGTGAGACGGAGGGAGGGATTGCATGGACTCCAGCTGTGGGCTTCAGTCTGCACTTACACAGACCACATACACATAGACAGGTCGGCCGTCCAGCTGTAAACGACAGGTTAACAGGAATATCTGATAAAGAAACAGCAGTAATGCACTTCCTGTTTCAACTCTCTTCTGCAAAATAGCATTCGAACGGATGGTCTCACTACAACCAAAACCGTTGCCATGCAACTCACAAAACAAAAAGGGTCAATATTCTCCTTTCCCGTTCTTCTCGATGTAACCGCAGCCGTTCCGCTATCACACTGAGATCGCAGTGCACCCCCAACCTCCTCCTCTCTCTGCGACACTGCATATAGAAACAGAGAAATTAGCTGCCAGTTCTCAAATACACACATGGGAAGCATCTACAGACAGAGACGTGTACAGCGTGTGTTTCAAATAAAGCAACATCCAGATTAGAAGGGTAAACTCCTGATCACTAGCAGCATGTCATATAAATACAAAGTGCCATCAATCCTACATAATTCTACATACACAATTGTTATATTAGAAAAACCATCAGCTCCTATTAATCTCAAAATAATGACCTAATACCCCTGCAGATTGTTTTGTTTGGTGTTAAGGAGTTGTTTCTTTTTAAACATTTAAGGGGCACTAACACAGTCCCTACAATGATTGGGTTATATGTAGGCCTACTCACATGTTAGTAGAAGAGTAAACATAGAGTATCTGTGTCTTTCCCATCCCGTTCAATCATTTAAGTCACTTTTAACCATCATCAGAATCACGGCTGCTATGAAGGTTCAACTTTAAAGTTTGAAGTAATAGAACGGAACAAAAAAATCACAGATACTTTACTTTACACTCTTTCTAACATGAGTACATTTAAAACCAATCATCTTAGGAACTGTGATACCTCCCCTTTAATCTAAAAATGTCTAGCTCTAACTTTTTAATTTGACTGTAATACATTTTACATTGTCATTTTACCCTTGTTAAATTGTATGAAAAATGTGATAAGACAATGATAAAATGCTCAGAAAAGATTCATAATAACTCTTTTTTTGATTATTTTCAAAAGCAGACCTTAAAAGACTGGAAAAAACAGGAAGTAAAGTAGAAAGTAGTGACATTAAAATACAATTATTATTACACACACATTTGAACAATTGTGTAATGTGTGTTGAAGTTTTTCACCACGTAAATATGGTCGAGCAAAGAAAGTCTTCCATTTGGAGCCAAACTCTCTTTAAAAATGATTGAACCCAAAAGCAAAATATTGTTTTGATCTCACTGCTGTTGTTCTCTGTATACATACAACTTCTATAGAGGAGAAATAATTAAATTGGACAGTTTAATTTAGAGCAGTCACACCACAAACTCAATATGTCCAATGAAACCTGAAATATCTCATTGTTAAAAAATAATACTGGGCTATGATTGCATTCCCAGCCTCTGATGCCAACAAACTGCTATGGCTGAAGTGTAACAGCATGCCATAGTGGTAAATGAATCTCTTACTGCTCTGAGAACCAGGAAGACACTTGTATTCGTTTTCTATTGTACACAATATATCATCTTGAGTCTTCTTTAAATCAATGCAGCTGGACTAGTCAGCGGAGTGGTCCAGGAGGTCGCACTATCATTTATCATAAACCTATTTTTGACTGGACAAGTGCATGTGATATTTAAAACACAAAAAGTAATTATTTCCATCTTTTTGTTTCCCCCATATCTCCCGAGTGTTTGGAATCATGGAGAAAAGAAAGTTCTCCAAAAGCGTTGAATAAATGGAAGCTAGAAACATTTTACGACACCAAAGCTTTCATCCGGAGCAGAAGGGTGGGAAGATTGTGATATTGTGATGATTTATTAAGCTTGTGTGCTACACTTTTTATTTATCAGCGAACATAACATTTTAATTGTATATCAAAATAAAAGTAATTAGGCAGATAATGAATCCCAGCAGCTCATTTATGGCCATAAGATAGGCTGGGTTAAAAAAGACTTCTCTGCTGAAGTATTTATAGCGCTCAGAAAGGCTGTAAAGATGTCATTACTCTAACTTTGTACTTTAAGACTCCCTTTACACTTTACAGAATGATAATTATGATAATCAATTAGAGCAGTAATCTTCATTTAAATAAAGCCTCTGACTTCCTCACAATTCATCAAGCAGCTACTGGAGCCCAGCATGACTCAGTTTTCTAAAAACAAATCATTGTTAATGTGTACAGATCTACAAGATTATTAGATGGGTTTCTCTCTACTGGATACGAATGTGCCGCTCGGAGACTAGAATCTCTCTTACTCATCATTCCTAGGTAATAAAGCACAGTGATTACTTAGTTGTCTGTTGAACAATATAAAGTGGCTGTCGTGGCTTCGTGGGATTTGTCTGACTCATGTGTTGTGCATGTGTGGCTTTTCCTCTCAAGATTGAAGAAAAGCTCAGGTGTGACACCGTGCAAACCTCCCCTTGACCTTTATCGCCAGTATTTGTGTATTCTCAATGAGCTCGTGTTTACAACGCGACGAAAAGCCGGCCACATTGTTTTCACCATCGCCCTATTGTTCTGAAGAAGGTTAAGTCACAATCATTTTGATATCAAGTCAGCTTTCACGCAAGACGCACGAACATGTCCCCCGAGGCACATTGCTGAGTCCTTCTCATTGCAGCACTGTGGAGTTGTGGTTAGGACCCTGAAGACTCATAACCAGAAGGGGTTCAAATCCTGGGTGGGGTTGTACCTTTGAGCAAGGTACTTCACTTAGATTAGTTATACTTAGCTGTATAACTGGGTACAAATGTAAGTCACCCTGGATAAGAGTGTCTGCTAAATGACATGTAATTGCCAGAAACATCCTCTCCTCTTTGGACTGTGAGCCCGGAAAGCCTACAAGTCCATCAATCACACTAATGGCAGAGTTTGATGCAGATGCAAAAGCTAGCATCCTGAATTCACAGATGCCTGAGAAGGAACAGGAGTTACTCGTATGGGGGGAATTCATTTTTCCCAGCTGGCTTCCACCTACAGTTAGGTCCATACATATTTTTCATCTTTAATTTGAGGGTAGTTGCAACCAAATTTGGTGAACGGTGTATGAATTACACCAATTTTTATATGTGGTCCCCTCAAGTTAATGGCTCAAAAGTATTTGGACAAACTAAAATAATCATTAATTAAATTGTGAGTTTCAATAATTGTTCTTGGGGCGTTTTGCCCTCAGTTTTGCCTTAGACCAATCAGAGATAGCAAAAACATTAGGTGTGGCCAAATCAACTATTTGGTACATTCTTAAAAAGAAAGAACTGCTATCTCTGAATGGTTTGTTTTGATTTGGGACTCCTGGCCAAAGTTGGCTCATACACCGGATTTGGATCCACCTTGGCCAGCCAGTAGGACACACCCTTTACCCCTGATTGACCAGAATTGCCACTGAGGAGAACTATCTTTGACCGGCCTAAATACTTATCTTCAGACTGAAAATAAAGTAAAGAAAGAAAGAAAGGCAGTCCATTAAATCCTCATCAGGTTGTTTAGAAGAGACGAGCTGAGTGCTTTTTATTTCATTAAAGGGCCTTGTGATTACCCGTTGTAACGTAGCACTGTGTTGCGATCAATTCTGTTCAGTCTGGTCACTTCATGATCAGGAGTTAGGGAGCACTGTTTTTATTTTTTGCAGTTTATTTCTGCCTTATTTGTTTCCACTCACCGCTCGAGGGTTTGGAAGTTAAACACCTGCTACAGCTTTAAGTAAGTCTCTCTAAATGTGAGTGCAAATATTCTCTGAGGAAAGCGAGCAAATGCTGGGATTCTGTAGGTAATATAACTAATTCACACTGACTGAACACAGGCCAGCAAATCTTCACCCAAAACTGCAGATTTTAAAAGAAATTTGCATTTATATTTCTCATTTGTCATATTCATCAATTTAGTTTTTATTAAATCAAATAGCTGCCTATTCATCTTGCATTTTGCAATCAAACTATTCAAATTGCATGCATTGTTGTTGGGGTGTTATTTGTTGTTACTTTTTTTGCACTCTTTGTTGGTTTCTGTGTTTGTTATAAGTTTTTTTATCAGTAATAACTGTGTTTTCCTAAACTCCTATTACTGGGATATGTCTGAACAATGTGTTTCCTGTAGGTTAGCCCTTCAGTAGAAAACTTGACAGAGGGGGACTTCTTATTCAAGTAATTGGTTGAGTTGAGCCATTTAGATCTGATGTGAACAAAACAAAAAAACAGAAAACGCTGCACAATCCTGAGGTTTCTTGTTTTGGCTCTTCAATAGAAGTCCTATCCAGTAGAGCACATACATTTTTAACCACAGTTCCGCTCATTCATCTTTGTACTTTTAGACAGATTATAGAAATTGCATCCTTCGTCCTGTGTTAGCAAATTGATGGCATCTCTTCAAGGAACCCAAAGAGTAATTTTCAACATTTTGACTGGGGAAGCTTAAGTCCTAAAGGCAGGTCATCTTTGGTTTGAACTGCTTCCAGTGAGATGTTAAAGTCTGAAGAGAACCCTTTGTACAGCACATTAAATATACTGTATAGAGTTGCACTAAAATACATTTTACTATTTTTTAAATTGATTCCAACATTCAAAGTATATCAAAACTAAACTGGGAACATGACTTTACAGATTTAATCAAACAAAAAAGATGTATTGCTTGGAATGGCACCAGCCCCTTATATGGAAAATACCAGTTACACATAAAGGAGCAATATGTCTCTTTGAATTATTTTCTCTGTGATATTACTTTTAATACCATTTAATTCAATAAAATCCTTACCAACCAAGTGGAGCCTTTTGTTGAATCCAATCAAGTTCTCGGTCAAATGTAATAATTAAATCTAGGAGGTTTGGAGGACAAATATAAAAGTGGCTTTTAAGTTCACAGTAGAGCATGTAGGGTATTTTTAAAAGCAGTTTCCAAGGCGATCCGACACTCGTAAATAAAGTGTTTGAGAACGCCGAGAATGCAGGGCGGCTGCTAAGGAATAAAGTTCTCCTTAAAGAGCTTCAGAGTGAATAAGCCCACATGTCGTCCTCGAAACTGGAGAAAAAGCCCCATTCCTAAAGACTTCTGGATCATATAGACAAACATACAATGATTAAGATCAATTATGAATCGTGTATCGCTGTCTATAACAGAAGCATGGACAAAAAAGTGGCAAAAACACAAAGCTAAGCTGATGTAACGATGGCAAGAAAACAGGAAGCTGGTGATTAATTGTGCTCTGAGTTTCCTCTGCTTTCCTCAGCTTGTTGATATTCACCAGGTAGACAGCAATCAGCCGTCGAAGGCAATTTCTACAACACTGCCACTTGCATGTTAAACATTTATTTGGTCAAGACAAAAACACTCGTATTCCTTCATCAAGACCATGAATGTAACAGGACTGAAATTGGCATTTTTCCACCTCGTGTTGAATGAGGTCTATTTTAATATTTATTTTCTTTTAAACTAAATACAACTGAGAAAGGAGGAACAAGCATTACTATTAGATTATTTTCTTCTAGTAATTATTATTATCATGCATCCATATGAAATAACTGCTTCATGCAGTCCACCCTATGTTGAGGCAGGGCCTCAGCAGACAGACAGGCAGGGCGCACTCTGGGATAGACACCAGACCGTCACAGTACACGCCACATGCCACACGCCACATGCACACGCCAACAGGGTCATTTAGAGGAGCCAGTCACCATAGCAGCATGTCTTTGGGATGTGGGAGGAAAACCACAAAGACACGGGGAGAACATGCGAGCAGCACACAGGCACACACCCAGGCCAGCAGAGACTAGCTCCTAGCAGTACTGATCACTGTGCCACTGTACTGCCGAGGAGTAATGTAGTAGTAGAGGTGGTGGTAGTAGTAGTAGGAGAAGTGGTAGTAGAGGTGGCAGTAGTAGCAGTAGCGGTAGTATTAGTAGTAATGTGCTCAGTGGAGAAATGTTCTACAGAAAAGAATAAGGACAGAATAAAAATTCAGTCAGTTCACTGAGAGTTCTTTGAAGAAATGTATGAAATTTTGGGTATGAAGGTGAGAACCGATCCTTCAAGCATCTTCCTAGTTTCTTCACTGGGTGCTGCAACATCAGAAGATGACCAACAAGAAACAAAACATGTGGGAAGAACAAAACATCTTGGAAGAGAGAACTATTGATGCAATCAACAATCTTGCTAAAGCCATCAACAGATTAGCTGACCATAAAGAATAAAATATCTAAAAACAAGAAGCTTGTATTACGTTCCATTAAAAAACAGTATTCTAGAATGAAGCCATCAGAGGAAAATCAAAAAATGTCAGATTTGTTCAAAATCGCATGCATGTTTTATCAGTTCATTTCCTCAGCGTTCAAGCAGTGACCTTTCATATCTATGAAGAACAACTATCAAAAATAATTATCACAGGCAAAAGAATGGCATCCCATTTCTGCACAGCTACACCACAGTGTTGGTTTTGTCCAACAGTGTCATCCTCTTCAATTTCAGCACATTCTACAGGTTCTTCATGTTGTTCAATGCCTATGTTAAGCAGGACACATGCTGCTGCATTGGTTAGGCTAAATTTATGCACAGATTTACAAAAACAGGCTAATTTAAAATAACTGAAAATACAGTCGTCACTAATATTAAACTAGTGCTTACATTTTGTCTGTATTAATATACACACAGATTCACCTGAACTAAAGTTTGTGTGAAAATATGAAATGGCTCAGTGTGAAATGGCTTTTGAAATCCATCTTGGAGTACTGATGCACAATCTGTAACATCACCATGTCTTTTCCCCCTTCATAATTTCAATACCATAATTGTGAGTTGGGCTCCTTGAATGTGAGGCCAACGAAAAGCCTAGATGCTACATGATTGTAACAGCATAAACTGCTACATTAAAGTATTTCACTGATACATAATAATTCATACTCAATAATAATGTATTCAAAAAGTACTTGTCAAATGCAGACAAAGTATGTTCAGATATGTAAAATTCTAGTTCTTATGATTATCAATCTTGATCTTGAAGCTCGGTTACCAGGGCAGATGAGCTAAATTATAAACACACTGCCTTGACAGATATCCAAGCAGCCCAATCAGTATTAATTCAAAACATATTGCCAAGCTGCCAACCCGAAGAGGATGCTTAGACTAAGTGTGGGTTGCATCTCTGATGGGACTTTTAAGATGCACAATTACAGCACTGAAAAGATAAATTATTCCAAATGAAAATTGTAGCTTCCTCTGAGATTATTTGTGTCTTTCCAATGTCTTACCATCTCGAGGGAAATACTTCTGAACTATTCAATTTGAGCGACTGTATTACCCGCCCAGCGGTGCTGTTTACATACTCGGTGTAGCAGTGTGACAGAGATGCTGTGCAGTCAGTGGGAAGGCAGAACGAAGTCTGAAGTTTAGAGTCAGAGTGACCTGATTAAATGAATGTCGGTTCATGCGTCTCCACTTAAAGAATACAGTATTTGATCTGCCTTTGCCTTCTGCAAGGGCTTCAACACATTCCTGTCATTCCCCCAGCCTAAGTACGTGTCTCTATTTGCATAATTTTAAATGATGGACATTGTGCAGAAAACACAAACGTGCCTAGCGTCATATGAAAGCTCGGGCTGTTCTCTCTCTCTGGTGAACTATGCGGCTGACTGAGGAATGTTTCACTAAAGCTGTTACCTAAAATACAGCCGGCAAGGACGCACAGTTAGCAGCACTGTGGCTTCTTGTACAGTACATTTGTACCACCACCAACAAAGGCAACTATATAAGATGGACAGAAAGGTAATTTCAAACACTCCTAAAAGCTTTTTTCATAAAGAAGTTTACACCAAGACTTGTTCAGGGGGAGTGTATCAGATGGCCTTGGCAGCATTCAAGACCTCTACATTGGCGACTATTTACCAGAAGTCAACATTTCTATGTATTCATGATACACCTTCCCCTCAGTTTGGAGAGTCTTGATTTCTCTGCACCGCTGCAAGTTATACAGAGCTGGGGCGTACCAAATATCGATCTGCATCCAAGTAATGACATTTCTATTTCTACAGACCTGGAGGAGAAGGCCATTGTTGGGAGTCTGAATTCACACAGTAAGTGCTCGTCTCAGTCCGGACCCAGGGCACTCACCACAGCACCCCTAGGAGTACCCCTCTCCGAATCCACACCGAGGTGGGCATCGATAGAAACAATCACTGTACATCCCTAAGCAATATCTTCAACTGCAAACAAATATGCATCGCCAACACGATTATCATGCCAAACATGTGAAGTGCACACGGTGTTTGCCCTTGGCACAACGCAGAAATCAGATGCATCTTTCTTTCTACCCGAGAGCTTCCTTGTGGCCACCCACTTGATATGCAGCCAGTTTACAAACCTCTGTCTTTCTCTGTGTTCTTCTTGGTAGACACCCACTAAAATTCCACAGGGTTTTTCTTGTGTTTTGCTTTCCCGTCATTTGTGTAATTTTATAATAGGATGAAAAAACTGTTGACAAGAATTTCTGACAGCCGTCCACAGGAATCCAGTCTGTAGCCTAGCAACAAACAAGGAAAGCTAGTTTGAGTGGGAAGATGGCAAAGGCAGGCACTGAAATAGACTAGATGGATTAATATGCCTTTTGAGGTGTAATTAATTATTTCGTCATCGCAGGAGATCTATTAGTAATTTATCAGCTAATGATAGTGTAACCACAGAAGAATGAAGTCGCAGGGACTATTTTCTCGGCGTGATAGAGCTGCAGGGCTGGCACACACATCCCCACAGATGCCACACTCGTACCTGTCTGACGGCAGTCTTATTGTCTAACTGATATTAGCAACATGGCTCCTCTCCGGCAGTTTGCCCAATCACACACCGTTCTGCTCTCAGTGACGAGCTGTCCGAGAGATTTTAGGAGTTGAGCCCGGAGAGACGTGATTACTGAATATCTGCAAGAGGTGTGCATACATCAGGGTGTTAATAATGGCTCCTGTTCCCACTCTTCTGGTCTGGCAAGGTTTGTTTTCCTGTAGTTGCTCTGGGTTGATGCCTAAGGTGACCTAAGAAATTCATAATTTATTAAGTTATTTATTATTTAAAGTGGTATTATTACCATGTATATTTACCTCGGATTTCTTTTCATAGAGTTACAAGAGAGAGGACCAAATGCTAAATTTGTTTCTCATTTATAATATTGAGATGTTTAATTAGGTTTCCTGCCTCTACCTTTAATTGTTGCAGTAGAGTCATGATGATTGGACACATACTTCACTGTTGCATCCAATAGTTAAACATAAACAGAGCAGGGTTTAATCAACGAGCAGCACACTGCCTTCTCAATGATTTTATATATTTTTAATTACTCTTGTGTAACATTTTCAGAGTATGCCTAGTTTATACGTATCTCTCACGTTTAATAATATATTCCTATTGAAAGCATTTTGTTTGGATATTAACAGACCATATTTATCCCTCATAATGTTTTTCTCTCTGGAAATGCCAACAAGTCCTTTTCTATCACTAGTAATCCCTAGGAGAGTGAAATTATTATTATTTTTTTTTTTTTTTTTTTGTGATGTCATATAGGGTGACGGAGCTCAGTAATTAATGGCTGATGTGTTTGTAACTGTCACACTGGTTATATTATTTATTGTCTTTTCATCTTTTATTCTTCAAAGTGTTTGTTTACATTCACACATGTTGTATTACTTTGTTTGCACTTAGTTTATCGTTTAATTAATTGTTGCACATTTTCTTTCTTTCTACAGCAGAGATTGCCAGTTGAGGATTCGGTTTCTATCTGGATTTATGGAGTGAGTGAGTTGACGGTTCAAATCGGGTTTCAGAAGAAAAAGGAGAAACCTATATTACGTTTGAGTCGCACTCCAGAGACCGCCGCGCTCAAGTTCCCCGTTGCCCCCTGCTCTCGGGATAGTCAGTGCTGATAGTCCTGTGGAAAGAGAGCATCACTGATTGTTAGTTAACTAATTCTCTCCCTGCGACTCGCCTGCAGCGGCCCATCGCTGAGACACCCGAGGTCCCCTGGGTCTGGCCCGGCACTGGAGCGGACTCCTGAGAGAGAGAGAGCGAGAGGCAATGGATGTGCACAACAGAAGAGGCTGTTTTATGAATGGAAGTCGCAGCACCTGCTCTCACAAGCCATTAAGGTCTGTGCAGGTGATTGAAACCGCCTGCCCTCTCTCCCCCGAGGCACAGTTGCTATTCTGATCCCTTTTTATGAGCACAAAATGAAAACTTCTTATTTGCCACTGATGTGGTGTCTATGATTGGCTGTGCTCTGGGTTGACTTGAACCTGCTGGGGAGCTTAAGGGTGGAAGAGAGACCTCCTGTCCTTCTTGAGGTTCGAAGGATGATTATATTGGACTTCTGTGACCAGTTGCAGAGCCGGTCCTGGCCTCCCTGGGGCCCTAAGCAAAATTCTGCTAAGGGGCCCTCCTACCTGACCCGTGAGCCATGTAAACCATTTGCCATTGCTACACAGTCACAGCTGACACCCCAGTGCTCCCACTACAATCCTCCCTCCTTTAAAACAGTTTGCTCCATCTGTCGGACTAAGAATAAGTACACCTATACAGAACAGACTGAGGTATAAACAAACAATATTTATTGAATAGAATATTTTCTATAGAATCTTAAAATAAGTTAATATTAACATTAACATAAATAAGAAATTGTAGAAAATATAAAATGTAGAAAATAATCAAATATAACACTGAGCTAGCTTTGGCTCTGCTGCCTAGTAATTAGTCCAGTCCTCACAATAGTATACAATTAGCTTTGTCTATACAACGTAAACATAAACCTATAGGGCATACATTGTCTGGACTGGTCCCCACAGAGGTTGCAGCTGGAAAGCACAAGTTTCATTTCGTGCACGTGAATGTGAACGCCTGTTCATGGGCGACATGGTTATCTTTTCCAAGCTGCAGTTTATAAACACCATTGCCTGTTGGCGTTTATCAAACGTAATAAATAGTTGTATTTCACTCTCACATTTGTCTGCTTGAACCCTGAAGAGTCCAAAAACTGCAAGACCACTTCTCCAAATTTTCTCCATAGGTTTTATTATTTTTATTTTCTACATACAGTAGCCTCAGTTATACAACAACTTGTCTGGAGGGATTTATAGTGGTTAGACTGAGGAAGCACAAACATTTTAAAGCACCAATTTTAAAATCTATAAGTATTTAAAGCCTTCACCATCACTGCTGGTTGTGGTTGAATTAATGGAAGATGCAGCTTTAAATATTTTTTTCTTCAATGGAAAATCACTTACGAATCCATTGATGCAGCAAGAAACTCTTACCATGATGCAATCTTTCAGGGACCCTGCCATTCTCTGGCTCTTAATGGAATCATTATCACTTTTAATGGGGGGATGATAATGGTGGAGTAGGGAGGGCAAACCAGGCAGCTCAAAATATCCAATGAACAAAACCACTTCTTAAAAATGTGCCAATGTGCCTAAGTGCACGGGGCGTCCGTGAAGGAGAAATACAAATTCTCTACCAGGACTATTATTTATATAAATAGAGTGATATTTACAAAGACAAGAGTGAAAATAAGATGAGATAAGAGCTTCCACTAACAAAAATAACTTAATGTGCCTTAAATGAGTGAAATTTCCTGAAGAAAAACGTGAGAGATTTACAAACCCATCTCGAGTGTCATGACGACCATATTCTCTGAAAATAATTATCTTTGTTCATGAATAGTTTAGAGGATAAAGGGATATTGTATTGTGAATGGGGTGGGATTTTTTCTTTATAAAAGTAGTTGAATGCATTACTTTCTCCCCACCTTCAGTAAGACACGGTATATGCACAGTTCTCACTCTTATGAACAAGAACAAAATCACTGTATTAGTGCATAAGAAAGTTTATACTAATTAAGTGAAGCATTAATAATGTTGAGCAGTTTTTGCTGTAACCTTTTTTGTTTTTATTCACTTTTGGCTGAACTACATTAATCACAACAAAATCCATCCCGTATATTAAAAACAAACAACAACCATACCCACGTTAATCTGACAGCAACGTTGGATTTATATTATCACATCATAAATTATATACGTGTGGCTGTTCTCCGTTCTCGGCACAGAAACTGACTTAAATTAATCTAGCAAAGCCACCCGATGCTTTTCGTCTGACACTCCGTCTCAGTGGGCCGACTGTCAGCTGAGTGGAAATCCTTCAGCATGCAGTCTGAACACGGATCTGCCTTTAGGTTGCATTCATTTTATACCCATTTATATTGTTTAATGTCAAATTTCAAAGTATAATACTAGACAAAATACTTGCATCCTCCTTGTATATTTTCAAGCTGCTTTCTCGGTGGACAAGGAATGTCCTTTGACTGCAATAGTTGTGTCTCTGCCTGGTCTTGGAGAGTTTCTATCCAACAGCATATATACTTCACTCTTATACCAGAATGATACCTCCTCAATGACAATATTTCGCTACAATGTGGCATAATCAATAGATAATCAACCAGGTATTACTAGTCTAATACAAATTAGTGACTTATTCAACCAAGACGAAGTCAAGTTCAGACTGGCTCTCTCCAGGACAGCCACGAGATACAAGCAGGTTTAACAGCAATGCTCACCTCCAGTCCTGCAGGGCTGACAGTGTCTTCCATTTGGTTGAATCCTTAACAACCTAGTTCCACTTTATTGGATCAATTTAACATGATTTACCTGCTCTTAAGTGCTAATGATTCAGAGAGACACAACCCTCTTCTCCAGGACCCAATTTGTGTATGACATAAAATAAGTAAAAGAAAATTCAGAGTCTTAGACAGACAAGTACTTTCAACAGATACTTAAACCGCATGCTGCACCCCTTGTCCGAGAGATGAACCCACTGTCCAACGAGGCCTCCTCTCATCAGTGTCATTTATTCTGTTCTTATGCTCAGATTTTCTTAAATAGTAGGGTTTTCATGTCGTGAAGGAGACAGACTTTCACCAGTAATAACATATGGTATATTGTAGAATGATGGCAGCAGTGGTGTCATGTCTTTGGGGCACGTACCCCCCCTGAAAATGCTTAACTTTGTTCATATTTTTTATAGCTAACCTAACTCCGTGAAGTTGCCCCCCACACTTATAGCACAAACGATACATTCCATATCTTTCGTTTGTGCTACATTTGTGACAGTTTGTGCCATTGAACTAAACATTTTTGCTGCTTTGGTTTAGAAAATATTAACATTTGACATCACTCACCCCCCCACAACAACAGAATCAAACCAAATGCCTCTCTTTTGTTTGTGCTACATTTGTGCCGGTTTGTGCTGTTTAAATTCATGTTTTAACTTATGGCTTTAACGTTATTCATGATGTTTTATTAGACGATATCCCTGACTGTGGTGAACTAAATTAAGTCACATCGAATTGTGATCAGGTTGGAGCTCAGACTGAGCACTGATCCGTTTAGTACAACACAATTGAGATCAAAATCAAAATCGGAGCCCGGATCCCGTTAGTTTTGTGAAAGTTGTATTATTCACTCTTTCATTGAAGCTGTCATTCTAGCTGTAGACACCCACGTTCAGATAGCTACACCAGTTAGGCACAAGCTGGTTTAATAGGAAACTCACAGTCACCGAATGCGCTGATTAATATTCAGATCAAACACTCAGATCAGTGCAGATCTGCTTCATACAAAGCCTTTTCATGACCTGGATCTAGTGAGCCCTAGATCCTGTTTTTTGATCCTGTTAGTACTAGGACTGGAGCCTACTGTGTTTGTTATTCATATGCAATAGGATTTTCTGCCAAAAAAATGTAATTATAATTTAATTTCGTTATATCTTTAATATTAGAATAGCTGAAACATTAGCTTAAATGCCACAAACCGGCACAAATGTAGCACAAACGAAAGAGATGTTGTTGGGGGGGCTGAGTGACGTCACTCGTCTAATAAAACATCATGAATAACGTTAAAACTGAGTGACGTCACTTGACGAAAATAAATAAATGTTAATATGTTCAAAACCAAAGCGGCACAAACGTTTATTTCAACGGCACAAACCGGCACAAATGTAGCACAAACAAAATATATGGAATGTATCGTTTGTGCTGTAAGTGGGGGCCAACTTCACGGAGCTGTCAAAGCTGTGTAGAAACATGTCAGTAAATATGATTTCTCTTAGATGATCCCTCGCCACTTTAGCGCAATTTTTACGAAATTTAGCAGCAGCCCCTTAATGAGCACATGCGTGTCATCGAGTGTGAGCCTGGAGCCGCCAGTGTTTCTGTGACAGCACACACTGAACAACACTGATTATTAACACAGCACAGGTTATTCACAATTCCATTTGTTTAGGCAATTAATTTATCTTGCTACTTCGATGACAGTTTGAAGAATATATGCTGTGACGTTTTTTGTTTTCTTTTGGTTAAATAAAAGTTTTTTAACACAAAATTTCATATTGTTGTGGTAGTGGTCAGTGTGCATTCTGCTTAAAACAATATTGAAGGAAATTAGAAATGTAGCAGGCGTTGTTTTATCTCTCGTACTTTTGTTTCATAAGGCAGTGACAACACATCTGTCTATAAAGTGTTTTTACAAATATCCAAATCATTAAAAAATGAGTTGTACCGCTTAAACTGGTGTCAATCATTTTACGTTTGGCACTTTTTGTTGCACTGAATCTGGAATCAATAAATCTGGAGGGTGGTGTACCTTTACAGTAAGTACAACATGATATGCAACTGTGTGGAGGTGCAGGAACACATGTAGATATGACTAAACTTTATTATTGTTGGTTTTAGATCCTTTCTGAGTGAGGATGCACAGCAGAAAATTGAAAAAACACACTAAAGCCACTGAGAGTGACGTCACCCCTGGAGCAGCTGTTGAATCAGCAGCACCAGCCACAGTGAGCTTCACACAGGTCGGAGGGATTGAGTGATTTCTGTTTAGGGTGACACAGTTCAAACAGAAACAGTTCAACAAGATCAAATAAATGCATTACTACTACTAACTGGGACTGAAAAGCTCAGAGCTGCAATCATGTACTTACCCAGTTGTTCTTATAGTTTGTACAATACACTATGCACACCGTTTTTAAGGACTTTAAAAAAAGTTTAATAGTGCCAAAAGATCGATTGGAAAGAGATGAATATAAGATTGGGTCTCACTCAGCCAGTGTTAGATGCCAACCCTTACACTGTGTTTGGAACCAAATGAAGATGTTTTAATAGTAACTGCTGTCAGAAATACCAGAATACAACACAAACAGTGCAGCAATACTATTGAATATGTGTGTAGAGCAGCACATTAAATACATTCACATTCAAAATAACTTAAGTATTAATAAAAAGTATTTGATCCCCTGTTGATTTTGTTCGTTTGCCCACTGACAAAGAAATGATCAGTCTATAATTTTAATGGTAGGTGTATTTTAACAGCGAGAGACAGAATAACAACAATAACATCCAGAAAAACGCATTTCAAAAAAGTTATAAATTGATTTGCATGTTAATGAGGGAAATAAGTATTTGATCCCCTATCAATCAGCAAGATTTCTGGCTCCCAGGTGTCTTTCATACAGGTAATGAGCTGAGATTAGGAGTTCTCTCTTAAAGGGAGTGCTCCTAATCTCAGCTCGTTACCTGTATAAAAGACACCTGTCCACAGAAGCAATCAATCAATCAGATTCCAAACTCTCCACCATGGCCAAGACCAAAGAGCTGTCCAAGGATGTCAGGGACAAGATTGTAGACCTACACAAGGCTGGAATGGGCTACAAGACCATCGCCAAGCAGCTTGGTGAGAAGGTGACAACAGTTGGTGCGATTATTCGCAAATGGAAGAAACACAAAATAACTGTCAGTCTCCCTCAGTCTGGGGCTCCATGCAAGATCTCACCTCGTGGAGTTTCAATGATCATGAGAACGGTGAGGAATCAGCCCAGAACTACACGGGAGGATCTTGTTAATGATCTCAAGGCAGCTGGGACCATAGTCACCAAGAAAACAATTGGTAACACACTACGCCGTGAAGGACTGAAATCCTGCAGCGCCCACAAGGTCCCTCTGCTCAAGAAAGCACATGTACAGGCCCGTCTGAAGTTTGCCAATGAACATCTGAATGATTCAGAGGAGAACTGGGTGAAAGTGCTCTTTGGCATCAACTCAACTTGCCGTGTTTGGAGGAGGAGGAATGACCCCAAGAACACCATCCCCACCGTCAAACATGGAGGTGGAAACATTATGCTTTGGGGTGTTTTTCTGCTAAGGGGACAGGACAACTGCACCGCATCAAAGGGACGATGGACGGGGCCATGTACCGTCAAATCTTGGGTGAGAACCTCCTTCCCTCAGCCAGGGCATTGAAAATGGGTCGTGGATGGGTATTCCAGCATGACAATGACCCAAAACACACAGCCAAGGCAACAAAGGAGTGGCTCAAGAAGAAGCACATTAAGGTCCTGGAGTGGCCTAGCCAGTCTCCAGACCTTAATCCTATAGAAAATCTGTGGAGGGAGCTGAAGGTTCGAGTTGCCAAACGTAATGACTTGGAGAGGATCTGCAAAGAGGAGTGGGACAAAATCCCTCCTGAGATGTGTGCAAACCTGGTGGCCAACTACAAGAAACGTCTGACCTCTGTGATTGCCAACAAGGGTTTTGTCACCACGTACTAAGTCGAAGGGGTCAAATACTTATTTCCCTCATTAACATGCAAATCAATTTATAACTTTTTTGAAATGCGTTTTTCTGGATTTGTTTGTTGTTATTCTGTCTCTCACTGTTAAAATACACCTACCATTAAAATTATAGACTGATCATTTCTTTGTCAGTGGGCAAACGTACAAAATCAGCAGGGGATCAAAAACTTTTTTCCCTCACTGTAAATGCATTAAATATCATCCATTTGTAGCAATTTAGCTGCACAACGACCCTGGAAGACAGGGTTCACAATCAAGTCATTTCCCGATGTCAGTGACTGACCCAAACAATGTAAACAAGTTCATTTCCCAGAATAAAGCTGTCAGAAGAGGCTAACAAAGATGTTGTCTTTGCAGGCTCCTTCAGTCTGAGGGTTAAATTCCTTCTCCCTTCGTTGGGCAGATTCCTGTCAGGTTGAGAGTCGGAGAAAGCGTGTGAGGCAGTGATAGAGGAAGCTGACTGACTCCGGTGAGAAAGGATGACAGTGTAGTGTAGCTGTTATCCCAGCGATAGGAAGTCAAGCCAGAGAAAAAGCAACCGTGATTTGAATAGAATTAAACATTGTGTTAAACATTTAAACGTCTCATTTAAAATACAATAAATGTCATTGTACTCATCAACATATTCAGTATGCTTGAAACATTATGTATGTCTATTCAGAATGCATAGTTCCAGAAGTCGGTTCTAGAATAGAATTGGCCAGGCTGTTCCAAGTCCCAGACGTTTTATATTTATTCATATATGACACGTTTTCTTCTTTTCTCCCACATGCTCTGACTTTATCCTCTAACACGCTTTAGTTGCCTCTGCGTAATCTCTACCATACAGATTTAGTCCTCAAACAGGAAGTAAAGTAGGGATTACATGTCACTGAAGTCAGGTCTGTCTCGGGGTCTTAGTTTTCTCCTCGTGTGGAGGTAAAATGGGGAGTTAAAAGGTGCCTGGCATTCCTCCCATCTGAAGCAGCACATTGCTGGCCGTGAACAGTGATTCATGCTTGAACGAGCCTGTCAGTGTCAGAGGCATCTCTGATCCGTCCGTAGGCCATCATCGGCAGGAACGTTTCATTAGAGAGAGCATATCCGCCCTCTGCTGTAACGACAGGAGACACTTATGTCAGCCGCGTCTCCACGTTACATCAGTTCGAATTTGTTTCCTGACGTAGGAGTAAAGACTCGCAGATTGTCTTTAAAGTGCAGGGAACACAGGCGCTGATTATCATGCCTCCACTGAGGGCCGCGCTCGTGTCGCAAGTGTGTGGATTACAGTGTTTATTAGTTGTCAGGATATGATGTTACTATGAAATTAGACACTTAAAGATTTTGTTTTAGCTAAGTAGTTTAGTATATAATCATCATCATGTCTCCAGGTCATGCCGGCAAATCTGATTTAATCTTCCCATGTTCTATGCAGTTGTTTTCTTGGTCTTTCCTTCTCTCTTGGGATCCATTCAAGAGCTTCTTTCATTCACCTTTGCTCTGCTCTTCTCTCTTAGTGTCCAGCCCATTCTTCACTCTTTCAATGATGTCACTTTGTTCTTGGATCCATGTAATTGTCTTTTGGCCTCTACTCTATATTGCAAGCAGACGTCTTTCCCTGCCCTCTTGTGATTAATAAAAAAGGAAAAAGTCCAGAGCCTTGACCACAACACACTTTACCAGAACTGTGGCTTTAAACTCCATGTACAGCCCTAGAACATTGATTAGTCTTCATTAATTTACAACACAGAACAGTAACATATACAAATGTTTTATTAAGGCATCCAAACAATGTGGGGAAGCAATAAAAAAGGCAAACAGGATGTTAGGGTATATTGTTAAAAGTGTAGAATTGAGAACAAGGGCAGTGATGTTCAGACTGTACAATGCACTAGTTAGAGCTCATCTGGATACTGTGGACAGTTCTGGGCTCCACACTTCAAGAAAGATATCGCTGCTCTAGAGGCAGTTCAGAGGAGAGCAACCAGACTTATTCCAGGTCTGAAGGGAATGTCCTACTGAGAGACTGAGGACCTGAACCTTTTCACCCTGGAACAGAGGAGACTACGTGGGGACTTGATCCAAGTCTTCAAAATCATGAAAGGCATTGACCATATCAAACCATACGAGCTTTTCCAGATCAGCAGGGAAACACGCACCCGGGGACACAAATGGAAATTGGGCTTCAAGGCATTCAAAACAGAAAACAGAAGACACTTCTTCACACAGAGAGTTTTCACAATCTGAACAAACTCCCCAGCGATGTAGTAGAAGCTGAAAATTTGGGAACATTTAAAAATAGACTGGATAGGATCCTTGGATCACTTAGTTATTAATGGACACCAAACGAGTATGATGGGTCGAATGGCCTCCTCTCGATTGTACACTTTCTTACACCGATCAGCCATAACATTATGACCACTGACAGGTGAAGTGAATAACACTGATCATCTCGTTATCATGGCACCTGTCAGTGGGTGGGATATATTAGGCAGCAAGTGAATGTGTTAGAAGCAGGAAAAATGGGCAAGCGTAAGGATCTGAGCGACTTTGACAAGGGCCAAATTGTGATGGCTAGACCACTGGGCCAGAGCATCTCCAGAACTGCAGCTCTTGTGGGTTGTTCCCAGTCTGCAGTGGTCAGTACCTATCAAAAGTGGTCCAAGGAAGGAAAAGCGGTGAACAGGGTCATGGGTGGCCAAGGCCCATTGATGCACGTGGGGAGCGAAGGCTGGCCCGTGTGTCTGATCCAACAGACGAGCTACTGTAGCTCAAATTGCTGAAAAAGTGAATGCTGGTTCTGATAGAAAGGTGTCAGAACACACAGTGCATCGCAGTTTGTCGCGTATGGGGCTGCGTAGCCGCAGACCAGTCAGGGTGCCCATGCTGACCCCTGTCCACTGCCGAAAGCGCCTACAATGGGAACGTGAGCATCAGAACTGGACCACGGAGCAATGGAAGAAGGTGGCCTGGTCTAATGAATCACGAGTTCAAGGTTTTGACTTGGCCTCCAAATTCCCCAGATCTCAATCCAATCGAGCATCTGTGGGATGTGCTGGACAAACAAGTCCGATCCATGGAGCACCACCTCGCAACTTACAGGACTTAAAGGATCTGCTGCTAACGTCTTTTTGTCAGATACCACAGCACACCTACAGAGGTCTAGTGGAGTCCATGTCTCGACGGGTCAGGGCTGTTTTGGCGGCAAAAGGGGGACGTTCACAATATTAGGCAGGTGGTCATAATATTATGGCTGATCAGTGTATGTTCATATTGTAACATCCTCTGCTGGTCTGCTCTGGCGTCAGAGGTTGCAGGAGCAAGGCATTGTGGGAGGGGCAACCTTGCACATTCTGGCTAGACTGTGGACGGCCCTGTCCTGCGTGTCCCCGTCCCTCTGTGTGCATCCTGTTCCCCCCCCCCCAGCTTGGCAGTGCCTGTCACAGCCTTCCTCCCTTTCACTTCACGTCTTTGTATATATATAGATATATAAAATCACAGAACAGTGCATATTTTATTTTAATGGATAGATTGAAGATCTCCTATTATTTAACGTAAATATGAGGTTATGACTGACAGGGAGAGACAGAGCGTCTCTTCAAGTCAATGTAGATGAGGAGAGAGACAGGAAGTTGCCATCCGTTAACAGCCCAGAAGAAGAAAGCAGGAAATTCTGCAGGAAAAATTGAAGTGTTAAGAATAGATAAGAGATTGAAACGTGAAAGGAGAAGTTTAACTGATTGCGTAACATAAACTGAACTAGTATATATAGAAATATTGTTCTTGTTTCTCAAACTCTTACATATACAACATCATAATAGGGATAATAGGGAGGAAATTTGTATAGAATTACCATTCACCTTACTTTTAAATACTAAACAAAATAGATTGTAAAAATACATTTCACGCTTCATGTTTTAAACTTATTTATTTTAATTTCTGCATGGGAAAATAAATCTTCATAACTGAGTCTTAGAGTGAATGTGTTGATTGTGATAAAGTCATTAACAGTTTAATTGATTCTTTTCCACTGAATTCATCAAAAGATTCTGTAACAATTCGCAAGGAAATCAGCATTATTTCACACAAATGACTCTCACGTCAGAAGAGGAAGATGACAGCGCTCAAAACATTTGCCAACAAACAGTTTCTCTTCATTTTGAGTGATTGATAGTCTTATTAATGTTCAGGCTTTTTATATTTTCTTCTGAACACTTTGAGAAGCAGTTGTGCAAACAGGTGTTGCCAAACAACTCCAGCCAGCTTTGAAGAGTCCGGTCTTGATGTGTTCATACTTTATCTGAGCGGTGTGATATTCGGTTGTTTTGAAATCGTCTGTGTTCCTCTCCGTGAACCTGTCCTGAAACCACAGCTCCTCTGAGGTCTGACACGGCAAGTTTCAATTCAGGACAGAGATGTTTCTCTGCAGCAGTTGGTAGAGGGAGACACAATCATATTTCTAATCAGATTGTAGGCTTGTAGGTAAATAAAACAAGTTTGCAAGGCTTCCAGACAAAATCAGTTGACCTTATTTGACTTTGTAGGTAACTCTGCACTGCTAAAGCTGAGGAAGGATGACAATCAGATTAGATCAACATAGTTTTGAAGGAACTATCATGGCATTGTGGACTACTACTTGTGTAGTTACTCCTAGTGAGTATATATACACATTAATCTAGATCTCCTTCCATTTGTGAATTACGCACTAATAGAAAAACAAGCTGTCATGCTTGAATACATTCAACCAAGTCTACAGTCTGAAGTTGATGTCACTGTAGCTGTGTTATAACATCCCATACCTCCAGCAGGCAAACCACCATTCATTCTGGTGTCATCTGCTCTCACAATTGATCTGCTTGAGTCTGTGATGGAGAATCAGGTTTGCTTTTTGGGCCTGGTGTTAGTAGACCAGTAGATGGCGCCATTCCGTCTGGACCACAACATCTAATTCAAAGCCCCACTGCGTTATGGGACAGGGTTAGTCTGTAATAGCTTTCCATAAATCCTTGGTAGGTTACAGCCATTGGATTTGTTATATCATCTACCGTTACATACATCTGCAATGCAATGCCGAGGTCTGATTGGCATTTGACTGGCTTTGGTGGGAGGCAGTCCTCTATACTTGGCGTTTCACAGGAGTGGAGGTGTTAGCCCTTGTTATAGTCACGCTCAGTGCAGGAGACTGTTTTACCTTTTTATATTAGCTATACCGTACGTTGGATTCAAAGTGTGTCTCTTGCCTGACAATAGATGTTGCCTTGTGTTCCGACACAAAATGGCAGTGCATCATCGGTCTCTCCACTTCAATATGGGTGTGCTGGTGCCTTTTTTATTTTCTTGTCTGTTTTTTACCCTAGCTGTGATGAAAATGTGAATTTGATGCTTTGATCCTTGGTAGAGGATGCGCATCAGTGAAATTATTGGAGCTCCTTGAGGAAAACACGGCATGTAAGACGCATTGCCCAGGACTTTGGCAGACACCTGAAACCATATGAGTAATGTTCTAATTATTACTGTTAAGGTAGGACACTAATTAGGATGTTAATAGAGAAACCTAGTTAAATATCTACTGGGAATGTTAATTACCTGGGGACTCTGTACTATATTGAACAAAGACTGTTCCACACTTTTCATTTCCAGGATACGAAAGTGTTCCTTCTCATTTTGTGACGCTTTTAAAACTGAAGATTTGAACCCAATTCCCCTCTGACAGATTGCTTCGAATGTTTGTATTGTTTTTTTTCCTATCAAATATTAACCTTGGCTTACTTGTACGGTAACTCACATCCAGAAGATACGTGTTGTACCAAGATTCACAGCTCTTTCATATCCATTAGCCATGCTTGGAGAGATAGGGTCCAAATGTCTTCCAGGGGAAACAATATCACAGCCTACATCCCTGCTCCGAGAGAATGTATATATATATTTTTTTACAAATGTGGTTTGACATTTAAGACTGTGCTGGCAAAATATCAGCCCGTTTTGTACTAATGTTTTTCTGAAAAATGAATGTCAAAACATGTTGCTTGAATGCAATCCTTGTAGAGAGGATGTGGAAAAACAGTAAAGAAAACAGAAAAGGTACAGAAATGTTGAACTAGTTTTCTTTTATTTATCCCTTTTGCACACATCCTGTTTTTCTCCATAAAATAAATAATATTCAAATGAATCAAAGCTGCAATGCCTTTGTTAATGTAATTTTACAGAAAACCTAGATATCAAATTCTTGATCAATATTCACTGGTATTAACACTGATCATTTTTGTCTTTAAACTGGGTGTAAACATTGGGGTGTGTTACACTGCAGAAACCCCAGAACTCTGGAAAAATATGGATTAAACCGATCAAAAGAAATATTGCTAATAAAAAGGTATCTATCCGAAGACATCGGTGGCCGTAGAATACGAAAGTAATTTTGGCTCCTCATCACCCGAGTTTGAAATGACAATGTGTGACAACACGTGTGTGGTAGACGTGTGTTTCTTGTGCACAGGTGATGTTTGTGTGTCAAAGGCAGACAGCTTCACCGTTTGTAATCACAGTGCCAGGGCTCAGGGCAAGAGTAGAGAGACATGCTCCTACAGTGCAGCCCGTAGTCACACACTGATGTGAAGTGGCTGGAGCCCACACGGTCCACCTACACACCTTAACTTGACTCAAGCAGCACTACCAACCAGCACAACGCACCCCCATCACCACACAGCACACACTAGGGCTGCGAACAGATATGAGGGTTACACAAAACCCATATTGGTTCAGAAGCAGGAATAAAACAATGCTTATTCATAGTCGACCTGAAAATAAATTGTGGCATTAGGAGTATGTTGTATTGTGATTTAGTACAATGTAGTGCTGTACTGCACATCAGGATTGTGTGTGAATAATGTCCATGTGAGAGAAATAAGAGGAAACTAGTGATGATTTCATTTTAGAAAAAAGGGCTTCCTGTTTCCCAAAAGTGAAAAAAAAAAAACATGCTGTAATTAAGTGGGACTAAAATAAAATGCTGAATGTCAACAGTAATGATCAGGGTCTGTGCACAGCCCTTGTACCTTTTTATGGGCTGCTGGTGAGAGTTATTATATTTTGTTATTTTTGACTGCGCTGGTTACAATGGGAGTGATGGTGCAGCTTTGCTGGAATTAAAATAACCTCGTCAATCACACCAGCCCTCTGCCTGCCTCCTCTATATATGGCCATCTTCCGGTTCTGCGCCTGAAAATAATGTTGTTGATACGACAGCGCAGCTCAGCCACTGGTTGATATGATTTCCACAGCAATGTGCATCAGTGTAGCTCGTACCGCTCACACGTCTGTGTTTGGCTGCTTCCCAGGTCTTAAGCTATCAGACCAAGAAAGAGGATTTGACAGCGAAATACCATCACGCACACAGTTTTAAACCACTAACTGTTGCAGAAAAACCTCACAGAAATTGACATTTACCAACAGGGGATCTGCCTCTCTATCTGAAATACCAGCATAAGCAAAACAAAAAATAACATATTCCACTGACATTTTGACATTTCATTTCAGCAGCACAAAAAATATACCTAAATCCTCTCTATGCCCATTACATTCGCATTTTTACAATATTAAACAGAGTGGTAAAGCTGGAAAACCCACTTTAACATTTAATAATCTAGATGTTCGCTATAAATTGATGCGCAAATACAAAATAAATCCACAATGTGGTTATTCCTGTGCAGATCTCTAGTGTAAAGCTGACCTCTGTTTGCTGTCTTTCAGCTTTCTTAACATTTGTGGTAATATGGCGTGTGTGGATGAAAGTCACACAATGATACACAACAATAACACAATGAATACAGAAGAAAATTCTAAGACCTCAATGTCATAATCTCAACTAACTACTTCACTAAAAGACACCTTATTTTGAGGTAAGAAAATGACATATCATTCTACTAGTTTAGCAGACAAATTTAAAGTTTTTATTTATATATGTATACAATGAATGAAAACAACAGGAAACAATAAAACTATTCACTTATTGTCATTGTATTATTTTGTCATTTGATTGATTGCCAAAATTATTATTAGAAATCTGGTCATTTTACTCAAGATCTGGGCTGTGGTGAAGCGCTTTAACATCTCCAGTCCAATTCATACTGGTCCGATACAGGCCAAATTTTCCATCATAGAAATGTAATAGTGCTAATTCAAAATGATAAAAAATATATATACATTTCATTCCATTTGTCCATGTGGCCCCATTATTTTGACCACTGATGAAACAGACAAACGGAGTACAGTAAAGAAGAAACACTGTTACAGGAAAAAAAAAAAAAAAAGCAATATACAATTACCATACACAGGCGAATCCCATACATAATATAACACACTGCACCTTACAGTCGAGCACAGCAATTACTCTAAAGAGAAATCACCGCAGGTCATCTGAAATACAGCTTGCACAGGTATGCACTAACAATGTGATAATCAATGATAATCAGTGCATTCATTAATAGGATTTAAAAAAAAAAAAAAAAAAAACACAACTCATTGGGACTCTGGACACGATTCAATCACTGTGTTCCTCGGTGTACAAGAAAACTCAGCCATCAATCCCCTCACCTCCACAGTGACACAGACAGGTCACATTGTGTATAGAGTGCCACAGGCAGTGGACGAAAACATGGAAACACCAATGTAGGGTGTAGGTATGGTGAGGAGGGCTCTGTGAACCGCGTTTGAGTAAACTGGCTGCTCATGTCCCAGGTTGAAATTTGCAGTCCAGTGATCTGCAGTTGCTTGCCTGTTTTGCCGTGCACTAATGAATTAATCACGATGCTGGAGTCTGCGCTTCCGCCCACTGCTGCCCTTTGCTGATGATGTCGTTCCCTCTGATTTCCATGCCCACATCATCTTGGACACCGTCGCTCGTGAAACATCAGTCGAGCTGCTCCTACCCAGTGCGCCCCAACAATCACCCCTCTTTCACAGTCACTGAGGTCTCATTTTGTAGCCACGATAACCACAATTATAGACAACCAGGCCTCTCCAGCATTTTTATACAAGACCTTAAGCGTGCTGGGATGTGATTTGCTGATGAGCCACACCTGTGAGGACGCCCACGCTTTCAATAAATGTGGTGTCCCTCGTTTACCCAGGTGTTTCCACTTTGTGTCCAGTATGTGATATGTAACACCTGGTACATAAAACTGTCTCAAAAGGCAACAAGATTAGAAAAGCGGTCATAAACTCTGCGGTTTCAACTACCCTCGCGAGCTGAGCTGAGTGGAATAATATTCAGAAGCCTCTTATATTCCTGGCTCAGCAGCTTAGCGTTTGAAAAGCAGATCTAGATTTGTTTTTGCTGAAGATGCAAACCACCGATTCCCACTCCCGGCGTCAGGTGCCAGTTTTTGAAGTCGTCCTATTTTTGGCATTGGTTTCATATTTATTTATTAAGCCATGCAAATGCATCGCTGAGAGGATCTCACTGAAAGCGATGCCTTGGCAACACACCAGGCACATGGATGTCACATTCATGCAGCCAAACAGAAACTGCAATTACAGACACTATTGTATTGTTGTATGTCAAGATATAACGCAGCGTGGAGGCTGTCTCTTTCAGTACATTTTCCATGAGTGTGTCACCCAGTAACATGGAAATAATAAATACTTGAACTAGAAGGAAGCTGAATTGTCATCACAAACACAAACCGCTGTCTTCTTTGTGGTTGTGGAACTGGCAAAAACAAAAAAGTTGTATAATAGCTTGGCATGTGTACATTTTCACATTTTGAAATGAAAGCTTTGTCTTGTATTTATTTATTGAATTTGAACAATCCAGTGGTGGCAAAAATAACGGTTCTCTAAAGCTACAGGATATGCTTATTCAACCGAGAAACTTAAATTAAATAATTGATTAATTGGATGAGTGGTTGTTGTTCAGAGATCTTAAACACATGATACCTGGTCACCCTGGTGTACATATTGTTATCCTCATGGTTTTTCATTTTAATACACACCATACTATGGCAAGCCAAATTATCATTTAGAGATATCCATCAATGCATTTCAACATATCTTTAAATGTTATGAGATATCTCTAAAATAATTCAAGATATCTTGAATTGAATTTTAGATATCTTTAAACCATTTACATATGTCTAATTAAGGTGCTTTTGAAAGATATCTCTACATTATCTGCATATATCTTTAAATGATTTAGATATATCTGTAAATAATTTTGAGTTATCTGCAAATCATTTTGAGATACCTTCAATGACTTCCTGTTAATTTAGAGATATCTGCAAATTACTTCCTGTATGTTGGCTAAGATTATCACTTCCTGTTTCCTCATTCAGTTCCATAGAAATGAATGAACAAGTGAACAGGAAGTGATAATCTTGGGCTACATACAGAAAGTAATTTGAAGATATCTCGAACACTGTTGCCAGATCGGGGGATTTTTTATAGAAATTTCTTAGGGGCAACATTTGTATGGGGGAAATGATGGGGGATAATATGGGGGAATAATGGGGGATAATACGGGGGAAATGATGGGGGACCTCACTTCACCAGAGGAAGTCATTTGCAGATATATGTAAATTATTTGCAGATATCTCTATAAATGATTTAAAGATATCTTTAAATATTTGAAGATAACTTTAAATGAATTAAAGATATCTCTAAATGATAATTTGGCTTGCCATACTATGCATGCATTATCCAGCTTTATCAATATCAGAATCATTAGGTGCCGGTTTACAAAAAGGTCTGTATATGTAAGTTAGTCACTGGCTGCACTTCTGACAGAGAGAATGGATATTTCAATATAATGACAAATCTGATGTATATTCATTGGGAAGGAAAGCAACGGAGATTGATTGATTCTGAACTTGCTTTTTCTCTCATCAATTAAAAAAAACATCACAGTTTGCCAGCTATCAGAGTCTCTTTTCACAATGTTTCTGTTGATAAGTTGGTTTAAATCATGTGCTTTAGCCTGGCCAGTTATTGCACTAGCATCGGGCCAATTCTCCATATGCTAGCCTATGGGCAGAGATTAATGTGGGCTTTCCTGCACAGACTGTGTGTGTCACTCTGCACTGGAGCTATAGTCTTCCATGACTGAGAGACTTCGCCAAACTCAGGAAATGTGTGCTGACATGGTTTTCTCCTGACGATCACTTATCCCTGGTTTGGCCGTTGTCAATATACCCTGACAGCTGACGTCCTGGAGTGGCCCAGTGAAACGCCTGCGCTTCCCGCTGTGGCATCTGCTTGAGGAGCCGTTGTTCCTATCATGAAAGCTGTTCGATTTCCCCCGTAGGTACAACGTTTGCAGCCTTCCTTGCTTCTGCAGCGTCAAGCTATTGCAGGGATCACGTATCCAAGCGTCTGATCACCATCATTTTAATCTTCAGTTCAGAGGGATGCTGCATTCCAAACACCGCTTCAAATAAATTGTCCATACAATGTGCGCTCAGGGATAAAGCAATGAAACCTCATGCTCAGTCTAGCATTTCTAATTAGTTTCCCCTTTCATATATATCACATGCAGGAATGGGAAAAGGAAGATTTTTTCTGGTGTTACATACGCTTAATTGGTCATTCAATAATTTATCAAATTTGAAGCATGCTGTGTCCTGTTCCTTTTGAAAGCAATCCTCAATAGATGTAACAATTAGAAATGCGGCTGTTAATTACTGTGATCGAGCACAGACAGAAACCCACACCTCCTTATGATATACAAAAGTTATCCCTGCTTCATCACATGAACATGAGCGGTCAGCTCTGTCGTATAATCATCATCTCACTGGTGAAATGCCTCTGTATTTTTCTATACACTCTCCTGTTTAACAATCTGTAAAATATCTGTATCTTGTCATGTCCTTGGGGCCTGGGTTTAACTATAGCTGTAGTCACCAAGTGAAACTAATTGTCTAGGCTGAACACAAACAATAATAAAGTGGTCCTCTTGACGAATCCAAGTGATCCAAGGATCCTATCCGGTCTGTTTTTGAATGTTCCCAAATTGTCTCTTCAGCCACATCGCTGGGGAGTTTGTTCCAGATTGTGACAATTCTTCTGTGTGAAGAAGTGTCTCCTGTTTTCTGTCTTGAATGCCTTGAAGCCCAATTTCCATTTATGTCCCCGGGTGCGTGTGTCCCTGCTGATCTGGAAAAGCTCCTCTGGTCTGATGTGGTCGATGCCTTTCATGACTTTGAAGACTGGAATCAAGTCCCCACTTAGTCTCCTCTGTTCCAGGGTCATTGTATCGGCCACGTCCTCAGAGGAGCCCTGATGCATCCGGACTATTCGGCTCGAGCCTCACAGCTATCTCCAAGACGTGAGCTTGGCAGGGCTCCGTGACAAAAACAGGGTTGGACATGATTTACCCCTTGGGCTGAAAAAAACTAAACAAAAACTGACTTGTGTGGATCCATCTCACTGCACACACATAACCCCCCTGATCACCCTCTCAGAGTTCACCTACACAGAGTGGAGTTCACTATTGTCGACACGCACCCAATGCTGAAGACCTGCCAGAGACGAGACTCTGGACAGGTTCATTGAGCTTGAGGAGACACTGAGCTCCTGGCATCTTTGCACATGTGTATATCCTCATGGCTTGGAATATGCTACCAGAGTTTACAAACAATATAACGAAAACAATATAAATCTGGATCTAATATAAGCTGCTTCACAGAAAACAATTATTTATTGCATCAAAAGGTGCTGCAGCCTTAGTCCACAATGCACCCCCGGCACCTTTTCATTTAAAGCATTTAAAGACAAAAATGATGTTCAGGTTACAGTCTGTAATCTATCTCAAAAGCTGAGAGTCATCCATTGTGCACCAGCCCTCCTAACTACCTTTGTCTAACTGAGACTGAGCTTGTCTTATAGTGATTTCATTTGATCTCCTTCCAAACGACGCCGTTACATAAAAGACAGGTATTAAAATGCGGCGCAGGTTCCGTTTACACTGTCTCCGTTATCCAGTCCCCCCCCCTTGCTCTAGAAGCCCTCGGAGCACTATTGCGTGCGTGGTGACGTCACGGCGTGCGGAGGAGGAGGTGGGCCGGGACCGCTCGGGCTCCAGGCGGATTCGGGGGAGTTTATTTGAGCGCCGCGGCAGCACAGCCCGTCAGTAGCGCTGGCACCGGCTTTGCGTCGCTTTCTTTCATTGTCTGCAGCTGACAGAGCCATTGCGACCCGTGCATTAATACCGAGAGAGGGAGAGCAACACGCAGCATCCAGTGGCAGGGCGCAGCCGGCAATACTGTAGCCATCCAGCACAAAGCCCCGGACCCGGCGATACAAATTAACACTCCGGCAGCGAGCAGGACAATGAACCGCTACCAAGTTTCAATAATATGAGCAGCAGCCGCTTTTTGTTCTAGTGGGGGAGACCCGAGCACTGCAGAGAAGCGCCTCTCCGGCTGCCTCAATCCCACGGACTCTCCCGCATCCCCGCTCGGCCGCTGCTGCATTGTCTGCGTTTCTCCATTAATCCGCCGTGTGGAAAGTGCTCCTCCACCTCCCCGCCGCGATGAATTTCCAGTCGGCCGTCCCGGTGTCGGTCTCGGTGTCCGGCATCTCCCAGCAGTCGCAGCCGGCCATGCCCACCCCCGGCACGGTCCCGGCTCCGGTGCCGGTCCCGGTGCCCCCCTCCATCCCGTCCCAGTTCGGATCCGGACCGTCCTCGGGCTCGGCGGCGTCTCAGTTCGGGTCGGGCACGGTGTCGGGCCAAGGCGCCCAGTCCGGCCCGCCCGGGTCGCAGTTCGTGTTGTCCAACTCGGCGGCCATCCGGGGCGAGATCCAGCGGTTCGAGTCGGTCCACCCGAACATTTACGCCATTTACGACCTGATCGAGCGCATCGACGACCTGGCCCTGCAGAACCAGATCCGGGAGCACGTCATATCCATCGAGGGTGAGTGTGGACACAGCGGCGCGGAGAGAGGGTGACATTGTGTCCTGTGCGCAGACGACACCCGCACAACTGGACTGGGTCTGAGGCAGCTGAGCAGCTGAGCAGCAGAACCGCCTACTCGCGGGTTCATGCTTTACTGGTGTCAAATGCATGCTTTACTCATGTCAATAGTTGTTTGCAGTCTTATCGCCGTTGCAGAGTAGCTTGCACTGTCTGAGATAGGTGTGCAGTGTAGGCAACAGGAAAGGAAAGTATTTGCTCATGTATGGATTTAACTTCGTAATACAAATATATTGTTTAAACGGATGCTAAAAATACGCCAGCGCACACGTGCAAGTTATTTCCCCCGGATAGTGCAAGCACCGGCAGAGCTGCGTGTGCTACCGGACCCTGACTCGAACCGGATCACCACAGTGAGTGTCTGTGGCGGGGGCTGGGGCTGGGGCTGGGGCTGGGGCTGCCCACGCCGGTGCTGTGTGGAGCCCCGTGTCGCACTGTGGGGCTCGACCGCAGAGCTGAGTGCTGCGCTGGCCTCACGCCGGCTCCTGCCGCCTACGTGCTGTGCGCCGGTTTATTACACACGGTCAGTATCACGCATTTCCGACACGCTTAGCCTTTACAAGAGCACAATGCGTGGCTTTGTGAGAGTGGTCGTTATGGGACTGTAGTCAGTGTGCAGCCTTTTAGTTTTTAGGGCGACTGTGCGGTTTTCAGTCATTTGTATTTAGCCATTGCATTTCCATGTGCTCACTTCCCCTCTGTGAAGTTTTTCCAGTGGTTTCCTTCAATCCCAGAATAGGATGGAAGACACTGGGGCATCTCATCTTAGTAACACCTCACACAGTGCCTTGCCACTCTTAAACGTGGTGCAGTCAGTTTTACTTTTAGTACCCCAAACCCCCCTCTTCAATCAAATGCCACTGATCACGATTTTGTGTGTTACCTGGTATCTTTGTAATTGTACTTATGCTAAATCTGTAAACAGAGGATTATGGATGGTTTAGTTAGGCTAAGTCCCTTTAACACTGTCCTGGTCTTTATCATCTGTCATTGGTTTAAAGGAGTTATTTACACACACCAACCTGTGTGTGTCTGTCTAACAATAACATGAACTCCAAAAGGAGAGGGTTTAACACCTCCCAGCCTACGTTTGCTTTCCGTATAAGTCCGTTCCTGTCAAACAGTTACTGCTCTCTCTTTTATTAAGAGGAAAATCCCTGTAAAGGGTTGGATAACCTGTGTGTAACTCGCATGTAGTGTCATGTAAAGGGTTTTGAACTCCTCTCTTTGCGACTTTAATATTGGACCCCCACCTGCTTTTAAACACCAGCAGAAAAATAGATGAAGGAATAAATCTCTTGAAAGGTAGATGAGTCCGTGGCTGGCTTTCTCCACGAAGTGATAATGTATGCTCACCCTGATGTGAATTGCTGGCTTGATAGAGTGATTATTCTGTAAGAGAGAGTTTATTCTCCTATAACCATTTTAAAATACATTACATTTATTGATGTAGTCCTTTAAAGAGCCATAAGCACAGTGCAGATATTTTTGATTGAAAATGGGAAGCATGATGTTTTTCCAGCGTAGATCTGCAGTGACCAAATACAAAAATAGTGAATATTCTTCATTGGCAGGCTTCAGACCGATTCAGGAACCAGTGGATATGCATGCATGTATGTGGATATGCATGCATGCATGCAGTTTGTTATGAAGGCATCGATCCAGACATTCTCAACAGACATGCCTAGTATTGTATTAAGTTCTCGACTAGATAGGCACAGGATAACGGACTGAATAGTCAAACTGAAACTGTGTGCAAATTTAAGAGCCCTGCATCTCAGAAGTGAAATTTCAACCACGTAATTACAGCCTTGTATGTTAGCATTACATAACATATGTGGCAAAGGCTGAAGTACTCTCTCCTGTTTTCCTTCTAAATAAAGCAAGTCTAGAGTGTCTCTTATACAGTTGACACCCTCTTGAAGAGGTGCAGAGAAGTGGCAGCACTGGCAGCCTCTCTGCACGGCGTAGACGCTACATGTGTTGTATTATTACACACTGCAATGCCACTGGAAGGCAAATGTGATGCTCTCCTCTGAAGGACTGTTTCCCTGCATTTAACTGAACCAAAGGGGCTTCGGTGCAGCCAAAACAACCACTCTCCGCTATCTGAAATCAAAATTAACTCTGCTTCACGAAGTTTAATTTGTGGTTAGTGTTATTTATTTTAGTTAATTTATTTTGCAATACTGTAAATATGCCTAGTCCACTATCTCAGCCTATAGGATTGGCCTGCTTTTTATAGGTGAGTGCTGCCTTGTGAAATCACTGAATTACTTCACATAAGCGTGAAACTAAATGTTAGCGATTTACACAAGTCAGTTCATCTTTACTCTGACGGTGCAGATATGTATTGTTTGTGCCACTCTGGGATTGTAGGATCCACTTTAAAGCCAGGGTGGCGTTCACTAAAGTAACGCTGTAATAAATAAGTAAACGTATATAATATCCTCCCTGAAGTATTTTGATATGGTTCAGTGACCACAACTACACCGCTTACTCTAAATGCTCCCCATGGCTGCAATGGTCTATAATATATAATCGCACAACGCTATGATGCCATGTAGGATCTAATTTTTGTGCCGTTGTTCGTACCTGACCCGAATCTGCCAAGGCCGCTCTGTAAGCCTATCCCCACTGCACAGTTTAATATAATACTGGCGTTTTCGCAGCGTGTAGCTCTGCTCGATTGAAGCCCAACACTGTGCTGGCACGGCACAAACATCTACGCACAATCATACAGACATGATCCCACACTGCTGTCTTTGACGCCAGTCATTGTGTGGTTAATTTATCCATTATCTGTGTCTATCTGCTCTCCTAAATGGCTTCTGTGTGGCAGATAATACACAAGCTACCCACTACTCTTATATTGAGCCCATATTTATGTGTCAGCAGTTGACGCACTTAAGTTTGTTTTTGTGAGGTTCTAACTGTACATGCATCAAGTGAACCGCTGTGTGCAGTGGCTCATTTACTCTGACAGGGGCACAGTTATAGTAGTAGCTCCTTTATTTGACTTAGTTATTCGTGTGTTAATCTAAAAGTCAGTGGCTTTGACTATGCACTTTCCGTGTAGTTGACCCATTGTCAGTGTTCAGTTATTGGTTTGGGTTTGATTACTCGTGTTGCTCCCCTCCTGTACTGGGTTTTTCTCTCCCTCATTGCTTCCTGTGTTACAGCTTCTCTCTGACTCTGAGCTACTAATAGGCATCCCAGGCTTTGATTTAATCCTGTGTGCGCTGTGCTATATTTGTCCCACTGTCAACTCTCAACCCCGCTGCTGGGTTCTGCTCCACACTCTGCCGTCCTCTTTCTGCAGAGCAGCCCCCGAACAGGACAAGGGCCGAGCTCACGCCTTATGCTCAGCATTGGGCTAGAGAGACTGAAGGCAAAAACATAGAGAGAGGGCCTTTATCATCACAATGGGGATTGCAAGTTATTCAGTTATTTCTATATACATTTCTATTTAAATGAATTGTGTAACTCATTAATTACGGCTTCCAGAATGTTTATTTAGTATTGTTTTGGTTAAATGTAGTCTTGACTCAGAAATCTACTGTCAGAGACTCTCTGCTGTCTAACATCGATTATCTTCAGATGCCCTTTTGATGCTCACACAAAAAGATATCAAAGACTGAGTGCTCAAAAGCAGTGTTTTGTAATGAATTTATTTTCTGGATTTGAATCTCTAATAGGCAAAGGGACAGAGGAAATGCTATGCTTGTTATGTTACAACATCACATCCAATCCTGTAGGCCATTAGATTTGAGTGTGGCACTTTTACAGATATGATGATGTGTTATGGATGCAGCCTTTTGGTCTGCAGTCCTGCACATCATGTTGTGGTTGGAAATTTGACAATTTAGCTAGATTATGTCATGAAAGTGCTACATATGCACAGTGCACAGGTTACCGAAATATGCATGAAAACTGTATTCCTGAGCAGATTTGTAAAATCAGATTTTGTATATTGTTGTAGGGCAGTGCAGGTTAAAACAACAACATGCATTCACAGGGGATGGAAGATATTGTGCAGGTGCAAAGCCTGAAATCTCCCCTCCATGCATAATGATCAATCATGAGAGTGAAGCAAGGGGCTGCACGTGGAGCACCATGGCAGCTGTGCGTTTCTTTACAATAGTGTGTCTTTATTATTCAGCAGGTCAGAGAGGAGCGCACCCTTCTCTGTCTGACCATATGAGGTCTACACTAGTGCATCTGATATACGCACACTTGATCGCCGGATGTTTTCCAATTTGCGGGAGACAGTCTGTACTGTGGGTGATGATAAAACACCGTTTGGATTTTGAACACTGTGTCCAGTGTTGGTGGTGACAGCTGGGGGTTAAAGACCTGTGTGCAATAATATTTGTTCAATATAATTTAATACATGGTAGTAAACAAGGGCACTGATGAAACCTTTTTTTTTTTTTTTTTTTTTTTAATAGGACTGAAAGAAAAGGGATAAAATGGGAATTGAGAGCGTTATTTGTTTTGCTTTGATTAAAATGTTCTAACAATGGTAGACATAATGAGAGAGATTGTTTGATCAATATGTAATAGTGGTTGTGATGGAGATGAGTCAAGGTTTGAAGCCCAGCACTAAATCTATTTTTTAAAGTGGGATGAGAAGCTTTTTTGCATACTGCTGCAAAAAGTTACAGGATGTGCTAGTGTTTTTTTCATATAACTTTTTTTTTTTTATACAGCACCACTCAAACTTGCGTGTAGTTTGTGCATTGAAAGTGTCCTATATAATGCTTAAAAAAGATGACAAAACTGTCTGTTGGCCCTGGAATTCAGTAAACTGTTAAACATGCTACGTTTGCCATTTTTTTTCATTGTAGCCAAGGGTCCAAAAGCAATTCAAATCTATGGCGTAACAAGTATGGACCATGCACACCTTGCCCAGAGACAGGCTTACGTTTCATTTCTTCTCATGATGATCTGGGAAATAGAGCTATCAGAGAGAGTGTGGAATGGCTTTGAGGTTGTGTGTGAAACCACACAGGATTTTGGCTGTGATGCCGAGGTAAACTGTGCAAGTCTTTAGTATCCGCGGTGGAGAATGGAACTCGCGTGGAGATTGTGACGTGTCTTCCCCTCAAACCATCTGTAGGCCTTGGTTTGGATTTTCTGATCCAAAGGGAGAGACATTAAACTTGATTGCCCTTTTCTTATTCTGTATTGACTCTGTATATCTATGCATTTCTTCATATCACAGAAACAGAATGAGCAGTAGCCATTTATCTTATTGTTATACTGGTAACCTTGTTATTTGTCAAATAGTAGATTTGGATATTTCCTCTCTATTAAATCAATCCGAATGCTTTCAACTTCATTTGGAAGGTTTCCAAATGCCGGTCAGCTTATCTGCGTTTGATGTATTTGAACTTTTCTTGCCTCCGTGTCTCAATTTTATTTATTTTTTGTATTCTTGCTAGTTCTTCATTTTGCACTATGGATTTTTCGACAACACGGTTGCATTTCTCTCCCCAGCATACCGCATTTGTTTTGTCTTTGAAGATCAGCTGCTATTGATTTCCTCCCGTCCTGCACAAGCCGAAGCAGAGCCGTCCATCGCAGGAGAAATGCACACCGTTCGCTCTGCTCTTGCAAGCTGCAGTACCCCCCCCCCCCCTGCATCTTACTATTGTACATTTTCTGTTGCTAAGGAACCAAGAGCCCCTGCTTAGATAGGAGCATTGCGGTACTGTACTGATTTTGTGCAGGGCTTGTGGTGGGCTGTGCCATCTGAATCCTGTCAACAGCTAGGGCGTTAAAGTGCCGGATCAAAGTGTTAGTCACTAGATAATCGGCCACAGTGATAACGGGGCCGTGGATTCGATTTATGTTTGAATGGGTGGGGAGGTGAGCCCTTTTATTCCTGCAGTTTCTCACCACCGGGGGGTGGGGGTGATGCTTAATAAGTTAAATGAACAAAGGGAAAGAACGGCATAGCTACACCGGGGCGAGGTATCTCTAATGTGGAAGTGACAGGTGAGTTGTTAGTTGTCTGTGGTTTGTATCGGACGAGCAGGGAACAGGTGATTTCTGTGCACAGCAAAGGCTTTGCATGCTGTTCGATGTAGGAGATGCCGGAGAAGCAGGTTTGGCCCAGGAGATACGCTGTGCACCCATGGGAACTGGGCTTCTGAAATCTGCTCGGCAAGATTTTGCAACATTGCCTGGAGCCATTCAGAAACTGAGGCTGTTATTGTTTTGCAGCCTCTTTCTGGAAGTGTGCTTGTTTATGCCTGCATGCTCTGAGCTCTGAATGGCAGATTTCACTGTGTGTGGTTTGGGTTCGTCATTGATCCATTGAGTTAATGCACTGTTGGCCTAATTGTTGCACAAACCACAATTTATTATTCATTTATTTCCCTTTGCTTGTGTATTGCAATGTTCAAATTATTCCCAACTTACTTTTTACTGCATTTCTGCTCTGTTCTGTAAGCTTCAAGGCAGCTGTGTCACTGATCTGTTGTTAAGCACCATGACATAAAGGTGGTTCACCAATGAATATGCCCAATATACCATTGACTCGTATTTCCTGATATCGACTGAGCTGCAGCTCGGCGCTTCTCTCAAATGACAATAACAATTTGGGGTTTACGTTTGTACACATCTGGCATCACCTGCAAAGAACTTACTCCAGATCTCTAGATTTCTGCCATTATTACAGGACAATAAGACTACCTTTTAAACCCAAGTGCACAACTGTTTAGAAGATGTATGTCTTCTCCACTGTAAGCGAGGATGGGATTTTTATTTGTATTTAAGCATTACACTGATGATGAATTCTTTGAAACGAGTGATGCCGTTCAAAGCTATGCAAGTGTTGCGAATGTCTCTCGCACGCTGAGCTCGGCAGAATGGACAGCAGAGAAGCTCTTGGTTAACCCAGTTTTCTGTGTGCTCTGCAGCATCTCGATCGCAGGAGTGCCTCGTCATCAGGAAGCACGGGTTGTACTGCATGCATGCTGTAAGTATGGTGCAAACTCATCCGATCGATCCAGTGCTGCAGAGTCGACAGGCCATCTTTATACGAAAGTGCAGATGAAGTTAAATGTGGTAATATTTGGCTCTGGAGTTAAGACGTGCTGCTTAGTCCTGGAGTGCAATTCTTCCTTATTGTATACGTCCAGTGATCTGCTGTGTGCTGGAATAGCCGTGTGCAACTCCATGCCCGTGTATCTGGAGGCGTTGCTGCACTGATCGCCTATTTTAAACCCTGTAGTAGGAGTGCCCTGGTATTAACCATGTCTACAGCTCCATTCCTGCTTTCACGAGCTGGTGTGAGAACAACACTTGAGGACTGTGTGCCTCTCTTTAGGCGACTGAGCGGGGGATGTTTTTTATTTGGCCCGTTTTCGCACATGTGGGTTTTGGAAGCAAACTGACTCTGGTTCTTCATCCAGCCATCTCATCTGAGTCACCTTAGATGACATTGCTGGCTCGTGGTTACAAACGCCAGCAACGGTTGCCATTCTTGACTAGATGGGGCAAAAAATTCCTGGCGTTAGTGTTTTTGTTTCAGGTACCTTTCGGGTAGTTGGCACATGTTTTCTTTTGAGGCCTCGAGAGTAAAAGCAGCAGTAAAGTCAAGTCCATCTCGGCACGGCTTAGACCACTGCTTTAAACGCCTCTATAGAGTCAGCTCTACAGTTCATCGCTTTGAAACCATTCATTTTTCTAATCATACTTGCCAGTAACGCAGGGATTAAGCAGCCCCTTTAAAGGGGGACTCTTGATATTAAGAGTTGTATTGTATCAGTGATGTGAAAATACAGCTGTATATCGCAGTCCATGCCACACTTTGAATACAGTCAAACATGAGATTCTTTTTCTTAATTTCTTGTGAAGGAGAACAGAACAGAGACAAAAATCTGCTATTGATTGTGACCCGAGGATTGGGTCTGGTGGTTTTGTAATGCTGTGTTGGAGGAACTGAGAGGATTGCAATCATTCTCAGTGTGATGTTGCAGTCTTGAAAGTGTGAGGTTTTGGCTACATGCAAGATCATTTTGTAGCGTTATACACAACTGAATTTTGCTTGGAATGTACAGCATCATTGCAAGAGAACAATTGTGAATATCCTTCAAAGTGTAGAACAATTTGGGAAAACAAAGCCCAACTTCTACATAGTTCTTATCAGTCCAGTCAAAACATAAATGGTTCTCCACTCCGGGAATCTCGTTGCTCCATCCTGCACCAGAGAAGCATTTTAAAGAGACATTGTGTGATCAAAAATATAACTAGCGCTATATTCAGATAAAATGGTGAAGTACTTAATTGATTAATTAAGGCTTTACTTGGACTGATCTCTTGGACTGGGATCCATTCCATTCTCGATGCCTTTTGTTTACCACCAAACTTAATTGCAAAACATGACAGTTTTATGCTGAGTGTCTTATCTGTTGCTCTACAGTTTCGCTTTAAACTGCATTAGCAATAGTAAGTTAATTAGTACAGATCTTATTAATTTTGCTCTTTGCAAAGGTAGCCTCACCAGCTTTCAGACGTATAGCTTTACATTATTGGAAGTGCACTATATTGTGCTGACGGTTTAGTTTAATTGAATCAAAACAATTACTGTTAATTTACTTCCATGTGCTTCTAAATAAACCCGCATATTTGTATATTAATTGAATGCAGCTATTAAAGTGATTTCTTTGTAATAAGAAGCAGATTGAAAGGGCGGAGTTTAATCCGACATTAACATACATGACTGCTTTTATTTATTTATTTTTAAAGTGCAGCTTTCATTTTTCTGTTTGGGAAGAATCAGTTATTAATTTTAATGACTTTGTTATAGTGAAAATGCGGTGTCATCGTCATGGCGTGTCCCATCCTTTTGGGTGTTTTTGCACTTATAAAAGATGTGATCTCCTAGCAACGTCTGCCATTTGCCAAGACACACAAAGACATGGCAATGAGTCGAACTTGCTATGGGTACCCTTGAATTTCATTATCAAACCATCTCTTTTTAGCACTAGAAACGTTACCGGTCTGGCGATTGTGATTGGTGCTTTTGAGAGCCAGCTAATAGAAAATATCCCTTCATGATGATGGGAGATAATGGCTCTTCTGTAATGCACTACTCTGGTTTATTCAGCAGTAGCTCAGTACGAGGGTCTAATACTTTGCAAGACTGGAATTAAATGAGGGGGGAAAAAAAACCTATCTGAAGAAGCTGCCTGTGTTTGGAGATGGGCTTTCTCACTGACGGGTAAATGGATATTATGTCTTTAAGTCTTTAAGATGGTTAGAGAAACCTCAAGAAGCCAGTTAACCTGCACCTCCCAGAATTGTCTGGACACAAGTGACACGAGACTTTGCCCCAGCTGCCAAACGCAAGTTGCGAAAGTGTTATTTAATTGCAGCCTGTCTGACGGGGCTCGCTTTCGTTTACCCGGTGGAGGCCCTCGGATACTGCTTTGATATTATGAGCTCTTTATGTGGTCTGGATCTTCATCTGAAAAGAAAAACTTTGTCCCTATGCTGCCTCAGTTCATTTGTTCCAAGCAAACCGTGGATGGATGTGGAGACTGAAATTAACTTCTCAGTTTACAGAATTAACTAGCTGTGTTTTGTGTTGTAGAAATAATGCAAATAATTTTCATATCACGTTTCTTTTCCTGTATGGTGACAATACCACCTTCCTGTCCAGTTTCTGATAATCCCGTCCATCACTGTCAACGGTTTGCTGACATCATCGCTAATATTAACATTCAATATTTTCTTGGATGGGTGTTTAAAGATCTAATGCTTAAATAATCCAGAACTCTCTTAGTAACCTTAACTAATACTAAAGAATGACGTTTTAGATCAGTAAGTTAAATTGTCATGTTAAAAGTATTTTTTAATTCATGACTTGGATGCTCTTGACATTTCTCATTGGCACCTCAAAGAAAATTAATTTGTTTGTATAAAAGGCATAGATTATAGCTGGAAAAAGTGGCTGATTTTTACAATATTAGTATTTTGTGCTATAATGTGGAAGATGGAATGCTGAGCAGGTGGGCTTTAATTGCATTTTTAATATGTGCCAAGGACTAAATTTTTCACATCTCAAGAGAAAAGGCTCTCCACACTGCAAACAAACCACTGCAGCCAAGTTAAGAAACGGGGAGGGGGGGAAGTGCATGGTAGGGGGAACATGCCATTATCTAGATCGACTCTCTCCCCCTCCATCAGACTGTAAATGTTGGCAATGTGAGCTGCCATCTTTAGTGCTGTACGGGTTCCTGTCTTCACCACAATCCCAAAGAATGTATAATGGGCTTCTCTGCTTATGGAGTGAACTTCCCTGTAAAAACATCACCACATTTTCCATATATTACTGCCAGGTTCACAAAATGCGGTTTCCATTACAAATTTTTAAATTCCTCTCGTTAGCTGGAGTCAATATTTAAACGCACTGCGCGGAGATGGTAATCGGGCTGAGGCGGAGCTGAAAGGGCAGATATGATAGCGGCCTCTCCTTGGAAAGATGCGGAAATCGAGCTGTAACTCTGGGTTGGAGTTGCTGTCGATGCGGTACAGCTTCCCTTTGCTGGTTGGTGTAGTGAAGGCGTTACTACCGGGGGGGGGTGGGGTGTGAGGCCTGTGTAATCCGAGCCTTCCCCTCGACAGCTGTCCGAAATGGTCCTTTGTTTGGTTTTGGTTTTCCTGGAGCGCATGAGAGATGCTTGTGCCACTTTCAATGATATTTCCGACAGGTTCATGTTTTAGGCGGCATGCAAAAAAATATAAATAACTATGCTTTAAGCCTTCCATCTTTTGTGCTATCAGAGTTTAAACATTAGCATTTTATTTATTTTTATTTATATGTGGGGAAAATGTAGACTCAAGTGTAATTGACGTTCCAAAAGTCTTAAAGAAGCCGCAAATAAATAAACAAACGTCTATTCTCTACGTTTAAGAAAAGAGGCAACTTGAATGAAAAGCATGCTGTTCCAGGGGGTTATGAAAGCATCGACGTGTGCTGCCACTTCTGAGAGCGTAATCCTATGGGGATCAAGCCAAGCCTCTCCAGAAGGTTAAACTGTAGGCGATTGCTGTAAACCCATCTAGGAGTCATGTTATTGTGTACAATCATATCACCGGTCTTCCGGGTCACATGCACCTTCTCCGACACGACCGTCGTACTTCTTACGTTCCAGTTTCTCTCTCTCTCTCTCACTCCAGAGCAGAAGGGCTAAATCATTCTCTGGCTACTACAGTTCATGTACATACACACTCGCACACACTCTTGAGTATTGCTCCACTCCACGTCTGCAGCTGAGGTCTGACGAGCTTGGAAGGTCGTGGGTGCCTAGTCTGTGATTTGTCGGTCTGTGCAGCTCACGGGGCGCACAGTTCAATGAATGCTCAATATAATCCAATCAGGAGCCACATTAGTTCCAAACTCTGCATCCTTCCTCTGTCAGAGCAACCCTACCCGTTCTGTCCCGGGTTACAGTTCAGGCATCTGCTCTGTTGTTTACAGTACACCTGCATGTCCAGGCAGCACGGGACATCATGTAGACATTATTAGAAGGCTGGATAGAGATGGGCATCTGGACATGACAGACGATCCAGCCGGCCCGTCTCCGAAGGAGCGCTCGTTAGTCAAGGGTTCGTGGGTCCGCCTGGCCTGGCCTGGCCTCAGCTGGGAGTGAGCTGGTGTCACTTTGGTGCCGACGTTGTGCCTCCATCCCCGAGGAGCGCCGACATAGATCTCTGCTCCCGTTAAAGGGTCCTAGATCTCCCATCGCAGAAGGATAATGACACGGAAGTCACGAAGAACTGGTCTGTTCGTAATTTATTTTTCTGGTGCTTTGTAGCCTCCATACTGTACAAGTTGAGCTTTCTTGAATCCACTTAGCTAGCTATACTTTAGATGTCAATTTTTTAAAGGTAATGATTCAATTCAAATTTCTGGTGCGGAGTCACTTGTGTGCTTCTTGTTAGGATGCATTCACTCCTGGTTATATCTGTGAAAATGGTCGATCAAACCCTCCACAAGCCAGATTGGTTGCGGCCCTCCTTGGAGACCTCTGGGGTATCATGATGTGTGGAGGGGGCAAAGACACTGACTGAGAAAACCCTACTGCACTGTAGTTTAGTGAAATCGGCCAGTCCGACGAATGCCTCGCCCTTGAGACCAGGAGATTGATATTTCCTACAGATACTCAGTGGGTGGGTAGGATTCTGGATTAACACACTCCCAGTGACTGATTTAAAAAAAAAAAAAAAAAAAAAAAAAAAAAGGGTACCACGCCAGGGGGAATTGTGGTTTCTGGTTTTCTAAATGGGGAAACTACACTTGGACTTCCCGTCACCGGTCATTAAGAGTGTAATGACTGTATGCCTTATTTTGATTAGTAAAGTGTGACTTGCCGGTGGATTTTATCTGGGATGGTGGTAGGTGTGTGGCCTGTTCCTATGATGACCTGGAAGAGAGCCCCAGGTACCTGCCAAGCACACAGCAGGAGGACCCACGCCAGCACGAGGGCCGAGCCACACCGAGCCACTGTAGCCCTGCTTTCAATTAGACCGCACTGCGCTGGTAATGCACACTTTAGAGCCACAAACCGCTCTGAATACCCAATGAGTGTTTGTTTATCTCCGTTTCTGGACTTGTTTTCGTAAGACTTAAAGCTTAAGCTGTAAATTGAAGTTCCCCAGTAGGAGCAATTGCTTTTTTTTTTTTTTCTCCTCCAAGGAGAATAGAACAGACGAGAATGAACTTATTTGTGCATGAAGCTGACCAGGATTCCTCAAAGTCCGACAGATTTTCATACATTTAAGTGCCGGTGAAACTATTACCACAGCCCTCCGTTACTCATATATTCAACTCTTGAACAACATAACCATCCTACGTTTATGTTTTTGACGTTGTGTTCCAGAGCTTCTGACATTCACAGGGAATATCATGTCCATGTCAACACGAGCAGTCATTGTGTAGCCGACTCACTGTTTGCTGTAGTCACGGGTTGTTTTCATGTTGAGTAGAGTCTGTATGAACTTGTCACCTCACTTGCGTACTAATTGATTGATAGTGTCATTTCCAGTGCCGAAGAAAGGAATAAGTGGCCTGAATGATCTAGACCCAGAAATGTGTCTGACTGTGTTTTCAGTTTGCTCACGTTGAGAGGGTGACACACATGGTACAACTGTGTGAACAGACACATTCCTGATGGCTCGTCACCACCTAATAGATGTTCTTCTCTTTTTAATAAATGACCTCCTTCTCAGTTGTTACTGCAATTCGAATGTCTGGCACCTGGGGATTGTGACCTTTTATCATCTGAACAGCCGCCACAAAAAGCTGAAGTGAACAAGAGCTCACAAGGGCATCTTAGTATTCCTGTGACCAGCCTTTATTGACGATACTTATAAATATCAATGAACTAAATGTAATTATTAAAAAGTATCTTGGAGATCTCCAGCATCTTTCCCTGTGCAAAGACAATCCACTTGCCTCTAGATTTATGATGTTTATCCTGAATTGTTTGCTATTCAAGAACGACCTTCCAAGATTCTGCCAAAATACGTCAAAGAAAAAAACAAGACTACAATTTAAGTAAGATGAATATTGAGAAGGACAGTTTATAAACTTCTACTCTATTGCAGTTCATTCTGTACTTCATTCTACTACTCATACATTAACATGTGATGGGGTACAAGTTTGTAATATTGAACTCAATGTTTTATGTGGTTTAGACCTTAGTAGTGCAGACCCAGAGGTTGTGATTGGGGTGTATGCTGCCAATAACAATCGCAAACCAAACGACGCCCTTTAGTTTTACTTCGATCGTGAACGTTTACATGGCATGAAGGCATTACACACTTCACTGCCTTGATCCATTAAAGATCTGCAACTTAAGACAATACAAAACAAATGAATAATTAAAGTCATACTTCACAGCTGCCATCCGTGTACTCCGTGGAAGGCTTTAATTATGACACCGTGGTGTTTGGGACTGTTCTAGTGAGAGTGATTTATTGTAATACACTGTAATGACTCGAATATTACTCATCATAGGGGCGATTTACAGGCTGTAAACCTCAAGGTATCGAGGCTCAGATCTCGAGCAAACTGGTTTAGGTGAAAATGGCAAGACTCAGACTTGATGTAAAAGAGTTAGTTCAATTCTGTCCACGTCTGCATTTCTAATTGAAACTAAAACTTGTTAAAGTATTCGTTGTGTTTTGAAGTGGGTGTCTGGAATTTCCTGTGACACGTCCTGTCTCACCTGGGAGAGAGTGAACACGTCTGACTTCTCTTTTCATCTTGCTCGTGTTTGATATGGCGGAGGAGATGGGAAGAGATTACCATATTAGTGAATCAAACCACTTTTGACATTGTTACGACAGTGGTGAAGTCTCTTGTTTTGCTCCATATGGTAATATTTCAAAGTTGTTTTCCTCCTTCAGCACTGCTTATTAGCGCACCAAGGACAGCGGTGCAGCTCTCTAAGCTATTGTAATGCTTTGAGAGAAAGTTTAACTGATTTAATTATTGCACAAGTGATTCCAAGAGCTAGAAAGGATGAGTGTGACCTAGGGTACCTTGTCCCATAATGGTGTCCGCTCAGATTTTGATCTAGAATGGTCACGGATAAATTTCAGCATTTAGTTAAATGGTTACATTTCAGGCAATAGACATACCTGTTATTATACACATCCTGCCTGTGCAATTTGAATTAAACCTTGTTTTGTGTACTACCAACACGGAGATTAACCCACAAGTGCCTCCTCTAGCCAAATATTAGACGAAAGAGGTTGGTTTAGAGTTGACCTTCATTAATTGACTTATGTTAATTGTTCAATCACGCGTAGATCAGGGATATCACTCAGTATAGCCCGATATGCACATAGCATGTGGCCTTTGTAAGAGGAGCCAGGTATTGATTGAATGGCAATGGGTAGTCGGGTCAAATGTGTAGTGTTCAGATGGGAAGGCAGAGCTCTCCTCAGACCTGGTGCCGGTGTTTCTGTAGCTGGTGTGGTTATATCTTCCCTTTCCCCATTTAGAGCAATTTAAAAAACAAAGCCTGGGATGTTTTCTTTGAGCGCAGAATGAATTGAAAGTGTGTGGCCAGGGTCCTTTGAGCCGCACAACATGGACAACTGAGGTATTGGCTTTCACAGGTCTTTGTTGTTGTTCGTTCAATAATTGCTGTATGGCAGACCCAACAATGACACCTTTTAAGCACGTATGCACTGTATAGAATAACATTTCCAGTTGTGCGTGTTCATTCATGTATTACATGTGCTTGGAACTGAAGGGATTGATGAAAGATTTCCTAAAACCAGCAGATTTTCTACATCAGTTTTTCATTCTTGGAGGGCTTTTTAGTGTGAGTAGCCAAAGCTGTAAGTATGTTACAGTGATAGCTGTAATAAACACAGGTACTGGCCTCCTAATAAATCTCTTTTCAACTTTGCAAACTTAGGCCTTCAGTGCACATGTTGACAGTCTCTGTAAACACTGGCTGCTCATTTTAAGTTATTGTCTCGCCAGTTTGAAGCTTCACTGCCAGCTCCGCAGGGCTTCCTTATGAAATTGATTTCAGTGAGGGGTATAGACTCGATTTGATCTAAGCGTCTCAGCTTGGCCCCAGTTTTGTCGCACAAACTAGGACAAAAAGGCCTCGTTGCCCTGTCTCCATTTTGACATCGCCTGGCTGTGCTCCACGGGACGAGAAGCAATTGGGAAGTATTACCTCGCCGTCTCGAAGCGTTGTGTGCTCGTGTCTCGTGGCTCTTTTCAGCAGAGGTGTTGTGATGATGGATGAGACCGGTTGTGGAGTGGGGTAATAAATGGGGTGTGCGCTGATCACCAGTAGTCCTTAATGGTAAGCTGTATGTGCACCACATCAAGCCGCACTTCCATTGTTATGAAGGGGATAAATCACGGAAGTCCCTCGGAGACGAACGAGATTCTTTCTCCGCAGATGGGTCCGGTGACTCACGGCTCATTCATTGAGAACTTCCAACACCGTGTAAAACCGAGCCAGAAACCCTTCTGATAAAAACATGGTCAACATGACTGCTGTGGATATCTAGAACTTGTATTCACATGGAAGCAGGTGTATTAGATACTGTGATTGTGCTAAGACGTGTGTATACAGAATTGAACCGTCGTTTCAAAGTTGTACATGGAAGGCAATTGGATTTCAGTCGATTGCAATATGGGTTGCAATCCCAGTCAATATCAAATTCAACTTTGGCCTGTTTAGGTTACAATCTACATAACAAAAGACAATTCTCATCACTGTACAAATCTTGGAAGAGTCTTTCCAAGTGCAGTAGTTGTGAGCAGTTTGAAGTGCACCGTGTTTAATGTGTGGGTTCAAAGACTGTGCATCCTTTGGCAAAGTGACTTACTCTCTCTGCCTGCAACCTGCAATTTACAAATAAATCTAATAATGTGGGCTTTGACTCTATAGCAATCTGGGCTATCTTTAGAACGTGCAACTGCAATTCTGAGACAGACTGAGAATACTCTAGACTGATTTGAAAATGGCTCAACTAGTGGTGGTGGTGGTGGTGGTGTTTTCCTTAAATTTGTTTTGTTTTTTTTGCAATTCAGAAATACAAAGCATAAGATTACCCACACAAAAGTATCATAATTGATGACTTGCGATTCTGCCTTGGTTTGCATTTCATTATGTCCTGAAAAACAACTCCGCCTCATGGTAATCACCTTGTTATTCAGTCAATCCCCTTGAACATGCTTTGGACAGCAATTATTGCCAATATCCAGAGTGCTTTATGTATATTAGGAATATGTGCAGGTTAGTGTTCTGCTAAAAATGTCAGAGTCTGAAGAAACTGCTATACTTAAATAGTTTTTTTTATTTTTTATGGTTAGATATGAACGGATTTAAAGCAAAACCGACTGCAGACCTGTCAGATTATGCAACCTATCTACCTAATTAAAACCACTGTTCCTGAAACGCTGTCTCAGATCTCTTCAATACATTCACGATTGTGTGGCGCTCCTTTTAATTGAGAAACCGTCACAAAGTCTGTAACAATGAGCTTCTTTGCAGAAGGTCAGAGCAAAGATGCATCAGAAAGCACAGTTTTAAACCCTGAGCTCAATTAATAAATACCTTTCAAAATCAATTAAATGTATTGTGTAGATTCAAAATTGTATGTTTTCAAGATATTGAATGACCAAGATGTTTAATCCATTTATGGGTTGCACATATTTTATTAATCAAGTTCCGAATTGCATGTTAAAAACTTCAGATACAAAAACTTCTATCTGAAATTATAACTTTTAGGTACATAATGCACCTAATAGTCCATGTAGGAGAAGATAGACCTCATCTTCCTGTCCAGAGAAGGCAGCCAGCTCTGTTGTCCAGCACTTTTCCCCCCCAGAAGTGGTAAGCAGAGGATTTCATGACTGGCGAGATGCGCTCGTTTAAGGTATGATTGCTGCCCGGGGTTTCAGATGAGAGGCTGGCAGACACGGACAGTTTCCACAAGGAAAAGCACAGCAGGCCGGTTTCTGCAGTTGTGGTTTGGATCCATATTTAGGAAGGCAATGTCATTCTTCATTCTCAGGGCATTTTATTGGTCTGTGAAGGTTATGGCAATGTTTGTCAGTTTTGGCATTCTCAGTCGGACGATTTCCCGAAGCTACGACGGAGGACAGCATACCGTGTGCAACTTCTAGTATTTCTGAAGATGTGAAAGTTTGTTGTTGTAGAAGCTACCCTATTGAATGGGAATATTTAGATCCCGGAACCACCAGTCTGTTCCACTGAATAGTTTTGATACAGCTGCCTTTTATTTGTGTGTGTATGTAATGTGTATAGAGATCATGACTTGAAACTGCAGTGCAAGCTGTAATTCTGAATACCCCAGTCTCTTTCTCTTCAGCTTTCAAAGCCATGCATTAAGTGTGGTTTGATGACCCACAATTCCGATCATTAGTTTTAAGATTACGCAACTCACACTATATGTGGAGTTATATGCTTCACCTGATAATGACTTTTGCTTCGTCCAGTTCTATCTACTCCTTTTTACACATTGAGCGATGGGTGTGAACAGTAAAGCAAAACTATCTGAATACACTCCGGATTGTCTTGGTGCAGAATCTCTCCACAGGTTGCTGGCAGAGTTTTTAAACAAAATGGCCAAAAATGTACTGTAGCACTGGCCAGAGTAATGGGGGTGGTGCCGTTTCCTGTACATGGTTGTGTGTGATGTGTTTGGGTTTGCTTGTGCTAGTTGAATGGGGGGGGAGCGGGGGTTTTGACCTTTGTGAACAGAACTGGTCTGTGCTTTGGGGTCTGCCAGATGTGCGCATGCCGGGTTCCTTTGACGTGGCTTGTGTGGAGAAGCTCTAGCTCAGGGGCGTCAGACTGCAGTCCTGTGGGGCCCAGGTGTCTTCTGGCTCTTGGCTCCTTGATCGATGTAATTAAATGATGAAAGGGATGAATTCAACACTTCTTTCTTTCCACTGTGAAGTGGGTACAATATTCTCAGTAATCAACATTTTATCAGCTGTAAAACTAAAGTGTAAAAGTCTTGGATAAGCATACCTAAATTAATTGCATTCATTGATTAATTGGGAGCTCCTGCTGGAACCGCCTTTTGAGGAGAGAGAAGGCGTCCAGAACCTCTGCACCAGTTTTTAGTTTGAAGCCTTTCTTGTTTGATTGATTTGTATGCTTGTTCAAGTTGATTATGCTATACCTGACAGTGTTGAATTCTTATTTGCTTTGGAGCACGTTTTTAGCGGAGGGGTAGTCAGAGTAGGAAGCGAGATTACCGGAAGACTCACCGCTTTTGTTTTTTTCGGAAGACAGTTGAGAACATTAAGCAGGAGTTATTGAGTCCTAGAGAAACGATGGCTATGCTGTACATTGTTTGGGCTCTTTTTGTTGTCGGTACCTTGTCAACGGATGTCGCAGGATACACCTGGATGCATCCATAAACCAAGTAGTTCTAAATTATGAGATGTTCATTTGTCTTCCTCCTGGAGATCCCAACTGTATATTCTTCGACTGGAAAGTTTGAAGAAACCGGAACACGATTTGAACGCCCTTATTTGGGCATTAGGTGGGTGGGCTGGGGGGATTCGGATCTAGATCAAAGGAGGCTCCCGACGTGTCCTGCCTGCGTGGAAAAGCACACGAATGTCATTGCGGTGTATTTTTAGTTGTTGGTTCCACCGAGAGGAAGACTCTAATTTACAGGGCCGCCTGTCCTGGGGATTGCTGCGTTTCTGCGGTGAGACCACAGGAGACTTTTATAATTAATCTTGACGTACTTCTTGATATAGACACTTCGTTTCACTAGGCGTTGGGAGCTTCTGAAAGGCGAGGACGTTGCCCTAGCGGCTTTATTTTTCAATTATCTTTTGTTTGACTTTCTATTTTGGTTGCGCTGATCTCTGCGGCCCTATTGCTGTCAGGCACTCAGTGCTGTCGGGGTTTGATGCTTTCAGATGGGTTTCCAGCCACAGTAAGTATAAAATCTCTCCTTTCACAAACCTGTACATGAAATACAATAAAAACTTACCTATCTAACACAATAGGATCTGTTATCTGTGATTTCTTGATGTCAGAAGAGGCTATTATGCTGCATTCCTCATCTCTAGGAGGATTCCTCATTTCTTCGAATGAAAACCAACAAAGCCTTTTCTGATGCTTGGTTGTGGCGGCGGGGGAGGCGGTTGAAGCAGACATTGTGCTTTGTGTTTTCTTGTTAGTCATTACAGTTGCTTAAAGGGCTGTTGTGCAAACCGCTTTTCTCATAGTGCCTCCACGGACAGCAGTAAAATGATAAACTGCACTTAAATACATAAATACGCTTCTGTGATCAAAACCCAAATCACTCTCTGGGTCGCTCTTCAACACAATTAAAATGCCTACAGGAAAATGGCCTTGCTAGTGGGGAGGAAGGCTTCGATTCAGTCATTTAGACTGGGCTGGCTGATGGAGAGACTGCAGCAGCACTCCCGATGAGCTTTTTCACAGCTCTGTGTTGCACTGTGGTGCTGAACATCAATCTTATAGGAGGGGAACCTGCTGGGATGGAAACTGTGCTATTATTAGGCAGCAAACAACGTTACATAATGTCCTTCACTGGAGAGCTTAAAAAGTACACAAACAACAACAAAACAAAACAGTCGCAGAGGAAAAGGCGATCCATGTATCTGAATAGCAGCGTCTATAGAGTAATAGTGCATCACGGAGGCTGAAGCTTTAAGTAATATCTGCCTAAAAGCAGTGCTTGCAGAGGGATCACTGGCGTCTGTGTTTCCTCCAGTATCTTCCCGCTCAATAAAGGATCTCATTAAGATCTGAGGAAATCTGTTAGTTTGAAGGCGTTAACGAACCCCACCCGCCCCCCTGAGTTCTCTCTTCCCCGCTCACACGCCTGACCCTAGATGTGCTAATCTGTGCCTCCCATAAGGCTTGCCGCGGCGGTTCACAGCCTCATTACACATTTAAGAGCGGCATATACAGTATCTCCTCAAGCCCGGGCTGCTGCCCTCTCCCGTGAGTGGTGGCACCCCTAATTGTGCATTACCCACGGGTCGCAACTCTGACTTGACAAAATGGTTATTTTTAGCTTGGCAGATCCCGCATTGTGCGTGTAGCTCTCATTCATAATTAAGTGGTGACTTTTCCACTACTGAAGTACCACGTTACCTTTAAGTGTTGTGCGCTTACATTTCTCACCAGATTACACACTTCTTGTTGCGTTACTCAGGAGTCTGCCATTGTTTTGAAATGGTACACTACACAAATTAACCATATATGTGTCCAAGGAATCAGTGGCTGTTTGGTTTTGTTGGACTCCACCGCACAATGTGCCGTGCTTTCTCAGAGCGGGCTCCTTTTAATTAGATTCCCTAAGATGAGTAGAGGGGAGGCCAGACGGAGGGACCCCTTCGTGAATGAAGATTGAAAAGTGCTTTCGGAGACCTTTGGAGACCCTCTGTAATGGCTGACTGGTCCAGCTTCTGCAGCTAGAATAACATGCTGGCTTTGGTGAAAGAAGGAGTTGGTCATTTCTGCACAATCATTGTCGTGCCATAAGCAAACTCTGACAAGTGTCATGCTGCCCAATCGGAGCACATTTTGAAATGGTTAAGTTCCACAAATTCCCTCATTCCCTTCTGTCCTCCTCTAATTTAAGTTAAACATGTAAGCTGTGTTTTAAATGGCAAGACAGTTCAAGGTATTGTAAACGTGTCCAGTTGGCAACTTTGCTGAACCTCTCAATGGCCTTTTCCTGCATCTGTGGACATCCACGAACCAAAACTATGATTCAACGCAATTATTCTGAATTAGACTTTCGGCAATGTAACCAGAACAGACGAGCTAGATCTCATTACTGCCCTGCAGCCGCCTAATGGGCCGGACGGTGGGGGATCGGGGGTGGAGCTGCCAGCATTTTAGGCAGATTTGAATTATTCTGAAACTGATGAGGACAGCTTTTCTAACCTCCAGGGAAACGGGCAAAGTTTCTGTCATTGGAGTTGCACCTTTACGCTTTCGATGTTGCTGGTTTGATTAATTGATCTGCTTTAAAAGTAGATCTTTAATCTGTGGTAAAATCCTTTCATGAGGCTATAAATAATGTCAAAAATCATACAAAGAGAGAGCACTGAAATACGCAGTTCTAAAAGAATAATGAGGCTAGGGCTGCAATGTTCGGGTCTGTAGTTTTAAAAGTACGGGCTGCAGTGGCCGTGCCCTCTCTCAGCGCGACGGCTTTCAGACCCTCTTTGTCGGCTTCTTACAGCTGAGAGCTTGTGATGTTAACAATGGATGTCGGGGTTGTGGGTCTGACCTCTCTCTCTTTGTGTTGCCTAATGACCGTGGTGCACCGCTCGCCAGCAGCACTCCTGTGCTCCCATTAGCATGCAAATTATTATGCTCATCATGCTAATTCAAATACTCGTCTATTATTCTCCTGTCTAGATTGCATAAGACCCACTTTTCCAGGTATTGCTCCGAACGTTCATTTTTATCCGCATATTGTTTGTTCCACGTAAGACGTTGGTTTTGCGAAGATGGAATTGATAAATGGAAATGGCAAAATCCCTTCAGTGACTTCTTTTTAACTTTGTGGGTATTTTTGGGGCCAATGTTGATTTATGTGTTTAAATACAAGGTGATTATTAGTGTGTTGTTGCTCACGTCTGTTCTCTGGAAAAAGAGCAGATGGTTTTTATTGCAGCTCCTCCATAAATCTGCAGAATTGAAACTTTGAACCCGACCATAGGATGTATAGAAAGATCATATTGCTCCAGGCCATGGCGCGAGTCTCTACTATAGAGCGAGACTCATTTCTGGACCCTTCCCTTTGGAAGTAGAAGATGCGTGTCCACTGTAAAGACTTATTTTATTGTGAAGGCTTTCTGACTCGCTAGAAGTGAAAAGGTGGATCTGGGTGAGTCAATGCAATAAATTAAAAAACATTTCTTCAGCATGGTTTCGGCATTCATCTCCGAGTGAAACGGCCAGCTTTCTGACAGGCCAGGTTTCTCTTAAGTGCAGCGTTGTGACAGAGGCTGTGAAGTGATGGATGCCCTGTATTCGGCGAGAACCTCCTCTCGGTAAAGAGGCCACCCCAGTCTCATTCCGGGCCCATCAGGAAGATGATCTTGACCTTTCCGTCCCGGCTTGATGACTAATATTTTTGTCAGCCTTGCGTCTCGTTATCGCTGGCGATGGCAGCCGTGCTCCATGCTGCCAGCGTAGGCCGAGCCCGCGCCTGTGTGTGAATGGGATGTTTTCTATCTGCAGCTCCCATTTGTAATTTTAAGCTTTGATTGTGTGTTTTTTTTTTTTTTATTCTCTCCTCTTTAATTATTCAAGGACCTCCTGCAACACCCCCTCAGCTCAGCCAGCTGTCAGTGCTGCGGCTCAGATATCACACCTACAAAGGGAATCTTCTGCAGCTTCTTGGTCATTATGTCCTCGTGCTTTGAAGGGCTGACTACGTTGCAATTAAGTGCCTCTCGGACTTCGTTAAGTTGATTTTAAAGGATGTGCTTCATCCCGCTATCTCGACAACTTTTTATTAGATGAAGAGTGTTCGTTAGCCCCTAATGATTTGACATAAGTACGAAGCATCTGGGACTAAATTAGCAGCCTATAGACCCTGACTGTAGGAACGATCTCGCCTTCGGGTGGTGGTAGTGAACACAGGACCTAGTTAAGGACATCTGTATAATTGTAATAAGATCCAACAGATATAATGGATTGTGTAGGATCTGAGAGAGCTGTGTGTGTGTTTGAGTCAGGGGTTAACTATAGCCCACCCTGTAGTCCTAATGAAATTATACCTCGTACACGGATGTGCAAATCCGATTCTAACGATCGTCATGGTAACCTGCTCATTGTTAGTAATGTAGCCGCTGCACTGAATGGTTCTGAGTAGTTCTTAAGGAATTCTCCTACAAGCACATTAAGTGTGGCTTCTCATCGTGCATCGTAATGTTCTGCTGTGTTTCTCTCCATTGCGTTGACTCGTACATGTGCAGCAGAGCAACAGGGTCTTAACAGAGCGTTTCATGGCCGATTTTGAGGTTTAAATTCTGGGGGTAAGCTGGCGAAGCTCAATGGTGCTCTCTCCCCTCCCGTACCTGTCCTCGGGGCTGAAATTAAATGTTGTGCTTCCTGGCGCTCTGTCTGATTGAGGCACTCAGCGCCGCCATCAGAGGCTCTTTGTACCTGCGGTGACAGTCGCTGCGCTGCATTAGTGGGGGAAAGAGGTGAAGTGGCCAAATGGCCGCCACAAATAGACGGCAGTTGTCTTAATGACTGCCATCTCCCCTCATTAGGCGCCAGATATAGACAACCCTTTTCTGCACTTTTGCTAAAGGCCCATTTTGTTAACCATTACAGTAAACCCACAATCCATTTTGTCTCCCCCCTCCTGTGTCAATTAATCACGTTTGACCCGATTTTTCACTGTTTACAGGCAGAACAGTTAACTTATGTGTTCTACTCCCTCATCATATTTATAGATTTATCTAAACATAAACTGAACTTCAGTGGACTTTATTGATCTCCTAGCTGAGCTCAAATCAAGAGATCTGCTTATTTTGGTTGAATAGGTTTTTTTTTTTTTTTTTTTTTTTTTTTTTAATTGTATAAGTTTACCTACATTTCTAAATTCGGATGAACCCCGTGTAGCTGACGCTGATGGAAAAACACACGGGCGGTATATTGATATGGACTTAAAAACAAATACAATAAGATTAAATCAATCTCAAAACTTTTTTTTGCCAGTTAGATATGAGGACAGGTTTATTAAAAGTTGATTAAGTTTTAAGTCGAATGACTCATTCGTTTCATTACTGCCTCGATTTCGCGCTTCAGAATCGCACATTTGTGGGCTGGTGCCACTGTGTGGGTGTTCCTTGCTGAAGCTGAGGCTGCAATTGAGTTGTATTTCCGTTCTCTGCTTAACTTTATTAGACTACAGGTCACATCTCTACCGGGGGAAGAACGAAGGGGGTGGCTGATGGTGAACGAAGGGCTCAAATGTTTGAATTTATCATACTTCTAAAGATTGTGAAGTGTAAACAAATATACAGTTAGGTTCATAAATATTTGGACAGTGACACAATTGTCATTTAGGCTCTGTACGCCACCACAATGGATTTGAAAGGAATATGTGCTTTAATTGTAGACTTAATTTGATGGTAGTTAGGTTTCAATACTTGGTTGCAAATCCTGTGCAGTCAATGACTGCCTGAAGTCTGGAACCCATAGACATCACCAGATGCTGGGTTTCTTCCCTGGTGATGCTCTGCCAGGCCTGCACTGCAGCTGTCTTTAGTTCCTGCTTGTTTTTGGGCGTTTTGCCTTAGAAATCAAAACAAAACCAATCAGAGTGACAGCAAAAACATTAGGTGTGGCCAAATCAACTATTTGTTACATTCTTATAAACAGAACGCACTGTTGAGCTTGTTTCCTTTCAAATCCATTGAGGTGGTGTACAGAGCCAAAATGATGACAATTGTGCCACTGTCACAATATTTATGGGTCTAACTGTACACTCACCTAAAGGATTATTAGGAACGCCTGTTCAATTTCTCATTAATGCAATTATCTAACCAACCAATCACATGGCAGTTGCTTCAATGCATTTAGGGGTGTGGTCCTGGTCAAGACAATCTCCTGAACTCCAAACTGAATGTCTGAATGGGAAAGAAAGGTGATTTAAGCAATTTTGAGCGTGGCATGGTTGTTGGTGCCAGACGGGCCGGTCTGAGTATTTCACAATCTGCTCAGTTACTGGGATTTTCACGCACAACCATTTCTAGGGTTTACAAAGAATGGTGTGAAAAGGGAAAAACATCCAGTATGCGGCAGTCCTGTGGGGGCGAAAATGCCTTGTTGATGCTAGAGGTCAGAGGAGAATGGGCCGACTGATTCAAGCTGATAGAAGAGCAACTTTGACTGAAATAACCACTCGTTACAACCGAGGTATGCAGCAAAGCATTTGTGAAGCCACAACACGTACAACCTTGAGGCGGATGGGCTACAACAGCAGAAGACCCCACCGGGTACCACTCATCTCCACTACAAATAGGAAAACGAGGCTACAATTTGCACAAGCTCACCAAAATTGGACAATTGAAGACTGGAAAAATGTTGCCTGGTCTGATGAGTCTCGATTTCTGTTGAGACATTCAGATGGTAGAGTCAGAATTTGGCGTAAACAGAATGAGAACATGGATCCATCATGCCTTGTTACCACTGTGCAGGCTGGTGGTGGTGGTGTAATGGTGTGGGGGATGTTTTCTTGGCACACTTTAGGCCCCTTAGTGCCAATTGGGCATCGTTTAAATGCCACGGCCTACCTGAGCATTGTTTCTGACCATGTCCATCCCTTTATGACCACCATGTACCCATCCTCTGATGGCTACTTCCAGCAGGATAATGCACCATGTCACAAAGGTCCAATCATTTCAAATTGGTTTCTTGAACATGACAATGAGTTCACTGTACTAAACTGGCCCCCACAGTCACCAGATCTCAACCCAATAGAGCATCTTTGGGATGTGGTGGAACGGGAGCTTCGTGCCCTGGATGTGCATCCCACAAATCTCCATCAACTGCAAGATGCTATCCTATCAATATGGGCCAACATTTCTAAAGAATGCATTCAGCACCTTGTTGAATCAATGCCACGTAGAATTAAGGCAGTTCTGAAAGCAAAAGGGGGTCAAACACAGTATTAGTATGGTGTTCCTAATAATCCTTTAGGTGAGTGTATATGGGATGTGCTATGCTACAGCAGCTTAGTAGGTTTATATAATTGTCATTTTCTCACACACAGACGCATCCTTTGTCATTGATTGATGTACTCCCCTCAGTTAAAATGGACACATTCTTGAGACCTAATAAGGAAGCAAACTGACACCACGTGGTGCTATAGGCAATGGCTGACTTTTATTCTTTATGTAAAACTAAACCTTGTTGTGGTAATACCCCTTGAAAAGAAAAGATTAATGTGCATTTTATTTGTTGTAGAGAAAACAAAGCTTGTGCGCTTGGTCCTGATGTTAGTAGTGAATATGTAAGGTAAGTGCAGGAAGTGCAGGTTATTCATTTCACAATCTGCATGAATCCACTTATATTTCAATGTCAATTATTTAGCACACAATGCTGAAAACATCACTCATTAATTGCTGTAATTATAGTTTTCTGATGTGAGGCCTGGTACAGTAGGATTCCCATTGTTTTTTTGGACTTGTTACTGCGTGTGTGAAATATTAATTAGTGATAATTGAACTTCAGTTTGTTAAAAGCTTTCTCAAGTTTAGCGAAGCTCAAACTACTGATTGCCCAATCTATGCCTGTTAGCTGTTTAATTTAGTTTATTTTTAAATGGTTCTAGGAGTTGTGTGGAACATCGTTTGTGTTTGCATCATTGTTGTCCATAAGGCTAGGCGAGGTGAGAAGTCACCTTGTGTAACAGTGTTTTTATATTCCATACAAATGAAAACTTGAGTGTAAAGTACAAATTTAAGTCAGTGTGAATCATCGGCAGAGTGGAAATAGCAGTAATTGGATTCCTGGAGATAGAAGAGATCAACTGGGACACATGATGTTCTGTAGCTTGTCATTAATTAAAATTCTTTACTCAACAACCCAGGTTCGCTAATACACACACACACACACACACACACACACACACACACACACACACGGATTCGTCTGTGGTGATCTGCTGCAACTGTGCTCTGCAGTAGTTAATATAGAATGGAGTGATTTGATATTGATTTCAGAGAAGATGACTGGCTGTGTAGTAAATTAATCCGTAGTAGCTATTAATTCTTAGTCAAACTATTCAGTACAGTTTAAACCGGACTTCCAGGACTGCGGTGCTGTTTGAACCCGTCTGTGTGGGGCATCATGTATATATACTAGTACTGTAGTGGGTTATGAAGCTCATTAGTAAAAAAGCTTGTAGAAGACTCATGAATTGCAGCAAATTGTTTTATAGGGAGATCTCAAGCAGGTCCACCTCCTGGGGAGATTTGTTATTTTGTTATTGTTATCACAGAGATGTGATTTAACTGTGTCTGCCTTGGCTTCAAGGTCATCCCTAACGACACGTTGTGTTTAGAGATATTTTGTGTGGTGGGTATGGCTCATTGATCTACCTCATTCCACAGTTATTTCAGACGTTGCACATATATTGCTTTCCATCTGTTTGTGACGATTCGGACAAAGATACTCGAAGTGGACTCCCTGAATGTGTCTAATAACCTGCCTAGGCACTGATGGAAGGTAGGACGTTATATATATCCATCTCTGCTCACCTCCAGCTACAAGGTCTAAGGATGAGGCGTAGTGAAGGGAAAGTGCTGATAGATATAGTATTGTGTGTCTAGGATCTCTGCCTCCAGTCCGGTCTCACCATCTCCCTTTAAACACAATTGCACTTTTTGTTTCTCGTCTCCTCACAACCCTTTGAAGTTCATCTTAATTGACCGTGGAGGGCACTGGTGTCATCACCTTGTGTAGGCTGATCTGACCCGTATGAGACCCCAGATCATCAAAGCACCAAACAAGAAGCGTAACACACTGAATCGCAGCCTTCCCTGATCTCCCTCGTTTACCGTTTGCTGCACTCTGATGTTACTAAATATAAAGGCTCTTTGTAGGCCTTTCTATTCACTTTCATGTATTTGTAGCTTTTAACACCTAAGCAATTTTAATCGCGGTGCCCCTAGACCTGACCCCATCCTTGGCTCTGATCAGCTCAGACTGAGCAGTAACTCTCGGCGGCATCGTGTCCGGGTTGGACAGGCAGCAGTCGAGCTATCGTGGTTCGCAGGGCTGTCGGCCCAGACCACACAGTGGCCACAGAAATGGAGTCGTGTCTGAGGACTCGATTTGCCAATTTCTTTACTGGGACCAGCAAAATGCATGTTATTGTTCTCCAGCAAATGTAACTGAAAGCTTGCCTTACAACTAATCCAGCAGTATTGACAGTATATTTTTACTCTGTCAATCTTTGTGATGGTAATGAGTTATCTAGAAACAATGAACGTTTGGAAAGATGGTACTGAGTAGGTTGCAGTACATTTTATTTTGAATTTGAGATAGTTTCTTCTGCTTTTTTGAGAGTGCTGGCATTTGAACCTCCACTGCTTTTTCCAGACCCCATCTGAAAGGGATCAGGTTTTTCCCTGGAAGTGCCTGATCAATATTGCCCTTTTGAATTTGACACGGAGGACGTAGTGTTTGCATGAAATGTGGGCTGAAGGCAACATCAGCTCTGTTGGGAAATTCTTATGTCCAGGTGCTCTTGAACTTTGCATTTGATTTTATTCTTCAGAAGTTTATTTTTAAGAAAGTAGCACGACGTGTAAACTTATGACAAGTTATCACCGGTTCCATCTCTGGGAACCCCAATAGTGCTTTAATGAAGTTTCTCTAATGCTACCTGTAGGTTCTGTTTGAGGAAGTACTGATTTGTCCAATATGAAATATGAGATATGATATGAAAATCCTAGGCTATTCTAGACCTCTTCAAGTTAATGGTTCAGTTTATCTACGGGCAGAATTGCATTGCAGCTTTACTTCAGTTAGCCTGGTCTATAATTGCATATGTGCAAACATTTTTGTTTAGTTTAGTTTTGTGAAGCAGGATATTAGTTTCCTTCTGTATCCTTCTCTTCAGCTGCAAAAAACGGATTTGAAGTGTTATTCGCAACTCAAGCAGCCATTTTGTTCTCTCCCTTGTCTTCCTTTCATTGTGAACTCGGATAACACGATTTCACCCTGCCAGTGGGAAGGTTGGCAGATGGCTGGTGACAGGAGACGAGGCTGGGCTGCTCGACTTGTGCAACAGATGGAAACTCGGAAGCGACACCTAGTCTCTGAACCTGCCAGGACTCCTCGTATCAGTTTGCCGTGAAGGGAGCCAGGTTTTTAATGCACTTTCAGAGGAAGTGTGACGTAAAACTTCAAAGCTAATTTTTTTTTTTTATATACCACGGATGGGACAGTTCCCTCCGATTGTCACGGTATTGTCATACTGTCGTTCACAATAGATCCTTATTTTCTCTGTTGTATTCTCATGTAAGAACTTATAAGTGTAGGGTTAAAACGTATCGTATGTTGACTCCTCTTGCACACTTAGAGTGATTTAAAGTGGATTCCTCCTCATGGTATTCACACTGCATATTAGAGAGCCACCTTAAACCCCAACAGCCAATTGTAGCCTCTTCCTCCCCCTTAGAGCATGTCTTGGGAATTAAGCCCTTGCTGTTTGACAGAGTAACAAGTATTTGTCATTATTAATCTTGTATCACCGGCAAAACGATCGCATTAATCTGAGGCCATGAGAGAAAGGAAGTGGTATACGATGGTTAACCTGAATTGTAATGTACAAAGCTTACATAATCTTGCTACTTGTCCTGGAGGTGAGTCGTAGGTCAGATTGTCCCCCGTCCCCCAGGGTCACACGTGAACCCCATCTTGCCCCATCTTTGTAACGAGAGCTACTGATTTGCAAGTAAACAACTGGCCCAGACTCGCCCATCGAGCCCTCTGGGGAATCCTTTCATTTGGGGGTTTTGTTTTCGAAGGCTTTTGTTCATTATCCAATCTGAAAACTGCCGGTGTCCTTGTGTTGCCTCCGCTAAAACCGTCTCAAGCAGCTTTCAGATGTCTTTTTAGAGAGACCACAGTGGAGAGAAATCAAAGACTGACTTTAGTGTCTCAGGGCCTTTCAGCCGGTTTCTGAAAAACATAATTGGGAAGCAGAGGAGTTGGGGAGGAAAAAGGAAAACAGGATTTCATCACTGCATCTACAATTTGACTTCAGTTCTGATGTCTATAGATGTGTTGTCTTTTATATCGCTGCTAAGTGCTCACTTGCAATAGATTATTAGGTATGAAAAGTCTCAAAGGCTTCCGTGAGGAGATTAATGGATTTCATCCTGCTTTTCTGACCTGGTTGGTGTCAGGACATAGCTAATCAACCAGACAATGTGTCCGGTCATTAGCAGGATTTTGCCCGTGACAGAAGCGGTGACGTGACATGATCTCTCTCAGCCATCGTGACTCGGACCCCAGTATTGTACTCTGCACAACCTCCCACCCCCAAATTTCCATTCTGAATTTAACTTCTGAAAAGCCTATTGGGGGCTTGGAGTCTATTTAAGGATACCTAGCCTGTGGAAATCCAGTTTCTTCAAATCAATTACAGTAAAAGGCCTTGTCACAGATTTTGGGCACACTAATTGACTTTCAAGGACTTTGCATGAATGACAAGAACATAAGAAAGATTACAAATGAGAGGAGGCCATTCGACCCATCGTGCTCGTTTGGTGTCCATTCATATCTAAGTGATCCAAGGATCCTATCCAGTCTATTTTTAAATGTTCCCAAACTTTTAGCTTCTACCACATCGTTGGGTAGTTTATTCCAGATTGTGACGCCTCTCTGTGTGAAGAAGTGTCTCCTGTTTTCTGTCTTGAATGCCTTGAAGCCTAATTTCCATTTGTGTCCCCGGGTGCGTGTGTCCCTGCTGATCTGGAAAAGCTCCTCTGGTTTGATGTGGTCGATGCCTTTCATGATTTTGAAGACTTGGATCAAGTCCCCACGTAGTCTCCTCTGTTCCAGGGTGAAAAGGTTCAGTTCCTCAGTCTCTCAGTAGGACAGTCCCTTCAGACCTGGAATAAGTCTGGTTGCTCTCCTCTGAACTGCCTCTAGAGCAGTGATATCTTTCTTGAAGTGTGGAGTCCAGAACTGTCCACAGTATCCAGATGAGCTCTAACTAGTGCATTGTACAGTCTGAACATTACTGCCCTTGTTCTCAATTCTACACTTTTGACAATATACCCTAGGATTCTGTTTGCCTTTTTTATTGCTTCCCCACATTGCTTGGATGGAGAAAGACTTGGGAGTCTACATGGACTCCTCACTTTCTCATGCATTACTTCATCTAGATCTGTACCTCCCATAGTGTAATTTTAGTGGACATTTTTGTTACGTGCATGTAATACCTTGCATTTGAATTTCATTTGCCAGGTGTCAGCCCACAACTGAATATTATCCAAGTCCCTCTGAATAGCCTGTGCTGCCGAGATCTGCTGAGCCACCTATTTTAGTATCATCTGCAAATTTGACAAGTTTGCTAACTATCCCAGAGTCCAGATCATTAATATAGATTGGCCACATTCTTCTAAATGTTAGTTTTATTTTTGTTGCTTTTTTTTTTTTTTTTTAACAAGTCTTCATATTGGAAGAGTGTCACCTAATTGAACTGTGTCAGACCACGCTGGCACCACGAGGTCCCTCTGCACTGTGAGTAGCTGTTAAAGGGTTAAAAACCAATGGTGTGGGTTCCCCGAGACTGGTGCGGCCCTCCCTGAGTACAGAGACCCTATGGCTCCCAGTGTAGTACGAGTGGAGCCTCGACAGTCTCTTTCTGGAAATATTGATGTGCTATTAAGGCTTCGACAGTCTGATGAAATCCTTAGTGTCCGTGAGCGTGGGGAGGAGGATTCTGGGACAGGAGGGGGTTTAGTCAGCTGGAAGATTACAGGTTATTAGACGCGTTATTCTCTTCCTCACAACTGTTTATCAGGGCCCGTAACGATGACCTGGCTTTTCAGCACATGACTTTCAGAAAACAAAAGCGAGTGTAAGAAAATCTCATGTTTGCTCTGAAACCAATGTCCAGCTTATTTTGATTTATTTTACAGCCTTGACTTTGATTCTGCTGTATTGTTCCTAAACTTCCTTGAAAGATTTGTTTTATCAGCTCTGTGTATTGCCCAGTACGTGTTGAATCACTTTGAGTAATAAATGGACCACTTTCAGCAGGGTTGACCCACAGGAGATGAAGCCTCGAAGGGGCTTGTTCATAATGTCAACTAACCTCCTTTAATAACCAGTTTAGAAGTGGCTCTACTCTGATGCATGTAATGGTGGGGTTTTCACCTTCTCCCCCGCCCCCCCCCCAAAAAAAAAAACAAAAAATCCACCGTGATCAATACTCTTAGGAAAATTAAGTAAATTTTCTTCAACTGAGTTGTCATAGTGTTCGGTTTAAAGTTGCCTAAGGAACTTAACTTTGCATTTTGTTTTTTTCTTTATTTACATTTTTCAGAACCAAATAAATGTGACAACGGCGGTCTCATCATTGCCTACATGTAAAAGGCATCAGAGGAGGTTTTCAACTTGAAGCGCTTACAAGATAACCAGTAGACGTGAAAGGCTACTTAGAGATTTTGTCCTCATCTAAGCTTGTTCAGTGCCTGTTCTAGCAGAGTTAAATAGAAGTAAAGCACACAATAAACAGAAAAAATAAATTTCTAATGAGAGCGAGCGAGCTGCATTTTCCTTCATTTGGATGTAAGCAGACCTTGAATCTTTTTATATTCAAGTAATTAGTGTGGGGGAAGGTTTCCTGCTTCTCCTCCCAGTGCTGAACGCGTTTGTTTTAGCCCGGTCGGATGAACGTTATCGGCCCGCTTCTGCACTCATGTTTGTGTAATCCTGTTAGCAGAGCAGTTGCACCACGTCTCCCAGCTTCTGTGACCAGTGGGAATCGGCGGAAATCTCCCCAGAACTGTCTCTGCTGTGGGTTATTAATACGGCATGGCCGCCTCCCTTGTTTAGCCCTATAAGCCGTTTAAGACCTTGATATTGACTCCATAATGAGTATCGTTTAGGCGTGTGGCCTCCAGCGGCGCTCTGATGAAGAGTGGAACGCCTCTGATTAGGCTAAAACATGGAGCTCTTGTAACTGAACTTTTCTAAGTTTGCTACTGCAAAGTGGCAGATGTAAAACGGCAATGACTGCCACATTTTATGGTTTATGGTTATTTAAGTTTACTGGTCCATTCCTCAGCTGTATCACCTGCGAGGAAATGTTTCTAGTTGGTAAAATATCTCCATCTGTTACTCCTCAAAAAATACAGGTCTGTTTTTGTTTACTTGTTGGCATGGTTGTTTGTTTGGGGGGTGGCATTCTACTCTCTGAATGGCGTTGCAAATTACACCTTCGCTCAAGTTCAGGCACAGCCCTAATTCAGCAGAGGAGCAGGGAAATGAAACTGAGGAATTATCTCGGGGTCAAAGGGAACCTGCCGGTGGATCTGGCAGTTCAGATCGCAGAACCATTAGTCATCTGAAAGCCGATATGTGGAATCGTGCAGCTGTGCTCTGGGTGAGCACTCTCTCCAGCGCCCCAGTCAACCACAGCGCAGACACGGCCGCCCCTCGGGACCGGGGCTGTGTGGGATCGATGGCAAGTGCTCCGTGCTGCCCCTCCCTCTTCGATTCTGAGATTAGAGATCTTCAAGTGCCAGAAGCCAACAAAGTAGTGTATTTTTTTTTTTTTTTTGAGTCCAAATGGAACAATTTATCAATTAAGTTTCATATTGTTTTATATTCATTTGTTATAGCGTCTTAAAGATGCACATGTATCGTGCACCTCATTGAATAGCCAGGGGATATAATCCTCAAGTATTCCCTGACAGGAGCAGTATTTCCACAGTAGGTTATGGCAGGAGTTATCGATGGGCAGATTTAAAGAACTGCTCCACTAACCGAAGGGGAACACCTTGTTGAGCACCTTGCTGTATGTGACTGATTTTCAGAAGTGATGAATCTCATGCTGTGCTTGGCGAGTGAGGTCTGATCTTGCTTCGTTTTGAAGTCTTTTGAATTTCTTATGCCAACATATATTGAAATCCTCCCCGACAAAGACAGATTCTGTATTGTTCTGGAATCGGGAGGAACAGAGCAGTGGGATCCAAGCGTACATCAGTCTCCGATCCCCCCCCCCCGGTATGATTTGCACGAAAACCTGACCTGTCTGTTCGCCGTGCCAGCTGGCACAGTCTATTGAAGGGTACTTCCAGAAAATATCTGTCGGAGGGAGACTTCCACATCTCCTCCTCCTGGCATCTCGATGCATGATAGACTCAAAGCTGCTCTCAAAACTATAAATCATGACTTACTGAAAGGAAAATCATTTTTTTGCAATGTTTTAATTAGTTTGAATAATCTTTGAGAACTTGAACTCAGATTTGTGTCCTATATATGGAAACTAACCTCATAGAGGGTATATTTTTTACAGAATAGTGTCCGATTTTATTTTGGTTTTGTGATTTTTAAAATGTAAATATCCTTTTCCATTGAATACAGTACCTGTAGAAAATATACACCCCATTTTGGTTGTCAGTGCCTCAGTTTCATGCATTTAAATTAGTATTTTTTCCACTTATCTACACACACATACGCCACACTGTTCAAGGTGGGGAAAAAAGAATGAATAATAAATACAAAACTGAAATATCATAATTGGATAAGTCTCCAATACTTGGTGGAAGCCCCTTTAGCAGCAGTTACAGCTTTGAGTCTGTTGGGATCCGTCACCAGCCTTGCACACCAAGATTTGGCCTATTTGACCAATCAGGAAGTTTCTATGAGCATTTTATGTGCCATTATATCAACAAAGCATTTAAATAACACCTCGCTAAACTCTGAAAGGGATCTTTAGTTTGTCAAACAGACTTTTATTTATTTAATTAAGGGTGGCAGGGGCTGAGTCTGAGACAAGTACTGAGAATTGCCTACAAAGACACCTTGCTTTGAAATCACTCCCTTTAGTGTACTGTAGTTTTTGAAATTGTGAATGACCACCAAATATACAGTACTGTGCAAACATTTTAGGCAGGTGTGAAAAAATGCTGTAAAGTAAGAATGCTTTCAAAAACAGACATGTTAATAGATTATATTTATCAATTAACTAAATGCAAAGTGAGTGAACAGAAGAACAGCATTAATTCTTCTAGGTGCACTTGCACACAGTTGTTGAAGGAACTCGGCAGGTAGGTTGGCCCAAACATCTTGGAGAACTAACCACAGTTCTTCTGTGGATTTAGGCAGCCTCAGTTGCTTCTCTCTCTTCATGTAATCCTAGTCTCGATGTTGAGATTATTGCAAGATGGATAAGTATCTTCCTGTACTTCTCCGCATTGAGGAGACCATTAATTCTGACCAAATCCCCAACTCCATTTGCAGAAATGCAGCCCCAAACTTGCAAGGAACCTCCACCATGCTTCACTGTTGCCTGCAGACACTCATTCGTGTATCGCTCTCCAGCCCTTCAGCGAACAAACTGCCTTCTACTACAGACAGATATTTCAAATTTTGACTCATCAGTCCAGAGCACCTGCTGCCAGTTTTCTGCACCCCAGTTCCTGTGTTTTCATGCATAGCTGAGTCGCTTGGCCTTGTTGCCATGTTGGAGGTATGGCTTTTTGGCCGCAATTCTTCCATGAAGGCCACTTCTGACCAGACTTCTCCGGACAGTAGATGGGTATACCAGGGTCCCACTGTTTTCTGCCAATTCTGAGCTGATGGCACTGCTGGACATCTTCCGATTGCGAAGGGAGATCTTGCTGATGCAGTAGAACTACCTTGTGTCTTGTTGCTGTGCTCAGTCTTGCCATTGTGTATGACTTTTGACAGTAAACTGTCTTCAGCAACCTCACCTTCCTTACCCAGTTTTATTTCTCCTACACAGCTGTTTCTGTTTCAGTTAATGATTGTGTTTCAACCTACATATTGAATTGATCATCAGCACCTGTTTGGTATAATTGTTTAATCATACACCTGACTATATGCCTACAAAACCCCCGACTTTGTGCAAGTGTACCTAGAAGAATTTATGCTGTTTTGAAGGCAAAGGGTGTTCACACCAAGTATGGATTTGATGTAGACTTTTCTTCTGTTCACTCACTTTGCATTTAGTTAATTGATAAATATAATCTATTAACGTCTATTTTTGAAAGCATTCTTACTTTACATCATTTTCACACCTGCCTAAAACTTTTGCACCATACTTTAGATCTTCAAAAAGGAAAGTGCCTTCTGTCTCTCTCTCTCTCCTGCTTCCTTTAACTTCAAAGCCCAGCAGTGGAGTTTCTGGGCCAGTTTGCACAGGGTCACCACATCCCAGCTCTGCGGAGCTCATTAAACCTGTTCAATAGCAGTGCCACCACCGTGCAGCGCTTGCTTTCCACAACTCTGTCTCTGAATTAAACCAAGTGGAGAACAGGTCTCCCCCGTCGAAGCCAGACATCCGTAATATGCATCTGTAATATTTTAATTCCTTGTTTTGTTATTTTGCTCAATATTGTGAAAAAGAGTGTATAAACTCAAAATTCAAGCCATTTGCCATCTGGTGATATGAGAGCGCCTCACTAACTGCCACAACTGGTGGTTCTTCATGTGTTTTTGTTGATATACAGTTAGGGGGGAAAAAAAAGTTGATCCCCTGCTGAATTTTTTCCTTTGGCCACTGATAAAGAAATGATCCGTAACCTAGACACGGAGGAAGACTTCCTATCCCAGTCGCCACATGGTCAGCCGTCCCGTTCCCACTGGACGTCGAGCAGAGACGTTTTATAGCGAGCATAAAATTGGGCTCAGCTGCAGACTTGCTCCCAGCTGAAAATGTGGCTTGTGGGGAATGCTTTGATAAATGAGGGCTGGAGCCCCCAGTGTGTTGGGAGTATGTAATGGTGTATGTATTTGCTGGGTGGAAACACTACCTTCATTCATGGCCTGATTTGTTCAGTGGTGATGTGTCTGGGAGGGTTTAGCTTGAATGAAATCGGCTAAATATCTGTCTGGATGGAGCAGTTGTGGCTGGTCTCTCGCCTCCGTCTCTCTCCCGGCCTCTCACTCGCTCTTCTCCAAAGCATGCAACTTAAATAAGATTTTGCCCAGTAAATTACTCGGCGATGGATTCTGCTTTTAATGAAAACTACAGTAAGATTTCCTGCAGCTGATCGGGGACGAAGATGGCATTGCAGGCCTGTTTTCATCTCCAATTTGACTTTAACTGGTTTAGTCTTTTAATGTCTGCATTCTTGAATAATGCATATTGCCCATTACAGTCTAACAAAGCAAGAGGAGAGTTAATTAAAGTTAAATAAAACTTAATGATCAGGAAGCCAGAGCTTGGGGCAGTCACCAGGGTTGGGATGAATAATGGATTGTGGACGTTGCGTAACTAACAAACTATATAGCTTTTATTTTCCAAAGTAATAGTTTGCTGCCTGTACATGTAGCACCCTTGAAAATTCACTGATGTGATGTAATTAGGTGCATCATTCATACTCTTTGTGCATATTTGTGGTAAAACGTGTTTTCACTTAGAAAATTATTTGCCTCGTTTCCCTCTTGTTTATAGCAATATAGTCGTATTTTAAGAATTAAATATTAATACTTTGTTATTCCTCTAGAGTAATCTTTGCTTCTCTGTAATGATATTTAGCCTGTAGGTTTTGGCATGGATTGTTTTTGAAATCGGTATTTACCAAAATGTACATTTCATAATTATGCAATTGGATTAATGATCTGTTGTGGATATTTACTCAATGGTAAAAGTGAACGACATCAAACAACTCAACTGTAGTTGTACCAAAAGAAAGAGCCTCGAAGACGGGGCTGGACAACCCTGCTCCTGGAGGGCCACAGATGCTTCCGTTTTCCCCACAATCCTTAATTGATTGATTCGGTGCTTGGCTTAATTGGTCACAAGTACCGTTTGTTCCAGGTATTGAGTGAACAATGATGTTCAACAATGAAGAGATGCCAACATAACCTGCACGACTGTTTTCTATACGAGAAGTATAGGGTGGGCTAAATAATTCTGAATGCTTGGTAGAGAATAGGACCTACCCGATTTACGTTCAGGTCGGCAGACTGAGTTCAGCTGTTCGGTCTTGGCTTTGGAGAGACGCAACCGGGATCTGTAGTTTCTGATTGGGTTAAGTTTCATATCCCCTTCACAGTGTGCAGGTGGTTTATAGAAGGTTTGTTTGGTGTAGTGTAGTTTCTTTTTAACTACATTTACCAGCTACTCTGAAATTCCCCGTTTCACTGGAGATGCCAGGTCTCTCTCCCTGCGCCGGGCAGGAGGACTGGCTTCCCACTTCCTTGTCATTTCCCATTAAAACGAAGCTTCCCGGCTTTGCAATGGAGAGTTTGCCTCCAGGGTATGACAGCATGTGAGCGAGTGGGGCCTCTCACTCTCCATAACGATCAAGGGCTTTGATGTACACATTCTTTTCAGATTTCATCTTTATTTTATTAATTTTCTTTAAACGCCCTGACGGCTGGGCAGCCCCTCTCTAAGTGGTCTCTGAGCCGAGCCACGTTCGGATGTTTTCTTTATGAGGTTTCTGCTGTCGATGGCGGAGGCGCGGTCTCATGATTTGTAATAAATCATGTTCAAATTAGTGTCACCTCTTTATCTAATTTAGCGCTGCCCTTGTGGAAATAATTTCACACTGCATATCATCTCCCGGAGGTTTATTATGTAGTAAATTGCCGGGGTTTCAAATATGTTTTGAATTGAATTTATTTGACGAATTTTCAGTCCTGCACTGAGGAACGTCGCTGTGTTCGTGCCAGGAAAATCATTACACGGGAAGGGGAGTCGATCTTTATCTTCATTGTGTGGATTTAAGTGTTTTTATTCAGGATAGATTAACTTGATTAAATTGATTAATGAGCTGGTAGTTATATAAAAAGCAATACTTAAACCGAGCCACGGTTTTCTATCAACTAAAAGGCTATAATAGCTCGGGACCTTTTTCTTTTGGTGGTGTGGTTAGATTACATCAACGTAAGTTCCTCTAACAAACGTGGTGAGATTCGTAGCCTTTCCAGCTCAATACTGTAACGAAGACAACTTTTCATTCCCTCGTCTGTTCTGGACTGCATTCGGGCCCACTTCCTCAGCAGCACTCGATTAGATTAGGAAGAAAAAAAAGTGCCCTGGTTGTTGGATGTTACGTAAGGCTTCATACGGGATGTTAACATAAAATCAAGGAACCCTGATGCCTGAAAACTGCATGTTTGCAATTATAAGCACTACAAAAACGAAAACAACTATACTGTAACAGTTACATTATGTAATTCTGTTAAATATTCATAAGGACTAAAGATTTTGTGCCACATTAGGTCCAACGAGGATTCACACTTATATATTCATCTTCTGTGCAGTTGTGTAAGCATGACTGTGTTTTGAGCCGCAATTGGTCTTCAAAAGCGAGCCGCTCCAGCCGTCCACCAAGACTCATCTCCGTCACGCAGAACACACGGACCAATCGCTCGTGTAGTGTCCCAGTGATGAGTGACATTTCCTCTTCTGTCCGAGAAGCCCGAGAGGCAGCTGGATTTGAGGAGTCTTTGTTTGTGGCTTTTAATAGTTCACAACTGTTTTCAGTCCACCCCCCCAAAAACAAACAAACAATAACCACAACAAACAAACCCATAAACAAGGGTAGGATTGTAGAGTTTGTTGTAGATGGTCTACAGCAAAAATCTAAATGGTTCAGTCTCTGAAAATTATTCAAAACAGACGGTGTTAGTGGCTACACTGCATCCTATTTTTGTGGTCACTTCACTTTTTCCTTGACAGTCCAGTAATGGACACATTTGTGTGTTACTGGCCATAATTTGAAATTGCCAAGTCCACACTGAATGTTATCCCGTACTGCGAAACACTGCAGTGTACTTGGGGCACTCGGTCAAATTGTTCATTTAAAAACTTAAAAGTGAAGGTGTTTGCAAGTGCTCCTTCAATTTGGTTTTGATCCAGTTTGTCAGGAGTTTCTTTTTTAGACAAATCCTCCAAAGAGAAGTGGTTAATCGGCTTTAAAAAAATTTTCCTATTGCTGAGCTCTGTTGTCAAATTAAAACATGAGCCCCCCTCCCAATCCTTTCTGTTTAAGGCACATTTAAAGACATCATCTTTTAAAAGGCTCCACAGTGTGACACGATGCTTGTTTAATGCAGTCCTGTTCAATCTCTTTAGGTAATTGACATGAAAAGTGCTTCCTACAGCAAGTGCTAGTTGTAGTTGAGAGACTGCAATAATGAAATTCACTTTGTAAAGTGTGTTTGAGCCCCAGCCTCCCTGTTGGAGCGTGCGCTTCATTTACATTCACAGAGACTGGCGCGATTACACTGCAGCGCGGGGGGATGGAGGATACAAATACATTTACATACTCCCAGATTTGTAGGAAACCATTAATAATGATATTTAAAACATGTTGTAAAGCGGAACAATTGCCGGGGTCACTTCTCTGTAATTGATTTTAAAGTGAAACTTAAACTGTCACTTATTTGTCTCCCCTGCATCCAAAGCGTTGTGGTCTGATTGAACCATACGCCAAGTAGTGCATCTCCCCACCTTAGTGCTTTTAAATGCACAGCTAATGAAGTAAACCCTTCAACACTTATGCTTTTCATTACTTCACAAGTTAAATGAATAAAAAGGAGAAACAAAAACTTAAACAGTAAATCTAATGTGTGTTACATAACCTTTCTTTCAGAGACATCATACTTTATTCTATGTCTAAAGTAACTGGAGGCCATTTCTATTTATTTGAGACATTCACTGTCGCTATACAATCGCTGTGCTGACTGGGAACTCGTTTCGGGGGTGTGTGTGTGAGACAGTGTTTGTAGGCTGTGTGTAGGTGGAAGAGAGGGGGAGAGCAGAGATCGTTATTTTAATTTATTTTACTTAATCTCTCTGATAACCTACAAACCTGCTGTTGAAGAGGGGAGGGTGGCTGTAGCTCAGTGAGGGGGATCTCTCTACAGGGCTCTTTTGTCCTGCAGGGGGGTGTGTTTGTCCTGCCGTGGATGGGCTGATTCTGTCATGTTTTGAAACCACAAGCAAGCCCCCAGATATTGAACTGCCTGCCCTGTATACAACAGCACCTGCACTATGGATGTCATCAAACACGGACCGAAAGGAAGCCCATGACATAGCGGTCGGATACGTTTGCCAGCAGCTTGTCCGTTCCCCGCGAGTCGCAGGACACCGGCTCACCCCCCCAGTCGGTGAGAAGTTGCCCAGTGTGGCAATACCGGGTGGTGCGAATGAGAAAGTTGGCCTTTTAAATGCCCACTGTTTCGGCTGCGCTCCCTCCCGGGCCGGCTGTGAAATGTAATCAGCCTCACAGTGTGGCGTGCGCCTTCCCCACCCAGGTGTCCTGTGCCTGAGATTTAAAAATGATGAGCGCCCCTGTGGTGAATTGATTGTCCCATTTTTACTGTTTTTTAAGTTTTTGTTTCTCCTTTTTATTCATTTAACTTGTGAAGTAATGAAAAGCATAAGTGTTGAAGTGGTTGAGGCACACAATCTGATGCCCTGACTTCCTGTGTGAACTCGGCCTCTGCTTCCTGTTTTCCCGTCCTGTTCCTAACCGTAAACATGTGGGAGAGAAGACTAATAAAACCCAAAGCCACCTCATCCCCCGCATTTAATTTAACACAGTATTTCTGATATTGAACCTATTACAGCCTCCACTTCCAATGCATTAATGCATTTAATTTCTTAATCAATGATTGCAACTTAACAGCCCAATTCAGGTCACACTTAGTGTTGTATTAGTATTGTTTTATACAAACCAAGGCAAATCTGTGAAGACCATTGCTCCTTCAAGCGGTCAAAGCTTTCTGATCCACTATAATGCAACTGATTAGTGATGGTCCAAGTTCCAGAAGGATCCTGGATCGAGCCCCGGGTCTGTGCGTTATTGGAAGTCCTTGTGGTCTGTCCTCTCTTTTGTGAAAGCATAACAGCTTCTCCTGAGCAACGGGTAGCAGCAGTGATAGATATTTCCTTCCCCAGGATTTACAGTTTTAGCTTTTCTCAGTGTCATTCAGATTGGCAAACTTGGCTCAGAGTGAGTGTGTGTGTGCGGCTCAGTGTTTCCTGAGAGGAGGAGCGGCGCTTTGGGAGTTGCCAGGAGAGGCAGCCCAGGCTCCTGTAGGATGTGTGGGACCGGCCGAGCGCAACGCCGATCCTGTGCTGCTCAGATACCCAAGAAAGGAGCTGGGGAAAGGTGAAAGCACAGCGTTGGGAAAGCCATACTAGGGAGGGTTTTGGAAGTCGCATCGAGTCCTTGAAAGACAGACATTTGATACTTGCCAGTTTCTTTTTCATCTGAGAGGTTTCATTTGTTTTTGAAAGTCTGGACCTGTTCTGAACTCTGTGGAGCCCGTGCTTTCTAAAACCCGGCAAAACTCACCCAGAATTATTTCACCCTCCCTGATCCCACTCCGCTTCAGATCGGATACATTTATGAAAGTAAAAGTAAAGCATGAGGCATTATATTTACTCGAACCTTTATAAGCACTGAAAATGTAATTTGTATTGTTATTAATTTCTTTGAGGGGTTAAAATACACTGGAAGATACAACCAGTGCTGAAGTCACTAAGTTGTTATCTATGTATATAAATTGGTCTCCAACCCCAAATGATGAGACTTGTGAATTCATGGTCTTGTGATTAAGGGAGAGACCCTTAGGAAAAGTTAATAAAGGACATGATCCAGGATTATTTGATTTCAGACAAGCTTTGCAGTTTTTAAAAATTCTTAATTTTGTTACTTGGATCAAAGAGATGCCTCTGAAAATCCCTGCCGTTGACCTCGGTGGGATAGTAGTTGCATGGCCAAGTCAATGGAATTTGCTAGAATTGGAGAAATACTTCAAGGTTTTGGAAGAGGCCTCTATAGCCTCAACAGAAGTCTAAAAATAAAGTGCAGAAGTGGAAGTGTGTGGAGGAAGCGACTGGTGGGGAAATGCTGAATATCCCATTGAAATGCGAGATCCCGCTCAGCGTAGGGTCACCCAGAGTTTCCCTTCATGTTTCAAGTGTTTTCTATTATCTGAGCTCGAGACGCCCCAAGCAGGAGGCCGTATGGTCTGAAGACATCGTCCACACAGAGCTGCGGGGGGCGGGGAGCGTCGGCACTCGTTAAGGTGTGTGAAGGTCAGAGAGAGTGCTGGGAAGGAGAGTGTTGTTTCTTCCCCCCTGTTCCCATTAATGACACAATGGCAAGATGTTTCCCATTCTCTTCCTGGTCATGATGCAGTGATTTTTCCATTGAGCATTTTTCACATATAACAATACTGTGGTTATCATCAAATAGTATTACTGGCTGGAGGTTTTGATTTTTACATTTTAAGATAATCCTGATTTTATCTTCCCTTGGTGGAAGGATTACAAGATCATGTGTGATCATACAGAAGTCTTGCTTTCGATTTAAACAGGGGAATTGTCTCTCGGAGTGTCTGCGCTGTCACAGGGAATCGAAGCACAGGGTCTGATTGGCACTGAGTAATTGTGCCCATAAATCTGTAAATTTACAGTCATTTAAATTCTTTTGATCTGATCTTCAGATGGGGAACAACTGTTTTAACATCTGTTACCTTTGCCGAAGATGAAGGCAAGGGATGTTAAAAGATTTGCTGTCAAGCTCGGCTACGTATGCAATCGATACTCTGTCAGGGTATTCATCAGTGCGTTTCACTGGAGCACTTCAGTGTGTCAAGAAATCTTCAGCGTTGTCCACCCGATCTCAAGCTGTGCGAGTAGGATGCGTCTCGTACAGGAAGGCATTGAAGAGTGTTTCTTTGGGAACTGAAATGCCGCATTTACAAAAACATCGCCAAAGACTTTTGTCATGTTTGAATGGGAAATGTTTTACTATTATTTTGGCTGTCAACACTTTATAAAGGTACAGTGAGCAGCGATAAGTCTCGTTTGCTATGGGAAGCTTCTGGAAAAGTATGAGTCATTTAAAGTCTGGCGTTGGAGAAATGCAGGACAGGAATCAACATAAAGGCAAACGCGCCTCTTCAGCGCTCAGTCGTTTTCTTGCCCGAGTAATCGGAAGCCCACCGGAGTGACAGCCTTTCTGCCTTGTACTTGTGCCCCAAAGGGCAGACATTTTCAGGTGGTTTTGCTGCTGGGACCTTTTAAAGCCGAAGTCTGTGAATGTGGAAAAAGCTTCTCATTTCTACACCCTTAACACACATTCTTATAGACATGTCGTTATATTGAAATAATCAGTGTTCACTTTGCATGGGTGCAATCCAGAAAAGGGAATTCTAATATTCTAGATTCACAGGGTTCAATTGGAGGCGTTTTCTCCAATGTCACACCATGCCATTCCATCCGATCGGTCCGTGCGCTGCTTACAAACAACTGCAATCTAGGATAATACCTCTGAAGGAGCTGGAGTTGAAGCACTAAGGAGCTTGGCAGTGGGCAGTAATGCACCCGTCTATCTCTGATCTGCTGATTGCTCATGCATGCAGATGGAGGAAGAGCTCCCAGATGTTCGGCACCCCCACCCCTTACCACTTGTAACAAATAAAAAAAAAAAAAAAAAAAATCCCCCCGATCCTGCAGTTTTGTTGAAGCCAGGCATGTAATTACTGTGTACTTATTGCTTACGCAGATCTGTCAGATGGGAGAACGGTCTCTGCTGCGGCCCTCGTTACTGCTGCGCAAACAGTTTTACATTCGTATAAACAAGAAACCTCTGTCCGCTCTGTTTATATAAATGTCAATTTAAAGAACATCCACTTTGCCTTGTAATGTTTTTAAACTTAATGACAATATTGCACACTAGTTCATACTGTTTTCTGAGGTGTCCTGTTCTTAATCACATTCCCTCTCTTTAAGTACTACTACGATGGGGAAAACAAGTTGTAAAGCATCTTACTGCAAGACTGACTATTACAGATAGTGTTGAGGGTGGTGTAGATGTCTTTGAAGTGCATGAGTTCAATGTTGACATGGTAGTAAATAGACATTATGTTATAAATGCACACACAGGGTTTGGATTTTTACCTGCAAGGCCCTTAATGCGTCTTGCCTCTAAATTGCCATTAAAGTGTACCATTCTGCGAAGATGAAAGCCAAGATTCAGATTTACAGATGCAGTTTATACCATAATGAAATGATAGTTTTACTCGTACAAATTGAGAGATGAATCTTGGTTCGTTGCTGTGAATAACGGATCACGAAAACCCCTCTGCAGTGAGTGTACAGGAGCCATTCTGTGATTTTAAAGCTCGTAAGATGTGCGTGCTTTGGGATTATGGGAATAATAACAATTGGAAGCCTTGCTATAATTTGAGTTTTACAGAACAAGTAGCAGAGTTCTGAAACCTATAACTATGAATCCCTCTGGTCTTTCTCCAGTTGTTTAAGTAGCACACCTGCAAGAGTAGGTCTGTATCTGTGTTTTAGGTGTCTTCACTCAATACTATTACAGATTGACCCCTTCTAACTTCACTATTAAAGCAGAAAATGGTTATCAGTGTGTACATCTTCATGTTGGATGTTCTATTGTTTTAGAAACTATCTAAAAGCCTTTGTGAGAACCGGATACAGACGGGTGACAAATTAAAGGAAAAACTAACATAAAGTGTCTCGGTAAGATGTTGGGCACCAAGAGCCACCAGAACAGCTTCAATGCTCTTGGCACAGATTCTACGAGTCTCTGGACTCTACTGGAGGGATGAACACCATTCTTCCAAAAGATATTCCCTCATTTGGGGTTTTGATGATGGTGGTGGAGAGTGCTGTCTAACACGTCGGTCCAAAATCTCCCATAGGTGTTCAATTGGTTGAGATCTGGTGACTGCGAAGGCCATAGCATATGAGTCACATCATTTTCATACTCGTCAAACAATTTAGTGACCCTCGTGCCCTGTGGATGGGGGGCATTGTCAACCTGGAAGAGACCACTCCCATCAGGATAGAAATGTCACCATAGGATAAAGGTGATCACTCAGAATAACTTTGTAATGATTCACAGTGACCCTTCTCTCTAAGGAGACAAGTGGACCCAAACCATGCCAGGAAAATGCCCCCCACAGCATAACAGAGCCTCTGGACCCCCTCACTGTAGGGGTTGAGCAGTCAGGCATTTACGGTCATCAAATGTGCGCTTCCGATCACAATTTCCAACCCTATTTACTGATGTCTTTCCCATAGATGTAAATGCAGATGTTACTTTGGTCTCTGTTCCTATTGAAACACGAGCCAGCTGAGCGTCTTTGTGACTGAACCTCCTGCCATTCGTGCCCCAATAATGACCCCTCTTTCAAAGTCACTTAGATCCTTTCCTTTTGCTATCTTGATGCAAAATCGGTGTCAGCTGGGCCTGCTTAGCAGCTTTATACATGCCACAGAGCATGTTGGGATTTAATTGCTTAATTGTATCATGCAGTACACCTGTTTGTAGGTTTTTCCTTTAATTTGTCACCCGTCTAGGTTTCCTTTTCCTTATTCAGTTTTCTTGTTTTTCGTAACCTCCAATACTGCTGGGTGGAGTTGTGTTCTCCATGAATCATTGTTATAGGAATAAAGGCTCAGACATCTTGTGCAGTTATTCACAGGGTTACCTTGTGTGTCAACTTCAAGGTGTCTGGTTTTGCAAGAAGCACAGCGATGTTATCTTTGTCCAAAGCCGTTTGATGTGCGCCACACTGGCATCGTTTCTTCCTCTGAGCTCCTCACTCCCCAGCATGGGCTGTTTTCAGCTTGGTTTGAATTCAAAAGGGGAAAATAATGTTGGCGTTGAGTGTAGTAATAGCTGTGTTGTGGAACAGACTCTTAATGTACAGTTCCCTCCATTGTTAATAATCTGTCGATAGAGTAATAGAAGCTTATCAGATTTGACATCGTTTCCACCCGTGACAATAACCACAGGTGATGAGAAAAATTGTTAATATGTTGAAAAAGCCTAGGATAAAGACATGGCTACATTATCATTGTGTTTTGTTGTAATCTCTTAATGGACATTATTGTAGGCCAACCCATTGGTTCATTCCTGCCGAGGGCTACATGCTGATGGAAAGTAGCAAACTGCATGATTTGAGCAGTCCAGGAAGATCAGTTCGTTTCAGTCTGGGGGACTTGATCACATTTAAGTCTTTCCAGGTTAAATGTATAGCTCTGCCACATTTCTTTAGCCGCGTTATATCCTATCATATCAGTCTGAGTTTCTGTCGGCAGAGCAATCTCTTATTCTCTGTTCTGTCTGTCTGTCCATCCCGCCACCCTCTGATTGAAGTAATGCAGCACAATCTATTTTTTTTACGTGTGAAATTCTGATTTGACGTGAGTTTTTCTTCCTTTATGATGTTTGCACGATATAAATGTTATGTACCCCGACAGCGCTGCCACCATCACCTGTGATCGCAGTCTACAGCATTTTATTAATGAAGCATCTCTTATTAGTATCTCTCAATATATTGTAGATGTTCACCGTTTGCTGTGAATGTGGCTTCAGATGGGTTATGGTGTCGGCACTAAACTGCATTGCGTAGACAAAACATTGATTTCTGCCGTTGCGTCGGACGAATCGTGAAGGAACCAAATGAAATAACACGCCGGATATTTAAGGGTAGAAAACAGCCCCAGTTACACAACACACCTCCAGGCAGAACGTCAGTCTAATCCAGTCCAAACAAATCCAAACGTTAATATAAATCGCCTTATTGAATGTGAATAGAGACGGTAGTGAGGCCGATATTGATGCTGCGTTCCGGGCTGCTCTGAAATTCTAGTTGCTTTTGGCATCTTCCTTGTATAATCCTGAATTTAATTTCTTCCCCTGCCACATATAATATAACTCGACTAATCTGCCATGCCACAGCTATTAAATATTACTTGCTGCGAAGGGATTGGTACCTCAGAGCGTTTGTAGTGGTAGTGACAGGCCTGTACACATCGCAGGGCAGGTAATGTGGTTAACGCCATTGTTCATTATGCTACACTTCTTACTTACTGCGTTTGTGGAGGCAGTGCTTGTGCTGTCCTCGGGTCCGGCTGGTTTGCTGCTGTGTAAACCTTCAAAGGGAGGACTCTCACCTGTCCTCATTAGGTTGCAGACTCTCTCTCCGCTCAGACTGTTCTCACGTCATCGAAAACGCCAGGCTTCTCCGGCCCTGCTTCTGTGGTCTCATCACAGCAGCGTTTTGATCTTTTTCTCTTGATGTTTCTCTGCAATATCGACCCCCCACTCCCTCGCAGAATTGTACAATGCTCAGAGGGTACAATGTTGTATTGTGCTACGTCATGAAGTGCTGTTGCTCTGTGGATTCAGCACCTGGGCCATACGACTACAAACGTCAGACGCGTGTCTGAGTGCGACTGTTGCCTCGGCTGCCCGTTCAGATTCAAGAGAGCGCTGAGTGGACCAACCACTCGGGCCAGAACAAGAATTACCCCTCTGCCCTGGACTCCCACACACAGTGTATAGTTTTAAGAGGATTATACATCTGACTTTCCTTATAAATCAACAGATGCTTGTCCAAAATGAAAGCTGTTATAACTTGGCAAGAAAATACAAAATTTGCAGCGATCTGGAAAAAAATAACCCGTATCCAAGCGTGGTGAAGAGAGATGGCAATGAATCTATTTTCCTGTGTTTTTAAAAGTTGTTTATTATAAACTTTAAATGGTGTTATAATGTAGAAGCTGAATAAGTATGAAAGCATTTTGAATTTCATTAATAAATCACTTCATTGCCATCACTTCTGGCACAGATGGACCCGACCGTTTCGAAATAAACTAAACTACTTTGACGTTCACAGTTGCGGTGCTTTGCCTACTCTGCAACACCAAGCACACAATGGTGCCAACTCAAACACCGTAATGGCAGATAGTGTTAAATTGTGTGCAATATGTAGTCCCTGGTGCAGAAAGGTGATATTCATGCTCCAGGTGTTCTAGAAGAATCTAGGAGGGCCACTATGTTTGGGAGTGCTTGAAATCATACGGTACTATTATATGTTGAACAAGACCTGGATAGATTTGCAGAAGTGTCAGTTTCAAAACACAGCTTAATTAAATAAAGGTCACTAATTTAAATTAAGGCACAGAGTTCAACGGTTGTTGAATTGGATCACCAGCATCTGCATCTGTGTGTTTGTAGAGCTAAATTAGGCTCTGAAATCACGGTTTTAAAAATCAACATAACAGGAAAGAAAACTGTTTATCCTATTCAAGGCAAAGCATTTTCCATGCAGATTTTTCATCCAGTAATGACACATGCAATATAGACACCCCCCCCCAGAGGGCCTCAAACACATTTGCATTCCCTCTGAAGCAGTTTATATACAATATATATTACTTTTTGGTATTTGTGTTACTCTTTGTTCGGTCTGTAACCAACAGCAGGTGTTTTCACAAGATAAAACCCTCTGGTAAGTTGGATCTCCTCTGCTGAAAGATTAAAAGCCCCTTTCCTAGTTCCACCACGTCCTTCGCAATATCGAAATCTTACCTCCTTTTCTCCCATGCGACCGCAACCACACTCGCCCTCGCCTGGTCCTGGAATCGACCTGAGAAGGAAGTATGTACGAGGAGATGGACGCCCTGCATCTGTACTGCTTTTAGAAACATTACCTTGGAAAGATTGAAAGGATTCTGCGATTTATTAGTAAAGAGGCTGGTGTTTGAGCCTCTCGTTATCCAAGGTGACACTCCTGCCACGATCGCTGCAGATCTGCATTAATGCCCTCATCGCAGTGGTGGGCATCTGGTTCCATCTGACCTTTCCATCAGCTTGATTGAATCAAAACCCATTCCTTCCCACTCTACCCGTTTTAATTCGAGGCAGGATTCCGAGCCCGGCCAGTGTGGTGGCGTCGCTTTGGCAGCCGACGCTTCGATGAGAGACGTTTTTGTGGCGCTGTGAGAGCCGTGACGAATGCTCTACACGCAACCTTGCGCGTCAGGCCCGCCTGCCCCCGCCGATCTCCTGCTCCGTACGCCACGCACGGCGATTTTATGCCATTTATTAAGTTGGTAACTCAAGCATTTCTTTGGTGCCAGGCAGTTTCCACCCTGCCAGGCTCCGGCTCTCAGTCTTGACGGCGTGCTTTGCTAACGGTCAGCTCTTTTTCCTGCACTTCACTTGTCAAGTGCACCAAATCGTGTATCAAGCACTTTTAAAAAGCCTCATGTGCCAGATCCCTGTGATCGGTTCCTCCCCCGATGAATAAATGCATAAATGAGACAGAAATAACAGATTCTGGTTTTAAGGTGTGCCAAATCCCGGTGGGGGCCTTTTTTGACACAGGGGTGTGTTGGCTGGAATAAGTGGACTAACCTATTTCACGTACAGGGTTGGCACTTTACTCAAAATGGGTGTTTTGGGTAATTTTGAGAAGTATTGTATATTTTACTGTGTGTACCTTTAAGAAACGTCCTAGGGGTTTTGACGCGTCCGGGTCTGGACAATTGCAAGACTGGGCTGGGAACATTACAGCTGAAGGGAAATAGAAGTTTTTATCATTCTGCTGAAACTTTTGTATCTGAAATTGCTAAATTTAATTTTGTGTAATGTGTCATTATTTTGCAGTGTTGACTATGGTTTCTCTCCACAGTAGCCTAGCTGTCAAACCGCACATACTCTTAATCCTATTACAGAAAAAGAAATGGAATAGTAAGTGGTGTTTTATAAAATGCTGCTCCTGTTAGTATGTGAGGTTTGGTTTGTTTCTCCTGATGCGCCCTGGCCCACCTGTTCCCCGCACCCGAGGTGTTATTGTGCTCATTGTGTCATGGCTGCTGTCTGTGCTCGGCTGATTGATGTGCACAGGGGTGCAGGTTTTGGGATGCTATGCGGTTTCCCCACGTCTCTGACAGTCCCCAGATGGCATTGACTGTTTCATGACTCTCAGGCAGGCCAGGGATCAAGGCTTTGACCTCGGGGTGAAAGGAATTGCAGCCCGTTTTCAATCCTTTGAGCAACTTCCTCCAACTGTGTGACAGACTAATCCCGCCTCGGACTCGAGTGCCTGCATTTGTTGCGATTGTCACACTTTCCAAAATAACTAAATGCAAAGTTAACAATAGTTGTAAAGGGGGTTCCGTTATTAGGTGCGGTTGAAATTGTCCCGTTCAATCTTTTCAGACGTGTTTTCCTCTTCATGCGTTTCTTTAAACCATCGCAGTTCTTTTGAATGTGGAGGGAAAAGCTGCTATTTAATGATCGTCATTATATACAAACCAAACACTCTTTTCCCCAAGCAAGAATCAACATAATGGAAAAAGGCAAGTCGCTCCTTTCAACTGTCCTTGGAATAAACAAACAAGTGTGAACGTATTCCCTTCTGCTCGACAAGCTCCCCAACCTTTAAATAAAATAATGGCCCGGGATTGATGAGACGTTGAGTTTAATTAATTTCCTTTGCCACATGAATGATATTAGATTCTCTCCGTGCACAGCCAAGGGACGCGGGGAGATCCGTGGATTGGGGAGCAGTCAGCCGTGGCGCCGACTCTGCCCCGCAGTCTTTCAGTGCGTGGTCTGGCTTTTAGTGTCGGAAGTCGTTGGGAGTGAAGTCAGGAAGCGTTCGAGGTCTGGGGCTGTCGAATAGTTCCTTCCGGAGTGATTGTATCATAGGAGGCTCTCCTGGGTTTGTGCTCCGAGCTGTCGGCCTCTGGGGGGCATCGTACCTTGAACGTTGTGCACTAGTGGCTTTAGTGGATAACAAACTTTCAACAACTATTTGGACCAAACCAAATGGGGAAAATGGAAAGAGTGGTCACCTCTATATGAGCAACTCCCCCCACACAGGTACTTATTCTTCATCCGCATTTTAAAATTCAAAGTCTTGATTTTAATTGTACACAGACTGATGTAGAAGAAATTGTTTTCGGTCCTCGTGGACTTCAGTCGTATGATTTATTCATTATGTTTGTAAATTGAAAACTGAGATTTAATTAGGACCACTTACACTCACTTAATTAGATGAGATTCCTCTGCTATCCACAATACAACATAATTTAAAAAATAAAAAAAGTGTTTTCTATGGTTAATGTTTCAAGAAATAGAAATTAATATGGAAACACTTGCAAACAAAGGCCTGTGTAGTTGTACAATGTTATGCACAATTAGGACAACATTGCTTTCATCACAAACAGCGACTTCTTCCCCCATCTGTGTTCAAACGAAAATCTTGGTAAATCTAAATGATTATATTTTTAATGAGTTATTGTTGAGATCCTCTTCTGTTGGTAACCAGCAGTAGGTGGCTTTGAAACCTTTAAGACCACTAAAACTATTAAAGAGTGCCGGAATGGATCACAGCAAACTTTAACGTTTATACATGGTGTCTTTGGCAGTGATGTAGGATCTGTGTGTTGGAGTAAGTTTCTCTTTCTAATTTCTCTGGCGATGCAGTGGGCAGTTCGTTCTTGATAAGGGAGAAGTAATTTCCCCCTGACATCAGTCCCATGCAACATCTGAGGAATGCATCATCTCATCGCTCTACTCCATACTCGAACCTCGAAGATGGCTCTGGCTATTCACGCATGCAAGCAAATGATTGGAAAACGTATCCCACTGTATAAACTCTTACTCAAGTGCGAGTAAATATTTAGGTAATCGTAGAGGCTTGTGACTGGCACAGAAATGGCCTCAGGAACTTATTTCAGTGTCTGACCTTGTTTTGTACACCACCTGACATTGTTTGTACCATTTATTCACTTCCATTTGTTTTTACCCAAATACCAGATGATTAGTAATGTCTGTACTCTATTTGAACAGTGCTCTGCATAAGCTCTGCACTGTGTGGGGTGGCCATCACTTTGTGTGCTTTATAACTAGCTAGATGTAGAAACTATAATCACAAGCACAGGACAGTACTCTTGACGGTAATTTAATTAGACTGTAAAAGCTAGTAGCACAAAAAGGAGGGAACTTGTTGGCCTGTGATTGTTTGTAATTTTGACTACTTAGCACACACCTGTTCTGCCTTCTGAAATGCAGGTCACTGGGTGCAAGGGAAGGTTAAAGATGTAAAAAGGGATTTGTGCCTGAAAACCTGTTGACTTGGGCGGTTGTGAGAGGCTGTGAGAGAAGGTTGAGGGAGACTGGAGTCACTGATAAGATTACTATATGAACCCACACCCTCTAATGGGTGAGAAATGTGGTGCAAGAACACCAAAACAGAAGTCTTGGAGATTTCAGCGCCTCAGCCGAGGTTCTTTGCTTTTAGAAAGTTGGTTTTCGTCATCGTTGTTGTAGTCTAATGATGCGATGATGGATTAGAAGTTGTAGCTTGAATGCAGTCTTGGTGATTGTGTTTTTATGCAATGTCCAAACAGAGCTCAACCCATGGATTGTATAAGACTTTTTAGCTTATTTTATTCAAATTAGTTTGGTGAAGAACTGTTTTCAGTTGTTTATGCCCCCATTATTATGTCGGGCACTGAAAACACAAGTGCTTTGTTGTGCAATGGAGCAGTTAGTCAAATGCAAAATACAATTCCCCATACTGCACTCCTCATATCTTCTCAACCTTGTCGGTTACTAATCATATGAGTTTTTTTATAAGACAATGACCCTCTCCCTCCTGGTGGTTCATGTGGGCTGTGAATTGTACTGGGGCAGAGCAGCTGGCCACCCCAACATCACACAAATGAAGGGGAAAGGAAGGAGATTGTATGTAGATTGGCCAGGTTTACTGAGATGCATGATTTTTGTACCGGTCAGTTTACAGATGAAGTAACACTGCAGAATCGCATCAGATCATCAGTGGTTGTTGGATGACCTCTAATTTCTCTGCCCTCTGGGAACTAAAATGAATGAATGCCCGTTTCTGCTGTATATTCATTCACACTTGGACAAGAAATGGTCCAACTGAGGAAATCCACAAGCATTTACAATGACTTGCATTTATTTTTTTTGTTAATTTGATCCTGTACTTCTTGGTGTAAGTTAAATTTTTTGGCCACGAATAAAACCTGCACCTTAAGGAGTCAATAACATTGTTTGTAAGCTCCACCACTGACTCACCGCTCAAGGACTAGAAAATGGTGGTCTTTCATACATGAAGCACCTCAGTAAATGGAGAACTTGCATTTTCTTTCGTACGCTGCGGCTTTCATGGAGTTCACGGTAGTGCTTGTAAAGGAGGCTTGGATCTTGGCCAAAAACTTTTTCATTTGCAACCTTAACTGGATTTGAAACCAGGGCCTCTGGAGGTCCACTCAGCCAGTGGTTGGTTCTGCCACACATCAGTTAGTTACAATGCACGAAAAGTCTGTTTTTAACATTGTAAAACTATACAGGAAAAAAATACCCGTACAAATCTTTTACAGTACGTTGTGACAGTCCTTGGTCAGGAGTCGTGGCCTCTGAGTTTGGAAGCATGGTAACATGTAGAAAGAAAATCGGGGCAGGATTGCAGGTGCCAGGGAATGTTGAGAAGCAGATAGCGTTTAATTTAAAAGGATTTAACCGATTCCAGGTCTTGTTTGCCCCTGGAGAAATTACACCGGCAGCCTGCACCTTCTACACAAATCACACAGTCCTGTATCCGCGGGGTGTGCATCACAGGGGGGTTATTTGTCATCCAGGTAGGGTGCTGATTTCTGCCTGCTCCTTCATCTGACTTCTCTCTTAGTGGAACCATTGTGGATTAAAGTGTTCGGGTACATAAATAACGGTGTTCAAAACATTAACATGTGGAGATGGAGGCTGAAATAACTGGCTGTTAGATTACTGAGGCCTTTAAAAAATATTTCCACCAGATTATGTAAGTCTCAATGTAATTTTTCAATTTTCATAATTTTTTCCATTAGTTTCTCTCTCTCGCTACATTAATTCATCTATAGCTTTTAAAAGGATGTTATGGGCTTTACCTTAATTTAATAATTTACTTTGTTCCTGTTCTTTACCCTGGATTGTGTGGACCCCACCACTTCAGACAGGTGTTCCCTCTTTTCACGAAAAAAACTGACCGTTTTAAGCATAATGTTGGCAGGAGTGTCTTCGAGACTTCTGGAAGTTATTCAGAAGTCCAGCTGATGTCACTTTCCAGTTTTTCCTGCTTGACATTAATGGGGGATGACTCTATCCTACAGTTTGCTTTGCTTTGCGTGTGACGCACTCTTACCAGCAGCACCAGAAATGATGGCATGTTTAATTGCAGATCAAAGTGCTTATTTTCTCCTTGAGCTGTGGTCAGCGCCAGGAATAGATTGCCAAATCTTATTGTGGGTCTAGTGCCCTGTAAGAACTGAGCTCACAACCACAGCTCTGCATGTTTTAGGGATGACCGCTTATTTTAAAGGTATCTTGCGAACCTGGTGTGAATCCTTGATGGTTTAAGACTTAATTGTGTGTTATTTAGAGCGGTTATGTCATTCGTAGCTCAAGGGGAATGATAATCAGTAGACCTTGTGGCTCCTGTGGACCAGGACTTAGTTTCTGAGCTTGATGCTGTTTTAGGGATGTAAAATAGGGCTGTGAGTAAACTGCGGGGGTGACGGGCTTGTTATTGTCTTGTCTCGTTTCGATGATTAATCAGTTGGGCTCGCGTGTGAAAGCAACATCAGAGTACATTACTTTTTCCTCACTTTTGGAAATTAAGGCGCGTGTCTTCCACATCCAGTGCGTTTCTCCTGTCTGTGAAGAATGATAATGACACCTTGAGAGGCACATCATTGGGGGTTTCCAGTCGCCCACAGGAATTCGTTTCAATTCGCGCAGCCTGCTTTGGAATAAAAGCGTTCGCACAGAGAGCCCTCTGGGGTAAAATAATTAGGACATGCTTTTTCATCGACAGCTTTTGTGAGATGATCAATAGGTGGCGCTGTTTTACAGTTGAAAGTGAACTGCGGGGTTTCCATTTCTGCTTTTGTGTATACTTTTGACTGGTTTAGTACTCCTGAATTGTGGCATTGCATCATCTCAGTGTGATGTCATTGTGTGCATGGTTACATTTTGACTATACAAGTTACGCTTGAACTTGAATCCTTCCGAATGTCTACTACTAACTGCAACACTATCCAATGTGAAGTATATAACCATATGTGGATTATAATGTGTGTACATTGTTATTGTTGGTAACTTTATGTTAAGGTTCTGCTCATGATTTAAGTCATGTCGAATGAGATGAATAATATGAATAAATGTGGAATAAATTGTGATTAAAGGCTTGAATGATCTTGCTTGGAAATGCTGTTTTACTAAACATATCTTCTAATTACGCTGGAAGTATGGCCACTTATTACCCATTTTTCATGTGTATATTTGTTTCTATAAACATCTAGACCTCGTGTAGTTGAGCATTTTTCCTCTGCTGCTTCTCAGAGTGCAATACTATCCCGTCATTAGCATCTCCATACGAACAATAATAGGAAAATAGTTCTATAGACATGCAGTCAGGATAAATGGCAGGATTGGTAATGTGGCGGGTTCATTCATGAGCGTTTAGAGGTTTGGGCTCCAGTCCAGCTCAGGCGATACGAAAGGGGTAATTTAAGTGCTTATATGGTCTGAAAAATAAGGCGCTCTCATTGCATTGGTTTTGCAGATGGCTCATTACCGCTCTCAATATTTTATTCTTGCCGTGGAGGTAAATATGAGCGCGAGCCGCGGCCGACTGTCTTATGAGTTCAGAAAATGAGTGTCGCAGAGAGTGCGGCTGAACCAATTGTTCAAGTGTCAACCGTCTCTGTCCATCACTGCTTTTATTTGAATAGATTGAGGTGTGATACTGCAAAAACAAAAATGAAAAAGCAGCCGACACTTGGTACGCAACCAGGGACCCATTTCAGAAAAAATGAGTTTTCCAGAAAATGATTTCTAGTTTTTAGAAATAGTAAGAGTATCATATTTTTTTTTCAGAGTTTTTATTTACTTCTCTGAACCATGCTTTTAGTAGTTATCCAAAAAAGCATTTAACCAAACACATCTCTTCACTGCAAATTTAAAAACATTGATAATTTGTTTTATTGTGTTGGTTTGCAAAGTCAGAGCTCTCGTACCAGTTATTCAATGTTTAGAGTGAAAAGACACAAGGTTGTAGTTTCCAATCTACAAATGTTTGACAATCTTTATTTGTATTTATTTTTTGTTTTTTCCTCTCACTGTCTCCTTGTTCTTCAGTGCCTTGTCGCTCAGATCAGTTTACATCTGGGTCATGACCTTGCATTGTGGCCCATTCCTCCGCCTCTCTCTGCCCTACCACATCACTCAGACCACTTTTTGTCTTGGCCTCTAGATGTGAAAGCAGTAACAACACTCTTCCACTCGCCCCCATCAGACCAATGGTATGTTCAACAGTCTCTGCAATGTACAAGCCTGCCTGATGTTGTGCTATTGTCAAAACGCTCGTGTCCCAGCTGACTTTGAGTCAGTGTCCCTGGAGTGCCAGAGCATCTCTCTGTCTCTCATCTCCCTGTCGCTTTGGTTCCCTGTCGCTTTGGTTCCCTTTCAGGGTTCGGTAGTGGGAGGTCATCCTCGCCTGTGCTTCGTGGGGAAAGTCTGGCTTGTTCGCTCTTCCTCCTGCTCAGGGAGATTATTAAAACAAGTGAGAGTACAGCAGCACCGGGGAATGTCAGACATCTTCTGCTCAGGAATTTCACCGGCGGGGCTCTGGGTAGCACAGTCCCCAGCCTGCGACAGCTGTATTATGCAACAGGAATGGAGAGAGAGAGAGAGAGAGGGAGGGAGAGAGAAACCCTGCAAGGGCAAGACAGTCGACACAAATATCTGGGTAATTTCCTAACAGGCTTGGGCACTAAAACAAAGTCTTTCTTTGCACTCTTGTTATTGCTAATATAGAAAAATAAGGTTCAAATTACAGGTAATGGATTAGGCAATTTTCTGTCACAATGGTAAAATCCCTGAAGACCTGCCTGCTGCTGCAAGTTGCCAGTTTGTGCTTAATGAGAATACAGTCGGCTGTCCAAGTAATGGGGCGCTGCACGAGATTGTGCTTAAAAAATGACTTTGAAGGGCAAAATCAAGTTGAAATAAAACGTGGCTGAGACGGCAGATTTCCAGGGATGCCAGCGCCTCGCTTCAGAGCTCAGTGAGATGGACATCTGTGCCATCATTATTATTGACTGTTCTGTATTTATTATCGTTGTATGAATGGTTCTCTTTTAATGACTTATAATTTAATGCACACGCTTCTGGTGATTTGCTCAGTCGATCCTCTTTGTTCACCTTTGTTAGAATTGATCAAAGCTGTGACTTTTTTCAGTGTCCTTTAAGCGATGGGTTTTAGTTGCAGGGTGGGTCTCTGTATTGTACAGGAACAGGGAATTAATAGACTAGCTACGACACGCTCTCCGACCCCGTGGGTGTGTCATGTCCACTTCCCGGTGGTTAATGGATTCCAGACCTTTGCCGAGTTCCCTCTCGAAGGCTCTCACTGGCCGCGAAGCACCATTCTTCCTCCTACCTCTTTCCGAGTCTTCTCTGACAGTCTGCAACCTTTCCACTCGATGCCATCGTGCCAATACTGGCAGAGTAGTAGGATTGTATTTTTAATCAAGTGTCAACGAAAGAAAATGCATACCCCTCAGAGTCAATGTGCATTTGCATTAGCATTTATTGTGTTACTTTTACTCATGAGAAGCAGCGTCTCACTGGGCAAAAAGCTATCATGTCAGAATGATTGTCTGAAGCGAGGGAAGGGGGTGGACATCCAGATTAGAGCAGGTTTTACTGTTTAGATTTGAGTGCACACTTGACCCCCTGAGGAAGCAGGATGAACCCGCCCCCCGGACATAGCCGTGCGGCAGTAGTGTTGGAAACAGCTGTCGACAGCTGTGCGCAGTCCTAGGATTGTCCGAATCCCTCATCTGAAGGGCATCTCCAGACCACAGGCAGGAGTAAACAACCCTTTCCACAAGCATGCTAAATTTGGGCTTGCTGGATCTTGGCACGGTTCACGCATTGTGTTCTCTGCTGCAGCGGTAGTAGACATGCAGTATTTCACTTTATACACATTCGGTTTACTTTCCAGAAACTCCCCATTTGGCAGCATGTACTGAACTTCGAGCTGAACGGCAAGCCTGGGATTTTAAAGGCTGTTTTGTTTGGTTTCTCTTCGAGGCACCGCGCCATTCCCTCGCGTTTGAGAAACAACTCTGCAGAAACAGAGCAACAGATCCTTGGGTATGCAGGTGCTAAATAGTGTTAAGTAAAAATAACTACAATTCATGGAGGCTTACTAAACTTTCATGCGATTAAATAAACATGGGGTTTATTTCACATGACATTAGAAACTCCAAATACCACAACAAACAATTCCTTTCCGCATACGGTCTTGTCAGGAAGGGAGCTGGTGGTTTTCAATCAACTGAATCATTAATATTTTTAGTGGTAGCGGTAGTCATGTGGGGAGAAAGGAGGCGCAGACGTGTGTATTGTATTTGTTTTCTTCCTTGGAGAGATCTGTTCTGGACTCGGCCCAGGTGAATGGGGGGTGGGGAGTATATTTTGGCACATTCAAGCATTTTGGAAAGGATCTTAATATTCTTTCCTCTGCGGGGGAGAAAATATCTCCTGACTCTTCGGGGAAATGCATCTCATCAGAGGAGACATTGGAGTTAGAATTGGAGTATTTTTATTTCCATTTGGAGTGAACAGCTGGGAAACCAGTGTGTACATCCTTCGGTGTTGTGCTGTATATAAACCGCACTGTGACTCATTCTCCTCAGAGGCTATTGCTTCGTCATTTGTGTGGTTATGGTTCAGGCACACATTTAGGGAGCTTGATTTAAAGCAGACTGGTCCTAGCAAAACCCCGAAGACAGGAATGACCATCTTTCAATTCCACTGCCCTTTCCAGCCCTGAAAGAATTAAACTTGCTATGCACAGGGGAAAAAACGAACTACTGTTAACTAATGTATAGTGAGCAAATTGTAGTGCTTAGATGCACATTTTTAAAATTAATTTAGAACCAAAATGTCAAGTAGCTGATGTAATGTTTTTTTTATATTACTTTGTTTTTATTGACTAATTTCATGGTAAGATTATTCATCGTTAAACAAAATAAACTGAAATTCATTTTGACTTGCAAGTCAGTTCAGTCGTGCGAGAGTGCAGGTGTGTACAGTACAGATGGTTTGAAGTGAGACTGATCTGGAAGTATGAGCTAATTTAAGTCTTCCTGGTCTACAGAGTTAGTTTGATTTAAAAATTCATTTTTTACAAGATTGCTGATAGCAGTGGGACACTCCCAGCAAAAATCTACATTCACATTTTCTACAATTCTTCCAAGGTGTATATTTATATTCACCTTGTGTCAGCTGTGGGATTTTTTGTGATGCATCCTACACATTCAATTCTTAAAGACAATGGCTTCCCAATTGCAGCCGGAGGAGCTTTTCCAGATCTGCAAGGACACGGACCTGGGGACACAAATGGAAACTGGGCTTCAAGACGGAAAACAGGAGACACTTCTTCACTCAGAGTTGTCGCAATCTGGAACTAACGACCCAGCGATGTGATTGAAGTGACAATTTGGGAACATTCAAAAATAGACTTAATAGGATTCTTGGATCACTTAGTTATTAATGGACACCAAACGAGCACGATGGGTCCAATGGCTTCCTCTTGATTGTACACTCTTATGAAATTTCCCTTGGAAATTCCTCCCCTGTACTTATGCACTTCCAGAAAAAGAAAAACCCCAACCGCTCTTTACCCATGAAGATGGCTCTCTTAGTTTTTCTTCAGTGATTTGCAGCACCTTGAACATCTTATTTCTCTTCCCCTCCCCACTAACCACTCTGAACAAACTTTGCAATTCCCAGTCGAACTGCGGTTCCCGAGGTCTACGAAGGTTGAACATTATTATGACTGCATGTGAAGCGCAGTAAGAGCAGTGAGACTCGAGCCTCTCGCACAGATCTGGGGTGAAACATCCTTGTTCTGCAGTCAGGATTTCCCTGTAAAGCTGCACGGAGACCAGGCCTCAAGAACCACTGATCCGAATAGGTTGCAGCTCTCTAGATAGAGGCTAATCCATACCATAAACCCTGTCAGTGTACAAATTAGAATAAGTCTAATAGAATAATTGCTGTTTGTTTTCCCCCCTCTGCAGCTTCAGCTTAGCTTTTTCATTCAAACGCATGGAACAGTCTGCAGACTTTAGTAACCAACAGCAGTGTCAGCTTGGCGCTCTTGATTGTATCCTCACAGGGATTTGCTTCAGGTGGCTTTTAAAGGATTGGCTTTTTCCATCCTAGCCACACTGAGGATTTCATGGCAGAAAGAAACCACTTGTTTTGTGGTTTGCATGATGCTCCCTTTCTCAGTGAAGTGTGAGGCTTAATGGTCGCTGTTGTCCTACTGGACAACAAGCAGCATTGAAAGTGATTCTTTGGAAGTGACATCTTGTAAAGGTGGGTTTATGCTCAACTATAAAACTGAGTTCTGTGGCAGATTCTGTGAGGTTGAAAATGTGAACTTGAAGTAAGACTCTTCAGAGGTGTGTATTGTTACTGTAGGGATTTGACATAAACGTACAGCCTTTTTAATAAACAATAGCCTTTGCATTACATAGTGGTTTGAAATGCGTGGAATGCCCGTAATGTCCGTAAAGAAAACGTGGAATGTTTGCAGTGGAAGTGCATTTTCTAAAAGTGATCTTCAGCGCTCACTCAGTCTCCCATACTCCTTTGCTGCACTTATCCTTATGCTCGGGCAGTGCATTCCTCTCATTTCTGCCCCCTCACCTCTCATTTTAGAGGCAGACAAATTTCTGCACTTGCCTGTAATCTGTGAAACTTTGTTGGCCATACAGAAAATCCCCGCGAATCGGGTGGACCATGTGGGAATTACCTACAGATTGACGTCCTCGATCAGTCGCTGGAAATGGGATCGGTGGCCGAGCGTCCCCAGGCCCTGCGCTCCTCCGCTCCCCCGCAGCCTCGTGGTAATTGCCCGAGCTGTGGCAGTGATATGGATTTTTAGTATCATTTATTTTGCTCCCTGTGAAAGGAATCCTCCCCCTCAGTTAGCTGCTGGCTGACAGGCGGGGGAGCGGAGCTGTGCAAACCCAGCCCGCCTTTCATCCGACACGTTCGCAATCCGCAAGAGAGCCGGGGACATCTTACACAACCGCGACTGCAACCGCTACCAAACCCCCCCAAAAAAACTAAAAACGGGGAAATGTTTGAGTCTCCTGAAACGGTACGCAGTGCTCTTGCCTGGCAGCGGTTGGGATACTTCTTTTCCGTGCCTTTGAAGTTTTGTGTAGCCTGTTTCTTAAATTTAAATAACAAGCTTTTCTCATCTAGCGAACATCTCCGGCGGAGGGTTTTCGAGCAGGTTTTTTGGCAGTAGACATATAGGTCAAGTCTTAAAACCAGCACTTGAAGGCAGTATATCACACGGCATAGAACTGATGACTCCTCAAAATAAATGCTTCAGAATCATGAATAAGCTCTTTAGTTTGAAGTGGGAAATAACCTTAAAACCCCCCGTTAGAGCGCTGGCGATGGCATCAAACTCAAGAAGAGGAGGAAACGTATCTGATAAACTGTGGAAGTTTTTGCTTTTGTTCTTTTGTGCTCGAAATGAACTCCGGCTTTCCAACATCATGCCTGCCTGTCAATCGAGTTCTGCGTCACTGTGCGTTAAACATCCACCAACAGCATACAAGTTCTCTCAAATAACGACTGATGGATTTGATAATGCGTCAAGAGTCTCATGTCTTCGCATGGTCCTGTTATCTGCGAACCTCCCCCCCACTACCACCATTTAATCGTTGCAGGCAAATACTTAAAATCATTGTGAAATATTGATATTGTGTGTGGTGATCGGTGTATGTTCAGTGGGGATTATTTCATGCAGTTGGATAGATGTTTTGGCACCACCCACATCTTCAACAGGCAGGTAGTATATTAAACTACGGTACTTGCTAACCCAAATCCCTATACAATAGCCTTTTTCATGTATTTTTTTTTTTTCTTTTTTCGGTTTCTTATTGATTGTACACAAGTGGATTTTGCCAGTGGGAGGAAAAAATACATTGTTGCTTTTTTAATAACGTGTCGCCTCATTTCCTGCCCCAGGGATGAGAGGAGATCAACACAGTGCCGTCTCGAAGGAGGTTGGGGTGGGGTATCGCCTTGAAATGAACTTACAAAGCTAGAGTCTGACTTGCTCGACACGTGCGGTCGATTTGTTAGTCTGGCCCATGTCCGATAAAGATCAAAACATACTATTCCCAGACCTGATAGTGTCCGATTCACGTGGAAATCGCAGTTCATGCAGAACTGATCGGTACTCTTTCCTGGCCCCCGTATAATAGAGTAGAAAGCTTTCCAATTTTCGCCTCCGTACCTGCAAAGTCAATCTCCCACAATCCTTCAGCAGAGCCGTATGAGGCAACAAAGAATGTGATAAAGCTTTTGTCACCAAGCAGATTCGGTTCAAGTTAACGTTCAAACTGCTTTCCAGAGGCACTGCTTTAAAACCCGAGTTCTTTTGTTTCCTGTGCTGTTGTTTGAAGCCTCCAATTAATTGTGATTTGTATTGAAAGAAAGCCCAGATCAGTTCTTTTTCTCCCTCCTGTAAGCGCTGTGTGTAGGTGGAGGCGGAGGTGGTCGAGGGTGAATAGAGAATTTGCTTGCTCCTGTCGAACCGTTAGAGTGATTCTGTAATGGCTGCTGCTCGGCGGAGAGCTTTCCACATTTAGAAGGCACCTCCTCTGGTGTTTCAAATGCATGAAAACCGGGTGCAAATGTGGCTTAGCACGGATATTTCTAAATGCATTGAATTTATTAAAAAAAAAAAAAAAAAAAGTATCCTGCCCGATTTAAAACACTGAGCTGTAATAAGATTTAAAGGACACTGCAGTTTTTAGTTTTCCTTGAAGGGAGCCGTTGAAGGCGGCATCTTGAACTGTCCCCAAGTCATGTTCTGCACAGAGACCGAGGTTTACACACGCCAAGAGGTGCCTGGCAGTTTGTGCAAAGAGAGAAGGATGGGAGGGGGTTGTATAGTTGCATTTCATACAAGGCACAGCCACACTGTACTTTTGTTGTGTTGCCAGTGAACTAGAGTCGACTGGGTTTTGCACATGCTGAGCTCATGTTAGTACAATATGTCTGGTTGGAGGATTGAAGAGTGGAACTTTTCAGTGATAGATCATCAAATGCCACAGTTTCAGTTTTTCCTGTGGTAAAAACTGCCATGTGCATACAGACATGCTGGTGTTTGTTGTCCTTCACTGTGAAAGTTGTGGGAAACCTGAAACCCAGCCCGGCTTGCTAGTTTAAGCTGATTTGAGTGACTCGTTCTCTGCAGAGCTGCAACAATATATACATGTCATTTGTCATGGTTTTTGTTGTGAAGTTGCAAATCTATGTAGCTGTGGAATAGAGGAACATGTGACATTAAGATACATCTATGTATGTGGGCAGATGAGGGGCAATCCAATAAGTACTTCTCTACCCAAATGCTATAAACCATAACGAAGAACCAAGAACGAAAACCTACATTTCAATATCAGTCGTTGCACACTAAACCTAGGAAGTTCCAGCTCCCGCCCTGCAGTAATGTGATCTGGGGTGATGGGCGCAGTTATACAGCAGGTGGAAGTGCGGTGCGGCGGCTGGGCCTGTGTGCCGAAGACGGGGGGCTGCTGTAGTGGAGGGCTGTCGTAACATGAGTGGTGCGCGGTAAGCGGATTCAGGAGTTCAGCTGCAGCCTTTCATTCTAGTGCATTGCGAGTTTTGCCCTGTTTCGCTTCTGCTACATCTTTAAAGGTTTTGTTTTGATGTGTGCATGTGTTTATATACAGTGTAATGCCTGCAGAGATTCACAAAAATACCTTTGGAAGTCCCAGCAAGAGCCCTTTTAAAGGGTACCATCAAAAAATGACAGGAGAAATCGAAATGGCTCTACCTTGCAGCTCTGGTTGTATTTAATCGTTATATAATAAGTCTGAACATGTCTTTCTAACACCAGTCAGTGCTCTGATAAGAACACAGACGGTCCTCTATCAGTCTGTGACAGAGCTGTAAATATTAGCTTAAGCCGCAGCAGCCAGTTCCTCTGCCCTCTTTCGTGCGGTGAGTTTGGATCAGTTAAGAGACCCTAGTTGTTCTCTGTGGTGGTGTTTGAGCTCCTTTATCAAGGGCTTGTGCATAATCGCAAACCGACACATAATTTTCTTGCGTCGCTCGTTGTACATTCTTGCAGCACATGAGTCATCCTCGCCGGTTGCCATCGGAGGCCGGCGCTCGTCTCCACAATGGCGGGGCATAGCGGTGGCCATGGCAACGCTCGCACGCCCGCAGCCCCTCCGCACGGCGCGGCCCCGGGGCGCCACGGGACGCTTTGAGGACCTGAGGCCGAGGTTCTCTCTGTACGTTCAGGGAAAGTTCAGGCATCGTGGCATTAGGAAGATGTTTTTAGTCATGATTTTTTTCCTTTAAAAACATGGCATCGCTCTCCAGAAAGTGTCCTTCAGCACTTGAAACAGGATTTGTTTATTATCCGGTAACCTTTCAGCTACACATTCTCCTCTCTCCCCGAGGGTGGCCGTGCTTGTTCATATACCGTCCGGAGCCTTGATGGCGTGGGAGATTGAAGGTCTCCTGTATACAGATGTATTTTTAGCCATTTTGTTTGTTTTTCTTTGAAAAGCTCAAATTACACAACGGCAAAAGGCACTTTGAAGCCATACACACAGACTGCACAGGAGAAAGCAAACAGTGTGAAGCAGTACGAGGCAGGTTAATCCATCGGACCGGGCAAGGAATCCAAATTTAAATCCTAACGATGATAAATACATTTAAATTCAGTTAAGCTGAATTTTGACATTCAGACCGTGATAAGGCTGTGTTCTTTTCTTTAAGAATCTGTGCAAGCTCTCGGATAAATGCACACTGCAGTGGCGCTTAAAAAATACAAAATAAATAACATAAACGTTTTTTTTTTTTTCACATAGACCAACATGAGCTCTTTGTGTTGCCTAGGCAACAGGTACTTCCATTTGTAACTGAAAATATATGTAAATGTGCCTGTTGAGCTGGCACCGGGCTGCCTGGGTGCCAGAGAGAGTGCGCCGGTGATAATTGTGCGAAGGTGAAGCCGCAGCTGCAGCGGAGAGGCTGGTCTTGCATGCCAGCGCTTCCTCGCCATGTCCTGACCTCTGCGAAGGAGACTGGGAGACTCGTGTAGACTCGAGACGCGCAAGTTGGTGATGCAATTCATTTCTGCAGTCGTTTCCTGCTACCATATAAAGAGACGCAAATGCTGTTCTGATGCGAAGACCCATCCTTGGGTGCCAGAGCTGACCATGCCTGGTCTCCCTTTTCACAGCCTCCACCTCGCCTTTATTCTGTTTATTTTTTGTATATATTTTTGGACAAGGAAAATGCTTTGACGCAGTTCTCAGTTGGAGTTTTATTTTTATGAAATTAGTCTTCACCTCATTATTAAGATGAAATGATTTGTCCACATATCACTTTCTGCCTGAATAATTAACCATACTTTGTACCTTTCTTATACTGTAGCCTCCCTATCAGATCACAGACATTGTTTTAGTAAATATCCCCAACATTTGTTCCCATGCAGGCTGTTTTGCCAGATATATGAGCTGTTTAGTCTGTTGTGCTTTAACAAAACCTATAGTATGTTTGTTATTAACAGTTTGTTTTTTTCAACATGTAAAACTCCTGAGATGTGTAATGCATGATGTAGTCATGTTGGAAGCACTGCAGTGCTGTGTTGACATGTCAGGGATATGACTGGACTCCTGTGAGAAGTACAATATTGACCACAAAACTCCACACTAAAAGTCCCAGCTGTAGTTTGATTTTCTAATCAAGTGAGACCTCTATGGTGGCTGTCAGATGCTCTTCTCTATTGTTATGTTGATGAAACACCTTGATACTCAAAATAAATCATCCAATGCCTAATTTCGACTGTAGAAAATGCAAACCGCGGAGAGCTGAGAAAAGGGGATCTGATTTCAGGAGTTTAAATGAAACAAGCAATTGGTATTCATCCCCTGCAGCTCTGGGCAAGGAGTGGTCTGCACATACGAACATAAATGATCATATTTGTCCCTCTTGCTCCAGATCATCGGAGAAGTCATGTTTCTGTTTGGCAGACGTATCGCATTTGAATGTGCATTAAACACAGAGGGTCTTTTGTAAGGGATTTTTATTGAATGGCAAATTGGAAGTGGATTTGTTTTGACGTTGTGGGCAGGGTGTGCAGAATAGATCAGCTGTGTCAAGATTAGAGAAGAAAGCAAAATAAATTGATAGGAAAACGTAACGCTACCAAGCAGCAGACTCGGATTGGCTGTGGGGCTGGAGCGTGCTCTCGTTGTGCTCAGTGGTCCCGGCATGACCAACCTCGGGGGATTTCGGGGATGTTTTTGCATAATGTGGTTTGTAATAATGCGTTTCATTGTCAACTCAGCTGCTTCTACTGTCTGAGCACTTCCAGAGCTTAGGGTTGAGGTTGGTGCCTCCATTTTATTGATGAATTTGTTTTACTTATTGCAGTGCGTTTATTTCTCTTGAATCTAAAAGGAATTTGTCGAGACTTAATGCTTCCCTGCCGTTGCTGGTTTCTGAATGCCAGGCTTCTCCGCCACAACCTCTGAATTCTGGTGAGATCAGCCAGAGAGACGTGTGCGGTGTTGGCTGGGTGTCACCCAGCCCTCCTCTCAGCCGCTCTGCCGTGCTTTTTGGAACAGATGGGATCCCTCGTCTTGGCCTTGTCCGGCGAACTGCCCCCCATGTGACCCGTGGCCTTCGCAGCTTCCACAGAGCCGCCGTCAACTCCTCGCCTCCGTGCGTCTCGTGGAAAGCAAGCTGACGGTTTGTAGCAGCACCCCACTGATTTTTCCACACTTCAGAAATAGCATAGGTGATTCCTTCAAAAAAAAAAAAAAAAGAGGGAAAAATCTTCACAGGTAGAAGTGCTTTTTATAGCATCTCCGAGTGGGAGCTCGACGTGTTTGCCGTTCACGCTGCGTGCGAGTTGAGGAGTGCTGCAGTCGCGCACTCATCAGAGCCGCGTGACACGATTCCGCTCCTGCTGGCGGCTCCGGCACCGAGGAAAACCGAAAACAATTTAACAAGATTAAAATTACCCTCTGTGCTTTTCCACTGCTGTTTAAATTTGCAAACGTTACGTCATCGCACTGCAAATAAATACATACATGAATAAAATAAAGTGAATCCCTCTGAAGACTTGGATGAGAGGTTCGTCACATCTAAGAGCCTGAACTCTTGCGGTGTCTGAAGAAGTTTATTATTTAGTTCTCTGTGGAAGCAACTGGAAATTTTGTAAGCGAAGCGACTAAATGCAAACTTTTATGTAACAATTAATTTTGAGTTTCTCAATCAAAATCAATAAATAGTTTTATATTAGATTATCTATTTACGTCAACAAATCCAGATGGAGTAATTGGTTCTTTATAAATGTTTCTCGATCATTCAACTTTATCTTAAAATATAAATGTGTGAATATTTCTAAATGATTTCTAATGTTGTGGATTCCTTCAGTATCTTTCATACAATAGTTTAATAGACTGTTGTATACAAACAGTAGTAGTTATTCAGCACAGTCTGTTTTTCATGCAAAAGCATGCTTTCTTTTTCCTTGAATGAACCCTTATGAAAATTGAACTTATGCAATATTTATTTTTGCCAATGTTTTTTTAATGATTTGAATATGATTGTGTATTCATAAGCATCTCACTTCTAGAGCATCTCTTTAACTCTCAAATTTGTATTTTATTTTTTCCTGCTGGGCAGGGGGGGTGGGTTTAAAGCCTTATTAAAGTAAACTATAACATTTTAGAGCAAAAAAATGCGATAGCTTTTCATTTTAATCACTTTAATCAAACTCTCCAGAAGCACTGGAAACATCAATGCGGAGCGTTTAACATTCTCTCGTTGGAATCGCCAATTAATTTTCACCCTTTTTTTCTCCCTCCGTGGGCTTTGACAATTACTGAACTTCTCAGTGCTAGTTAAGTGCCGCTTGTTGGGGACTATTTGCTATTACTAGGTACTTAGTTCATGAAATTTAACCATGTAAAGGGGGGGAACCTTGCATTAATGACCAAAACAAGACCTGTATTTTGTCTTTTGGAGGGGGGGCATTATAATGAATGCATTTTAAAAACTAAAATAAAAGCATCCCCTTCTGTGCAATCGCAGTGACACCTGCTGGTCATGTTCGGTGCTGCTACAGGTTTAGTTTCACTTCCCTGTGGCCAGTCTGGCTCGGTGGACATTATCACTCACGTGGTCTGTTTGTCCACTTATTGGTTCTGTCTTTCTTGGAAGAAAGGGGGAGATGTAAACAGTCATTCCAGCCCATATCATTAAGTTCCCCACGTCCCACAGTCTGTACATTTCCTTATTATACATAACCTATTATGCAGATATATTGATGGATGTGAGTACATTCAAGGTTAAAACTAAAATACCAATTTCCTTCTTGTTTTAAGAAAAAATACAATTTTCAAAAGACAAGATCAATGGAAAGGAAAAAAACTGACTTGTTAATTTCAAGCTCTGTGTGCTACGTGGGCCGGGCATTGGAGAGGATTTAACTGCCTCTTACTTGAATGCGAGATGCTGTTTATTGTGGGGCTCGACTACAATCGCTCGTCACTCACCTCAGCCAGCTGTTTCCCCGCCTTTCTCCGTCCCAGAGGTGGGTGAACGCAACCTGGAAGCGCATGGAGCTCCAGGCACTCTGTCTTCTGCCAGGTGTGGCGTGCGTTTTGGCACATGCAGGGACTCAGTCTATTTTTGTAACTGTACTCCATCTTGCATAATTGTCACCTCTGGAATCTGGATTCCTTTTTGCTCCCCCCCAGCACTGGCAGTTTAATTCGCCACTTTTAAATACTACTGCTTTTGCATCAGTTCTTCACAAAGAAAATAAACTTCTCGGACCAAAAAGACAAAGTAATTATAGCTGTGAATACTAGGCTTAAGTTGGATTAATTACTTGTGCGTGTTTTATCAAGAGAGATTAAATGAATACTTTTGAATATATTGTTTGTCATTGGCTTCACCAAATTGTGCTTGTTTGCTTCATCCTTTTCATTGCCTCTGTGATTTCATGTGTGCCACACCAATCTGTCCCTTCTTGTGTTACTTCTCTGATAAACCAAGGGCTGCCTCCAGTGTCAGTTTAGTTTTAGGCCGTCTTCAGCAGCTGTAATCTTTACGTTTTCCTTTCTCCCGTTCAACCACACTTGGGCATTGTGTTGTATTAAGAGATCGATGCAAAGCTTGGATCAAATCATACATGTACTGCTGTTGCTCTTGAAGTTGCATTAAACTGGCTTTTAAATGGGTTATACATTAATCAGGGGAAATCTACTCCTACTGAGATAAATTGTAATCATTCAAGATTATTTATGTCGGTAGCTTTGAGTTTTCGTTTATCCCCATGAAGAAAGGCCACTATATATATTTTTTGTTTTTAAATAAAATATCAGGGCATTAGGGACAATTTCTTAAGATAAGTTAACATTAAACATTCATGTGTTGTAGGACTGTTTAAACCATTTTAAACCGTTATGTTTTTCTAAAGCCTTTTCTTCCAAAACGTGGTAATTCAGCTGTAAGCTGCTTGTACTCAGTCTGAAGGGAGGATCACAGTATTTTGTGAAGCTCTGATCGCTGCGGTCTGTATAAGATAATACTATGGGAAGATAACCAGGTCCATCCGAGAAGGAGCCCTGGAAGAGAAACTGGATTCTTCTGGACGATGATTTTAACCTTCAGTTCCAGATCTCGCATTGGCTGCACCATTGATTCGGACACTGTTGCGGTTTAAAGTTTTACATGTTGAGAGGACCCTTCCCGGCTCAAACTGCTGTCTCGGGATCGTTTCAACCCAGATAGATAGTTTTTCTTCAAATAATGTTTACAATCAAATGCATGTGATCAGAACTTAACTACTCAAAGTATGCCAGACGTATCTGAAGTCGAGCTGCCATTTGGAATAAAATGTGAAACCAGTCACGTGAAGATATTTGATAGTGATGTCCTAAATAAATGTTTGTTTGTGTACTTGCAGTATATTGATTCATTTAAACCTGTGCCCACTAACTTCCCCATGAAGAAAAATATCTGTTTAGGTTGCAGTAACGGCTAGTGTAGCAAACAATCAAAGTGTCCAATCAAGAGGAGGCCATTTGACCCATCGTGCTCATTTGGTGTCCATTTAATAACTAAGTGATCCAAGGATCCTCTCAAGTCTATTCATCGAGAAAATAAAGACAATAAGCAACCACTTTTTATCGGAGGAAACTGGTTAGACATCCTTCCCCTCCTTAACACAGCCCTGTGCTCCTGCTTTGTTCATGTTTCACATTGGAATTGAAGACAACGTGTGAGCCAGGGTGATCGAATGCCTGCCTTTCACGCTAATCTGCTCGGCAGGAAACTCACAAATGATACACATCCTTGTCAACCTACATCTAAACCTGTCCAGTGTACGAACAACTCCCTCTCACTATTTCGCTATCTCGGCGAGGCAGCTGTTTGTGAATAGGCAGCAAATTAAAGCTAAAGTGCCGAGTGCTGCCTAGGATAACGGACGATTAAAGCACAGACGTGGACAGGAAGCTGGCGCTCACTTGCGCACCTGAAAACTAATTTATATTTGTGCCGGAGCTGCCCGTTCAGGAATCTCTGGAATGTGACACGACGCGTGCGCTTTCTCGCAACGGGGTTTCATTTGGAAAGTGCTGGCTTGCAGAAAGAAGCCTTTTCAGTTTCGCTTGCCAGTCAGCCTTACTTTCCTGCAGCAATTTCGTGTCTTTTGCTGACGGGTGGGGAAATGAACAAATGACAACAACAAGAACGATGGCAAATGACTTTTTAAGAATGGCATAACCAGTTTTGCTGGTGTGCAGACATCTGATGTCTTGGGGGAAATTAAAAAGTTTGCAACTGCCATCCGCCGAACATCACCACAACCTGCCTGGCGTCGTGTTCGCAGCAGATTGTGAACAAGTCTCATTTGTCGGTGCATATGAAATTTGGGTCCCAGCCTTCTTTAGCCACGGTCACGAGTTTAAGCATCGTTAAAGAACAAAGCTTTTGTGTTTTGTGTTCCAGCTGCACATGGTACACGTGGCCTGACAAGGATTCATTTTACATACAAAGGTGTGAAATGGTACCTCTTAATTAAACCGAACAGGACTGTATGTGGTGGGGTTTCTATACAGTATAATCATCTTTTAATTGCGTCTTCGCCCGATTCGTTTTTCAAACTGTGCCGTTCTTTGGCATTATTTAGATTGTCATAATGAGAGGAGAGAGGCGGCTTGTCAAGGGCTCCTTTCCCCTTTTCTTTTTGAATCATAGAAGCATTAAGATGAATTGCAAAGAAAATTGGAACATGATTATGCCTATTAGTCTTCCATCTGTGGTTAGATATTACTACATAATGCTTTCAAAATGGATGAAATCCCCTTAGGTTTAGTGTCGGGCCCTTCAATGTAGAGTTCTGGCAGCTGGCGATAATGAATCAGGAGCCCGAACTTAGACTAGGCCTCTGTGTAAATGAGTGACTCCAGTCTGGCATCTCTTGATCAGGTTTTAATTCATACCTTTTTATAGTGCCTTGTAAACTGATATTAGGAGGCTTTTTCCAAGTGTGAGCAGAGGATAGGGGTTTTTGTGTACCAAACGCTTGTATTGAACACGTTGAAAACACTTTCTTTTCATTTATTGTCTGCGATGTATTCTCCAGACTGAGATGATGTTCATTTGCTCTGGGTGTATTCGGTGCTTGATGCCACTTGTCTAGTAGCGTCTCCTTGCTGTACAGCTGTTAGCTTTTGAGCTTGAGTGCCAGGGTCACCCTCCGAGCCGAGACCAGGGCTTGAGGGAGAGAGACGTCCAAACAACGACGTCACTTTGGCTGCCAGTGTGTTGTGTCGCTGCTTGTTCTTCAGTTGTGTTTCTGGGTCCATAGGCTTGAATGTTTACAAGAGTTCGCAGTCTGGTATGAAGTCAAGAGCAGAAAACCGTAATGGCATTCTGCAAAATGCCTAAAACCCCTGAAGAAAGATCCTTTTAATTTCTCATTGTGTACATGTGTATGTATTGGGTGGGCAGTTATGGTTCAGTTATAGCACAGGCAAAGCCATCCAACACAATGTACCTTTAAATAGCAATACAGTACAAGCAAGGTAAGGGTATTATTTTTCTTTCAAACACTTTCTATAGACTTTAAGTGCCACTTAAAGGCAACTTCAGCATTAATGTCCAGCCCACTGTCTTGTAGTATTGAAACATTTTCACCTGGAGCAGGTATTTTTAATGCACCCTCTTTGTTTAATGTGTTTACTGTTGAGTTATGTAAGGATAAATCTGAGAAGGAGTTGCATAAATGATTGTTCTGGAAGTGGGAGTTTTCAGCACAAGTAGGATTTACAAATTGGCATCGTGAAGCTCTCAGTTTGGGATGGACTGTCTCCTACAAAGCAGCAGGAAAGTGTTAAAAATGGTTACTTCGACTATACTAAATTCTTTTTATGAATCTTTGCCATTGCTTTTTGTCTCTGTTGCATTAATTTGCTGAAAAGATTTGTGATTGACGCAATGTGTACTTGCTGCCTGTTGTGCAGCATTAACATCTGTAAATGTTATTAATCGCACCCACCTTCGCTTTAAGAAAATAAATGCGACGCAACAACCAGAAAATGGCTTCATGGGACGACGAAGATCCATCAAGTAAAAGGTTCCCTAAAACTCATTTATAAAAATAGAAAATTATTTCAGTCTCTGTGGCTTTGGGGCTCTGTGCATGTTTGGCTGGTTATGCAGCGATTTGTACAGAAAAGACATTGTGTAACTGCTCTCGCCACTGCCAGGTCCGCTGCACTTTCAATGAGTCACTTTTGCACTTGCCTGGTGGGCACGAGTTCTCCCTCACTCGCTCGTTCAGCCCAGTAGAAACCACGGCCGCAGCTTGGACTGGCGTGATCCGACGCCTTCCTACCCGAGTCCCGAATCCCAGGGCGCCAAAGAAGCAATTTAGTGGAGTGAGTGTTCAGAACTTGGTGTCAGGAGCGTGGGAGAGAGAGAGCAGTCTGAACAGCTACTACTGCTAGCGAGAAATGTGTCCTTAACATTATTAAACATCCTCCCAAGCGATGCCTGTACTATGCGGATTGCCGGTGTGTCCCTCTGTCCCACTGCACCGTGATAAGGAGAGCGCGTTGGGACTGTCCCGGCAGCGAGATAATTGATCGGCATCCAGGCCCACAATTCGCCGGAGTATTTGCTTTCCTTTGTGTGTTTCTTTTTCTTCTTTCGGTGACAATAGGGGGCTGGAATCGAATTGTAGTGACCTGGGATCAGTTGTGGAGGTTTGTAAAGCACAATGTTTTATTTTGCATTGATTCATTTGAGATGAAGTAAACCATATGGGGTCAGAAGTATTGCTATTGATTCCTAAAGACCCGAGACCTTAATTTATTTACCAGCGATTCAGTGTTTCCATTCCCAACAGGGATTTATTTATCAGTCCGCGACCTGAGTGAGACTGTGTGCTTTTATAGATATCGGCAATATCCAGTTTAGTGTGTGACATTTGCGATGCCGGAAACAATGATTTCCGACAAAGCGTTGACTAAACGACAGCAGCTCCCTGTGTCTCGGCTGCTTGTTTTCAAAGACCACCACTCGCTTTGTAGTGCCGAGAACTCATCCGGCGCAGTTTTCTGTAGCAAAATGAATTGCCGACGTCTCGGAGACAATTTGTTGTTTGTTAATGTTAAACGTGTATGTCCTGCGTATCTCCCACGGGAAATCTTGCTCTCCAATCCAATAAGGCTGACTGGTGCCCACTTTGATCTATTCAATCTCGTCTGGAACTGCTCCAGAGCGGCAGAGTTATTGCCCCTCAGTATGCGCTTGATTTAGTGTAGTTATCGTTGAAAATGGAGGTGCCTCGGTGTCTGAAGCGGCTAAACGTTTTTTCTTTGTTTCACTATGTGGTTTATGTTGAGAATCCCCAAACGAAAAAGCACAGCACATTGTTTGTGTTTTGACTGTATCCATACGTTACATTTTTAGTATGCAAATACTCTGAAAAGCTCTTCCAGTTTGTTTTTATTTAGTCTTTTCTCTCGTCTGTAAATTATTACCAGTTTTGATCTGACAGTGATCTCGGTACATCTCTCTTAAGTCCCTGTGAAGCACTGTACCTCCAGCAATCGTATATCTATAAATAATATGCGGCTAGGGAGGCTTATGGGAGCCAGTCTTTCTTGCAGCCTCTAAGCACCCTGGGGGTCTTCAGATCTCATCGTCTTGCTGAAGTAGGCAAAACTTATCGAGCCTTGACTAGTGCGATGGAGCTCAGTCTCAATTTCAAAGTCGGAACCCAAACTTTCTACATCACAGGGCAGCCGCACAGAAAGTGTGTTGCTGTAGATCCAAAGTTTTATAAACCGGAGAAGAAGAAAAGGGCACAGGGAGGGAGTTTAGTCTTGCATCTTTTTTGTTAGGGGGTCAATACAAACTGTGGAGGCGCTTACCATTATTTCAGAAGAGCAGTTGAACTTCACAGTGTGAGCCGCCTGCAGTTTTGTAGAGGGGCAAAGCAGGACGTCATTAAAGTGTGGCTCTTCCTTACGATGGAGCGATTTGGCTGATTTATAATTCCCCGAAGCAGACCTTTATCAAGCTGTAAGAATTCTTATTGGGAGGTGGGGGGCTTCAAATTCGAGGTAGAGGAGATGACAGTGATGTGGAAAGTGTGGTCAGAATGTAATCCTGCACTTTGTAATAACCGGCCCATTCGTCTAGCTTCATTCTCCAAGATGTTGGACTACAGTTGAGGCCATTGTGATGCAAAGTAGACAACGGAGAAAAGGAATATGAAAATGGATCTGGTACGATTGTCTACGCTATACTGTCAATATGGATTGATTTTCTATACATTGTTGTGGGCTATATATAGGTGTCTGTTATGATGTCATTCTCATGTATACTTTGTAACGCAGAGTGTTCAAACCCTTTGCACCCAGAGGCACTGCGTTCTGTGGATCGTGATGTCCGCGTTGATCGATGCGGCTGCAGTGTAGTCTATAGAGTCAAGCGCATCACGTGTACAGTTCAAACAAGGACATGATCGTTAATAGCCTTCCCTCTGATTTAAGAATATTGGCAGTGGGAAGCACAGGAGGGTACGGCTAGGAACAGATGTTGCTGCGCAGACTTCTGCATCTGGGATGATCCCAGGCACCTGCTTCTTCAATACCAGAATGCTTTGCACATTTATTTTTCTTGCTTATCAATGTTCTACAGTAATTTCAGTATCTCTCGGATAAGGAATATGCAAGGAAAACCGGTTGGTTATTTCACTGCCACTTCAGTTACATTTATTTCCATTCCCTTGTTTGTCTGATGCTCTCAGTGCTGGTATGGGTCCCGATGAAACATTGTTTTGCCATGCTGAGTTCAAAGATACACACTTCAGGTTTTAAGGAAGGCTGGTGTTGGAATAACTAGCCCCGAAGCACTGGATCCTTTTTGGCCAATTACATCAAATTAAACGAAGCTTTCATGTTCAAAGGAAGAGCAAACAAAGCTAAACCTATAAGCCTCAGCATAATTAGAGCCATTTGGAGAGCCAGGGATCTTCAGGACAATGACCAAATAGAGTGGGCACCTCTGGGCTGGAGTGTGGCAGCCAGCAGTCCTCACCGTGCCAAGCGATGGCATCCGTGTCTCGTTTCGACGCTCATCCTCTGTACAGACCCCCCCTGCAAACCAGACCAGGATATAAATATTTTCATAATCCTCGCTTGTCCCCACGTCTTAAAAGCCAAGTCTCTTCTGTGCAGAAGCCAATCTTGTAGCGAACATGTTCTCCGTGCTTTGCGGCTTCGCTCTCGCACTTAATGCCATGTCTTTAGGGAAACATGTTTTCCAAGAGAACAAGATATTGGTACATTTAATTCAGGGAGGCAAAACGTAACAACCACCCTCCCCCTTATGAAGGTCCTCCACAGTGTGACATGGCTGTGTTTTATCCCAGTTTTTTACAGTGACTTTCATGGGCAAAGGAGACGGCTGAATTTTTGGTGTAAAACAGTTTGCACACGCACACACACACTCCACTTTTGTGGGACATTAGTCATGTTTTAAGCTCTTCTGAAGTTACTCCTTTTGGCAGCACTTTCTGCAGATTAATTACCCCCTGAGAAGCAGGGAATGCTTTAAAAAAAGTTAACTATCAAGCATGCCTTCCTAAATCAAAGGCAAGGTGGAGATCGGCCTGTTTTTGAAGTTGTTCTGTATAGGACTGCTGTGTTCAAGGTCTTTGAGAATCTAATACATTGTGATTTAAGTTTGGTTTTGCAAATGTGTGGTCAGAATTGTCATCCGTGTTGCCTTCCCCCAACATGGCATTATTGGTAAAGGTTTTATTGGATTTGACTAAACCTAAGGAAGTTAAATGCACCCTTTCAGATGGGTATGTTTATATTGTTTTGATTCAAAAGGAAACTAATGTTGTTCACATGAATCTGCAACTTTTCGGAGGCTCATGTCATTACTGGTTCAATGCTGAATGGCGCATCGTGATTTGTAATCCAAAAGAGTTGGAAGGGGTCACCAGAGCTGCACCGGCCATCGCAGTCCAGTGATGTGATCCTTGTGGCAAATCTCGGGGTCCTGCTGGTGAAATGTGTTGGAGCCGGGAGTGCTGTCAACAGCTAATTTCTCTTCCCTTACAGTTCTAGCTGCCAGAATGGCCTGATTAGGTTACGTGGGTTGTTTACAGGAAGACTGAGAGCTAACTTAGTTATGTAGCGGTGGAGATTTCTCAATCCTTCCACTACTGACCACTGCGGCCCGAGAGAGAAACACAGTGACGTGTCTTTGCAGTGGCTGTGCTGGCAGCCGTGTGCCGTACCCCCAGTTGCTGTCGAGTAATGTGGTTTGAGTTAACTCAGGGGAGGTGACTCACCGAGCCCGTGTCACCCGCGCCAATGGCATTAGTAACGGCTAGCGGAGTCATAGGCCTTGGGCTCGAGCTTTCGGAGATCCTTCACTCCCTCCCACAGTCCCTGGAGGGGAGGTGTTACTCACGTCCGAGTGGGAGTGTGTTTATTAGCCTCACCAGGGTCTGACACTTTTTGTTTCTCCCGTGAAACATAAATGCATGTATAAATAAATAAAGGAGTGAGTAAATATGAAGTGGGTGTCATAATGGCTGGGATCCGTCCTCTGTGAGTGTATGCAGTCTCGGTGCCAGAGACCCGCTCTCCGTCTCTCCATCTCTCCTCTCTGCCTGCGCCGGTGTCTGATGGCGGTGCGTGGGAGGCTCACAGCTCTGCGGCACCTCTTGCTGCGATTGTTCATTTTGTGATGATATCAGCTGGAGGGACATTTCATTACAAACCTCCCGAGGAGCGGAAGGAAGCATCTGTCCCGAAGGGCGGACCAGACCAGTCTGGTGCTCCTCAAAACATGCCGGCCTGTTCCTCCTCATCGGCTATTTCTGTGCTGCTGAAAGAGCAACAGGTTGTTGTTGTTGTTGTTGTTGTTGTTTTTAAAGCACTTAAGATGAGCCCATACAAGCGCCTGCTAACTGAGAACCCAGGCAGATTCAATTAACCTTTTCAGGAAACTTGTCTGAAGAGGTTCTGGCAAACGCACCATTTTATGCAGCGTTTCCTCATGAATTTGCCCTTTTGCTCTTTCCTGCCCCAAACCAGCTCAGAGACCAATACTAACACAGGTTTTGACCTTCAACCTCTCTGCATATTGCATAGATTCTGCCAGGGGAAATAAAAAATGAGTTTTACTAATTCCTGCATGAAATCTGAAAAACTGTTTATTTTAACACATTGGCATTTTTTGATATAGTTTTGGTCAGCATGTCGAATTAGTGTATGCAATCTATTTATAAAGGCTACATATTGCACTGCAGCATTGCCTGTTGGGAATGTTTAGGTAAAGCATTTTCAATAAAACCATTTCTGAGATCCGCAGGGGTTCGTAGTACATGTTGCACCACACAAGTCTGGCATCAGCATTTGGGGAGGAGATTTGATCATTTGGGGAAGACGTGCCTGGATCTCTCTCCAGGTTTAAATTTCAACAGCTAGTTTTCATTGATTGTAAATTATCCACTGTGTATATGTATGTCGGTCTAATCTTTGTGTGTATATTTATATACAGGCAGTCCTGGCACTCACAGCGGGTTTCGTCCCGGGATAAGGCTCTGCAATGATGCACGTCAAACCCGATTTTCCCATATAAGACCATGTTGTAATAAGGGGTTACATTCCTGATCAAGGATACGGCTATAATGAATGTAAATTCAGTATGTGTGTAAATGCAAACATGACTTTGACGAAGGTTGCCCATCGCTATACTCTCTGGTAACTGTCCCCCGACCCCGGTGTGGTACCTGCTTGTGGTTACCTGGTATGTTACAGGGGCATGATCCTTTATTAATAGTATTTTATTTGAATAGAAAGATATTTTAACATGATTCATTAAATAAACTATTACAGAGGACACTGTATAAATTGAGTTGCGGTGGATTTATCATGCTCTGTGCATGTCCCCTGCAATTTGCTGTTTGAAAAATATGCCAATTAAGAAATCTGTCTTGAATTTTTTTCTCTGGTTCAGATAACGAGAAGGAGGCTCACTTCCTCAACCTTTACAACTCCGGGTTGAGTCCTGACTCTGTGCTCCACCGGAGTCACAGTCATTCCGTATGCGCATCGATAGAGTGCCGTATGTAGTAACACGGATTTGGCCAGTCACCATAAATGGAAATGCTGTAAGTCGAGGAATTTTCCCATACGTATAGGGAGATGAGTGTTATAAATGCGGAAACAATCGGTGAGAGGACGTTTAGGGCTTTTGTGAGCCGTTCACACCGTGGGCAAAGGCGTTGATCAGCTTTGAACAGGTGTTTATTGTTCATCGACAGACAGGGGAGCGATCAGTAATTAATTTGGGACTCCCACTCGGACGTCACTGAGAAATTGCCACCCCAACAATGGCGCGTCCCTGTCCTCAAGTTTCCGGAGAATTTATTAGCATTTTTAATCAGAGTGATTGCAGTTATGTGACAGAAGCGGAGGCTGGGGACAGTGCCGAGCAAGTGTGGGGACTGACGGGGCCCGGGGCAACGATTGAGAGGCTGGAGATGAGTCGATCATGCACAGAATTCAAACGGTAAAAGCCATGTCCCATGCAGATATCAGGGAATTCATTGACTTCTTTAGATCGGTTTTGGTTTGTGATCGGCAGCAGTGACGTGGGAATCCATTAAAGGCCTGTTCCTGTATCGCCATCTCCAATTGGAATGAAGTTCACTGTAGGTGACCAAGTTCAAAACCGACCACGAGATCAGGACATTTATCCAGCCGACTAGCCATTCTAACTTCATGTCGGCCGATGGGCACTGAGATGAGACAGTGGAAATATGAATGGGTTTGGGGAATGAGGAGCAGTGGCCTACTGCTAATTTTGCTGAGGGGGATGCGATTCATTCCTGGTTTTCTTCCACGTTTTTTTAATGTTTTGTTTTTTCATTCTCTGTGTTTTGGCAGTATACCTGACTGCTCCTGTGCCTGATATAATTAAAGAGGGAAGTTTTCTCCAAGTGGATATGAATGGCTCTGTCAGCTACATAATGAACTTCACAGATTGTCTTCACACACGTGGGCGTAGAGGATCAGAGACAAAAGGCGCAAATTATACGGATGCCTTCTCCGGATGCGTTCGCTATTTATGGGTGTGCTTTTGAAGCGCGGGAGAAAAATGCAGCAGAAAAGACGAGATCCGCTGGTGGGGCGCGTTTGCCTTCAAAGTCGGGCACGTCGCTACACGAGGGCTTGTGTAATAGAAGGAAGTGCCGGTTTCCACCTTTACAGCACAGATCCTTGAAATCGCCCATGGCCTCCATTTCTCTCTCTCTGAAAGGCAACAGTCTGCAAGGGTCGGAGAAAAGGATGACCTTGTCCTATTTGCTTCTTTCTGCTTTGTGTCAAGGTCATCTACTTTCAGCTCTCCTCTTTATTGCTTGCCTTTCTGAATCGGAAAGAGAGAAGGAAAATGATGGAAATTACAGAACTGCGAGCTCCACATATTATGAAAGACACTTTTCTCTCCCTCTCCCCCTCCCGGACCTGTAGATCTGATTTTAAAAGCCTCTGTGCTTCCAGGTATTTTAACTTGATATCCTTATTCTCGGATAGGAACATTTGGACCTAAGTGCTGATTATTTGTTTACTTTTCCCTCTCTATCTTCTCTTGCCATCCCTCCTTTTATTGCCATTCGCAACCGAACATGTTTCCGTGGTGCTCTGCTGAGCAAACTTTCCTTTTATCCCCACGTTTTAATTACATGGTCAACCTTGTTTGTTACTGCTTATACCACAACCCGAGAGCCTGCTAATCTGAATTCTGTCAACATTATTGTCCACCTGGATAAATAATAATTTGTCTCTGATCAAGTGCAGAAGAAAGAAGCGTCTTTGAAATGTGATCCGTAATGTTTTACCTCCTGATTGACATTCAGCTTAGCCTACAGTGCACAAGAGTTGAAGAGGAGTAAAGTACCTGCCCACACAAAACTGGGAATTAAACATCCAAGAAAACGAAAGACAACACACCCCCAGTCTCTGACCACATGCCCGGCAGTTACTGTGCTTTGCATTGAGCATTGTGAGGACTGATCAGCAAAACCAGCTGAGGATGAATGTGTGATTTTTCTCTTCATAGTGTTTTGTCAGTCTAGTCGGGAACAGTTGTCGTCCTCTTTTTTTGTGTTACTAACGATGCACTTGATTGATTCTCTGGCTTTTCAGGGGTTACCCTAACAGTGAAATATGTAAATCTTTCCCAGCAATCACACAGAGCACTTGACAAACCAGAACAAAACTAAACCATGCAAACCGAGTCTGACAGCAGGACGATACCTCCATTCCTCTACAAACGGTGGATGCACAGCAGGTTTGAGGTGTATAGATAACATAGTGAACATGAATGTAACGGGGCCTGTGAAGGAGATAAAGGGCTACTCTGTGGTCATGTCCGTTGCCCTGTGTAGTTTTGAAGATGATCACAACCCCTGCCTGCAGTACTTTTACCAGCTGGGTATGAGAGAGAGAGAGAGAGAGAGAGAGAGAGAGAGAGAGAGAGAGAGAGAGAGAGAGAGAGAGAGAGAGAGAGAGAGAGAGAGAGAGAGAGAGAGAGAGAGAGAGAGAGAGAGAGAGAGAGAGAGAGAGAGAGAGAGAGAGAGAGAAGCACTGGGATTTTAACAGCCTCCCACTGACGTCCTCAAACATATAATTTTCTCTGCGGTAAGAGACCTGTGACGCGCAGAAGTCGGGGGTGCAGTGAATTTTAAAAAGATCAACACCCACGGCCAGTCCCACTCCTGCAAAACATCATTACCATAGATTTTTGTCTGTTTCGGCTCGTTTCTTAATGTCCCCCAGTTCTGTTTTGTATTGTTTTGCTGCAGAATAATCCAGTGGCTTTGCTTTCTGCTGTCTGCCGAGATCTCTGTAGTGCACTGTGTTGTGAAGCAGGCACTCATTAATATGACCGAGAGAGGTTAATTCCACTCTAGAGAGCCAGGACTGTTTGGTCAGCTTTTATTCCCTCTTTAATTCGACACGATCAGTGCTGAGCTGGAAGGACGCTCGCAGGTTGTTCCTGTGCCTTTTGGGCATCTCCTTTGGCTGGTCTCTCCTCACAGGCGATGGTCCCAGATTTGGCCAGACTCTTCCTGTGTGTTGCAACCACTTAAAGAGGTGTTGGGAATGTGGGAGGGGGAAGGGCAACAGATTGTCGGGTTGTCTGGGCAGAAGGTGTGATGTGAGAGCAGCTGTCTGATGTGAGTGCTGTCACAGGGGAGCTCGGCAGGATTGAGCTGGGAGGAGGGCAGCGGCAAGCTTGCATGACAGGAGCAGAGAAAAAACGCAGATCGGCTACTGTTTGGGACTGAGAGTGAGTGGTCAGTGCACCTGTAATGGCTGCTGCTTTTGAAAGACAGTTTTTCATATTTGTTCTTCTTTTCCAGCCTCTTACACTTTTGACTATGGTCAGTTTGAATGGTGGCAATGAGTGGTGGAGCAGAGATCATGTGAATGAAGCTGGAGTACCGCCCAAATTCAGCCGTGCTGGTGTGGATGCTGCCCACCGTGCTTTATCACCGTCCGCACGGTCCTGCACGTCTGAGATGCATCTGTGCTCCGGGAGGCACAGGTTCATGGGTGCGGGGCGATAGATTAGATTTTTGATGGGATTAGACAGTGAGATAATGTGTCATGGTGACAATTAAGGGCTCGTTACCAAAGTGACAAAGTGCATAAGAGATGACTCTGAGCTACAGCTGCTGCAGGGCAGGGGCAGCATCTGTGAATGGAGGATAATCTGCCTTTACTAGGGTTCATAGTCCGATTTATCATTCATCTGCCTGGTGGTGTTCCTCTCAGGTCAGTTTTGCTCAGAGCGCCTGATAGAGGAAGAAGAGCTGGATGCTTATTTAATTTATATATAGTTAAGGTATAATGGACATTTTCCTAAAAGTTTTTAACATAATCATGCAATCCTATCTTGGAGTCCAGTGTGAAACTCGCCTGTTCAAATCCACAGCAGTTCCTCGTGTTCAAAAGCGGAGCTGCAGTGAAAAAGCACACAGCAGCGTTTTGAGATCTAAGATAGCTGGACTGTCCGTGAAAGCCATTGGAAATGTTTACGGCCTTGGGATTTACAGCTGTTGTGTAGTTCTAAACTTAAATACAAATATTTGTCATGAGGGTGCAGAGCCCCCCAGCCCCCCCCAAACTTCAATAGTCATGTTTTCTACATTTTATGCACTACCCTTTCCTTCATCTCTGGTTATTGGTCACACTCCGTTGACACGCATCTTCTACACATCATGAGTGTGCAATGACAAAATGCAGATTTATTCTTGAATGGAAGTTTTACCAAATGCGAGATCTGTATAATTTATTAATGAGAGAAGCTGTGCTGTGTAATTAAGCTGGGAAGATCAATCTTCCTCACTAGCACAGCAGTAGCACTTTGTACCGGCAGCGGGGCTTGATATTGAGAGAGTGGTGCAAGATTCTGTATTTTCTTAAAGCGTCGTATTGAATTTAAAGCTGTTGGGAGGCTGCATCTATCGGTCTACACTGTGAGAGACGTAGATATTTAGACGCATACACATCAACATATATAAATAATATGTATGGATGTAATCAGTGTATATAACAGCCATATATCCAATTTGTTTTAAATAATATATGATGGCAAACAAAATAAGAGCTATTGCTTTCATAACCTCAGCAATAGCCCTATATATATGATCTTCCCATAGTTTATCATAGTAGAACCTCATTAAAGTGTAGGGAAGCAAAGTGGTCATCATAAAGCAGGGAGAAGTGTAGTACACAATGATGCAAAACCAGAGCAACACAAAGGATGTCGTATATCATTGGGAAATTGCCAAATTTCAAGGGTGGCCAACTTTTAGACGGGTATTCTGGAAAGAAAACATTTCTATTACCTGCTGCACCATGAGCCCTTCCTGTGTCCGGGATCAAAAGGACAGGACTGCCCCCATGTGGTTCAAAGCCAGAGCGCAGAGCGTCTCCAGCACCGCAGAGCAGATGCTTGATCTCATGACGAACAATGCTGGTCGTTCTCTCGTTTACATCCGTTTTCTAAATGCAGAAACTAATTATGAGCTCCTGATGAGTTCTAGGAAGAAGAACAAAAATAAGCTCAATTTTAATTTTTGTATTAAGTGCAGAAACTATTTCCCCACAGACGTGGGCTACAAATGTGTTTTCTGAATCCATTTAGAGTTGTTGTGAAAAGGAATAGTTTGCTTCAGAATTCTATAATTGCAAAATCAGTTCTATAAGGACTTCTGATTTTAAATATTTATTCAGAGGGAATTTGGAGGCAGAGATTAGTAATTTCTGTGTCTGCTGTTATTTAAATTTAAATCCACTGTGCAAACAGTGGACGGGGAGGATGTGCCGAGCCTTGGGCTAAATGCAGAGTGAGGTCTAATGCAGTTTTATTGAAACTTAACGAGATTGAATTCAATTGGAACAGTTTTTTTTTTTTCTTTACTCCTCTTCTTTTATGATTATTAATGAAAGCCGAGCTTCGGAAGAACAAGTGACGTTTAAGAGAAAGCGAGAGACGTGATCAGATTTCAAAGTTTGTGCAGCAAACGGCATCTTTACATCTGTTCAACAAATGCATTCCCACTTTATCAGATCAAAACATGAAACGCTCTTGTATGGATGACGTCTGAGATCATACCGGTGCAAATGGAGATCTGTGTGAGTCAGTCATTGAGAAACAAAGGGCTGATCGAAAAAAGATTCACACGCTCTGCAGTAATAAACAACAGTATTTACAGATTTTAAAAGCTGGTGTGTTCATTAATATTACAAAAAATATAGCACACACATTTAACATGGCAGTCAATTTGACCAGGTAGTCGTTTATCTCTGTCACTGATTAAACTTTGTCTCAAATTCACAGGCATATTTAACGGCTATTTCTAGGAAAAGCCACAAATGTACATTCCTGCATCTGTCAGAATAACGCAGAAAACTGATGTTGACCGGCTTGGTGGTTTTCGTGTCAATGTCACTCAGCAGATGTATTTGTGGGGGGAGTTTTCTGCATTTGAGTTCTCATCGTGTGGCCTCTTGTCACGTTGTGTGTGGGAGACACTGTGCCGAGAGAGTCTTTTCCTATGAGCTAACGAGCTGTTGAAGACCCTGTATTAATGGCCCGGCTGATGGTTTAATTGTGGTGCAGTGGGGACGTGCTGGGGGCTGGAAGATCCTGCTCTCTCCAGCCTCCAAATTCATGATTGTTGGGCCCATGGGCTTGGGGGGTGAGACGGGGGAGGAGGGAACCATTTTAAATTGATCACTGACACCTGGAGAGTGAAACTGACTGTCCATCTCACAGAGGAGGGATAGGAAAATAAGACTTCCTGAAACTGCCTTTAAAACAGATGTGACATGACTGTGTACCTTGGCTCTGTTACGCACATCTGCTTTGCTCTCAGGCAGTGCACTGTGCCTCAGCTACGGCCCTCGACTTGCAGAGCCCTGCGCACTATTGCTCTCCCCTGCAATCGAGTGTTTTTAATGCCACTCAAACCTCCTCCGGCGAGAGGGGGCTGGAGCCGAAGAAAGCACCTCCGCTAATCTGCATTGCCGTGTGTTTATTTTCAGTTCTTGCTTTCAGTTGGATAAGATCAGTGGGCAACAAAACGATGGAGAGAAGGAAAAAATGAAATCTGTTGCTATTCTGGATCCTCCGGGCCTTACAGAGCTGTTTAGGAGGGCACTGATGGCTGTGTTGCCCCAGTCTTGATGAGGACTCGATGCTCCAGTTCAGTGTCAGGTGTGAACTGTACATTTCTCCAGAGGACAGTGTGTGGTCAGTGTTGGAATTAATTGCTCCCACACTCTGCTGACCGCTTGGCTCCTTAAACCCATTAAAAGCATTATCCTCACATCTGTACGCCTCGTTTGACAGCACACCTAATTACTGGCTATACTAATCTCTTCCCTTTCTCGGGCAAAATGAAGCGAAGTCCTTGGCTATATATATATATATATATATATATATATATATATATATATATATATATATATATATATATATATATATATATATATATATATAATATATTTTTTTTTTTTTTTTTTTTTTTTTTTTTTTTGAACTCGCTGAACTCGATGTGAAAATCCAGTTTATATCGGTTGTAAACACCATACATAGTTTCAGTTGGATCGATTCCTAGTCTGGGACAGATGTTTTGCACATGCTTTGCAAACACTGAGTTTTATGTGTATTCTCTTTTAAGTACTGCATTCTCCATTATTGTTGCACTTTCAGTATCTGCTGAGGGTAGATAAAGGGTGTTTAGAGTTTGCATTCTTCAGATTCTGAGGTAAAGCAGAGCAACAGTCAAACTGTAATCAAACCTCGTTACACAACTGAAAGGATAGTTCAGTAAAACTTTGTATAAACTCTATATAGATCATTTTACAGGGTGAAGGTCTCTTCAGTGTTCCTAACCTCTCCGCTGTATCACCATTGAAATGCTTTTCACCAAATAGACACTAAAGACATTTCAGTGCGCAGCGCAAAAGCAATAATGTGATGTCGGGTCATTTCCATAAAAGCGGTCGATGCAGACCTCCTCGATGCGTTTCACCTTTTGGCATTATTGTGTGAATGTTATTAAAATAGGAAATGGAGGGTGAAAATTGGCCTTTTACTTCTGGGATCGAAGAGACAGACGTTAGAAACCATTCTCTGCTCAAATATAGATTGATTTTCAATTTGACGTGACAATGTGCAAGCGATAATAAAGATTGTGTTGCGGAAACTGATTCTTCCAGGACGCGTCCACTTTCTCCACAAGCCATCGTGGTTTGGGTTTTTTGTATTCAGTTCATGTAGTTAGGGGCTTTCTTACTTTAGTATGAATTCAATGGATGTTAGACAATCAACAGGAAGCACTGAACAGCCCCGGAGGAAGTTGTGATCCCATCAAGTAGCTCCTTTTTTACAGGGCGTTTTATTGTAGGGTCACCAGAGAGGTTGATTTTAACCAACACCATCACTCTCCGCAGGCTCTTTTATTGCCGTGGAGTGGGTAACTGAGGGACTTGTTCTGTAGGAGTTTTATTACTTTATGCATTTCTGTGTTGCTCTGTGTGGTTGAGATGTTGGCTTTTGGGAGGATTGACCAATAGGGGATGCTTCCATCATGGTTTTTAAGCATAACCTGCCTTGTTAAACTTCATTTTGTGGAGAATTCATGTTCTGTGGTGAAGTTAAAAACCTTTCTGACTTCAGAGCTCAGGGGACTCATGTTTTCCTGGTGCTTTTAGTGAAAAGTCGTTCTACCTAACAGTTTTAATATAAGATCTCTCCTGAGAAGCACTTTTAGATGACTCGTGCACGGCTTGTTCATTCGACCCCTCAGTGACTCAGATGGGAGATTAACCTCATTTAAGACCGGTCAGGTACATTGGTTACTTGATACACTGAAGACTGAAATCTGCTTCAGGAAAGGTTTTCTATTTTTCATGCCGTCTTTACCCAAGACATTTTGGTTTACATTTCAAAGGACCATCATTCCTGGATGTAGTGATTCTTATTAACCATGATGCCACAATGGAGTTTATATGAACACGCAGTTGTCTGCTTTACAAATTGATCTCTCTGTGGAATAATGTGCATAAATGAGGGACTGAAGTGATGACTGGGACCAGCGAGTCACCTCCTGGGGGCGCAGATTCATTCATTCAGTTTGCCAGCTCAGCTCTTCGCATTACCTGCAGCTGCAGTCTGGGGCCACAGCGATCAATACTCTCTTGCTGGTCATGAATGGTGTGCTTCACGTATGTGTTGAGCACTGCTGTCTTCATCCAGAGTATCACTCTGTGCTAATAAAGCTGCCTCGGCTGCTCGAGGATCCCAGGCAGACCGATGAGACGGGCGATAGAGTTGTGCAACACACGGCTGCTTCTGGAAAACCAGTTAAACGAGGAAACTGCATTTTTAGCCTGTCTTCTATGCATTTAGATTTTGTCAGCTATTGGAACAAGCTTATGTGTGTTACCAAGACTAGCCAAACAAGAAATGTGCTGTTTTTTTTGTTTTGTTTTCCACCTCCTGATTTTGACTGCAAACTCACCTTTTCATAGTCTCTCCAGTAGAGCAATACAGCATTCCTACTCTCAACTTGAGCTGCTTCACTCTCCAAGAGTGTCTAGCAGAGAGAGACGGGGAGTGTTTGTGCACGCACTCAGTCGCAAGGTGACAGCCAACATCTGGCCCGTGTCGTCTGTTTGGGAAGACAGAGCTGCTCCAGGACGCACGCAGCTTTGAACGGCGGCCAAAACCTCTCGGGACCGCGACCAGGTTCACATTCTTCACACTGCCACCGAGACTGCGTTTTGGGAGAGGCACTGCGGCGCTCTGCGGCACCGGGCAGAGCAGGGACTTGGGTACACCAGGGCGAGCCGTCACCGCAGAGATCAGCAGCACGGACTGGGATTAGGCTAATCCTTTCAGACGGGCTTTGAAGGACAGGCAGCCTCTGTCAGTGGGTCGCAGTGCCTCGGATTAAGGCGGACGGAAATGGCTTGTAACACCTGATGCTTCCTCCGTGCAGCCAGGCGTGTGCTTCCGTGAACTGTGAAAGTTAGAGAAACGGCATTGCGTTGGTCTCTGAGGTGCATGGTAATCCTGCAGGGCATCAGCATCGAGTAGAAAACAAGAACCAGAGAAACTATACATTAATTCATGGCAGGGAAGTTATTAGTAGTAAACAAACAATCAAACAAAACTATTGAACAAAATAGTTTATTTAGTTGTTTTTACTGAAGCAGTTGTGACTCTACTCTTCAGCCCCTTGGGTGCCGTTGCTGGCTTCGGGCTCTGGCTCGATTTCTATGGATTTGTCCTGGAGCCCAGGAGGAGTGCGCCGGCCGCAGTCTGCCTGAGGGACACAGCGCTGTGATGTTGTGTTTCGGAGGGAAGCGACGGCAGAAGGTCCACTGGAGCGAAGAGCAGCGTCTGATTGTGGAGGAGCTCAGAGTCATCCCTGATCCCGGTATTTTAGCATCAGGTAATCCCCTACTACCTTGGGATGACGACACTGCCGTAACTCTGTAGGTTCCTGCTCCAATTGTGTTGTCTCTGTGCCTGGGTCTGCCTGGAGGTTGGTGGGTTTGCTTGGGGGTGCGGTTGACTGAGGATTTGTGGCAGCAGTGATATTTATGATGTTTTTGACATTTAAGACTGTTTTGGACTAGATTCACCAGGTTTTTGTTGTGTACAGCTTCTCAAATAGGGGTGCTGGGAGTATTTTCTTATTTCTATCTAAGTGCACAGTGGAAAAGTGTACTTGTTTTGCCGTTTTTTCTGGTCTGCATCAGATGGCATGGTCTTCAGTGTGCTGGGGTGCAGTTTAATTGGGGGAAAAACAAGTTTGAGAGAGAAATACTAAGAATACATTAGAAAAGTGGCCGTGCACTTCAGCTTTTATTGAGAGTTTTGCTGTGAAGAGATTTGTCATGTCCAGCAGGGGGTGCCATCTCTTCTATGCCTGGATACACAATGTATGCATATTAGTCACAGCTCATTGACCATGCAATGCTAGGATGCTCCACTCCGACTATGAAGTCTGCCGTGTTTGAGTATTAAACATGCTTTTAGTTAAGTGTAATGTTTCGACAATATGTGTTACAGAGCGAAACCGTTACGGATAGAATTTCTCATATACAGTGCCTTGTAGTCTGCAGCTAGAGAGAGACTGTGTGGATCAGTCTGAGCAGATCCAACTGACATCAGAAAATCAAAGCAAGGCCCACCACTGCAGTCCTAAATGGTCAATGGTAAATGGCTAAATTGAGCCACCGTAGAAAGCCTGACGCAAAGCAAACCACTTTCACAGTTCAGTGCTACTGAGGGAATGACAAAGCTGAAATGAGACCTGCTTAAACAGGAAAAAAAGGGCAACCATTTCTATCATGGGTAAAAGCAAGAGGTTTGTTTTTTCTTTTTCTGTTTGGGTACTCTGGTAGATTTCGCACCCCTGTATCACTCATGCAGATCCACACGGCCCGCTCTGTGGCACCTGAGCCTGCCAGCGCCCCTGGTACCCGCTCAATCTGCCACGCTTCCTGTCCTCGGCTTCACTAGCAGATGGCGCCAGGGTCGTCTGCGCCTCCTCGCCCCTTTGACCGGCAGCTCCGAAGCTGATTCACACGGTCTCTTGGGCAACTTCTGCCAAGCCCCTCTGTCCGTTGTAAGACCCTACCAGACAGACCGAGGGATGTGGGCTCGGGCACCTTTCAGAGCATCTGCATTGCAAACCACTATAACAGTAACGGAAGCATTGACAGTCTACTGCCACGATAACTTGAGCAACTTTGACTCACTGTGCATGTTTTGTGTCTGATTTCAATCTGTTTATCCTGATTTTTCACCTTCAGAATATAAAACACCTTTCAATTGTTGTCTTAACTAGAGACAGTCTGCAGAGATTTACAGTTATATATTTCGTAGAATGCCATCAGTTGTCACACTTGTTTTAGAGTAATAGTATAAAACTTACCACACCAACGTTCTTCAGTCTTTTTTTGTATTAACATAATTAAAATGAAATATACATATCGTCACCCTACCACCTTTTCAGCTAATGCGTCTGCTATTATGCAAATTGTTGAATATTAATTCCGCAAGGGGTCTCGTTCTGCCTAGCTCGGGTTTCAGATCACCATTAAGCATGTTAAAATATGCAGCCTCCCCCTTCAGAGACGCACACGCTCTCATTAACTGTGAGGGAGAAGTATTACGACTTCATGCAAATCGGGAAACCCTCCTTGAGCTCTACAATTCGGTGGGTTTTGTGGCCATCCATCAGGCAGGAACCAGACTACTTCAGAGCCACGCACAAATTCTGATTTAACCAATTACGCACATAATTACTTAATTGATCAACTTCAGATGCCACAAGAATGAGGCTGGCCTCTGAAGCCTGCTGGGCTTTATCTGCATATTACGAGGCGTCTCTGGAAGTAAGAGGCAGTGTGTTCCTGTGGAAGTGGCTCTTCTCACTTTGTGGATAAAGCAGGGCTGGGGGTTCAGGATTAAGGGACTGAAGGGAACATCTTGAACATAAAAGACTTGTACGATTGCTTTTTGTTCCAATAGTAATAGAGGTAGATTGCATCAAACTATTAACAGAAAAGTCTCTAATATATTACAGCACCCGTGAAATTAGAAGACACTTGCTGTAGGTGTGGCTGTGAGTGAAGAAATTTTTTAATTTAATTAGTAGTGCAAATTTTCTCCTCCACATTGAGTTTCTGCATAACTTCTGAGACACGTCGAGATCCCAGTCCTTGTTCTGGCCACTAGGCTACACTGCACTCTGCCTTTCTCTGTGCTGAGGCAGAGCTCAATGCCTGTGGGTCGTTTTAAACCCTGCCTCTCCTGTATGTTCTCTGAGCGTGGGGGCACATGGGGCAACATGCGAGCGGGACTGTGGAGAGGTCTTAAAGCAGCATTTCCGGAGCTCCAATTAGATGGCTCACATGTCTTAAGTAATGCCCCGCGCTGTGGGATATCTTAACACAAGGTCTGGTCTGTGTGTACCGTACACAGGAGCGCTAATCCCTCCGTCTTGGGGCAGCGCGCCGCTCTCTGCATTCTTCACAGGCCAGGGTTTCCTCCGGCTTCTCTGTAAGTGAAGTGATGAGGATTAGTCATTGAAGCCCGGGGGAAGCAGTGGAGTGGACTTGCAGTGGAGGGGGACAGGCTGTCTCTCCGGTGCCGTTGTCTTGTGTGGTGAAATTGTCTTCTAGATCACGGCTGTTGTTGAGAGGCTCAGTCACCTTAATGTTTGGCGTTTCTAATCCTGTCCAAATTCCTCGATTGCCCCGTTGGCTTCCCTTCGGCCTGCTTCTGGTTTCCTTCATTAACAGTCTGCCATTGTCTGCATTTTGCACTCTTGTTGTTCTGCCACAATAAACATAAAGGGCTCCAGGCTGAGCTCAATGGAATCAGATCCTCAACTAATAGTCAGTGCATGTAGTTGGGAAGACAGATTAAGAGTTGCCATAGTTACCGAAAGACCGAAAGGACTTCTCCTTTATTTCATTGCCCAGGCAGTGATTCTCAATCATGCCGTGCGCTCTCACTCAGTTATGCAGGCTTTTGTATTCCGCGATGGTTTAAATATTCATTACATCTGAACCAACTTATAAAACCAAGTTTCTCATTATAAAAATACAATTTCCTAGTCATTTTTTTGCTAATCTTAAAGAAAAATAGTCTGTCACCTATCTTGAGATGAATAATCTTGTGACACAATGGGCTCTGCTGAACAGGCTCAGAGAATTGCAATTCAAATAGAAGAATATAATACTGATTCGGTGGTGTATGTATGCATGTATGTATTTTGTCCCTGGAAGTGAATACTGTGCTGCAGTGCTGGCTGCTTCACATTTGGCTTTTTATGTCTCTGATCCAGCTGGCACAGTCCAATTACACGAGTTTTACCTGTGCTGTGAGTGCCAGGTGAGACCGTGGATATACTGTGCCCGAAACTAGGAGATCTCAACTTGTTTTTAAAAGAAATCCCTGCTTAGCTCACTCCCTCTGAGCTTTACTACAACCTGTTCCATCCTTTTTATACATCTTGTTGCTCTTATAATTATGTACCACAGCACATAAATCTGTTGAATTGTAATTACTTGTTGGAAACCACTGCCCTGTGGGCGGCCTGGTTCACCTGGTCTGAGATGGCAGGTCTGGAGGCAGATGCTGAAAGCGCTGGTGATGGATAAGCAGGGAGGTGTGTGTGAGGTGAGTGGGGGACATCTGTTCGGTGGGAGAACTCTTGCTTTGCTTCGGGGGCACCTGTAAGGGCAGATAATGCTCTCGTCTGGAAATAAATCACCTTTGGGAGGAATGTGAGGGAAGGACAGCACATTGAAGTGCAGTTTTAGTGCTGTGCATTCCTGTGTCCTCTACAGCACTGAGAGCAAAGGCAGATTAATGTTTGGTTTTGTAGTTGTCCATTTTGTTTTATGATGCTCGTTTCCCCTTTCCTTCCCCGTGTCAGAGAGACTACTTAGTGCCCTTACTTCTCTGTCCATCAGGCATCATTTTGGCATAATGTGGTCGTTCACGCCGAAGTTTGTCCACTGTCCTGCAGCGCAAGATGAGATTTTCAGGGCTACTTTTATTTCTTTTTATTTTCTTCACTCCTCCTCCCTACCCCCTTCACTCCACTGCAGCTTCAGTGTTGCGCTGAGACTCCGTGCCGTCGCAGGCCGATCCGCTCCCTGTTTTCCCTATGTCTCGAGCCCCACGGTGAAGCCAAGCACGTTTCGGCACGGTGGCTCATCTGCACTGGCGTGGAGGACTGATGGATTAGGCAAAGTAAAGTTCCTGCTGGCAGTGAAAACGCTTCATCTGTGACACTGCAAGCCTAAACAAGGAGCTTTCTTCCATTTCTTTTCCTATCCCCCCCTCCTGCCTGCTCACTTGTTACTGTGAATTGTAACCTGCGGGCTGAAGCAACATTTAAACAAACCAAGAGACAAACATAAATACAATAAATAAAGAACCAAGCGAGTAAAACCAGATTAGTGGTGTTTAATTTAGAACTGTTTATACTTTCATTATCATTTCTTCTCAAAGCTGTGTATTTTGTGAACAGAAAGTATCTTTTTAAAAGCTACCTGAAGAGACGAAATAAATAAATCAAGGGCTCTGGCTGTGTCCCAACGGCCGCTACCTGAAAGAGCAGCTCTGTACACACGAGTTAGGGGGGCTGCAATGTGGTCTGGATGATCAACAGTCTGTTATCTCCTGCAGTTTCAAAGGTAGTGATTGTTGTTTATTTGCCTGCAACTGCAGGACAAAGGCATAACTGATCAGAAACCTTACATTACAGTGGAAACCTGTTGGTGTTGAACGCTGCACCTCCTATGAGTGCAGGCGCTGCAGCAGAGCCCAGCGCTCAACTGTGTCTGTGTCGGGGGGGCGGGGGCGGGTCCGTCAGCGCTGGGCCGGCCCCCCGCTGCAGAGAGCCAGCTCTCCCGGGAGCAGCAGGGAGTGAGCTCAGGAGAGCATGGACGCAGCTCGGGGCCGGGGAGTCGTGCAGCCATCTGTGGCAAGCCCAGTGTGAGCGCGGACTGCAGAGGCGGAGCGGGGAGGGACGGGGGAAAAATGAAGATGGACAGGTTTATTGAACGGAGCAGCTCCACGGTGAAGTTCCCCGAGGCGGTCGGGGGAGGAATGCCTGTGAGTTTCCCACAGCGGCACAACCAGCAGCAGCAACAGCGAGAGGAGAGAGTCTCTGCCTGGCCTGGCAGTGTCCCAGCAGCCCCGACCGAGTGTCAGGACAATGGTACTCTTGTCGAGGACTCGGTGTCTCCCTCCGGGCCTGGGCAGGTTGTACTGCGACGGCCTCTTCGGAGCCAGACTCCGCACAGCAGGAAAGTGGTGAGCATGTACAGCTCCACGTCCAGACTGGAATCCGCCCTGCGAGCCGCCCAGGAGAGACCCAGCAGACCCCGCAGCGTGTGTGTGGTAGCCGAGCTGAACCCTACACCCGTCGCCCCAAACCCCCCACACAGCGGTAACGTGGGCAGCCTGCTGGACGTTCTCCGGCAGCGCAGAGTCAAGAAGGCAGAGTCCCGCTCCACCGAGGGCAGCAGAGCGGACGTGCCCAGGAGGCATCTACAGGAGGTTCCCTCAAGGTCCAGGCTGAAGGGGAAACCGCGACCGGTCAGCATGACCTTCCTGGAGATCAACAAGCGGGGCTCCGGGGACGACCTGCCGTCCGACCCCTGCCCTGGCTTCAGCCGCACCTCCAGCGATGGTGCCAGCCTCCTGAAGACCGGCTTCCGCTGGAACTTCTTCAGCCGGGCGGCCCGGGACGGGGAGAGGTCGCCCCAGTTTAGCCGGAAGGCGGACAGCCCGCGGGGCACACTGGCATCGTTTCGGAGAAGTCTGAGCTTCCGGATAAAGAGGGGACGGGACAGAGCGGAGGCTGAGGAGCCCCATGACCGGGTCCGCGCCAAAAGCGATGGTGACGACGCATTGTACTCCACGCGCCCCTTCTCTTATTTGACCGGGCGAAGTCTGTCGCCCACTAGGGGCAAGGGCGAGGACGGGGGGGTCCAGTACGTAAGGTACCAGAGCAAGGGGAAGCTCAAAGTGATGGAAGTACCCGTTTACCCCACCAAGCTGTTGAAACCCAGCGCAGACGAACCCAGCGTTTGGAAGTTGTTCACCAGCCGCTTTAGGAAAAAGGAGCCTCCATCGAGCAGTAAATCTGAGAGCCACTCGGGGAGCAGCGCGCCTGGCAGGCCTTCCCTGGCAGAGAATAAAAAGCCAGGGCCTGTTACCACAGAGACTGTTACTGGCACTAAGTGCAGCGAGGCTCAAGGTAAGCTGTTTTTGGGATTGCTGTGAGCAGATCCCTCTCCATTATACTTCAGTGCTCTTCTTCAAAGTGTTTTAATCATAGAGTTTCCAGGGGCACTTACTTGTGTTTTGAACACGTCTGCAGGTTGCCGGATCTGTTTATCTATATATTTATTCTGGTGGTGAGACATGGACGCACATGAATTGGGGGGTGGAGGATGAATGAATCAAAACCACGTTTGTACAGACTAGGACTGGACAGGAGCCAATGGTTTGAAGTCCCAGTGACTAGACATGGAATTCAAACACACACACACACACACACACACACACTGAGTTTTGCTTCCACATTGTTTTGATGTCGCTATATCTCCAAGCAAGTGATTAAGATGGATTATGAAGGCAGCAGAGATACTTTAGGGAAAACAAACTAACAAAATATTATGCCCTCTCGTGTATTGAGGGAGAGAGGGAAGGGGCAAAGTCAAACAGACCTCCTCAGGGTAACAACAGACACCATGCATATTCTTTCACAGCATACATTTCCTGAAACACTCTTTGCCCACTGCGCTGTCGAGCTGTTGTGGATGTGGGATAATTATGGTTGCACCACTTCGACAGAGGGAGGAAAAAAAAAAGTACTTCAATCTTAAACCACTCTCTGGAAAAGTGCCAACCTTCTCTGTTATAACAGTAGTATTGTTCATGCAGAGTCTCTGAGTGTTTTGCCTCGTCTCGGCACAGAAAGGAATACTTCCCCGATCCCCTATATATAGATATAGATGGATATATAGATTCCGGATATATGATAAACCTATACATTATACACAATGTCTGTAATCATAGCTATACACGTTAGAAAATCTTCATTCTCCTTATGTGCGAGGTATTAAACCACCCTGATTTACAGTTTGGGAAATAACTGACGCACAGACTTTATTTTCCTCTCTATGTTCTCTACTCTAACCTTGACCATTCCTGCTCCACTGCTCCGGGAATTCCTTTGATGTTTTTCGTTTTTGTTTGACTCTCTGATGGATTGTAGTCCGGCGAACTTTAGCCCCGTGCCGAGGTGCCGCCGGGTGAAAACATTGACTCTTTCCTGTGCCGTGACCACGCAGGGCTGATGTGGAAAGAGCTCAGCCCAGTTCGCAAACAGCAGCCCCTTCCATCCAGATAAAGACCGGCTGAAGTGGGTGTCAGAGAGATTGCGATGCCCAGTCACTTATTTACCATCAATGAATAAATAAATCTCTCCAAGCACTGGTGACCATGCTGTCCAATGAAACATTCACTTTAACCCTGCGGCCAAATTGTACAGGGTAATGATGTCTGTGTTGTCGGGGGCATTTGGCAAGACGCAGGATTTTAAAACGGGAGACACAGTTGTTCGTGATTGCGTAGACCTCGATGGCACTCAAACGGTATTTAACGGTTTCTCCACTGCAATGCAGATGGTGTAATTGGCCTGTCGTCAAAATTATAGAAACTCTCAGCAGGGTGTCTGGTTGGCAATTCACTTGTTCTGGAGGCAACAGATGTTGTGTTTTACTGGAATCGCAGTGCTTTTTATTTTAAGAGGGTTACCTTTGGCTTCGGTCATTTGTATGAATTTCTGATTCTTATATATTAGTGCCAGTCTTCTGTATGTGCCTACAAAGTGAAGCAGAGGATAAATCCTCAAAAAAAATAGCTGACACTTCTATTGTAAAGCTTGTGTTGTAATATGCAATCAAAAGCTTTCCAGGCATGCTGAAATGTAGAGCTTTATTTTTATTTTATGATCGCAGCAATTCAAAGACTTTATTCTCATTACAGCGCTGGGGTTTTCCCTTGACCTTTGTCTCCTCCTCTCCTAAAAGTTTAACCTTTTCACGTGACCTGCAGTCGATGGCACTGGTCCAGTGCAGTGTCGTTCACTTCTAATCGTCTAACACCTGAAGATCACACGTGCTTCAGGTGAGCAGAGCAGGGAACCGGCTAATAGTTAGGAAATTCTTCCAGAGGCTGCAACAGAGCTCTACTGGTCACGAGAGAGTGAGTTCTCATCTTTCTTCAAAGAAAAAAAACATAAAACTAGACTTGGTGTTACATTGAACTTCTACAATACACCACTTTTGTGCTTTGTGTGGAATTTAGGCAAGACACTTTTTGTTTAATTGTGTTTTACTAACAATGGATGGAACTTGACTCAAAAGCAGTTAAAAAGTGTAGTTAGTTGCTACAAGTTTAGGATCACACCCTCAGTGAGAGCTCTTAATGTCTCAAGGTAGGCAATGTCTCACTGAAGGGCTTTGTGTTGCTTTGTTTGGTATTGTTAACTCCTCCTTGTCCTGCCCGGCCTGGCGTCTCCCTGTGATGGCAGCTCTCCTGTCAGGGCCCAGGAATCAGGGCGTTGCTCCGCTTGGTCACACTGAAGTGCATTAACAATACAGCCCCGTCCTGTGCTGGAGGTGTTTCGGTGCCTGTTGGTACTTGTCCTCGTGTTTGACAGCTTCACCTTAATGCCTTGTTCTGCTCCTGAACCCTGTCCTGACTACAGAGTGAATATTGTGGATTTGCCATTTGATCTCAGATACCCCTATCCTCTCAATCCTTCACCCCCATTCAGCTCCAAACCGCTCTTTTTGTGTAAACTCTGCTGGCTGTGGGGGACAAAGAAGTGAGGGCCTTCAGTTCAATAAGGATTGATCTGGGTCTGCTTGTTTGTTACCTGCTAGCATCTGCAAATGGTAAACCAAAACATAAAATTATACACTTCTTACCAAATATATTAAGATCAAACCAAGCAAGTTTAACATTGCAAGTTTTCAACCATGCAGCGGGTTGGGATTGATCTGTGCCTGACCCCAAATAAAAGTTGTCCTGTCTTCTAATTGGGTTTCATTTGAGGGCATACGTCAACTCCAGATTTTCAATATGTATCTTTTTTGTGCTGAACAGATTGATTTTTATTTGCATGTTTTGTTTCTTATCGACGAGAGCTACCGGGCACGGTCTACGCAGGTCTTTGCAATGATTTGCAATTTTAATCCTGCGTTAGAAAGTAACCTTGTTGGTTATAGATGCTTGAGAGAGGTCTGTGACCTTTTTATAGGAGATATCTGGCCCCCAGACCCGTGGGCCGCGTGTTTCTTCACCCCCACAGCTAACAGGTAATCACACAGTGAATATTAAATTGCCCAAAAGCCTCTGTTTATCTCTGTTGAACAGTAGAGTGGTGTCAGAAGTGTGGGATGTGAACATTGTTAATGGAAAGCCAGTTCAAGGTGTGATAGTTTGACCTGCCACTCGTGTCACTGCCAAGGTTGTTTTTCTCTTGGTTTGTTGCTCTTCCACAGCAAAGTGTTTGGCTCGTGAGTGCTGGGCAGATTTGATTCACTCCAACAGCTAAACAATGTTACCCTTTAGCTCTGGATCAATTATTCAGATTGTTGGTTGTAGCAGCGCTCCTGTGAGTGAGTCTGGGCCGGCTGGAGCGCTCTATCACCGCCTGGCTGTGGTGGTGAATCTGGTCTGCTCATTCGACTGATTTAAATGAGTTGTGGTGAAAAGCAATCGGGGGACATGGCTTGTGATTCCGCTCCCATGAATGCTTTGTGCTTTGTAGCATTGTGTAGATTTCTGTACCTGAGCAAAGGTGTAATGTCTGTCGCGTGATCGCACAATGCCAGCTGCAGTTCAGTGGATGCTGCGTATGTGTCAGGAGATGCGTGCCTTCCAATGAACATGGTGCAAACTGAGATTTTACATCTAGTGTGTACTAATAATAATAATAATAATAATAATAATAATAATGCATTTATAATGGCTATAAAACACTGCACTTAGTTTTTTCTTCTGGTTTTTAATGGTTGACACTTTGCATCCTTATATATAAAAATTCTTGAAGCGTTTGCACTTAAACTTCAATTCATCACTCTGAGGCATGTCAGGCTAGCAAAGAGCCCGGCGAGTTATTATTACAGCAGCACCTGCTGAAGTGGAATTGCACAGCTACATAAAGCTGCCAAAATATCTCTTCAGGGACTATTTAGATGAGCATTTTAACTTGAGGCTCTGAAAGGCATCTTTGTTAACCGAAGCAAGAAGTTTTCTGTCACGCATTAAAGAGACTCGACTCGCTCTCCTCGTCCGTGGGTGGACTGATAGTCACAGTCTTCACTGATAGTTGTGCATGTATCGTAATTGAAAATGTTGAGGTAAATAACACCCCAAAAGCACGACTGCAGCCAATGTATCCTACGGAATGGACAGTAGGAGCCGGTTTGTGATTTTACATCTGTATTGAGCGAACGAATCTGGATAATTCAAGAGATGATACACTTGAAATACAGATTGGCAAACCTGGATTGCCTCTCAAAATGTCTCTTCCGGTCGCTTGTTCCTCCCGGGCAGCCCTGAATCCCTGTCTCCCTCTTCAGTGTTCCTGCAGGCGGTTTATATTGCACTACCTTGCAGCCAAGGCTCGCTGCGCCTATGTTTGGGAGGGCGGGGAAGCAAAAAAAGATAAACATTCCTCCTTTTCCTTTTGATCCCATCACCCCCACCCAGTCTTCCTCCTCAGGTTGTTTGTACACACTGTGACTGCAGAAACAATGTGTCTTCTGTTGGGGCTTTAAACTTTGACTTTTTGTGCTGATGTCAGGGTGGAGCTCTTGTGGACTTCACTGTCAGCTCATACACACGGGTGTGATTTGTGTTGTTAAATCTGTCAGAAAGAACCAATATCTGGCAGGAGGCTGAGCAGGGCTTAGGAAGGGACCGGCCTGCCCTGCATAAACAGTCATCACTTATTGCTATACTTTGCCAGCTTTACCAGCAGGTTTACCAGGTTTTATGTTTGCCTCAAGAAGTTTTGTCTGAGATGACAGCTGTTGTCTGAGACCCTCGATAACTATCTTGTTTGATCTCGGCTCTTTGTGTCGCCGTCGGCGGAGTGTGTGATGGGCCGATTTAGTGAGGGATGATGACGATGCACGCTCGGCTGTGTAAATATTCGGTTAGTCGTCAGAGAGCATGCTGGGGAATGCCGTGAACAGTCTATTTGGGAGGATGGGGTGCTGCACTGTTTTCCACAGGAAGGCTTGACACTCCACTAACACAGGCAGGAGTTTGAGTCCGTATCGTACCGTGGCATCTGTTCACACGGGTGTTGCTCTAGGAAGCTCATGGGACCAGTGTAATCCCTCTATACATCAGAAACTTAAAATGAATACGCCAAAACAAGTAAACAAACCTTTTTTTGCATAGTAAGTGTAGCATGCAAAGCTTATGGGACTTTGAAAACATCACAATTTGTTTGATTTGTTACAGTGGGATTGCCCTTAGTGAACTAAATTCCATTCAGATTCATTCACTCATGCCTGATATAGTATAAGTCCTGCAAGTTTATAAGCTCCCAGACCCAATCCTAATGCAGTGATGAAACGGTCGCAGTTTATCCTGGTCGTGGATATTAGGGATTACCAGATTGTTCAAACTGGCTATTTTACTTATCCTGCCTCAACTTCTCAATCCAGCCGAGCTCCCATTCTCAGCTGTATAACGCCAGGGAATGCAAGTCTATAATTGTTCCTTCAAGCCCACCTCCATTGTCTTATTCAACAATTGTTATTTTTTACTCAAGGTGGTTTTCTTTTCATTAAGCCTAGCCTGTACAGGAGGTTTGAGTACATTCAGGGTTCAGAGTACAGGGCAATCGGTCTTTTCGCATGGCTGATTTTCTATGGCCTTCGAGTGTTGGCTCATTAAGATCATAAGAACATCTGAACGATGATCGGAATCTATTCTGGCACTTTATCAACTTAATTTGTATGCCTTTAAAGTTTTGGACCAACGTTTGAGTCTAGTCTCTTACCAATAAAATAATACATGTTCCTGATGTGAAATATATTTCCTGTACGAGTCGGAGTTGTGCATTTGTGAGCTTTTCCTGTTGTCCTGTACAGCAGTGTGACACAACCCACCCCAGACCCCTCACATCTGTTTTCAGGTCAGCAGCTTAATTTTCAATTCAGAAAACTAATGAGAACGTGCTCTCCGTGCCTCCCCCGCAAGCCCGGCCCGAATCGAGCCCGTGGAGATCGTTATAGGATGGGAACGAGCGCTGAACCAGAAAATAAAACAAACACCCCAAGCATCACTTCCACAGACGGACAAAGTCCCCTGTGTGTGTTGGACCCCTCAGAGATGCAAGAAGACTCTTCCTTGTTTTGTGTGAATTATACTTTGTGTGGGAGTAAATAATAACAGAGGTCATTTAGACTAATTGCAATTTAGTTTCGGAGTTGTGCAGCCTTAATATCCAACATCGTTATGGAGAAGCAAAGATGAGCACACAAGACTGACTATCTGAGGAACCCTTCAACTATTTTTGGTTTGTGCTGAGCTTATAGTCTGTGTAATTCAGATTTAGCTGCATTAGTAAACAATTCTGCCATTTCTTAGACCAAATCATCAGACCCTCACTTTTAGGGGTGTTTTCCCTGTGCCACTTTTAGCAACAAAAAGCCAACTTGCTCAGAATAAGGGGCCCCACTGTACTACACATCAATCATGGCGCGTTGGTCTCCATGCAACAGACAAAAATACAAATCCCCAAAAAGACATTTCCGTTGACACTTTAGCACAGTCGCTTGCATTCAGATGGCCTTGGCTTCACATCAGTTCCCCCCCCATGACTTCAAGGCATCTGAATAATGGTTAATCCGCGTTGAAACCTCGATTTCCGGCAGAGGCGTCGGTCAACCATTCTTGGGAAGATTCAATAGGAAGATCGAGATGTGCAGGACAACATATGTGAAGTGTTTTTTGCACAAAATGTAAGATGGTGAGCAACACACAGACCTTTTGAATGTTCATCTTTCTTTCTCCAGTTACAGGAGTGTCTCCATGAAAGTGTCTTTTTCCACTGAGACACTCCAGGTTGGTCCATAGCTTCGTTCTACATCAATGCCAAGTGAGTGTGTTGTGCTAAGACCAGCTAGAATCCTCTCTTCTCCTAAGCTTGGCCATATTAGGTTCTTCTCATACGATTTCACGATGCTCCTCTGTCTCCCACGCTCCTTTGTGGCTTATCGATTGGTAGTCAGGATCACAGAGTGGGAAACTAAGAAGTGCACTGTGTTAAACGAGAGAAAAACCAATTCAGTTAGTGTAAATGGGGAGATGGCTGCCCACCCTGCTTGGTGCGTGCCTTCAGCAAAGTCAGACTTTCTGCGTCCCTCGCATCCTTCCAAAATACCATTTTAATGATTCATCTTTTGTCAATAGTAATTCGACTGTTCTGCTCTGCGTGTATGTGTTGTGTTTTTATTTTGTAAAGATCTTTAGCCCGGGGGAGGCTCTGCACGGAGAGACCCCAGTTTGTGCTGCGCTTGTTTTCCACGGCACCAGTCCCTCGTATTGACAGCTGGCCTCTCTATTTCTGGGTCTTCCCTTTGTCTGTCTAATGGCTTTGGGAGGCCGAACACACTGCGGTCTTGTGCTGAATCCTTGTTTTTCCATACTTTGAACTTCAGAACGAAGAGCCTGCTTTGCAATAAGGGCTCACTGTCTCACCCCTTCCAAGATTTAAAATAGCAGTTTTATTTTGAGTTCAGTTCAGTTGATTTTTTTTTCAGTGAGACATTAGTCATATTGTAAGCAGTTTCTATGTATCGTGAGGATTGTTTGGCCCTTGTTCCGTTGTACACCCGTTTAGACCCGTGCATCTTTGTATACTGTTAGGTAAGAGAATTGGTGCTGTCTGTATCTTTGTATACTGCTAGGTAAGAGAAGATTAGTGCTGTCTGTTTCCATATGTGCATTTTCCAATCATTGGAAATGCGTAAGAGTTTAATTTCTTCTTACTATGCAAGCTAGCGGAGAAAATTAAACCACATCAGTAGAAACAGCTGGCCGTTTCGGGCTAAATGCATCTCCTCAGACTGATCTTCACTTTGTGTCTGTTGCACTCCCAAACGCACATTCTGCCAAGAAAACAAATCATCACAGTAATTAAAACAGATTTAAAATTAAATTAAACTGTTCTGGCCCTGTTTATGTCTGACACTGGTGTATTGTCCTTTCCTTCTTAAAAGTTATCCTTCTGCTTTTGTGTGCTCTTCCTGAGAAACTTTTGTTATTACTTGCTAGCACTACATTGATTTATTTACATTTTCTACATCTTTTAGAATCCAGTGCACTCAAATACAATTGATAATTAGCAGGAATCTTCTGTAATGCTTGTACACTTGGTATTCGGTTGAACTACCCACAGTTAATAAGTATAAAGTGGAGCTCCTGGAAAACACCACATGCTTTTAAATCTCTAACCTTCAGTGTTAGTTCAAGAGCTCTGAAATAGAGATGTGAAATTATCTCCAAGTTTGTACAAGTCTGTAGCATATTGCCAACCCATTCACACTCCCAGCATGCGAAGAACGAGAGCGTAGGAACCCGGGCAGCGACCATTTCAACAGGCTTTAACTGTTAAATCAAGTAACGCACAATACGGGTGTAACTGGAGTGAAGTTGAGCAGCAATAGTATATTGATGGCAATCAGCGCAGTTCATTTACGGAGATCTGGTGTGACGACTCTGAATGAACAATTAAAGATTGGATTCAAATGGGCTTTATTGTATTATGCATTTAGGACATGTTTGTGTGTGTAAACTGGGTGGATTTGTTCTCTTGTAAAGGCCATGTGGGAGAGCGACTCCTTCCCCCCCAGCTTGTTTAAGGTGGTGTCTTCAGCAGCTTGGTAATTGCGCTGCTGAGTGTTTCCTCTCAGGTTCGGACATGCTCGGAGAGGCGTGACTAGGCAGGTAATTCAGGACCTGTGTTGAAGAAACGGAGACACATGGGGCTGGTGTTTAATAATCCCAGTCTAAAAATAACACGCCACTACACATGCTCAAAACATCCCCCTGTTGCCACTGAATTTCCCAAACTAGTGCCTTCGAGAAGGGGCTTTAGCCCAGCTGCCTGCTTGCACACGTGTCAGTGAGATTGTGCAGATAGAAATGTTTATTTGAGCCACAACAGAGATTTTCGTTGCCTTGTGTCTCCTGTGCTCTTTGTACAGTTGTCAAGTTGTATTAACACATACTCTTAAAGCAGTGCAGCATGGGATATTTTCTGGGTCAGACTCTTGGGTTCCTCCGAGGGGGGATGTTTGGATACATTCTTCTGGCTGCTGTCAGATTTAATCAGAGCGGACAGATCCCACACGGTGTGTAGTGCTCTTTGTCGGAGACAATGCGTCTGTGTCTCCTGCGCTGCTGTCAATGATGCCATCGCAGGTGAATGGAGATGTTGAAGAGAAAACGGGGAAAGTCAGGAAACGGTTGGCTGTGTTTGAGCCAAGTGGGAGCTCGGGCCTGCGGGGGGGGTCTTTGTGTGTTAGGTGTTGCACATCTACACCTGTAATACTATATGTATCTACTCACAGAATCTGATGCTTGTCTGTTTCCTCTGTGCCTTGTTTGAGAAGCCAGGCCAGCCGCATAAAGTAGGTCCGTAGTTTGTTGTAGCTTGGGTGCCCCAGCTGTTTTCCCCAAATGGACACTGAAATTGTGCTCAAATTCCAAACATGATACTGACGAGATGCACATTGTAACCGAAATTGATGCTGACATTATCTTGATAACGCATTGAAGAATGTGGTCGTGGTTTCCGTCCCCTCTTACTAACGAACATGGTCCGTCTCAACGAGGCCTAGGGGGACGAACCCAAGAGGGGCCAGGACCTCTGACTGAGAAACACCAGAGCGCTCTAACCCGAGGGCTGAATTCACCAGGTCAACGTCCGCACTGCACGGCAGCCTCTCGCGCTAAAGCCAACGGTGACCGTTTTATAGTTCATTGCTTCTGCTCAGCCCAGAGCCCCGCCGTATCATCTTACTCTCCCTGCACTGAAGGGGATTGCTCTCTCGGTTTGCTTAAGAGCAGTGGAGGAAACGCAGAAACGACGGCAAATGATACAAATATGACCTCTTACATGACCGTTTCCTCTTCCCGCGAATAGCTGTCAGTGTTGCACCGTGTTGAGTTACAGAGCCGGGGGCCCACTGCCAGCACGGCTTTCTCTAGCCCCCAGCCTCTCACCGGCGTCTGTCAGTCCCCATTCAAACGAACACGTCTCGGGCTGTAATTCCACACAGCTCAATGTGATGTGTAATTTTCCCTTCATGCTTTTCTTTTCAATGCAAACTGCTGTCGACACCTCCGAGGGTGGTGATGGAGATGCATCCTATTTTCTCACCTGGCATTAACCCCCATCTCCTCTTGTATTGCAGACTCCTTTGTGAACAGTCAGGAATGGACATTGAGTCGATCAGTACCAGAGCTGAAAGTGGTGAGTACAGCTGCTCCTTCCATTCATAGAAAAACTGAAAGCTGCCCCTTCAAGAAAATGTTTATCATCTTTCCTTGAGTTCTGGACACAATTTGCAAGTCCAATTTCCCTACATCCCCCTTTCTCTTCCCCATGGCATTTCTCAGACACTTTTTATCATTTAAACTGACTTACAAACACGATTTGGGTATATTTGACACTAACATGTACCTGGGAATGAAATGAGCATCCCATTGCAGAGTAGTTGGAGCCATTTCTGATTGTGTAGCTCATGGTCTCCTGTATCTCGGCTAATAACGTGCTGGAAGTGTAAGTTAGTTAATTTAGAAGGTGTTGGCATCAAAGTCAAGCCTGTGTTGATCTGAATTTGAGTTTCAGTGCAATTTTAAAGTTGCACAGCCCTCATAAAACCTGGAACAGATCACCGCTACACAATGGGATTCTCATTTCAATCCCTGGCAGGATGATGGGTCATTATGATCAGCCGGGTTTGCGTGGTGGTGCTCGATGACTTGCAGTCGGACTCAGTGAATGACAGTTTGGGGGTAAACCGGGGATGTGTGCTGGAAGTTCTCCAGGACGAAACCGCAAGCGGAATTCAGGCTAATCCAAAAATATACATCTTAACGTCAGTGCAGCCAGAAGGCTTTGATTAATCTCCTGCTAATTAGCATTTATTTTGGAAGAACGCCACTCAAGGTATATTATATCAGTAACGCTATCCAGGGTCTGTGAAAAAACATCTGGTTCTAACCATCACGTTCTTAATTGAGATGATCCAATAGTCCACTTCCGGCACAACAATCGATCGGTTTATGCCTGGGGCGTCTCGGAGAGGAACAAACGCTGCAGCCTCTGTAGAAAGACTGAAACTGCAAGACTCAGTTTGTTTGTTGTCCTCCTGAGATTTGTGTGCGATGCCAGATCTCATTTGCCCCGGCTGTGCTAGTCTTATCTGCCGTGTGAGGTGTGCACCAGACCCAGGTATTTCGATATCAAACATTTGCTTCTATAAATAAGACTAAGCGTGCCGGGAGGGAAAGGCTGTTTCCCTGCACCGGGGGAAGTCCCAGGTTGCATTGGAAGCGAGATTAAAGGCATGTGGAAATCCGTGGGCTTTACCATCGTTCCCCACCTCCGAGATTAAGTCACTCCAAACTCCCCTCACCTCAGAATAAACAGGTATTTGTTGGAGAATCTGGTAGGGGGTGAAAGCAGAAGCACTGATTTTGAATATCCTAGACCCTACGGAATTCTGTAGCTTCATATTTATTCATATCTGGTTCTGTAACTACGTGGGTTCAGCTCCTGAAACTGAAAAACCGTTTAAGTGAGGGAAAGACTTTGGTTCCTGCTTAAAGCTTATAAACTGTAACTGTGCTTGTAATGGAAATAGTCAAATTGGTTTTAAACTGTTTTCTTTTCCAATTTTGATCTGTGTATATTGCAAAAAATGTTATTTAGGTAATTAAGGAACCACAAGGGCTTCATACAGCAACAAGTTAGTGCATTAACATTGTTTCTGACTTTCATCAAAATGTGTGCCGTTGTTTGTCTTGGCAGCACTTCAGCTGTGAATGAGAAACTGCTACTCTGTGCCATACCAGTTATTTATAAACAACGGTACTCCAGGGTCAGGTTAAACGTTTATTCAGTTGTCTAAAATGTTCTTTTCTGCCCTTTTATACTGTGCCCTGTTATTCTGTTCTTTGTTATTAAAGACTTGTGATATGTTCCCCACTACAATGCAGTGAAAAACGCTGAAATTAGGCACAGGCTGCTTCGAGGGAAGTTGATCAGTTTCCTGGATTTTTCAGACGCAAACAAATCCTCAGATTAACAGAGAGCATTTAAGTGCTGTGGGTTTTAAAATGGATTCCAACTCCCATTGATCGCTTCCTTGACCTGTGTTTATAGGGGATCTCTCGCCTTTGCAGAGCATGGTTTAATATGCGTCTGATTCATACATGCTGTATTTTGGCGTGTCTGTTGAGCACAATGGCTTCAAAAGGGTCCCCAGTCATTAGGCTTAAGGTGGAGGGAACTGGTTGTTTTTGAGGAAATTAAATAAAAGTGCAGATGCCAGAGCCGAGTCCTTTAATCTTCTCGTGGGGGGCAACCTAAAACACACTAAATCGCCGAGCTGTTAAACACACTGTGCGCAGCTCTGGCATTAGAAGACTGTTGAGGCTGAGCTTCCTCTGTCTGCCACATCACCTCAACTTTCATCAACGTAATTGCACGGGCGACTTTGAAGTTGCATTATATTTTCGACAAGGACCTGCAAAATCCAGACGGGGCCGCAGCTCCCAGCACACACACGGCCACTGACAAGATGTGAGTGGCAGAGCAGCCTTGTGCTAACCCAGTATTGACACAGAGGAGAGGACAGAAATGCATTTAAATATGCATTTCGTCTGGTTTAAATCTGATTTATGCCTGTTGCACGGTTCAAAACAGTTTGAGATGTCTTGGGGTTGGGTGCGGTAGATCGGTCTTACTGCAAATCTGCTCAATGCCTCCAGGACCTGGCTGTTGTCAGCAAGAGCTTAGTTTTCATCCTCTGCTCGATGCGAAAGCCCTGCTGTTTGTTCCAAGGATGCCGTGCATAAAAAAGGCGACTTGAAGAGGCACGTCTTAAAGGAAGTTGTCTCTGTGTTCTGTTCTGGGCTGGGCTGAGCAGTTTGCATATGGACTGATTATCACCATGCTGTCCCTGATTACACAGGGGGCTTAACTAAAATGGGCAAAATAGCCATCAAAATCAGGCCTGAAAGAAATCTCCCTGTAAATTAGTGTTGTCGTTGTTGCCTCCGCACTTCACCGGCACGGTTTTATCGCCTGAGAGGAACTGCCTGCCTGGGCTGTGAGCTGCCGGATTAGATGGAAAGCGGATGTGGGGTTTTGCGCCTGTTTTGAAATCTTGAATTTGTCATAAAGCAGTTCACGCTGAGCGCAGTGTTGTTCCTCGCCGCCTCCTCTCTCTGCGATTGTTTACATCAATGCGATTACTGATGTCTGATCCGGCAGCCCGCGCCGCACGCAGATAATAGATCCACATACGGACTATAATCAACTCGAAGAGGCTGTTGCGGAGTCTCACCGTGCCTTTTAAACGGCACTACCTGCCTTAATCTCCCTAATGTGTGGTTCTGCAGACACTCCCGCTTCCTCCTGCAGCAGCAGCAGCCCTCATAATCGAATAACACCCTCTTTGCTGGTGCCGTGCGCTGCAATTACCTGTTCCCAGAGCCGAGATAATGCACTATTGTTCTTCCCCTGCCTGTGTGTCAGGGCAGGGCGGCACGTGATCGCCGCGCTCGCATAGTCTGTTTTGTGTTTGACTGACAGGATCTTTCATCTCCTATGAGAGAGCGCTCTGCCTCGTGTTTGAATGGAATGAGCTTCCAGGTTGTGTAAGAGGAGCAACAGTGTATCACTGCTGCGTCTGTGTTTGCAGTTTGAGCCAAGGTTTGACACAGGGTTTACCACCTTCCAATGAGCTGTGGCGCAAGCAGAGAAGAGGGTTAGCTGGGTTAGTTGTTCCCACACACTTGCTCTGCCTCAACTTGTGCCAGGATCGGTTCCCATGTGTCAGTGCTCAGTCTTGTTACACAGTAAAGCACACCACACACACAGCAATACTCTTGACAGCAGGGCAGTCCAAGACCATCCCTGCATTTACACAGCCCCTAAATTCAACTGGTATTCGAATAGCCCAATATATATTCCGCCCTGTCAATGGCATATTCGGAATATGAAAGGGAATTTCGCAGCTCTGAATATCGGGGGTGGGATCATTCCCTCGTATCCGACGTACTGAAGGGATTCTCTGCCTTGTATGAAATTACTGATTCCCAATACGAGGATGAACCCAAAACATGTAGGTGTAAAAGCACAGCTGGTGAGACAGGCTCAAAGAAGAGCAGCTACTTTCTATGGGATTTTGTCACCTCAGTTTTGTTAAGTATTTTAAATGCATTTGAAATGACAAAACAAAACAAGACCCACTAAACTTACATTTCATATCTGAAGAAATAAATTAAAAATCTGTCTCTTAAAAGTTAGGACAAGAATGCCAGCTCTCAACAGAACTACAAAGAGCTTCCAACACTTTCATTGCTCTCAGATTTGCTTAAAAAGTAAATGACTTACTTAGCAAGAGGAATTCAGTTTATGCTTTTATCTAAATGTGGAAAATGAAGAATTCTGATGCATGTAAATAGAGCATGCTCAATATACACTCACCTAAAGGATTATTAGGAACACCATACTAATACTGTGTTTGACCCCCTTTCGCCTTCAGAACTGCCTTAATTCTACGTGGCATTGATTCAACAAGGTGCTGAAAGCATTCTTTAGAAATGTTGGCCCATATTGATAGGATAGCATCTTGCAGTTGATGGAGATTTGTGGGATGCACATCCAGGGCACGAAGCTCCCGTTCCACCACATCCCAAAGATGCTCTATTGTGAACTCATTGTCATGTTCAAGAAACCAATTTGAAATGATTCGACCTTTGTGACATGGTGCATTATCCTGCTGGAAGTAGCCATCAGAGGATGGGTACATGGTGGTCATAAAGGGATGGACATGGTCAGAAACAATGCTCAGGTAGGCCGTGGCATTTAAACGATGCCCAATTGGCACTAAGGGGCCTAAAGTGTGCCAAGAAAACATCCCCCACACCATTACACCACCACCACCAGCCTGCACAGTGGTAACAAGGCATGATGGATCCATGTTCTCATTCTGTTTACGCCAAATTCTGAGTCTACCATCTGAATGTCTCAACAGAAATCGAGACTCATCAGACCAGGCAACATTTTTCCAGTCTTCAACTGTCCAATTTTGGTGAGCTTGTGCAAATTGTAGCCTCTTTTTCCTATTTGTAGTGGAGATGAGTGGTACCCGGTGGGGTCTTCTGCTGTTGTAGCCCATCCGCCTCAAGGTTGTACGTGTTGTGGCTTCACAAATGCTTTGCTGCATACCTCGGTTGTAACGAGTGGTTATTTCAGTCAAAGTTGCTCTTCTATCAGCTTGAATCAGTCGGCCCATTCTCCTCTGACCTCTAGCATCAACAAGGCATTTTCGCCCACAGGACTGCCGCATACTGGATGTTTTTCCCTTTTCACACCATTCTTTGTAAACCCTAGAAATGGTTGTGTGAAAATCCCAGTAACTGAGCAGATTGTGAAATACTCAGACCGGCCCGTCTGGCACCAACAACCATGCCACGCTCAAAATTGCTTAAATCACCTTTCTTTCCCATTCAGACATTCAGTTTGGAGTTCAGGAGATTGTCTTGACCAGGACCACACCCCTAAATGCATTGAAGCAACTGCCATGTGATTGGTTGGTTAGATAATTGCATTAATGAGAAATTGAACAGGTGTTCCTAATAATCCTTTAGGTGAGTGTATATCCCATTGCCTTGTATTCTCAATACTTAAAATTGTGAATGTGTGCTGTGTAAATGTACCGATTGTCCCAAGCAGATGGCCATGTGCTCTGTCCGTTCCTGCAGTGTATAAAGCAGCCTGCGCAGGGGAACGCGGGTGTCCTGCTTTATCGATGTTTCAGCGAGGGAGAGTGTGTGTGACGGGCCAGGTACATCTTCAGACGACTTCGATCTGCAACAAATCAATCCCACTTGAAACGCGTTGGTCCTTTTGGGAAATATGCTTGGCTCGGGAGCAGTTTGCACATTCAGGATAACCTTGGGCTTCAGCTTGACTACACCAGCATTAATTGGGAACATCTGGCACCAAATGTTGAGATGGGAGATTTAATCTCGTATCAAACTAGTACATTTCTAAAGAGATTGAAGCTGTAATTGAGCCAATAGTTGCCAACAGTATGATGCTTATTCTGCTTTATTAAACCTCAGGGCATGTCTTGGGGAATCTCTTAAAGATCGTATAAATGCAGAGAGACTAATATTTCACTTCAGTTTTATTCCTTTATCGGTTTATAATGCCTGCCTAGCCATGGACGGAAGTTTAAACCGTTCAGATCACATTTAACAATGTCAACTTCTGCTGCAGGGCTCTGGGCAAGTTTTTCACTTTACTGAAGTATTATGAAAGGATGGTAGTCCGTCTTATGCATGGGGACATTTATTTTAAGTTTCTAAGTGTTTAAGTTTCATAATTGCATAACGCACCTTTAAGAAATCTACAGGTGTGATTTCCTACAATAGGCTGTGACTGAAAATGTACATTTTTGCCACTGGAGTTTCCTCAACTTTTTTATTGTATTACATTCAGCTTTTTTAATTAGCCTGTTGTTCAGTGGAAGATGATTACAGTAGGCCAGGGAACGCCAGTCTTCTCCAGTGCTTTTTCACTGGGGATATCTGAGAGAGCAGCTCTGTGACAAAAGAACTGATAAAATGGACAAATTATACACAGACATGATGCAGACGCGCAGACAGCACCTGCATAGGTGAAATGCTAACCATGAAGTGCTTTGTTGTGGGTGTTAAGGTCCTGTTTGTCAATAATGCATGACAATCTCAACATTTAAGACTTGAGGCTATTTTTTTTAATTCAGTATTGGAAGTAGTATAGATTTGGCCATATTTGTTGATTTGTATGGCAATGGGAATGGATCGCTGCGAGACGTCAATGGTCTCCTCACGTTACGAAAGCGATGTTCAAAGCACAGATTTATTTAGATTGAGTCGTCCCATCAGCTTTAATATTCTGGAATCATCGCACCCCGACGATGTTGGTTTCAGTTTGTTTACCTGTTCGTTCATGCATTGCAGAGCAAGGAGGCAAAAGGCCGATCGTGTTTACGAGTACCGTCTTCGTGAAATCCACGGCCTCTCCTCTGCAGGAGCCGGGGGAGTTTGGGGACAGTATGAACTCGGCCGGGAGAGGCTCTGGCCAATAAAACAGCATCAGGAAAGGCCCATCATTTGAGTTTTTCCACTTTCTCTCTCCACAGGGTATTGTGGGCAACCTCTCGAGTGGGAAGTCGGCGCTTGTCCACCGGTACCTGACTGGCACGTACGTTCAGGAGGAGTCCCCCGAAGGTAAGATCAGATGGTATCCAGCAGGATGCTGTGCCACGGAGACGCTCTGTAATCAGCCCGGTCTGACGGGCGCGCTCGGTGGCCCGCGGTGGGAGGCAGGCCCGGGCAGGCCAGGACCGGCACCAGGCTCACTCGTCTCCTCCGCTGACAGCTTAGATTAGGGCTGCTACACCTCCAAAGGGGCAACTCCCAGCACTTAATCTCCATATTGTTCTGTGGGATGAGATCACAATCATTAGCACAGAACTACGGGCATTTTGTTTTTGTATCGGTTTGCATTCAAAGAAAACATTGTGCAGTTATTTGTTTCCATTTATTATAAGTATTCATTTAAACACGGTTCAAATGCACATTATGCTTTTAGAAATAGGAATTAACTCACATTTGCACATACGTCTTTACTTGGATCTTATCTGATAGTACTACTGTCTACTTATTGATGTACCTAAAGTCGCTGGGATCTCGGCAAGGTAACCGTTTGACCAAAGAGTCTCAGGAGTGCCAGTGAACTTTTTCTTTCACTGCAAATATGTAGCAATGGGAGCTATTAATAATACCACTGGCATTATTAGAGGACTGATAGTGCAGTAAACTGTGGGGTAAATCTTCTCCACTTCCACTAGGATGTTGGCAGATCCATTCTCTGCAAATGTGGCAGAATTGATCTCCTCCTCCTGTTTGAGTGCCTTTATAAACTTGGCGCTGATGGATTTATTCAGGAAATTAATTAGTGTACTTTTCTCCAACAGTTGCGCTACACAGCCATATTGCAATTAAGGCCCACTAGAAAAACTGCTCAAAATGAGTATTACACTTTAATTTCTCGCTAATTATAGCACTGATAGAAACATAAAATATATAATCAGATCTTGGCGAACTTCACAAGCATGATTAGCGCACTACCAGTCTGTGACAAAGTATCGGAAAGCCAGCACTTATTTAATGTTGCCAAGAACTTTAGTTTCCGACTCCATTTCGAGGGGACGGTCTGTTTTAATAACCCTCCTGGGGTACGGGCTGCCGACATATGCCATCCCACCTCGCTCCCCCGGCACCTCTTCCGCTCACAGAGGGACTTCATCGCTTCCCTCGAGTGAGGATGTGGGAATGGGCTCGTGTCACGCATCAGCGCTGGTGTACAAGTGCTCTCTTGAATGTTTTTTTTTTTTTTTTTCTTTCCAGGCCACCTTCCTTCACGGTTTATTTCACACACTGTTTTAGTTTTCTTTACCCCTCCGTTCCATATTTTGTCTGCGTGTCACCGCTCGATCTCCAGGCAGGTATGGTGGATCAGTTAGCCATAGAAATGCCGGATTCACGTCAGCGTGGTGATGATAATCCGCCGCCACGTTGAGTGTTGTGAAAGTCGAAGAGACTTCTGCATAATTGATTAGTGTTGAATAAGCTCGATTTTAATGTTTTAAATTAAATATATCGCGCTTAGTGTGTTTGGGAATGTGCAGGGGTTGGGCATCTTCCTAGTTTGGCAAGTATCTGCACTTTGTGAGATTGTAGCTCCAGTATTGTTACTCTGTGAATGATTTGTGTTGTGTTTATCTGAGACCAGGACAAGCGAGCAGAAATGATTGTAATATTTTCCAGCTTCCTGAATTTTACAAGAATGCGCCCCAATCCCCAGAATAGTGGCAAATGGCTTTCTGATGTGGATTTCACAGTGGGTTGTTAATGTTAACGCTTCATTCTACGGCTCTCCTTTGACTGCAGGATAGTGCGATCGCATTAGTGTGACCGAAATATCGGTTTTAATGGACGCTTCAGGAAGAACATAAAACATAAAAACACGGTTTGGCCGGGTAAGTAATGGTTACAGTTAGATGCACATAAATAACAGTCAATTACAGAGAACTTCCTGCAGTGATGGATTTTAAAGAGACGACTGCAGTGTCTTTAAAGGCACGACAATGTAGTCATCAGCTCAATCAAGCCATTGTGTGTGATGAGGAAATGTGACTGGAGGGGCTGTGTTACCTCTAGGTGTGTCAGTCCTGCTGGTCTTCTATGATCTATTTTTCTGGTTTCTTTTTTTTTCTCCCTCAACCCAAATATCCTCTTCCTCTTTGCCTAGAAACGGGCTGGTGTCTGTCTGGATTTCTCGAACTGAATGGTTAATGTCAGACTGTTTCTTTTTTCCCCAAATACATGTAATCACTGACCTAAGAATGCGTGTGGGGATTATTTTTAAGCAGGCAAGACCGGGCAGGCTTATGTGTTCGTAATACTCGGTTATCCCAGCAGCAGCCCCTTCTCAACTTTTTTTTTTTTTTTTCCTCCACAAACTCATAGTTTATACTAAATATATACATCAGCCATAACATTATGACAGGTGAAGTGAATAACACTGATAATCTCATTATCATGGCACCTGTCAGTGGGTGGGATATATTAGGCAGCAAGTGAACATTTTGTCCTCAAAGTTGATGTGTTAGAAGCAGGAAGGGTGCCCATGCTGACCCCTGTCCACTGCTGAAAGCGCCTACAATGGGCACGTGAGCATCAGAACTGGACCACGGAGCAATGGAAGAAGGTGGCCTGGTCTGATGAATCACGTTTTCTTTTACATCATGTGGATGGCCGGGTGCATGTGCGGCGCTTACTTAGGGAACACATGGCACCAGGATGGGAAGAAGGCAAGCCAGCAAAGGCAGTGTGATGCTTTGGGCAATGTTCTGCAGGGAAACCTTGGGTCCTGCCATTCATGTGGATATTAATTTGACACGTACCACCTACCTAAGCACTGTTGCAGACCATGTACACCCTTTCATGGACACGGTATTCCCTCATGGCATTGGCCTCTTTCAGCAGGATAATGCGCCCTGCCACAAAGCAAAAATGGTTCAGGAAAGGTTTGAGGAACACAACGACGAGTTCAGGGTGTTGACTTGGCCTCCAAATTCCCCAGATCTCAATCCAATGGAGCATCTGTGGGATGTGCTGGACAAACAAGTCTGACCCATGGAGGCCCCACCTCGCAACTTGCAGGACTTAAAGGATCTGCTGCTAACGTCTTGGTGCCAGATACCACAGCACACCTTCAGAGGTCTAGTGGAGTACATGCCTCGACGGGTCTGGGCTGTTTTGGTGGCAAAAGGGGGACCTACACAATATTAGGCAGGTGGTCATAATGTTATGGCTGATCGGTGTAAGTTTAGTTTTATTTTGACCTGAGCTTTCACGCAACTTAAACCTTCTAAGTTTTGTACATAATTTAAGCAGAGAAAATCACGTTGAATGGTTTTAGTGGATAATGTAGACGGTGTAATGTAGTGTGACGGTACTGAGATGGGTGGTTGTTGATTTTAAAGTAGTTTAACTACTAGGAAGATCTTCCTATAGATCATACTATAGATTTATCTGTATTAAGTACTAATCCACTACACACACACATCTGTGCTCTTGTCTTCTGCAGAGGTGTTTTTTCCAATGCTGTCACAATAAGGAAATGTGAACAAATTGAGCCCAGTGTTAAACCACTGAATCAATACCAGCACTGGGATTGTGATAGGGCTGTACAATCATCCAGCTCTGCTCTGAAGGAGTGATTGCTAATGAGGCAGCTTAGCCGCTTACTTCCCCCACCAGGCCTGTACCTGCCCTCCGAGTCGGTCTGTTTTTGTGTTGTCGCCGATTTGTGGCCAAACTCCACAATAGAGGGGCGTGTGATTTATTATCGAATCATTGCTTCGTCTCGTGTCAATGTATCATCCATTTATGAAGTCAAACTGCATTCCCCCAGTGCCCTGTGCTACTGATTTAACTCTAACAGGTAGTTAGTCGTGTCAGGTTTGCAGTCCTGGTCACGTAATGGAGGAAAGGAAATACTCCAATGCCACGCAATTTGTTCATTCATGCTGTTCGAGATCGTTCGCAGTGGCTGCTTTAGTCCGTATCCTTAAATGCCTGCATTTATGTAATTGTCAATCTGTGACATGTCGCAGGAAACCGTAAAAACTCTGCATTATTAATCGCCTGTGCTGCATTCTTAATGATGTCATTTGATGCATCAGTCTTTTTCCGCAGCGTTCATAGTAAGAACTGAGTTTGCAAATCACAATCAAATCTGTTTAGACATCATATGTTTCAGGGACCGTGTTCAGCTTTGGGACCAGCTGTAACCTTTTTTTTTATTCCATATAATCGCACCGGCTACAATCCTTTAGTTTAAATTGGTTTATCCTAAATCTCACGTAATCTTTAAAGAGGTTTTGCATCGCAAGGCAGATAGAGTTGTTTTGGTATCTGGTGTATTCCTATCTTATCAAAATTTAGTTTTTCAGTCTGGCTTATGTGAGAGAGAGGAAGAGATATCGAGCTGGTAGTTTCTCGAATAACATGCAGTACATATAAGAGGCATTTTTCCCTCTTTTTTTATCCGTCGGAATATTCTCCTCAGTTTAGATTACCGACGGCCGGGTTTTCTTATCTTTTAATTACAGAACACGGCTATTTCTGCTTCCCATGGTGTCTGCAGACTCCAAAGACGTTTCTCACTCCCTAGCAGAAGAGTCTGTTCAGTTGTTAATCTACGACGCCGACACCAGCCAGGCGCTTTGCCACAGCATTGGAAACCCGGAGAACGATCCCATCTTGAATGCCGCCATTGCCATTTTTAGCATCTCAAGATCCTTCTCACTTTAAAATAACTTGGGATTGAGGGTCTTTATTGAAGCTGTGGCACACGGATACCCCACCGCTGTTGTGCTTGTGGGATACCGTTATCACTTCCTGATTTAGTGTGATTTTTTCTGATGCAATGAAATCCTCACAGTAGTGTTGCTGTCCTCTGTCACATATTTGTCCCACTTTATTTATTATTTTACACAGAGAAAAATGCATAAATACATCGTAATGCTCTGATTGATACATTTTGTACATTTATTTTTCAATTCAAGTCTCCCTTCACGGTGTCAATACACTGGCAGGTTCTTTTTAAGGGATGCAGGGTTACCTTTAGGCTGGATTAGCCTTTATAAAGTCTTACTATTTAACTTTCATTGCTTTATTAACACACATTTCAGCTGATATGCATCTTGACACTCTTGATGTTGTTATTTTGAGTTTGACACTGTGACAGCTGTGCTGTGTTTGCAAACGTGCTGAAGCACCCTAAACTAAATTAAAGTACTGCTCAAAGTCACTTGGAAACTCGCTTGGCACAAGTCTTTGCCAGTTTGGCTCCGTTCTGCGTGCAGGTTGCCGGAGATGCAGAGCACAGTGTCGGGGGGGTTCAACTGGAGGCCGAGGGAACCGACAGTGACAGGATTAGTGGATCCTCTCATGGCCGGTGCTGTCTGGACCCGGATCAGTCTCCTGCACCACTGGGCATGGAGAACTTTAAATACAGGGGTTGAGAATGTTTGAAGTAATTGCATTTCACAAAATGAATCCTGGTTTCATGTTTGACCCTCTGCAGGAGGACGCTTCAAGAAGGAGATAGTGGTGGACGGCCAGAGTTACCTGCTTCTAATCCGAGATGAGGGAGGACCTCCTGAGCTACAGGTACGTTCCCCAAAAGCCACTTCCACCTTTTAAAGCACTCCTGTCCACTTGTCTTCATGATTAAGGTTTTAAATTGCATCAGAATTCAAGAGATCTTTATCTTCTCCAGCTGAGGAATTCAAAACACTGCAACTGTAAACCTAAATCCACATTTGAAAGGCTGTCCTTAGTTTTGTCCCTCCATGGAAGACATTGATATTGTTAAAACAAGTGATTGTAGGTTTTACATCAAGAACTATATCTTGCGTCAGAGAATATATAGCTTGATGGATGTTAGTTAGAGCTGCCTGGGTATCTATTCAGTTCTGTAAAGGATGAGAAATACTCAGAATGACGGCAGCCCCCGCTAGATCTGCGACTCGTTACTCAGGACATGTCAGGTGTTGGAACAAAAGGAAGGATCCGGCACATTGTTCATATCAACGCTGTTTGACGAACAAGTGTTGTCGGCCAAATTGGCATCTCGTTTGTGCTGCAGCCATTGATACCTGCCTGAATAGCGTCAGTTACGAAATGATTCAAACTCATTCGCTAAACTGAGAACTGTGAATGTTAAACCTCAACAGCTGGGACTAATTAGTGAGGAGAAATTAAAACATTTCACTACATTTACAGTCGCAGGTGACATGGCAAGATTTCAAGAAAATCCTGTGTGCTTTGTCGTGTGCTATTCAGATGAGTGCCTTTGTGGTCCCGTTTCATATTTGTCAAGGATTGTGGTTCCTTTGATCGTGCACACGGCGCTCGTGTGGATTGGCAGGGTTCGCCACGGCCTTTGTTAATAATTGTACAGTTCGTACTGCATTGTGAATGTGGAGGAGTCCCAGAGGAGGACTGGGTTTGTGTAGCTGTGCATTTCAGGGACAGAGGCACTGCCAACTGACACTCTGGAAATAATTTCTGGGTCTCTGGTGGCAAATTGTGACACTTGAGAATTGCGGCAATCAGTTTGGAGAGAACTCTGTCTGGAGCAACAGGTTCTGAGAAGAGATGTGGCTTATTTTAATGGGTTTTCATTAGCAGAAGGCTAGTTTGGGCTTTGGTTTCTGAACGAATTAAAATTAAATAAATGTGCAGAATAATTCAGTGACAGAATTGTCTAGGCATGTTAACCCTGTACTACCTTAGGAACATTGTGATCAAAATGCATATTGAAATACTCTGCGACTCTCGCTGAAGACACCTGACAGTTCACCATCTCACACACTCTGTTACTACTGAAATAAATGACAAGCTAGGGACCCAAAATTGAGAAATATGATCAAACCCTGACAGGGTAGTACAGCATATATCAGCATTTACTTCCTCGGTCCCCTTCGCCTGGTGCAGTTTGCATCGTAGCCTCCACTGCCAGCAAGATTCTGTCCCACCACGGCATGGCGCTGTCGAAGTAAAGCCACAGATGCAGAGCCAAACTCCCCTCCGCAGGAAAGCTTCCCTTTTTTAAAGTTTTTTTAATAATTCATATCAGTGATAAATAGGAGCTTCTGTCTCCATCTGTAGCTTTAATATTACATGTCCTCACGACAGCTGGGGGCATCTCAGAGATTTGGTCTGGAGTCTTTTTTTCTATCGGTATCCCTATATATACCTAAAATGTGTTGGTATTATAGAATTGTATGAATAATGCATTTCCAATATAAATTGTTTTTGTTTTTTAAATGCCTCGCAGGCTCTCATCTTCAGGTTCGATCAGTCACTTTGATTCAGGATAGTTTACAACGTGGGCGTCAGAGAACATTACTTGCAACGTTTTTGTTCCATGGCATAACAATGGACTATTTTTGTCCTTTTCTTGTTGCCTTGTGTGTGTTGTGTGTCTGGCATCATTCCGTACCGTTCTTCTGAATAATGAAATGCATCCGAGGTCATAGTGACGCTCAAATGCAAGCGATGGCCATGCAGCCATGTTTAGTGCAGCGCTTCATATCGCATTATTACCCAGAAGGGGCACTGCTGGCCTCCTGCCCCAGACAAATATGTTGTACCTCTTCCCCTGCGGACCAGAGGGGGGCTTTAAGGTGAAGTGTATCTCTGGTTACCAGACCACCAGGAAAGGAGACCCAGGAGATTGGCCATTATTGGCACTTGGCAGCTCCTGTGACTGCTGTTCGATTTCAGATCTGCAGTTAAGAGTTTTTAATTCATACAACTGGTTTACTGAAATACATTTATTAATCCAGTCATTGTTACACCCCCCATTTTAATGTTAAAAGTACAGATAAACAAATCTTTCATTTAAATACATTCATATACTTCTACTGCCATCTGCTGTATACCTTTGGAAGTGCGTGCTCGTCTTTTTCTACTTTTTACATAATTTTGTAACCCCTCCTTTCTCAAATGTTTTATCTCCCCACCCCACTGGGACCCTCCTGCAATCTCTGATCTGTGCCCTCTCCTCGTCTGTCTCTCCATAGTTTGCTGCCTGGGTGGACGCCGTGGTGTTCGTCTTCAGTCTGGAGGATGAGATCAGTTTCCAGACGGTCTATAACTACTTCCTGCGCCTCTCGAGTTACCGCAACACGGCCGAAGTGCCCATGGTGCTCGTGGGCACTCAAGGTGAGAGACGGCATCGGTAGATCTGGCGGCCGCAGCCCGGGGGGGCGCCAGCTCTTCTTAGAGCTCAGTTTACACCTGGGACCTTGTTACACCCTGTTCAGACGGTAGTTAAAAATGCATCTATAGGCAAGATCCATTTCTTCTGTCCATAATTTGTTTAGGTTTTAGTTTCCAGTTTCAGGACTGTTTTATGTTTATATTCAGGGCTCATACAGGTGCTTGAAATCCTTAATTTATTAAATCCATGTTTAAGTGTCCATGCTTATTGTAGGCTGAGATTGTAATAACTTATACTTGGTTGTTTTGAAGAGAATTAACATGGAGATGTCACAGTAACTACTGTCAATCCGTGTATATTCAGTATGCTCACTAAAGAGGTAAAATAGTGCATAACATTTTAATATTTGCATGTTGAATGTACATGGGAGTACACTAACAAATATTGTTGCACCTTTTTGTTTGCATGTTTAAAACAAGTCACTAAAGATTTAATTGAAGCTGAAGTTACCGTGTACTCTTCACTGATTTTGACTGATTGCATGATTGAGTTATATTGGTCTAAGCCAGGTAGCCTAAAACAACGCCAACTCTACACGAAGGCTCTAATGAAACATGTTGGTTGTTACAGCACAATAACATATAATCTACTGTGATTAAATTATAATTTCATGTGTTTTGTTCAGTGAAGAAAAGTGTGCATTGTAGATGAGAAGGTTGAGTTTACCAAGGCTGGAAAAGCTTTGACAATGCACCTTGAAAAGTGCTCGAATTTGATTTTTGAAAAGCTGTACGAACCCTGTAATATTACCTCTGTAAAACACCCGTTAGGAATAAAATAGTGATGAATTGAGGTGGATAACAACATTAGCACTAACTGAGATCCTGAAAGCCCTGCACGTTCTCCTGCTCTCCTGAAATGTAAGACGAGGAACAATTTAGTTTAGATGCACCTGTGGTGACTGACTGCGTCTCTCCCTGTGTCACGCAGATGCGATCAGCGCCGCCAACCCCCGGGTCATCGATGACTCCCGCGCCCGCAAGCTGTCCAACGACCTGAAGCGCTGCACATATTACGAGACCTGCGCCACATACGGCCTCAACGTGGAGCGCGTCTTCCAGGATGGTGAGAGTTCGCCGCCAGCGCTCTGCCGTAGAGCATGTCAGTTGCCCGCTCCCCGGCGGCAGTGCCCTTGTTAAGCTAGTCGGTTCTCGCATCACCAGTATGGGCTTCATTTGGGTTTGATCTGATCTGTATCAAAGTTTGTAGCATCAAAGCAGGCCTCTCTGTTTCTGCCAATTTGGACATTTGCTCTCCTTTTGCTCGAGTGCGACACATGTAGCGGTAAGAGTAATATGTTCTCTTTGCCGTGCTTGTTTTAGCTCAAAGTACGACATCAAGCACCGCTGAGAAACTAATTATGATTGGTCGTTTAAGTAGTCCTGTGATGTGACCTGAATTCCACGCATGGCTGCCATAGGAAAACCCGACTCATTAGTGCAGTGTCTGCGCTGGATGTAAACCCAGGTTCTTTGAACTCTAATGAGGGCCCGGGCAACTTGCGCTCCGTCGTGCCTAATGAATGGGGATGCTTGTAGATCATTACTGGGGCCAGACGCATGCACCACATCGTGTGTGATGGATACAAGGGTTTCAGTTTCCCAACAGCCTCGATGGATTATGAATGTAAAGGCACGTTTTAAAGTCTCTGCTGGAGAGCATGCTTTGTGCCTCTTTGATAATCTCTGAGACATGTTCCTTTTCAAAAGGGATTAGAAAGATGCCTAATCTCGCTCCACGGTGTAGCTGTTACAAGCATGGTCTCCTATGAGAAGTTTGCATGATCAAAATGAGGCAAAAATAAAATGAACTGTGTGACCTATTAAAAAATGTACATAAGAGAGGCTAGTTGTGGATGGTGTATAAATCTTTTGCATGCGTGTGTTTTTCTCTTCCACCAGTTGCACAGAAGGTTGTAGCTTTGAGGAAAAAGCAGCAGCTCTCTATCGGTCCTTGCAAGTCACTGCCCAACTCTCCCAGCCACTCGTCCGTCCCCACAGCCTCCATCCCCTCCGTGCACATCAACCAGGTGAGGCTCAGCAGCGTGGCAGCCACAGACGCAGAGTCCAGAGGGGCCTTGCACTGTTACTGTTGTCGTTTTGCGAGAATCGCTAATGTCGCAGAACCTGCCGCTAAATCAATAATTCCTGAGGATAAGAGTGTTGTTTAGAGATCTGCAGTTCAGAACAGGACGAGGGAAAGTAAGTGTTGCGACATCTACTGCAAGACTGAGTCGGTGGTTACCGGTTTCAGGGTCTTATTCGTAAACTCCAGGTGAACACATCTCTATAAGGCTCCACCATGCTGATCTGAGATGCGCTCAGCCCTACTTGGTCCAGGAGGGCTCTCGGTCTGAAAACAGGCTCATAATGTTAAAAGACACCATTCCTGTCCTCCAGGGTTGTATGGATCTCATGTCTAAAGCGTCAGGTGTTTTGCCAGTAGTTTACTCTTGAGTCAGTACTGACAGGTTTAAATACCTGTGCCCGGCATCCCTGACATCCAGTCATGGGGTCCGCTTGGTCTGTAACAAGCCCAGGTGCAGAGATCGTTTAGGGTGGTGTCGGCCTAGTGAGAGACTCTGTTTTGGAGTCGTTTGCAAATGCTGAGAAGAGGTCAACTGTGTTTATAGATTTGCTTGAACAAATATTAAGGAACCCAAATATAAGAAGTGCCTAATCTAGATGTATAGAGCACTAAAAATATTTATTTATACTATTAGCCTCATTAACCCTCACAAAATTTATGCTGGATTACATTTGAAAAGCTGTATTTGAATGTGAGGCGTATATAGGTAAATTGCAAAAGTTGATGTTTACCAAACAGTCGACATCTGGAAGTACCAGCTGCTTAATTCAGCCCGCTGCTGTGGAAATTAGCCACAGCGTGGAAAAACAGTTTTGCCCGATCACCAGCTGACCGATGCCTATTTGGGCCGGGCTGCCGGCACTACGACGGGAACATCTGGAGTCCCACAGCAGCGTTCCTGTGGAGGCCGTCCGTTTCTCATCACTTAATTCCTGTGGACAGATAATTAATGTAATGTGGTCTTCACTCGCAGTTACGTGTAAGATAGGGCCATGTAGTCCTACTGATTAATCAATAAGACTGAAATGATTTGTGAACTAGACAAAGTGAGGCAAAAGCTCTGAGGTGTCAAAGTCCATGTTGTGTAATAAACAGCTGTTGCTCACGTCGTGTTGCTTGAATCCCACTGATACGATCTGCCCGTTTACGAAACGAATAATAAATAAGTACAAATGTATGTTAACAGAATGAAGTACGTTCTTGTGTAGGCATTGGTGACATAAAGTTTACAATGAGAGGAGGCCATTTGCCCCATCGTGCTCGTTTGGTGTCCATTAATAACTAAGTGATCCAAGGATCCTATCCAGTCTATTTTTAAATGTTCCCAAATTGTCTCTTCAGCCACATCGCTGGGGAGTTTGTTCAGATTGTGACGCCTGTCTGTGTGAGGAAGTGTCTCCTGTTTTCTGTCTTGAATGCCTTGAAGCCCAATTTCCATTTGTGTATCCGGGTCCCTGTAATGAGACTGCAGGACCTGCATTAGCAGCCATTATCTGTCCAAAAAGTGTCTGATTGCACCTCTTATCTGGCAACGAACGAACATCCCCTTCCTTACAGACTGAGTTTCTGTTGTTCTGAACCACAGTGTGCGGCCAAAACTAGGCACTGTGTGTGCCAATGTAAAGAATACAATTGTTTTTACTTAAACCAGAGAAATGCAGAATACAGTGCCAGTCGAACCTTGTCTTGGGCTGTGCCATTCCTGCAGGGTTTGTCTCCTTAAAAGACCACCTGAAAGAAAATGCTGTAAGTAATTAGCTGCAGCAATCAAGAGCTTGGATAGGAAGGAAACCAGACCACCACGAGTCCTCGGAGTTTGAAACTGTACTACAGTCTTAATACCAGCCACAGTGAATATCGCACCACCAGTACAGAATAACTTGACTTTAAATTACTTTTATCATAGATGAAATCGTAATAATGCCTTTTTTATTAATGTTGCTGTGCTGACCACTCTTCTCTTCCATTTTCTCTTCCCTTTTCTCTCTCTCTCTCTCTCTCCCCCCCCCCCCCCCCACAGGCGTCCAATGGCGGGGGTGCGTTCAGTGACTACTCCTCGTCCGTCCCCTCCACTCCCAGCATCAGCCAACGGGAGCTGCGGATCGAGACCATCGCCGCCTCCAACACACCCACCCCCATCCGCAAGCAGTCCAAGCGCCGCTCCAACATCTTCACAGTAAGTATGCGCCAGCTGATGCAGGGAAACCCGCACTCGCACTACTAGGCACGGCTGGGGGGGGCCGCCACGCTCGCCCCCAACCCCTCCAGTGCTCTCCGAAGAGCGAGAGAGAGAATGAGAGCTCGATTTAACCAAGCCCTTCAGCCCCGTCGTTTGAACCGTCCCTCGCCTTCACAGGAACCTCTCGACTCACTCCTGTGTGGGATTGAGGGCCTGGGTTCCTTTGAAACGTGTTGACGCTTCGTCCAGATCAAATGCAAACAAAAAGATCCCTTTCCTGCACAGTAGTGTCCGTGAAACGTCCCTTTCTTCCATCTTAGCTTGTATTAATGCTAGCAAGCGATGTGTCCATCTCCCATAAGCCCCGCCCCTCTATCCTACTACCCTTGCCCTCCCGGTTTGAGATCCTTACTTTGCCTCCCAGTGGCTCCCCGTTGGGGGAGCAGCCACCTCTGCCCACCCGCCCTTCCCTCTTGGCAGCGCTGACCCACAGAGCCAGCCGCAGCCGTTGCATGCGCCCCCTTTTTGCGGAGTAGTCGGCGGGGGTGGCAGAGAAGGATCTGTGTTAGCTCCCCTGTTTTTCCCTCCCCCTACTAGGTAGTGACTAACCCTGTCAACCAGAGAAACGAAACGCTGCTCCTGCGGGTGATGGAGATGCCGAAGCACGCCACGTTCCCCGTGTGGGTGCCGGACTGGCAGGGGGAGCAGGAGTTTCAGCTCATGACCTTCTGAGGAACCGCCGGCCGGCCGGGGCTCGTTTCACAGACACAAGCGCGGCGGTGGCGACCCCCTATCGGTGGCAAGCTTTCCTAGTCTTGAAGGAAACCCGTGTCGATGAAGTGAAATGAGACGTCTCGGGCCATAGCCTATTTGTTTATTTTTTTTGGTGTTCGCCCAGCACTCGCAGTAGGACTTTTCCTACTTTTTAACAGACTAAAACGTTATTTTTATTTTTATTTTTCTTTCCCCCAAATTAAATGCTTCCCATGTGGAACACAACGCAAGCAGCGATGAACATTTGTATTGATTTGAGCGGAGAGAACGAGCTCGAGAGACTGTGATACCCATTGCCCCGCCCCGCCCCTAAGCCGACGCCTTTTTTTCCTTCTTCCTCTCGATACGGTTTTGAAAAGTGACTTTTTTTCCCCCCTCAAGTTAGTTTTCTCATGTTGCTGTTCTATAATCACAGTTAATTTTTGTGATTTATTGTACTAAGGTGCTGTATTCCCTCTTCTTTTTTTTTTAAAGCTACATATCGGTCTCGGGGACATCTGAATTTGAGCTTTTCTCTGTTTATCGAGAGGGCTCCACTTCCAGTCTCTATTGCTGAATGTAACATGGCCAAGAATTGGCAGAAGGAAAATGCTTAGCACACAATACGCCCATTCGAATCTGCTGTCTTTGAAGGCATTGAAATCGATGTCAGTGTCGTATTAGTCTTCACCTTGAACCACTCCACGTGACTTGCATAGCCATGCTCAGCTAAGAAAACAGGAAAGGAATTTGAACTGTAACCAGCAAGCAAAGAGAGAGAGATTTAGTAGAAGTGAAAATATATAGCTTTCTGCTGTGAGGCATTTTGGCAAGAAATGTTTACAAAAGCACATTTCCTCGCCATAGAAATCAGTTTTGCGACGAACAATACATCTGAATGTATTTAGGAATGTATTTATTTTAGGAAAATAAATGCCAAATGTGTAAAATATCTACAATCAATTGTCTGTCAGTGGAATGCCTAGTCCATTAATTAGTTAATTGCGTATCTGGGATCGTCAGTGACTTCTCTCTGATGCGACACTGAAGAAACAGTGACTGCGAGGGCGTCTGCATGTCCCCTTACTTTATTTTTGCAATTCATACTTTGTAGTGGAAATCATTTAAATGGCATCCTGTAAGAGCACAAGCTTTCCTGTGACAAATGTGAGTTGCAAAATATTTTTCTGACACTTATTATAAGACATTATTTCTTAAAAGCCTAATCTCTAGTTTTAAAGTCTTCATTACCCTTAAAAAAGAAAATAATAAATATTAACAGACGATAATGGATGTAATTCATACAACAGTTTTAAGACGTTATTTTCCAAACCAACAACGCATTTTTTTTTTTTTTTTTTAAATAAAGTAGTTCTGTCCATCTCAAACTATCCTCCATCAGTTCGGCAGGCTCGGAGATGCAACTGAAACGTTGTGAATAGGGTTCGGCGTCACTTACGTTTACGCTTTCAATCTCCAATTCGTTCAATAATAATCAAAGTCAAAGTTCAAAGGAATTAATCTTGGGGAAACCAGGACTTTTACAATCTGCAGTTGAAACCAGTTACGGAAGAGAAGCTGGTATTCCGGAATGCCGGGTTTCCTGTTAGAAATCAAATGCTATCTCAGGAAGGGGGATGCTGCATTTTCAGGCATTTGTTCACCCTGTCTGCTTCACCATTACTCACCCACCATCAGCACCGTCTCCATGTCTGTGGGTGAGAGGCCGTAGTGAGTGAGAGAGAGAGAGAGAGAAAAGCAGCGTCACTAGGTGGCAGCAAAGTTACAGTTCCTGTCCTAGAGCTTCCGTTCTGTTCTTGTTTGTTTTTCCCACGATGTGAGTGGTGAGCTAATCTGAGAAGTAGTAGTCATTTAGTTAAACTAAAACAAAACTTTAAAGGCAGTTTTCAAGAGGCAGTACTTTATCTCTGGCTTCAGAGTGATATCTTCTCTACGTGTGAGAGCCGTGTATATAGCGACACAGACTGGGTCTGTGGCACTTTCTCCCCGAGCTTGTCCAGTTGCTTGTATGTGATCCGTGTCTTGGTGGCTTTTCTCTTCACCAAATCATCCGTCTCCAGCTCATGTGTGGTGACACCATATTTCCGTGTCTCTTGATGTATCCATCGTTGACCGATTTTTAGTTTTTATTATGATTTAGTTTTTCTTCCTACTGTCCACTGGAAAAGTAAAGTGATTGATTGGTTTAACTTGAAAAATCTTTTATTCTTTCAATATTTGCAGATTTGCGCTTCTGTTTCCAACCTTTCGTCAACAAAAAGGGCTTTCCAACTCCTTCCTAATTAGAAGAACGTGGTGGCGAAAAAAAATCTAATCCACCCCCCCTTCCCCCACAAAACCCTGCATCTCGCACCCCCCAAACGATGCTCCCATGTTGTCGTGGCTTGTCCCTGTGTGGGAGATTTAAACTCGGGAGGAGGGTGTGTCAGGGATTATAGCTTCAGCAGCGGCCCTGTGCGGTCAGGGGTAATGCACAGCATTGCTCTGTCCATTGCACACAGGCGAGTGAAGCAGAGAGAGAAAGCCACTATACGTTTGATAGGAAGTTGAGTAATTGGGGGATCAGCTGGTTCATGCACAAACCCTTAATTCCACACAGTGGGGACCATCCGACTGTAGGAGCTCGACATTGCTGCAATACCGGTCTCTTGTGCCCTCGTCTCACTTGTAAATGTCTCCCCGGACGTTTTCCACGCGTACAGGACTGCCATTCACATACATGACACTGCCTTTTGCCAAAAAGAGAAAAAAGACTTATGGACTAAAGTGACACTTAATTTACTTATTAACGATTATTTTATTTTATTTATTCATGTATTTATTTTCCTTTGGTTTATTCGATCCTTGTGTTTGAAGCACATATCTGAGTGGTTTGGTAAAGGGGAGTGCAGGATGTTGGTTTACTTGGTTTTTAGTATCCCCTAGGGATAGAAGTTATGAAGGCCTTCATAATCAATAAGTTATTCTTATGTGATAGGAAGTGTCTGTTATGGATTGCACTGAATTGTATGAATGTAGTTATTAATTTTATTTGTTAATTTATTGGTTTTATTTCAATTTTTTTTGGTATGAAGATAAACTGTTACAAAAGCACTTTTAACTGATTGCCAATTCATAGACTAATGTACATCTTGTATTGTATTTTATTTACTATGGTATTCTATAGAAAGATATATTATATACAGTATATATATATACATGACACAAAATTATATATATATATATATATATATATATATATATATATATATAAAAACGCCAATATTGTCCATTCTATTTTGTGAGGAACTGCAATGTTTGACTTGTTGAATATTTGGAAGTGACCCTGTGATTTTATTTGTATGGTGTCTGTATAAAAAAAAAAAAAAAAAAAAAAGACAAAAATAAAATAAAATGTTTAAAAATTATATACCAGAGTGAGTTTACTTGAACTTGTCTGGCCCTCCTTCATTGTGGTTGAGCTTCCCTGTCCGCTGTGTTCTGAATGAGTCCATGTCTGTCCTGTTCTGAGTGGCTGCGCTGGGCGCAGGGCCCCGCGTCTGGTTCCTCTTGTTTGGTTTTGTTTTTGCGTGCGAATTGTGCCGGCACAAAGTGGGTTTTGTTTTCTTTTCTTTCCATGTGTCAATAATGCAGTTGTGCTGTTTTGTTTCAGCCTAACTCTTGTAACACATGCCCCTCCAGGTGCCCAGAGCAGGGACAAGGCATCCCGGGGAGAGGAAGCCCGACGCGCCTGCAGTGTTGATTTACTTCTGTATGCTTTTGTGGAAGAGCGAATACTAAAATATATTATCTATTCATGCAAAGTGACCTGCTAATGATGCTCGATTTTTAATCATTTATTGATTTGTTTAACTGAGCTTTTCCTGTCCCAGTCGCGTGCAGGACTGTTCTCAGTGGAGGAGTCGTGGAATCGTCCCGGCATTTCGTGTCAGAAACGCTCTGATTTTCCATCTTCAATAACTTACTTTTTCCTTTGTTGATATGCCTTTTCTTCCCCACCTCCCTTGCACTATATAATGTATTGATTTTTCTGATGTGTGTGAAAGAATGAACACGTGGCAAAGTTCCTTTGCTGCTCTGGCATTGAGGCTCAGCACTGAGAGGTGTTTGTGTGGGTGACCCCCAGGGGTGCGTTCAGGCCTGGTACCGATCTGTGGGATGGTGTTGTCTTGTCCTCGATCTTGATATTGCACGTTGATGTATCGTTCTTGTTCGTTTGCTGTTCTGCTTGTGTTTTTTTTTTTTTTTTTTTTTTAAGCTTTTCTTTTATTTGCTGTGTCTTTATTTTAATATAAGTCTTCCCCCCCTCCCCCCGCCCTCCCCCTGCCCCGGTTCAGTCTGGTGACCAACTGAAACTGTCTCGTTTTCTTGCAGTCCCGGAAAGCCAGCGAGCAAGCGAAGAGCATCGACTGTAAAACAGACAACATAGGCAGCGGCAGAGCCATCCCCATCAAACAGGTCAGTGCCCCCCCGTGTCCGAGCCACCCCGAGCGATCGTGCTGTGATCACTGTAGTTGTTGGCCTGGACTGCAGAGTGAAGGCAGGCAGGAGGAGACGAGCGCCTGTCTCGGATACGCAAGTTACGCACGTGTTGGCGGTGAAAGTGTGAAGTATTCTCATATTTTACAAATTTCCCATAAGCACAGGCTGTTTTCCTCTCCTCACTAAATGCAGTGTGTTCGTTATCTTTTAGAAATTGTCCTGGGCTGCAATGCCTTTGTTCACCAGCAGGTGGTAACAGAGGACAAAATTCTTGTTTTGTTTTTAGTTTGTTGATTTGTTTATTATTGATTAAAAAAAAAAAAAATGGGGGTAAGTCTTAAATTGGTTCGTCTGCATAAAATATGCCATTACACCTTTTGAACGCAGTCTCATCTTAAAATGACTGTAAAAACTAATTGGCCTGTATATCCCATCAGGTACATGGTTTAGAAACTCTGAATGTATGCATTTAAAATTACAATTGTATATAATGTTATTCTCACCATCAAGTGACTTTAGTTGTTGTCAATTAGTTAATCACATCGTTATTGTTGTCTTTTATGCCTCATTCAAGTGTAATTTGGAGGTTTGACCACAAGATGGTGCTGTATGAAGGCTCTGGGTAAATTCTCCAGGTGTCGGGAAACTAAACAAAATTTAAGAAACGATACGAAGTCTGTCCAGTCCAGTGTGCTGATTTTATTATATATACATGTGTGTTTCTTTTGAAGTAGACGCCATTTATTTTTTGGTTTTGAATCTATTGGTTTTAATGACTTGTAATTTATAAACGAACATTTAACGGATGGTTTCTGAAAACCAAGATTGCAAGATGAGAATCTCGTTTTTGTGGCGTTCGTCCTGCGGCTTGTTCTGTAAACCAAGGTAATCTTCGATAAGAAATTGTTCAACATGAAAAATGAGTCAAAGGCAACCCTCACCGTAGACCCTTTTTCGATGGTTAAGAGTGAAGTAAAACTGGACTGATTTTGATCTAGTTGTCAATCAAAATTGTATTCACAGTGAATGTAAAATATATTCACAGGAGTTGTATTTATACACACTTTCTGGTGAACAAATGTCTGTATTGATATTTATTGAGTGATACAGGCTTATTCGGACATTCATTCCCAGAATTCCCTAGATCTGATCGTGTGACCAGTGTGGCCTTTGTAACAAAGAAACAAAGGGGAGATTGCTTGGCCTGATAGCTTTTGCCATTGTATGCCTCCAGTTATTTCAGGTCTTTAATGGTAATCTTGACCAGAGATAATTCAATAATTAAAGGCTGAGATGAATGGGGTGAAATGAAGTGGGAGAGAGAAGGTTGTCTGTCTTGCCCTGAACTGCCATCGTTTCGACAGGAATGAAGTGTGTATCTGTCAGCCTGTGAAAAGACTTTCAAATCCAGGTGCCATTACCCTTCAAAGCTGGGGTTCTTGTTGCAGTCTTCAAAGAGACCTACTGTATCTTCCTCATTCCTCCCCCACCTTTCTCTACCTCCTTGTCCTTCTGTCTTGTCACCTTCTTCTTGAGGTAGAATGTTTAAAATTCTTATGTCCACTTTATAGTTGAAAAGGGGAAAAATAAGATAATTAGGTGGAGAAAGGGCACTTTCACTTTTCTTAAATTTAGTTTTTCTGCTCGTGTACGAGTGGGGAGCATTTAACCAGTTAATGAAATGTGGAAGAGGACATTTAGCTGTTAAAGAGATGGTTACAAGATTGAGAGTAAACAAAACATAAACCTAAGCACATCCATGCATAGAGAAGTCACGAAAACCGTTTTAAAAAGTAGCATTTTACTTGGAAGGAGCTGTGGAATTAATTCGGCATTAAATGACTCCTTTAGGTAGACCGTAATGTTATTCGATGTGCTGTGGTAATTAAATCAGGGCTGGAGGTCCGCATGTGTCTGAGGGTCCGGCTAATCTCTACCCATGATGGAGAGCTTTTAAGTATTAATGCGTGACCTTTACTGTACCTTATTGTACTGCTCAGCCCAGTCAAGTGTAGTGTGATGGATGAGCCCAGTCCTTCCTCTAGGGACGTGGTTTTGCAGCCTCAATAATTAAAACACAAGTAGAACATACACTTCGCTGAAAAAGTGTCTTGGAGTTAAAAAATAAATAAATAAGGTTCCCCGATATACAGTTATTCGTTATTGTCGAAGTGTGTCGTGTGCATCAGCTGTAATTTCACGTGTGAAATACTATTCTTTTTAAAATAGACACCTAATCGCCATCAATCAGCAAGGAGGTGACCTGAGCTCCCAGTTTTTGGGGCACTCTCCAAAAAAAATCAGTTTCCTTAGAAGGCCTTTGCAGCATCGCGTGTCTTTGACTTTCTCCGCATAAAACATTCAGATTACTCTCTTGCTGTTTTGAACTCCTTGAAGCTTAAAAGGTCAGCGCCAGTGCAGCGCAGCCGCGTCGGTCAGCACTGTTCTCCAGTTAGTATGCGACGGCTCGGCTTAATCCAGCTGCGAGATTAAAAATGCAAAGCGGCCCAATGATCATCCTCACACCCAGAGTGGAAATTCGTCAATTAGTGGCCGTGTTTAAAACAACAACAACACCACCACAAAGGGTGGCGTGGAGGTCAGTCTCAGAACTGTTAAATATTTAAACCCGCTAAACACACTGAAGCTGCCCGTGGCTCCTAATTGAATTAGGGACTGTGGTTCAAAGGGGGCTCACCCTGGTATCATTTCGGCGGTCGGGGGGGGGGGGTGGAGTCAGAGTCCAGGCTAAGATAAGGACAGTTCAAATCCAATTAAGAAAGGGAAGGGGCGGGGGGGGTATTAAAGGCCTTGATTGCTCTGAACTGTCCCAGTCAAATGCACAAATCGCAGAGATCAAAGGGGCTGTGCGAGCATAATTACCCCCCATGAGGCGAATTACACACTCGCACCCCCCCAGCCCTCTTCCTTCTGTAAAAATGGTAAATAAGGAAAACAATACCTTTAGTTCTAAGGAGCAGTCAACACTAAGCTTTTGTTTTCCCCTACACACACTCCCTCCTTTCTTTCTTTCTTTTCTCTCTCCTCTGACGGCACAAAAGGTTGAACTATCATTCAGCGGCGTTGGCAGGAAGCAGGTTTTACACGGCCGCCTCAATGAGAGGGGAAGACGCTTCCCAGCCGGTAAAATATGATCCGTGTCTCGTAACCGAGCTGCCGGGAGAGGTGCTGATTTGTGGCCGGGGCTCTCGTGATCATTTGTTTTTTTTTTGCGCCATGCCTTGAAATGAGAAGCGGCATCTGTTTGTTTTCTGTGTGTGTGTGTGTGTGTGTGTGTGTGTGTGTGTGTGTGTGGAAACACCCAGATATCTATTCAACGAGTTGGTAATAATAATGATGATAATTAATAAAAAGTAAATACGATTCTGGCGTGTTCAAGATGTTTAGCTTCCAGGTATTATTATTATTATTATTATTATTTGTGTGGTGCTTGCCGTAGCCAGATGGGGTTATTAGAGCAGTGATGAATGGGGTTGACATTGTCATTGCTAACACAAATGCTTTTTACAGATCTATTTTTCCGTCAATATGAACATGAGATCTTTCATCCGTTGTTACAGAACATGCGCGGCGAGCACGCTGCAGGACACGGCGATGGGGTGGGGGGGGACAGCAGACTTGTGTTTATTGATAAATTATTTTTAAGATCGGACTATCAGTGTGTGAATATTTGATTGAAGGCAAGAGCTCGGCCTGCTGTGTGTGTAAGCGTTTGGGACTGTTAAATGGTGGTTCTCCTCAATTGCATGTCTTCGTGACATTTTTTTGTTGGTCCTCAATGGTCCAAACTGCCCTTCTGTCGCTGGTCTCCTGCACAGTAACACATCTTACTCATTCAACACAATGTGCCTAGTCTGACACTGATGTAACTAGCATAATCTTACTCCCTATATGATGCGATTACATATGTGTATTAAATGAGCCTGAGATTTGACATCGAGCCCCAATGAAAACAAGTTGGTGACACACTTTAATATCAGTTTAAGTTTATTTTTTATGTTTTGTTGCACAGAGAAATGGGAGTGAGTGTCTGTGCACCGGTGACTGGTTTGATTCCTGGTTTGGAAGCCAATCTCTATTTTATGTCCCATTGTGAATATTTATTGGTATTCTGGTGTGATGCCAGTTGTGCAAACCTAAGTGTGTGTCTGTTGTGTGATTGGGGTTATCCCATAATTCACAGCAACATTTGGAGATTTGGAGGTACACTCTGCTTCTTTTATAGTTCAAATGCTTTAAAGACAATGAGTTATTGAAACAATTGGGAAGAAGAAAAAAAACGAACTGACATCTAACAAATTTGTTGTTCCAATTCAAATCCAATCCTTCCTTTCTCTTCTTTCATTTAATCATTTCGACCAGGCTGACTTTCTACCGGTATTTGATAACATTAAACTGATATCACAATCTTAGTGAAAGCAATGCAATTGAGTTAACAGACGTGGCTCAGAAGCACGGGTAGTGTTCAGTACAGGACAGTGGGGAAGGCGGGGGGGTGCCAGATCGCGGGTGAAAACCCCCTGAATGCGGGGATTGCGAATCACAGTACGGGGGGCTTCAGGTCACCTCCTACCGAAGGTACTGTGTGAAATTCAACCCCCTGGTCAAGCAGGGCTGGATTATCATGACTATCGGCACACAGCCGGGCTCCCAGGTCACGAGGGGTCAGGTCCCAGTGTGTTAATGAGGATTATACCCCTCTGGATGAGGAGAAATGAAAACCATTTAAACGCCACCAAAGGCTGAAAAGACCAGAATCCCCCCCACATATCCAGCCCAGGATCTCAGGCTTATGTTTGTCGCATCAGATGTCCTCTGAGGGAGAATAAGAGTATTTATTTACAGTGGCTGTGGCTGGGGGAGAGGTGGGGAGGCCCAGAAGTGAGAGAACAGAGAGAGTGGGGTTTAGGGATTGCTTTGAATACAATATCCCACTCTGGATCTGCAGACCCACTAGATGTTCAGGTGTGTGAGTGTTGGAGCTCCTGCTGGATTTCCACACGTTCATAAAGGCACTTCTGTAGCTGTTTAAGCCCCTGCAAGAATACAGTTTGTTAATCTATAAATGCTTTGAGTTTGCAAGAAAATAATCCGTTCAGATTATCCCATTTGGCAGTGGCAGACCAACTCAAGCGCCCACTTAAGGTTTGCAAACATGCAGCCTGCAGACCCAGGGGACGATGTCTCTGACTTTACTACTGGAATGTGGTTTCGATGTAACAAAAGCTTCAATCAACTGGCATAAAAATCAGTGATGGCTATTTAAAAAAAAAAAAAAAAAAAAAGTTGATCTTCATCCTTTCAAGTTAAATCTACACGTGAGATGCTTGACATGTTAACGGGAGCTTATGGGGATGCAGTCGTGTCAAAAGTAGGAGTTTCGGACGGGAACAAAAATTCCAAGGAAGGCAGGGAAGGTGTCCCTAATGATGCATAAATTGTTCGTCCAGATCTTTTTCAAGGACCGGTGAACATGTTGAAAAGGTTGGAGGTTTGGTTTGTTCAGACAGACAATTAACAGTGAGAATAACGGGCAAAAAGTTAAATAAAGAAACTGAAATTCTGATGTAGTAGTGAAGGGGTGAACTGTGGCCCAGAGATTGGCATCAAAAAAATGTATTACCCAGCTTGATCATCCACCTTATTGGCTCCGAATGACTCTTGGGCATTTCCGAAAATCAAATCCACACACCAAGCACAAGCATTTGCCACCACTCGTACTCCAGAAATGTGCCGGACTACCTCATTCCCATCGTGTCCTTCTCGTGAGGCCGTGTCTGAGGACCACAGCAGTACCACGTTGCCACTTAATAGTACAGTACGGCTTCTTTCTGCCACTTGAAATGTGGCTCTTGACTATCAGCTGGTTTGGTTGTGGCCCCAAGAGGCTTTGCCCATATTGGTGTGAAGACCTGATTAATGATTCAGGCCACAGCACTTATTTTCCCACCATTTGATTGGCAGGCGGGAGAACCTGTGGAAACCCACTTCATAACCCAGAGTGGAATCTGGCCTCCAAATCTGGTGTTATTCGTTTTGATAGTTCGTGAGGAAAGCTACTTATAAGTATTTCAGCTGTACGCATAACAAAACCCCTAATTTGCTTGCCTACCAGCACCTTTTTATTTAGTCTGTTTAGTTAGCTGTAGATCTGTAAACATTGATCATGTGACCTCTCCTATATTGAAGTATATATTTACATTGCACCCATTTATTATTTATTCACGTTTAATCCCTCGCTTTCTTCGGAACGGATTTTTAGACGTCTCTCCATCTCCGGCAACGTGAAGTGGAGGTGACTCAACGTTGAGAGAGAGGAGACGTGGCATCATCCCAAGGAGATGGGCCAGATTAGACAAGCACCCTGCTGGGACACAAGATTACTTTTAAATTACCATTTGCAATTTTCAATCAATACACGGCTGCACAATTAAATCGGCTGCTGAAATTCTGATGCAGAAAGGGAGGAAAAGACACCATTTCCCCCAACAATTAGCCCTCAGAGAGCGATCTCGGGTTTCTGCACAATTTCACGAGGTACTGCTTCACAGTTTTAGTGTGGGCCCTTCACTGTTTCCACAATATTTTTATCTTCCGACGCTGGTCCTTTTAATTTCCCTCTAATTTCAACCCAAATTAATTTGAGTATTAGATAAGGAAAGTAAAGGAAATTTGAAACATTATGGTAATACTATGGAGCAAGTGGGAATAATTAGCGACAGCGTACAGTAATACAGCCGGCACTTCGTTACTCATTGAAGAGTGACCTTGGATTGGAGTCGTAGAGCGGCTTGGTGTTTTTTTTTCCCCTCTTGCTGGAGTCGGTTCTCCGGGGTTTTTGGTCTCCAGGTTGTGCTGAGTTTTTCAAGTTTTGGGGGGAAGATAGTGTATTCAACGTGGTATTTAAATGATCACATTTACAGCCTGATCCGTGACCAAGGTTATACGTCGGTGTCGATGTGTTGTCCGTTATTGAAGTGCAACTGCTGCGTCTTGGGATGCATTTCATTGTTGCGCTCTTGCTTGGCCAAGAAAAGTTTCTGTTGGATCTGTGTGATGAAATGTTCTTCTCCTGATCCTTCCACGTCATTGACTTTAATCCCCCCCCATAGCATACACTTTGGTTTCCTCTTGAGCTCTCTGAAGCATCTTTTTAGTCTTTCTTTAAACATTACTTTTTAAACCCTTGCATTTTGCCGCACAGGAACATTATCGTGCACCATGAGAAGGTGATTGCACCTGGTAAACATAAACGGCCCGTCTAGTCAGTGTTGTCTCTGAGGTTAATGCAACTCTGGCCTCAAGGTGAAGGTCCCACTAAACAGTTGATCACCTCACGCAGGGAGAAACTGAACCAGGATGGGAATTGTATTCAGCAGGGAGGTCTGAGACCTGTGGTTTTATGGAATGGAAATCAAAAGGTATCTTACATCTAGAAATGCAGTTTTACGTAATCAGTTTTATGTCTCTTCCATGGCAAACTGATTTATCCGATTTCTTTTCCCTTCTGCGTGTTGCAGGATTCAACAGGTACCTTACAAACCTGTGCCAAAACCTGTGCAAATTACCAGATGGTTCTGTAATGAGCATCAACCTTTTGGCTTTTTTAGTTTTTGTTCAGTTTTCTCCTGATAACCCGTAAACCCATCTCGTATCTAATGTATATCCCTCCTTCCTCTTTCTCTCTCTCTCTCTCTCTCTCTGTCTCAGGGCATTCTCCTGAAGAGGAGTGGGAAGTCTCTGAACAAGGAGTGGAAGAAGAAGTACGTCACTCTGTGCGACAACGGAGTCCTGACCTACCACCCCAGCCTGCATGTGAGTCTCACCCGCCCGCCTGTTGGCCATCTTTTATAGGGCTGAAACAACTCGAGAAATCCCTCGGCACCCGATAAAGAATAGGATTATAAAAGATACAATAACAATATCTGCTGAGATACTAGTGTAGTAGATGTCGTATTATGAATAAATTAAGGGAGTCAATGAAGATGTTTAATTAAGACACATCTTCTATTTGTTTCCTTTGAGTTTGGTTTTCTCATTTTTAAACTAACTCCTACACACAACCTTTGACTGAAGGGCAGTAACTTCTGTGGTATACTTTTTTTTTTTTTTTTTTTAATCTATTTTGTCAAAAGGTTATGTGAAACTCGTGTCTATATAAATAAGGGAATTTTCTTTATTCCACCACGCTTAATATCTAGTCGGCTTCCTGAGGAACACGCCGGCGCCAAACGCCAGATCCTCGCCTGTCGGAGTCTGCAGTGACATGCCTGGCTGTTCCCTCCTCAGTAAATATTTAAAAATAAATAAATAAGTTAAATAAGACATAGGCCTTGTTTTGCTCTGGAAACTTAATTCAGCGCGCTAATGTAAAGGCTGGAGGGGGAGAACTCTGCCCTCTCCCTGGCGCTGGGAAGCTCGCTGCTTTGTAATGGAGATGTGCAACGCAGCCCCGCCGCGCCGAGCCGTGTTTTCGGCTTGTATTTATTATCCCACTCGCTGCACGGCTGAGGCGCAGGCCTGGCTGGGACATACATCTCTGTCACGTCCCCACTGTGGCGCTAATGTCTCTTAAACACTTCACACCAGACAGACAGCACCCTGCCTGACACAGACTCCCCGCTCTCTCTCTCGCTCGCTCACTCTCCATTGTCACACGCTTGCACTGCACCATTTCTCGCAAGGAAGAAGCTCTATTAATGGCAGAATCTCTGTTAAGTGTATTAAATGATTTGTCTTCTATAAAATGTAATTGCTTTATCTCTGCCTGTCCTCTATCCTCTATTGTGTGTGTGTGTGTGTGTGATGCACATTAATCGTTCAAGGCATTTGATCCTACTAAAGCCTTAATGAATTGGTCTTTCTTGCCTTTTCTTTGCCTTTAAATTGATATCCTATATCACTCCGTATGGTCACACATGTCTGCTTTATTGTTTGTGTTGTGCTCTTCCTGCCGTACCCATAAGTCACTGTGAAAGTCTTCTCATATACTATAGACTCGGATAGACACTCGCCGTGGTTCCGAGTTGTGTGATGTCAGCGGAGCCGTCGACCGTTCACTTTCCGAGTTTTAATCTGAGTTTGAACATGCGCCCACCGGTCTCGCAAATGTAAATGATCTTTCTCATTGTGAAGGATGTTCACGCATTGAACAGACTTCTTGCCGAACAAAGTGCTTGATAGCGTTTTTATGGCTGTGCAGCGAGAGTGTGTGTAAAATGTAAACGGCGTGGTTATCCAGTGTGCTTTACTACCTGGCAGCATGCTTGGGGAACAAAAATCCATAACATATGCTTTAAAATGTATTATTATTCCTTTATGGAGCACACAAAAGGAAAACGGTCTCGCTGTTCAGAGCATAATTTGCTTCCAGGTGGGCTGTGGGGTTTAAACCTTCCTTGTGCTTGTTTCTGCTCGGTGGAAGGGCAGGAGGCATGCGGTCTTGATTTAGCGCTGCTCTTCACAAGTCTGATGGTCGCTTCCATTCTGTGCTAAGAGAGAGAGTGAGAGGAGGAGGGAGAGAAAGGGATGGAGATAGACAGATAGATAGAGAGAGAGAGAGACAGAGAGAGGGGCAGGGAGACGGAGAGAGCGAGAGGGAGAGATTCCCTTTCATTTCCCAGTCAGCAGACCCATCCACACAATCACCTTCTGTTAATTCTATCTGCAACATCAATTAAATTGTTTGTAGAAACTAATTGAATGTGGCTTAATCACACATCTTAATAGCTTTCCACGCTTTGAACTCGCTGTTAATTCCAGTAATAAAATAAAATGAGAGCGCTCACTGGGTAATTAGCGAGGAGGCTTGCGAAGAAATTAGTGCTTTATGGCGTGTAATAAAAGGAGTGTAGTTGGCGTCTGATTCGATAGGCGATCTTTTAGTTTCTGCTGATTGCAGGGATTTCGTTCTTTATTTATTTACTTTTTCCAAAGTGGTGGAATTACTTCTTCCCCCCTCAGCTCTGATCAAATCACTGGATTTAAGTAACTGAAACCACCCAGAGCCATTAGCCATTCCTCCATCTTCTAGGATTGGGAGTACAAAAGGTTAAATACTATAGCATCTTTTTTCTTTCTTTATCCGATTTGCATCAAGCTGCTGCCATGGGCACCTTAAGTTTACTGGCATGCTTTCTCAGTGATTTGTTTTGTTTATATTTTGTAGTTTTCCAGTTAAATGTATGTAGGAATGGTCACAAACATTATATTGATTTAGCACTTGGTTATAAAATGTGAAAGGCGGCATAAAACAATTAGGGTTGGTGTCTCACAATTTTTGTAAGGAATTTCACAGTGCTTTAGAAATAAGCTTTAATGTTTGCCCTTTAGATGACACACTTGAGAGAGGATGTGAATTTGACTTAACATTGTCCAATTAATAATTTCTAAATCAAGACTGATGAATGTATTACTCTGTAGTGGTACGGGATGTCCTGGGGTTGTATAACAGTGTCAAAACGTGACGTAGTCTTAAATGATTCCCTATGATTTGGATACTGTATTTCTGTTGCTTTTATCCAAGAGGACTTGGCATGTTAGAAATAACGTGTGCCAGTCATTTATACAAAAAGGGTTCATTTTCCTTATTTAATTGGGTTCACTCTCCACTAACAACACTTTAAAGAAAGGAATGCAAATGGAACAGTCGTCTTCGGAGACTAAACCTTGATCTGTTGATGCCTTCCAAAAAATGTCTTAATATGACAGTGAAGGGTTTGACTGCCACGTGTATCTGCAGGACTACATGCAGAACGTCCATGGGAAGGAGATCGACTTGCTGAGGACCACGGTGAAGGTGCCAGGCAAGAGGCCTCCGCGGGCCGTGGCCACCATCGCCCCCACGGCCAGCCCCAAGACCAACGGGCTCACCAAGGACCGCAGCAACCTGCAGCTGGCCACGGGCGCCCCCGGTAAGAGCAGAGCACGAGCTTGAGCGGTGTTCGTCCCCTATAGCGTGGCAGTGTGGCGTTCAAGGATACGTGGTATTGGGAAGACCAGAAAGACTTATGTTGAGCAGAAGGCGGTTTGAGGGTTGCGTATGTTGTGGTACTTGTGCCCTTCAAGAAAGGCACCAAAATAGAAGTGCCTGGCAAGCTGGGGAGCAAGAACGGAGCGACAGAAGGAGGGGGAAGGTGAGAGAGGAGAGAGGGAGGCGGCGATTCAGAGTAATTAATAAGAGAGGGCAGGAGGTGGAGGAGATGGGGGACTGAGTAAGCCTGCTTTCCGGAGAAGATAGAGAAGTGGGGAGGATCCAGGGGTACAGAAACAGCTGCTGCCCATGTGGATGTACAGGGAGGGATGCGTCCAGAGCACATGCCTGCACAAACGCACCGTGGGGGAGAGAATTGTTTAGATTTAAGCCACAACACGGTGATGGTTTACGAGTTAGAATCAAATTTTGTTGCCTGATAAATCGGGATAGACTACGAATTAACCAGACTGTAGCTTTATAAATGGGTCAACTTGATTGTTTATTAGTAGGGCCTAGAAAAACTGACACACAATTGTCAAACTCTGCCATAGAGTATATGCTACTGAAAAGGTGTAAAGTGTACTATATTTACATTACAGAAACGCGTTATTTTAAGTTTATGAGACTACAAAGTGTTGTGCTTAAATGTGTTTGGAAGTTTGTAAATAGGATGATATTTCACTTCCAGGTTGTGTTTTTAGTGTTAGGGCAGATTCAGACAAACTAATCCTTTCTGAAACGGGTCAAACACCTTCACACTGAAAGCTGCATTTCACTGCATTGTCTAGTTTCTCTAGGAATCTTTGTATTCATTTTTCTCCAGGATTACACAGCTGGGCGGGGGGCCGGGGGGCCACGCCTGCTCGGTCTTGATTACTTGTTGAGGTGTTGGAGCCCCGCCGCACTGAATCATGTCCTGACAGCCCCTGTCTCTTCCCTCCGGACCGAGCGGTGGTTCGACGGACAGATTCCAACAAGAACAACCCACAAAGGTTAATTAGTTGAAAGAAAAGCATAGGATGAAAATGTTACACTGGAGAGGGGGCATTGTGTTCGGGCCCACAAACAATTAACCTTCATGAGTTTGTGTAGGAGAGGCGTGGGAAACCCCAGGGGAGAGACAGACGGAGAGAGAGGCCGAGGAGAAGGAAGGGCTGGAATTAAAGATGCCACACTAGAAATCCTTTTACAGCCGTTTCATTCGGCCTGAGCAAACGGTTTGATGCTGCCTGTTGTGACTTTGCGTGTGTTGACTGGCGTTTGTTTTGTATATTTAGTAGACCTGTCTTTATACTCTTGCCTTGATTTTGTATATAATTTAGTTTTTTTCTTTAGTCATCTGATATCGTTGTCTAAGTACACCTTTGAATATTTTGAGTACACTAAAGTCAGTACTCTTTTAATTCCCCTTAAATTTACACACATGCCAGACTCAAGTAGGCTATTGAATAAAGCGATATTTTAACAAAAATAAAAGTTTTTGTGCTTGACTTTGGTGTATAAGTGTAGCTGAAATTGTAAACCTTAGGCTTAAGACCACATTATGTTATATAGTTTTAAATGCACCCTGTTCCTTTCTTTATAATATTTTTGACGGATTTGATTGGAAAGATATGTAGTTGTTGCTCTCGGAGTGAAATGAAGGGATACAGACGGCGGCCTGTCTGCGGTGAGAGGAGAGCTTAACCCTCGCTAGATTATGCAATCGGATTTTGATTTCATTAGGCGTGCGATTGATGAAACGCACAAAGCGTAATCTTTCATTCACCTAAGGAGAGCGACTGTGTCTCTGTGTAATTCATTGACTTACGAGATCTGAAACCCTTTTATGAGCCAGACAAGAAAAAGGAGAGAGAGAGACGTACTCAATGAGTCTGAGAGTGTGTGTGTGTGTGTGTGTGTGTGTGTGTGTGTGTGTGTGTGTGTGAGTGAGAGAGAGAGAGCAAGAGGAGAGAGAGAGAGAGAGTGTGTCTGTGCGAGTCCTTATTTAATTCTTACGGCAAGTCTTCCTTGGCAGATTTTAAATATTATTATCCTGTTAACGGGCACTCAGTTGTGTCACCAATGACAGATACATTATATCAGAGTATTAATGACCCTCATCAGTTTTGATCAGCGGTACAGGCAAGGGGCTCCATTGCTCGTGGAGCTCGGCACTCCGGCGGCCCTGTGCCGAGAGATCCTCGTCGTGGCGGCGCTGGAGCCCGGCCCGGCGCTGGCTGAGCCCTCGATATTATTATTACACAGCTCGTGACTCTTCAGCAGAACGACCTGATGTGTTTTATAGAGTCTCACCGCCTCCCGGTGGCTCCGGGGTCGCGGATTACACGCAGGCGCCGCGGATGATGTGTGCACCCCATTAGCATTAATGCTTCATTATCCCCCCACTTGTACATAATAGCAACAACTCGATGGAGGGGTCAGGCGGCGTCACGCCTCATCAGCTCCCGACGAGGAAAAAAAAAAAAGCTCCTGTCCCCCTCGCCGCTTCAGCTGAGCCTGTGATCGCTGCGAGAGAGCTGCTTCGGCTTTTCGGGATAGGGATGCATACACGCACGCGGGGTTTGTTTCTTTGGGGCCTGTTTATTTTGTAGCATTTTGTTCGGTTTTTATTTCGGTTGGGTTTCTAATGTGTGTCACGGTTGTGGGCTTGAATCGAGTGATGGAAATGGGGTCTCTTATCCCTGCCTCCTCTGACTCGCTAGCTTTTCATTATAGATCTTTGTAAAGCAAAATCAAAAGGCTTGCATTATTATAATCATCCTCGTATATTTACATTATTGTTGTTTTTGTTGTCGGACTAGTGTGACAGACATTACGGTTACCCCTGTTAGTCTGAAGTTCAGTACAATTACTGCTAACAATGGATACTGGGTAACGCATTCCTCGCCTGCTGATAACTCATCTGTGTCATGTTTTAGTCTAGCGAGTCCATCGTTGACCGTTTTTCAATTGAAATAAAAAGGTGAGAAATTACCTCGTTTAAATTGTGTACCTCTTCCCAGTGTGTTTCTAGCCAACATGCATCCCTGTAGTTTCACTTACAGTTTTACAACAGGGAGAAAGAATCACTACTTAATTTGTTTTCCTCAGATATTTGCGCCGACAGACTTCGAGTCCCTATTACAGGACAGACGCACCGATTTTTTTTTTTTTTTTTTTTTTTTATTTCAGTTCAGATCTTTACTTTGCTGGCAAACGTATTTCTCCTCGGCGGATGAAACGTCCCATCCTGTAAACGTTTACCATATGTTGCAGGAGAGATATTGTGAGGATGGCCCAATCTGAAAATGCTCCCCAAAGCGACAGACTATTTGAGGTGTGCGACGTATCTAGAGTATGAAAATTTACCAGAATGTTTTATATGGATTCTTTATTGATAGTATTTCTCATTTCTGTTTTTGTGTAAGATATAGGTTTGTGTAGAACCATTAAACACACTGAAAGTGAATCTATTACGGGCGACGCACAATATTGAGGTATAATAGATGCACATGCCAGCAATCGGCTCAATTGTACGGCGTTCGGAGCCGGAAGCCCGCGCTCTCCACCAGCGCCCGGCCTGGCGTTATTAAATTGTGCGCGGCGGCTTCACAAGCACATCCTCTCGATTTGATAAAAGTGCTGTGTAAAAGATGTTAAAGTCAGACAGCGGTACACTGATGTTAACATCTGATTATTTCACTTACTGTAATTACATTATCTGCTCTTTTATGCAGAATTATTCTCTGAGGACTAATTGATGGATCCATGTTTAATTCATTAATCATTAGCATCAAATTTGACAATTACGATCCGAGATGATTGTGGAATTTCAAATGCAGCCAGGGCATCTTTTTTCTTCCTCTTTTCCCCTCCTCCTGTTAAAGGAGAAAGTGGGAGAATATTATGGCTGCTGTGATTCATGTTAGCAGGCACTTGAAGATTTTTTTTTTCCTTTTTCTTGAAGCCTTTCCTTGTTTTTAACTGAAAACGTGTGAGGAATCGTCAAGCAGAAAAAATAAAATCTGTCGAGAGATCCATCATAGTTTACCACCTGCCTTTTGACAATAAAATGCCTAGGCCCAAAGTGAAGATTTATTAGCCTGTAGTAAACCTCAGACCTTGTAGTAATCTGTAGTAACATTGCAAATGTAAGGGAAGTACTATACTTATGTAGTTATGATTATTGTTGCTGTATTCATTCTGACAGGGTGAAAAAATTAATATATTTTATTTGAAACTGATACAAGCAATCTGAAAAAAACGGATACTGATACACATTTATACATATAGACGATCTTGTAGACGTCGATGCGATCACTTTTTGTCTATAGAAATTATGTATATTTAATTCCGTAACATTTGTGGATCCCATGGTGAATGTTAGAGGTTAAAAAATCTATCCTGTCAAGAGAGAAGCGACTGCAGAACTACTTTTATTTTGATAACCTTACTACTGTGTTAGTTGAAATCTCCAGGGTTTGTACTCGAGGGCTTGTAGACGCTTTAAAGTTGGCAAAGTGTTTGACAATCAAAAACAGTCCTAGTTTTTTTCAAACCTAAACACATGTATGTATTAATGTCACCACCCTACTGTTCAGCAAATCTGCTCTCATGTTTTAATAGCCTTGGTTAAATGTAATATAAATGAGCAATTTGTACCCATTATGGCTAAAACACAAGTGGGTTTATCGTGGAGGATTAGGCGGTGATTCGAACGCTTTCCTCCCCGATTCTCGGCGATGTTTTTTGCTGCCGGCCGCTCTGCACTGCGGTGGAATTGCTGTCGTTTACTCCTCACTTCCAGTGCTTCTCCAACCAGCGGTACATTTTTAACATTTGTATAAAAAATGAATTACATTATTTTTCTGACACCAGAGTCTCTGCTTTAATGATTTGCAAACAGGGGGAAATTTGTGATGATTGCTGTATTTTGAACTCCTTCACAGCTGCACAGTTCTGTGAAATAGCTTTCAAAAATGTCACTTTGGTAATATAAAAATTGGTGCTATTGCTTTTTAATTTATTTTCCTGTTGAAAGTTTATTATGAATGACTTAAGACTTAAGGCCTTCTTGAATCACAGAGCACTCTTGTTGTGTGGAAGAGGCATGGCTGAAACATTTGTTTGCGAAAGTCTTATTTCTCCGTAGTGAAAAGTGTACGTCTAATCTAAAATACTGGGGTTTTGCGCTGTTGCCCCTATAGTTCACACTTACATATGTAATTATAAAACAAAGATAAATCAGGCCTCGATTATCTTTGTTGGGTACGAAATATTTACATTTTAATATCAGTACATGAGAATCTTTCTACTTCCCTTGGCATCGAATTGGATTTACAGAAGCTTTGAAAGAGATGTGTGTTTTCGTATGTTGAAAGAATAACTAACTAAAAAAACACACAACTATACAAAGAAATTAGCGGTCAACTCCTCTGTGGGATGGTGATCGTGCTTCATTACTGAGGTCAATACTTAATTGAGTAAAATAATCTTAAGCCTCTCCAACAGGAAGATAATTATAATGTTATTATTAGCTGTGTGGCAGCGTTATTTTTAGTGTCTTTGTGAGGAATTGTTGCCACTTGTCTTATAAGGTGGTGAAATGCCTGGTATTGTATTCAGATTTTAAAATACAATGTTCTTGAGCATCATCTTTGCAAAATGGCTGAAAGAAGGAAGTATTTTGGCACAACCTTTAATAGCCACAACTTTAAAACCACATCAGTTTTTTGACGAATCAAAATCTGATCAGCAGACGCGGTTGGGCCCATGATTTTGATCTGAGGACGTTTTCTGGATTATAGTTACAAATAATTCACTGCTACCAAAGTGACTTGGAGATGTGGATATAATCCGACTTCAGCCAAGGGTTTGATCTCGCATTCTGCCCACACTTACTGTTCCCCTCGATCTAAACGTTTGAAAAAGTGTGGTTAAACATTAAAGACGACATTAGTCACTGTGTTTGGTAATGTATTTGATGTGAAGAGACTGAAACAATGGCTTGCTGGATTATTGGTGATCTTCTCTTCACCATGCTAGGAACCGTCTGAGTTTCCTGCACCGTTCCTCCAACTTTGAAACTGCTGTTCTGTGATGGCGTTGAGAGGTTGTTGTTCTCGGTTTCCGCCCAGCCTCGTGAGCGGCCGCCCCCCCCCGTGCGCGCGGGCGTGAGGTGCTGGCGGAGAGCTCTGATTCGGGAGCGCTGATTTACAGAGTGCTTTCCCAGCGTGGCTGCCTGGCACGTCTGCCTCCCTCACTGTTTTAGAGCAAGTCCCCTGATGGGAATCGAAAGATTAATTTTCTCTGGCCCAACAGGATAATTACTGATACTAATTAGGCATAATTACTCGAATTTGATACACTTATTACTCGTGGTAATGGGTAGGAAGCATTATCTTAACAAGAGTGAGCACCATTTCGGATAAAGTACAGTATGCGTTAAGAAAAGACAATTTATGTATTTACTTGTGCAAATGAAAATAGATTTTTAATTTGTTTAAGGGTGTGAAAGTATTAAAAGTGAGTCCTGGATTAATATGTGTACCTTTTAAGTCCTTTTAATTTCTCTCGACCTCTGAAATATCCTCAGTATGGACACAGAGGTGGTTGTTTTTAAAAGATTGTCTTTAATGAACAACTGGGTAAATAAAAAGTAATAAGTGAGCAGCAACACAATTAATACCTAAATAAACATGATTAAATCTTGGAATTCATCCAGCTGAAATTACTGTTAATTACTCTTTTGTTACAAAGGGGGGCTATTACAATATTGCCATAGGAGCATGTCTGCCTTTTTGAACAGGAGATTAACATTGTAGTCATAATGTTCGTTATCTGTTACATCGCACTGATGTTCCTTGTTCGTTTACACGTTCATTGAATGGATCAGCTGGTAACATGAGAAGACCTTGGAGCAATCCTGTTATTGTGTTGTAGGCTGCAGTGCCTTTCACCCAAAACAGAGAGATTGTTTTACACTATTAGTAGTAGTTGTAGCCCTATAGTAATAGCAGTAGCATAATATTACAATTAATAAATTAGACAATTATGTCAGTTGATTGTTCACAAAGTCTCATAGCCGTCATTTGGACATTTAAGATGTGCTTATAATACTAATAATTAAATGCACATATACAAATATGATTTAAGTATGTACAACTTTAAGCCAGAAATCGTGGATGATGCTCTTAATCATGGGATGCTCTTAAAGACCTTTTAAATGCATTAACCACAAATTGAAACTGCACTCTGTGAATGTAACGCTTTCTAAACTACACAGATGAGCTAAATGTAACATTTAAACTGTATAGTTGAGAGCAGGATCCCACACATGCATTAAATGCATCGCCACAGACTGTTATTCACATTGCTCCTGACTGAATCACAGAAGCATTGTATTTGACTGCAGGTCATGTGTGGAGGAGGAGGTTTGTTTCGAGCACTGTGGCCCAGTGTGGGGAGCGAGGGCTTGGCGGAGAGGGTGGTTTTGAAAAACTCCTCTTCTAGAAAGCATTGCTTCCAAACCTTCCTGTGGGGCAGGAAAGCCCTCTGCATGGTTGGAAACAGGGCTGTAACTTGATATTTACCAAGGAAGTATCCATTGTACACTTCCGCTCAAGATTTGAAAGAATCCGCTTCACCTAAACATACATTCACTTGCATGCTTCATTAGCAACAAGGGTCTTGCTTTAATTGAGCACTGGGGTCGTCAGCTTGACGATTACACTGGGATGCTCTTAATGACCTTAAGTCTGTTATGTTTAAGGTGTTTCCTAATGCAGCTTGCTAGTAATTAGTCTGTGTTGGTGTCCAATGAATTGTTCATTAATTTATTGTCACAGCAGTGGACATTCGCTCTTGCCAGATCTAGTATGATCCCTCTGAGCTCCTCGAATCAAAATGGTTGTAGAACGATAATCTTGTGCGAAGCCGCGATGTCGGTAGGTGTAGATTAATTGTGGGGTGGGATTGGAATCGGGAGGACCCAACCTGTGATTAAACTGACATGTGACTGAGTGATCGGAGGTCGTTCCTGCCGGGCCGGCCACGCTCCTGACCGTGTGCTTTGTGTATCGGAGAGAACGTGATGTCACAATGTCGCACACTCTTGTCGTGCGGGAGTCGAAGGCCCCTGACTGGAAACCATTCCTCCTCTCTGCCGCGAGAGGGGCTGCCTGTTCAGAGGCAGCGTGGGTTAAATGAATTAATAAAAAGCGCGAGGCAGCAGGGTGTAAAGTGTCCACGGCGCTGCTGATTGGGAAACGTCGAGTCTGTTAGTAGACGCTGGGAGAGATGGATGTGCCAGTCAGAGGGCTGAGGCAAGATAATTACCGTTCGGAGTGTATCTTGTTAATTAAGGGCTAATTAGAGACTGAGTCGGAGGAATGGTTTACACATGTAGTGGGGAGATGAACATGAAACAGGCAGAGGCGGGCGGCACTGTGATGCAGAGAGACATGGGATCCAGGAGGGAGAGGCAGCCGAAGCAGAACTGATGAAAAACATCCTCCAACAGTCATTAAAAATTGCCAACTTTATCACCCAGCTTGAACCTGCCACACGGCACACAGCTGCTTTTATTGTTTGTTTGTTTGTATTTTGTTTTTACGAATTCCGAGCGACCGTGCGTTTGTCTCCTGCATCAGGGGATAACATTGTATCCCTCGAATCAGACCCCCCATATGAGCTTCCTTTGTCTTTTTTTTTTTTTTGGGCAATAAGGTGCAATAATTATTTGGTTATGAAATTGGAAGTGCAGCAAACACTGAATTGAGCTTTTCCTGGCACCACTTTACGGTTACTGTAAATAGTTTGAAACTGGAAACTGTTCTGTATCAAAAAATCTGTTCCTGTAAATCAGTTAAAAAGTCGTGAACACAGCACATACAAATACTTTGTCAATTTTTCACCTTAAAAATCAAATGTAAAAATGCAAATCTTATAATAAGGAGTTGTGTGCATAACACAATTCAGTTTGTTTGGTGGTTGTCTACTTTGTGGTGTTTTTCCGATCGTGAAGGAACATTGAAGACTGGTTTTACTTTTACTTTTTTGTCTGGTTTTCCTCCTAACTTTAACTAATGTTTTGCTGGCAGGTTCATCTTATTTTACACTTTTTAACAATATTGTTCCATGACTGTGTCGATGCCCAGTCCGGCGTGTCGGTGTGTGCTGTCTGACGGCCCCATCTCCCTTCTCTCCGTGTCCCCCAGGGGCCCCGCACTCCAACAGCAGTGGCTCCCTGCAGTCCGAGCGCTCGGTCAGCGGGATCAACCTGGTGGCCTTCAGCTCCAAGCCGGACGGGATGCACCAGCGCTCGTTCTCAGTGTCCAGCGCTGACCAGTGGAGCGAGGCCGTCATCAACACTGGTGCCGGTAAGACAGTGATTCACCTCCCGCTGGCGTCCTGTCTCCCCTCTTAGTCCTGAACTTGTTCCCTTTTTTTCTGCATCAGTTAAATTCTGAGAATCATCATCAGATATCAGCGTCGTTCACGGTTTTGTTTACTTTCTTGATCTTTCATAATGGATACTCTTTTCTCATTGTTTGTCCCTGGGCTTTCTTTAATCTCCTGTTTCTGTGACTCCCCATCACAGAGAGATGGTTAGCTGTAGGAATCCCACGTTAAACCACATGTTTCTGGTCTCGAAGCTGTTTGCAAAAGACGTGAATGTGCCGAGTCTTGTTCAGAAATAATCCCTGAGTTCTGAGTGTAGAGAGTCCATTGTAGGTGCAGATTCACCTGTATTTTCTAGGTCCATTTGAGATGCACTGGTCATCTCCTTATGGGGAAACCTGCAGAACCTGGCTGCTCTTGTAAATGTCCCGCCGTGGTCCTGGACAGGGACACCGGGTCACATGTGCCGTGTGTGAGAGCATGCATTTGTGTCTGTACTTATATTGACCCAATTATACACAAGTGACAACTTCGGTACTTTATAAGATATTGATAACATAAGAAAGCGTACAATCGAGAGGAGGCCATTCACCCCATCATGCTCGTTTGGTGTCCATAATATCTAAGTGATCCAAGGATCCTATCCAGTCTGTTTTTGAATGTTCCCAAACTGTCTCTTCAGCCACATCGCTGGGGAGTTTGTACAGATTGTGACGCCTCTCTGTGTGAACAAGTGTCTCCTGTTTTCTGTCTTGAAGGCCTTGAAGCCCAATTTCCATTTGTGTCCCCGGGTGCGTGTGTCCCTGCTGATCTGGAAAAGCTCCTCTGGTTTGATGTGGTTGATGCCTTTCGTGATTTTGAAGACTTGAATCAAGTCCCCACGTAGTCTCCTCTGTTCCAGGGTGAAAAGGTTCAGTTCCTCAGTCTCTCAGTAGGACATTCCCTTCAGACCTGGAATAAGTCTGGTTGCTCTCCTCTGAACTGCCTCTAGAGCAGCGATATCTTTCTTGAATTGTGGAGCCCAGAACTGTCCACAGTATCCAGATGAGCTCTAACTAGCGCATTGTACAGTCTGAACATCACTGCCCTTGTTCTCAATTCTACACTTTTGGCAATATACCTTCACATTGTTTGCCTTTTTTATTGCTTCCCGATAAATCGTGACATTCTAAATAAAACTGCCAATGATAGTATATATTTATCCATCCTTATCCTAACTGAGAAGATGATGATGGTGGTGGCTGTTGTTGGTTTCAATAATAATGAATGCACAATTACCATATAAGGAAGAGAGCCGTTTGCAATTGGAGATTAAAGGCTCTGAGCCCCGTCGTTGCCTTGCCCTTCTCCCTCCACCGTCTCAGTGCAGCTGAGTGAATTAAAATAATACATTTGCCGAGCGTGACCACTTCTCCCCGAATTGGAAAATAAATGCTTTTCCGGCGACATTCATCACCCGTTATTTCAGTCTCTTTGTGGTTGGCAGTAAAAAAGCACTTAAATGCACATCAACACAATAACAGTCATTTCCATGCATGTTTGCCCCCTTGTCGTTCTCATTAGCACCGAGCCCCCCCCCGCCAGGTCCCAGGGGCTTTCTCAGTTTAGAGCGCGCTCTTTACGATCATTGCTGGAGTCCGACCGCGCCGCCCGCCGCTCTGCCGGAGACACGGGCTCTCGTTTGTAACTGTGAGGAACTATCAATTTCACCCGGGCTGAGGCGCCGGCTCCATCACAGCCCCCCCACCCCATCGGCGCCCCACCGAAAGAGTCGCGGAAGATCGCTAGTGCTCTCGCCGGGCTGCTTTTTGGGTGGTGCTGCGCCGGCACACAACCATCCCCCCCCTCCCCCCCAGCTTGGACCGTGTGTGTGTGTGTGTGTGTGTGTGTGTGTGTGTGTGTGTGTGTGTGTGTTGACCAGTTGTGCCGAGACCCAGAGTTAGTGCTCTCCTCCAACTGAGTCTTGAATTTAACCAGGGGTCTCTTGCTTGGTTTTACTGTGCCGGGCCTGACTTGGCGCTTTCTGTGGCGATGGTCTTCATGGTGTACTCTGAATGTCGCCTCTCATTTGTAATTAGCGCTAATTTAGGATTTATTAACTCTAATTAGATCCACCAAAGCGCAATTAAGTGGCACCTGCCCGTGAGTGAACTATCCCACAGAAGCTTATTAATAGAGGATAATCCCACTCTTTCTCTCTGTTGGAATTTCAAGAAATTACACTTCCTGTTTCATGGCATAAAACTGTCACATCATACACTAAATTTAGTCACCATACACCAGTGGTTCTCAGACCTGTCCTGGAGGAGCCCCTGTCCTGTTGGTTTTTGTTCCGAACGAGCTCTCAATTACTTAATTGGACCCTTAATTGAAGTAATTTGATTACAGTTGACTCTTTAAATTGTGTAACTAAAAAGTTGGTTCCTTAGTCATTTCCTTAGATAATTTTATACCTAACTTTAAACCCCTACTGTTAAATATAATTAAAAGGCTCTGATTTAGGAAATTATTAGTTCTCGTCCCACAAGTGCAACTAGAACTGCCTTCCTGCTTGACGGTGCGTCCTCCAATCAACACACAATCTGGAAAGCTGCGTATACGTTCACCCCCGTTCTTGTTTTCTCCCGCTGTCGAAGGAACCTATTTATTCTCGTTTGCCCACACAGAGGGGCTACACTGTACTTTTGTTTCTTCGTGTTATGTTTATGACTTGATAGACAGCTCTGCTGGCATATAAACTCACAAATCGGGGGGTTTCCTTCGAATTAAATGCCAAGGTGTGTGTGACATATTTTGGGGAGACTAGGAGAGACTTGAATCGGTTGCTCTTGAGCTAAATCTTTAAGGACAGCTTCTATAGGGTGATCTATAATGTATAGCTCTGTTAATAAAGGCATCATCTCAATTGCATTGTTCCATATCATTTCAGTCAGAAAGGTTGAATGATTGTTTGCTCTTGACTTTTTTTTTGTTTTGAGGGGTATGCCCAACCTAGGACATTAGATGAAACTTGGCCCGGGCTTAATGAATTCCCTGCGAATCTACAAGATCCCGGCGTAGTTAGCAGATTGATTGACGTTTTTGGAATAAACACCCCTTCGTCGGGTCACGATTTCCATACTATTTATGAAATATCCTCATTTATAAATCTATCATGGAAAACAGAGGCGAGAAAATGCACCTCCTGAATATTAAATGCGGAGATGGAGATGGAGATTAGTTTAGCGTCGTGGTAAGTCTGTGCTGCAGCAAAGTCACAATCATCTTTTTTTTTTTTTTTTGTCCCACTTCCTTTGCCAATTTGAAAAATCTTCTCCAGTGTTACAGGGACCTCTGGCAGGTTAAAACACCATTACGACCTTCCCTGATGAAGTTCATGGCCCAATAAGATGAGTTTAAGCAAGAATCGTCAAAAATTAGTAATCAGTTTCTCTCTCAGGCTCTTTATATTAAGATGATGTTCAGTTTGCCCACTGAGAAGGTGTCCAGAAAGTTTGGCACATGTTTACAGAGAGCGATAGGTCCAGAAAAGCAAGGCATTGCAAGTTAGGTGCAGCATCTGAAGACATTAAAATGTTTTTGTACTGTTGTTGTAGGTTGTTGATTGCGATTTCATTACAGTCTTGTCATTGATATCTTGTGTGTGTTAATAATAACGTAACCCCCCGCGATTATGAATAGAGTAATGCCTTTGTGGGTTGAAACGAACTGTCAATAAAACCCCATGATTCGCCGGACTTTATTAATTTAGTCTATTTACCAGCCTGGCACTCTCATCCCCCGACAAGTACGGTGTGCATGTTAAGGAGGCATTAATACCGCAGTTTAAACTCGAAAGCCAGGGATTTTGATTTTGTTGCTGGTTACTAATGAAATTTGACATTTAGTGGTGAGAGAGCAGCAGTGCGAGGATCAGGGCTTGATTACCGCGCTCTAATTGATGATAATAAGGGGAGTCTGTGATTGTTTCTAATTTTGCTATTAATTGTAATGAAGGATTTGATTGAGGATAAATTTGGTGCGGCGCCGAGGGCATGGAATTATTTAGCTCTGCATCCGCTGCCTCTTGAATTACCCCGAGTGGAATATCTTTATCTGACTGCCGGAGACGTGTTAAAGTTACAGCCCCCTCTTCGCCTCGGTTCCTCATCACCAAACCGGCTCCTGCTATAATCAGCTTGCTGTGATATAATGTAATGTAATCACAGGTCAGCCCAAGGCAACTATCTCAAGATACCTTTCCCACTCGGCAGTACAGTAGGCAGCGAGCTGATTAAAACACAGAGTGCTACACGGCTTTCCACTGTTCCCTATTATGTATTAGTTGATTTGTAACAGAGAGCCTTGTAATATTCGATCATACGCTCGCTGCTTAGAAAAAATAGTTTTGAGTTTCCTTTTATAGATACAGGTCTTTCTCCAGCGGTGTTGAGAGACTGACCACTGCAGGTCCAAAGTAAACGCTGGTCTGACCCGCCGCACTGGTCTGTGTGTGTGATGGTCGCCGCTGTTTTGTGCTTTCGTGCTCTGAGCATTACTGTATTTATTACACGCTTTGTTTAATTAAGAGCACCCCACAGCCTCCCGTTACAAAAGCAATTTCAAGGACACAATGCCGGGTATAAAATCAATAGCATCAAACCGCTATTGGTAAATTCCAGAGAAGTTTGCACTTTGGCCCCCATTGATTTGAAATGAATTTGCATTTTCTTGAGTTTCTTATTTTCATTCTTTTTGGTTTTCTTTGTAAACCGGCTACTTTACACAAGTGTGCTGCTTTCTTTTCATATTTTTTCAAATCTGAAACTGTGTCTACTGAAGGACCTCTAGTTTTCAGTTGCTGCACTCACCCCATGAAGAAGTGGCCTTAATGACATACACCAAAACACTGAGTAGGAATGGGTCTGTCTAACAGCATGTACTCTGCCATCCATCCGGTCTAACGTAAATATATTTAATTTGCTACACAGGTACTATACAAGGAAGCACTGAAAACTGTGTTTAACTGCACGGGCAGTGATGAACTGACTGATCGATCCTACACCTTTGGTTCCTTTATAGTGGAATCTTAATAGACACTGCATTTGTACTGGTATGTTTAGTGTGTTTCTTATATTATTTTTCACCGTCATTACGTGCGTGTACGCATACAGGGTCCTGTGGTACAGGTGGAAGATGCGGTGTCCCTCTTCAGAACATTAACGCCTGCAATTGATAATTGAAAGCGTTTATGACACAGGCCTCCCCGGGGGGATTCCCCCTTTAACCCGAAGCCACATTAAATAAATGTATGTTTGACACACGACAACCGTCCCTCCCTGTGCAGTGTGTGGAGCAGTGCTGCGGGCCCCAGACGTGACAGACGCTGGGGAGGATCTCGCTCGCCCCGTGTGCCCCCAGCTGTCTCTGTCAGCTAATGACTGGTCCCGGGGGGCCCGGTTACAGGGGCCCTGGGAAATTAAAGCAGACACCCCACTTAGTGGTACACAAGGGGGCTCAATATGGACTTCCAGGAAACTGAAGCTGTTCCCCTCGGTTTCTATTCCATTGTTTATGATTATGATGTGCACAAGAGCTATCTGACTTAATCACAAGTTTAAATTAAAAACAGCACTTTTGTTTCCCCCAGAACTGCGGGAATTGCACCTTTCGGTATTTGTGTTTATTTTATTGATTTATCGTTCATTATTTGCATATGCCTGCCATTAAAACATAATAATCAGTAGATGGAGACTTGATTCTTGTTCCAATGGGAACGGACCAATAGAAGTGTAATCTGTGATCTGTGACCTAGTCAGAACTGTCTTTTGGTCAACTGTATGTCAGCCATCTTGGTTGTCAAGTGTGGCGCCGGCACTGCCCGACCAGCATCTGTAAGTTGTGAAGAGTCTTCACACTTTTGTTTGTGCCTGCACGTAAACATGGACCCCCGGCCTTCAGCGCTAGGTGCTGGGGGGCTGTCAACGGCGTCTCTGCGCCCCCGCTGTGCCCAGTGCCCTCCTAAAGACAGCCCCAGCCCAGCTGTCAGAATAAGTAATGGCCAAATTAGTGTTGATATTGTACAGGGCTAATAGCAGCGATCACAGTAATTATGAAATAAGCCTCCATGGGGATATAATGGCCAACACAGGCTCGCATACCCCCCCACCCCACTTACACCCACCGCGAGCCAGATTAAATAAATGTACTTTGACACACTACAGTGAGCCTTTTATGTTAAACAATGAGACGCCACCGCTGTCGTGCTGGGTGTGAGGAGCCCAATATGGGTGCGCTCGTCCGGGCCTCCTGCCCGCAGCTGTCTGGGAAGCCTAATGACCGTCCTGGGGGGGGGCGAGGCGAGGTAATGGCTCCCTCAGCGCTGTCAGACGCGGGCGGCAGGAAGGATGAGTGCGACCGGGCGCCCCCCTCCCGACCGGGGAGCAGGTTAATATCACATTTGTGAAATCACTTACGAGAAGCATCACCTGCATTGAGCCCTCTGCCATTCGCAGACCCTCGTATTGAAAGCTTCCCCCTCGGCTACAGAAATACCCATTTATTACCAGGACGGACCCCCGCGAGACTGGCGGCTCTCTCAGCGGCTGCGGTTCGGCTTTGTGTGTTTGTATCTTTGCTTCCTTTGTTCTTGTGATTCCAGCGTATGAACATTGGGCTATACACTTAACGGTGCCTACTAAATCAATCAATTAATTAAAATTAATAGTAATGATGATTAAGCAATTAGTATTAATATTAGTATTAGGAACTGCATTTGAAGGTCGTGCCATTTAGCCTAAACTCATCTTTTTAATCAGACGTTTCTTATGAAGATGGTTAGACCTTTGCAATGGAAGTCTTTGATTGTGAAAGTCAGGAACATCTACAGTTTGTGAAGAAGATTGTAAATGAAGGGGATGAAAAGGTTAATTGGATATTAACGTGATAGACCACAAATGGATCAAGGTGCAGATTGCTCTGAAGCAGATGCTCAGAAGTTTGTGTTAAGCAAGATCTTGCTCCGTTATCTGTTTTAAAGCAGTTTGTTTTTAACCTCAGTCATGCTATTCCTAGGCATCTCAGCGTTTTGGTATTGTTCCTGGGAATTAGAATGACTTTTGACTTTGCAAATAATTGCTTTCTATTTCTCTTAGCTTAAAAACAATATGTGAGGAACCCAGCCGAACTCTAGCCAAGATGCTCTGCAGTTATGAATGATTTGACCATGTTTTTAACTAGTCTTCCCCCCACATCTCTCCTCTCTCCTCTCAGCAAACGGGACCACCGACTCCCTCAGCTCCAGTCCCATCGTGTCCAGTACGACCAGCCCGAAACTGGAGCCACCGCCGTCGCCGCACGCCAACCGCAAGAAACACCGGCGGAAAAAGAGCACCGGCGCCACCAAGCCCGACGGGCCAGCCGCTGGCAACGAAGGTAGGAGAGGAGGGGAGATGTATTCTGTCCACGGGTGGATTTGCAGCTGAGAGCTTTCAAAAAGTGTAGAGGAATTATGGGTATTGAATCAGCCCTGTCCCTCCAACACTGGAGAAACTTAATGGGTAGTTTTCCAGTGCCTGGATGCCTGTGCAAAGACCGAATTCCCAGCAGCTCTGACAGCGAGCAGAAGGTGGGCTCTGCAGTTGCTTAGTTTTCCTGTATGCATCCCACTCTGTGGCATGTGTGTCAAGTGCAACGCCTAACCATTCGTCTCACGTGGCTTTCTTGAGCTGCCAAAGGGCAATTAAGAGCTAATATTGTACGAGCAGAGATTCTTTTGGCTGTGTCTGCTGTGACTGCTTTTTATATCAGTTGTCTTTATCCTGCTGATGGGATTCGGTCCCGTAATCGATATGCCCATAAACCAGTCTTTGTTCGGCCCCCTTGTGAAAGCGGGGCCGATTGAGACGGCAGGTCCTGACACTTCGGCAGCGCTGTGTCACTTCCCGCTTCCTCTGGGCGGAGGGGAGAGGGAGAGTGAGAGAGAGAGAGGGGTCCGCGCTCGCACCCCGTTCCCACCTCGGTGGGGCTGGCTTTGTGTGCCGTCCGCGGCGCGGAGTTCAGCTGCTTCCCGCTCCCATTATCCGCGCTGATTAGATTAGTTTCACTCTCTCTTTCTTCCTGCGCGGCCGCCTGAACGCAGCCCCATAATGGCAGTCGGACAAAACAATTTCGGCATCAATCAAGGCGCTGGAATAAAGAGGGGTGGGAGGGATCATTTATTCTTGTGACGGATACGGGGTGCATCCGAGTGACGGGTAGCAAATGTAGCTGACAAAATCGGAGGGGCAGCAACGTGTTCACACTGCCGGTGATGAGACGAGATTTATTGGTTTATCCCGTGTTTCACGTGTTGAGGTATGAAATGATTACACAACCCTTTTTACAAGACGGGCGGATGACCACAGCTGTGTGGAGACGGATTTTGAAGCAGATTATGAAAAGGAAATGGCGATTAATTTGAATTAGGAAGCTGAAAGAGTGAGAGACCGTAGTTTAATTTGCCTCCCATCCAGCAAGTCTGATTTTCAGTCATTTGTTATTTAAAAAAGAAAAGAAAAATACTGATTAATACAAAAGAAAAAGTAATTTGTATTTAGCCATTTCGCATCTCATTTACTGAATAGAACCATTTAAAAAAAGCATAACTGGCAAAACTAGCAGGAAGAGTAGACCCAGACCACAATCACAATAAAACGAGAACATGTGAGGGCACTATAATCAGTCAGCAGTGAACCCCACCCACCTAAATAAATATATGTATTACACAACACTCACACACACACAACTCCTTTTTACAATTATAACTCATTCCTGCACCTTTTTAGATACAATATGAAAATTGTGCACTTACACTTTTCAGTAATTAATCCAAAACTTTGAGAGAGAGAGAGAGAGGACAGTGTTTTTACCTTTTTGCTGTAATTCATCACCAAGAGAATTGAATGTCACACTGATGCAACTAATACCTAATCTGATAACTGTCTGAACCCAGGTGATGTTTTTGGGCCCCTCACTCGATATGAAGTGTTACAAAATCCCCCTGAATGCCTGCGCTATTTCTGCAGGGTAATCCGTGACTTACTGGTTTAGCGCCGCACCCCCCCCCGCCTGCTGGAAACTCGTACAGAAGAGCTGCTGAGAATCCGTCCTCGGCGGGGGAGCGGTAATAAATTGTGTTCCCAATTAATTATGATTCTTCCCCGAGATGATGTATTGAGTCTTGTAATAGAAACGTACTGCAATACACTGTCTGGCAATTTATAGGCCGTAAAATAGCTGCTGGGTGATTAATCTATAAGATTTACACACGGTGTACATGTATCAATAATCCCAAGATAAACGCGGCCCTTTGCAACAGGAAGTTCGTGTTTGCTTTTGTCGTGTGTGTGTCAAAGCTGCTTTAGCTCTGTGTCCCCTACGTGAGGATACAGGGGCCACTTAAGACAGCATTTTTCTCTTTTATTTGATTAATGTTGTAAATATTTAATACGAGGGTTAGAAGCACTTTCCCGTGTTTGTTGTAATGTTTGTTAAAGCTCCAGTCGTGAGAGATTGAGATGAGAGATTAATTAACTTTTCTGTGGCCGATCTCGGGTGACAATATTATAGATCTGTAAATGTATTTGTTTACCATTAGCATTCCATAAGTGGTTTTCGTTGTTATTGAATTGAAATTTTTCCATTTTAATAAATTATCTTTATATATGATGAGGCTTCCCCTGTGATGCTGGTTAATAGTTTAATTATTTCAGTCCCAGTTTAAGCGTTAGGATATTTCAATTACACAACACTGATGGACACCAATGTCTTTAGGGTGGGTTTCTCACAAATCTGACGGAATATCAGTCGAAACGGAGCATTTCAAATACAATTGTCATTCCGTCGCAACAATTATGACTTGGGTCTTAATTTCACTGCCACTCTGCTGTAATACGATCGATTTTCCTGTTCCTCACAACCTGTCTCCCTCAGTTGTCGTCCTTATATTTCGAACTCGGCGGCACAAAGATGGCGTTGTCTGTGAGGGCAATTGGGATTGGGACGATGCCACCTAATAAAGACAATAAAGACCCAAAAACATCATGCAACACTCTTGATAGTAAAAGGGGAAAAGACGAACCATGACATGAAATTAAACCTCAACCCGAGAGCCATCAATCGGACAACCACGGGGTGCAGAAGTGATCGGTGGCTCTTTAAACTTTTCGCACTCGTCTAAAGTGTGTGAAGTTATTTTTCACTCTGGAACTGGTTTAATTTACAATCTGATGCTAAGAACCAAGTAATTTTCAAAGCGACTGGGGTGCTATGTAGAGGGTTAGGGCAATCAATTAATGTTTCATGCAACTGCATAATTACTTCACCTTTTATGCAATAAACACACAACACAATTATTTGCTAAGTGTATAGATCCCCACCCCTGCATCACAGAGATCTTGTTCTGTTTTTCATGGATTTCCTATTAGCATCAACACGTCCGTTCCGCCCAATGCCTCTGCGATACAGACATATTGCTTAAATATCCGAGTCTCTCATCTATAAAATTCCAGGTTGTCTCTCTTAACAGGAAGGGAGACGGGGGGAAAAGTTGGTTAGATCTTTGAATAAATTGCGATCAGTTTATCTCATTTACAGGGTAATCAGAGACCCAGAATGCACAGAGAAATTGAATTTTAGTTGTACTGAAGTATCATAAATCAAAGGAGCTGTTGCTTTTTTTACCAAAAGGAAAAAAAATCCCCAGTTCTTTGAACGGGAAGAGGCAGAAGACTAAGGGAGTCTCTGTAAAGTTACCCTCCCGGTTTGATCTGGAGTCTCTGAGAGAAAGCATACCTGGATTTCACTCCCAAGCAAGACCTGTACCGTGTGATCTGGGATGAAGCAAAACAAAAGGTGCCGTCGCTGTGATCATATAAGCGAATGCGCTAAACTTCTTATGCACACAAGAAACGTGGGGATTAATTAAGACACGGCCCCTTGTTCTCCTCAGTTAAGCAATTCATTAAAGAAAGCCTTGGATTTCAGCTGAGTTGTTGCTCTGCCACCCCCCCACGGCTATGTATTCCCCACATCACTTATTGTACAAATCCCTGGTCGTTTGATATAATTATGACTCGGAAACATTAAAATAGCGGCCTTTACACGTGCTAATCCAGCCGGTGAGGGTCCCAGGTGACGCCCTCTATTCATTTCAGTGATCCTAAGTGGGAATAATCTCGGTAGCAGGATGCACGCATAGGTGCTGACTGTTACAACAGCATTTCTTTTAATTAGGTATCGCGGTCTTACAACTAACTCTCGGAAACCATAGTTGTGCTCAGAGACGATGCCCCGACCGTAAAACCGCTGTGGGTTCAAAACCCACGTTTGTCGTTGTTTTACATAGTGTGTTGAGAAGATGAGAGCCTGCCCTTGCATCGATGCTGTCCATCCGCAGAATTAAAGCAAACAGTCGCTCCATCGTTCTCTGCTCGGCCGTACTCGTCTGCCACAAACACGGCCGTTAAAACATGGTTGTAAAGTATTTGTGGTTGCTTTTTCCGGAGAGAGTTTCTGTAGCGCAGGAGAGAGTGGTTTAGCAGTTGTAATTCTCAACTCAAGAGCAGTTGATTTTAATAACTATTAACCGATTTTTGATCATTTTCAGTGCTGGTCGTCAGTGTTTTATGCGGTAAAAGGTCAGTGTCGCAGATATAGTGTGTTTGCCGTCGTGCCATACCTGTGCCAAGGGTGTGTAATCGCCCAGTTTTAATTGGCCAGGGAAGCCACGCCTCTCGCTGTGCTCCCTTTGGACAGGAGACGTTTCCCTCACAGTAGTGCACAATTCAGACATCCCCTAATCCCCCTTCCCCTGTCATCGCCGGAGCTCCTCGGGATAATGAACTTCTCATGTGCTTAAAGAATGATGCAGGATGCATGGCGAGACGACTGACAGCCCCTTAATGCGTTTCTCAGCGGCCGCCCAATGATGGGCTTTTTGTCTTCGTTTTTTAGGTTTAAAACCCACGGGAAAATTGATGGCCGATAAAGAGTTTTGTTCTGGGGCGGCGCCTGTGATTAATGCAGTCTGTCAGGGACTGTCATTAATGTATATCTTTTAAAAAGTGTGTAAAATGTTCATTGTTGTCTGTTTTACAGTGCAGGGAGAGAGAGAGGAGAGAGGAGAGCACTCATGGCTTTGCGTTTTAGAGACTGGGGGGGAAATCACTCCTGTTTTTATGATTCCACCTCCCCAGGGGGAAACGGATTTGTGTGTTGCATTAACATACGCTAAATAGCTCAAACCCATTTCCCTTGCAGAGAAACTTCATTAAATAAGTTTAAAACTTTTTAAATACAAAATGATCTTACACTGGGGTTAGGATGAAGATTACACTTTAATTCATGTCCAATGGATTCACAGTATTTGTACAGTTTGTGAAGTGTAATAGACATTACATTTTTGTTTCACCCAGTATTTGTGTAGTTTTAAACTTCAGTGCTGATCTAACAACATTTGTGCTACATGAGAAACTGTTGCTGTTGATTTTTAACGTACAATAATTGTGAAGAAAGTAAAGTCTTGAACATGGACAGATTCACAGCGGGATTAAACGTGTGTATTAATGAGTACCCTTACTATAAATAAATATCAGTTTACAGTGCTCACTTTCTGTGCTATTTTGTTTCCAGAGACCAGAGCAAGCAAGTGTGTGCGTTGTAAAAGATTTAAAGAATTTGAAACTTTTCAGAGGCCAAAACTGCAGTACAGTTGAGTTTAGAGGTTTATTATCAACGAATGCTTGTGTGAACAGAATTTATATTTTACAAATACTTTAAGTTTAAATGTTTTTGTCTTGTTTTTCAACAACAAGGAATGATAGGCTATAGATATGTGGTGAGATGTGGCAATTTACATTGGCGTGACATTTTAAGTTTTTTTTTTTTTTTCTTCTCTCAATTATTTCCTTTTTTTGTTCTTTTAAACGCAATGTGTATCTGTCATTGCATGTGTCTGTTAAAGAGCATTGGGTTTTACTGACATTAATTTAAATAAAAGCTAATCTCTATCAATTCCTTATTCAGCTTTGATGTTTGAAGTGGAGTTGAACTCAGTTATAGGACAGGGTCAGCACTCGCTAATAGGTGATTGTAATATGTGTCTAAACTCTAGGATTATACAAGATCAATTGTCTTAGTCTCTCTCCTGCCCTCTCCCCTCACACAGAGCAGTGCTGTAAATACATATTTAATATGGAATAGAAAGACAACCCTTACAAACGTGGATGTGTTTCCAACTATATTAAAACTCAGACTTTATTTACATTCTCCAGAAATATTCCACATTTTGAAGCCAGGGTTGCACTAGTCAGATATTTAATTTTATTACATTTTTTCTGATTTCCTGGTCCCCACTTTTGCTTCCACACAGATTTAAATGTGTTTTTTGTTTTTTCCAGTACACCCATCTCCTATTTCTAAATCCTTTGAGACGTGTGGCTGAAAGTGTGCATTTCTCTCCCTGACCTCCCGCACCTCTGTTTATGTGTCTTGCCAGGCTTTGGATCAGAAAGTGTGTATAATGAAATATCCCGACAGGAAGGAGAAGAAAGAAATCATTCATATGAATTCAGCTCCTTCCCAGCGTTCACGACACTCGGTGATCCGATTACAAACCCCACAGTCAGCACTTAACTCTCACCGAAGCTGAATAGAAACAGACGTCCGATGGGGAGATGGTTTGGCATTTATAGCCCTTCGCAACGACACCATATTTTAATTGGAAATTAATAGTAATCCCCCACTAAAGAATGGACCCTCGTCGCATGAGTGAGGAAGACGTGGCTGAGCGGTTGTGTGGAGAGGTCATTTTGAAGGGCTCGGTCTTTGGTGGACACCTGTGGTTACTGCAGTCTAGTGGAAGAAGGGACTGTGGCCCTCGTCCTATCCCGGAGACCCCCCGAGCCTGGATATGCTGCAGAGACAGTCCCACTGGGAAACTCAAACTGCTTCTTGAGAGAGGAATAGAGGCAATTAAATGCAACACTCAGCTGCGAGGGCAGAACCCCATAACAAACGGCTTCAGTGTGCATTTGCTCAATAGCAGGGGAGACATTACAGGTATGCAAAGCAGGCGAGGACAGTCTGGAAAATGCCTGTAGCCATGGCACCTCTGTAATGAAGGGGTTAAAGACCACCGAGTCCAGTTCGGGATTAGAAATGAAGACTTAACTGCTCTGCTAATGATGGGTGTTTATCTCAATACTTTGTATTGTCGTTCTTCTATTCAATCTCATTTCGCAAATCTGTCCCCCGAGCCCCAGCTCCTGTAATGGCCCGGCTCTGATTGCTTCGCTCAGGAGTCGGAATAAAAAGATCCTGCGTCTTGGAGGACGTGCGCCGCAGACACTTCAATGTTATAATTGCTTACACCGGAATCCTCATTATTATTATCATCTTATTGTTAATATTTCTATCACTCTCCCCTCTGCTCTTCCGGGTGTCGGTCCGCTCTTTTGTTGCGTGGCTGTTGTGGTGTTGTACGTTTGTTTTTTATTGTACCGAAGTCTCCCCCAGGCCCGTATCTCTGTAATGGCCCTGTCCTGATTGCTCTAATACAGGTTAGGAATATTGGGTTTAATGATCTGCAAAATGAGGAGGCAGCGCTCTGACATTTACGGATGGCGCTCGCTTTGTTTGTTCTTCCGAACCGGCCGTTAATTTGCAGAAATCAGAGACTCCTCTCTCTCTATAATGATCTGATACACTCACACCCGAGGAGCGCTTATAATAAATAACTAGCAGCCTTCCCCCTTAAATGTCACCCCCTCAGACCACACAAACACACACACACTATAAAACACACACATGCTAACACACAGGGGCACACGTTGTTGTTGTTGTTGTTGTTATTTACTTCTTGGCAGACACCCTTACCCAGGGCAACTTGGTCTACACAGGAAACATTTTCAATGCATGACTAAAGTGCACTAAATACCATCAGTACCAAAAGCACACATCCCAGTACAGATAAGCAAACCAGTGCAGAACTGCTGAATTAGCACAGCAGGCTATTTCAGCTGTTGGATCAGGTCAGTTGTACAAGGCTTAGACTCTTCTCAGTTCAGAGTTTTTAATAGGAATCAGTCATGAAAAAATGTTGTTTTTTGACTGTCCCACAGGAGGATTTGTTAATTAGCAAGACAATTAATCCACTTCCACTGCCGGTCTGGTATGTATAGTCGGGTGTCAGACAGTCAGGGATGCTTCTGTCATTCAGTTTGCTGTGAGGAGATGAGGAACCTCCTGAGTGTCTCAGAGACACGTCTGGAGATGCATTTCTGTCCGGACTGGCGTGAGTCGCGAGAGACGGACACTGGTCGGCTCGATTGTGGTAAAGAAACAGTTAAAACTCCAATATCAGCGCGACAGAACCGAGAACGAGCGAGGCGTGTCAGGGACGGGTAATGGAAAAGGCAAGGAGGGAAGAAAAAAAGAAAGCATGAACATAACTTAATGTTATTTCCACTTTTAGAACAGCTATTATCAATCAAAATCAGCACTAAGAAACCTGTGTTTACACATCATATTGATTTAGGGGTAGTTATCTCCGTCTGTACTCTAATCGGGATATGGTGTGTGTCTGGGCACGTGTGTGTATTCTTGAAAGGCACTTCTCAGAAATTACCTGCTAAATGTATCTCTTAGATATTCAGTAGCTCTCAGATATTACTTTTTTATCATGCATAATGCAGTTCATTTTAGCCTTTCTCTTACACAAAATATATACAGGTTAGGGCATCATTTAACGACAGTCGCAGGAATACAGTAATGACTGCTGTATTAAACCACTTTAATTCCAACCCGGGGCATTAGGGGGTCAGCCAGGAGCCGGGAGAAAATGCATTCCTCTCTTAAACGGCAGCGTATTTTCTAATTTCTTTTCTATTGCAGTGTGTTAATTAAGGCAAAATCATATTTGCCCTTTTCCTGCGCCTCGCCTCCATATTGGATTTAAATTGCATTCCTTCATGCGTGCCCGCTGCGCTGGCGTTGTTAATTTAGCTCTAATTTAAAAGGACTTGTTGCTGGTATAGTGTGTGAAATGGGGTCGCGGGGTTAACGTGCATTACAAGCACAGGTTCTCCACGTTCCCCGGCTTCGGGGGCTGCAGAAAAAGGTCTCTGGCTTTTAAAAGACCACCAGGAAGTGCCGGTGAAACTCCACCTGCCTTACAAATAGCAATACAGTCCCAATTAGCAGCCTCATTCTCATCCAATTAATTAAAATAAGACCAAGCGCTATAATCATAATGAAGGGTAATGATTTTGTTGTCTGAAAGTTTTATTCAATTGCTTTTTTTTATTTTATACACTCTGTTGTGGATGCTGTCCATCACAAACCGGTAATCTTGTTTCTTCACCATCGGTTATTATTTTGATATTGCTTTAGCAATGTATTAATCATAAATGCAGCTGTTTGTGTTTACATAAACAAATAAGCTATTGTTCCTTCGGCACTCTGATATACAAACACAAATTCAATGTTTGTGATGTTTCTTTCGGACAATGATGTTTTATTAGTCTATGTAAGCAGCGGTTTGGGCAGAAATTGAATTAGTACATGTCTAAAAGCTTCAAATTTCTATGACGTTTTGTTTTTTACCATGCATATTTGCTATTACTTATTCCTTAATTGATCACTCAATCATTGCATTCCCTTTGTAATGATTACAACACTTACAGTTCCACAGCACATTGCACAGGTCTCCCTGCAGTCTGTATATCTCATCTTTTGTCCAAGGGAAGGAATAGTAGGTATATAGGAATATAATGGTAGGAATAGAGGTTTAGTAATCGGGGTAGCCCACAGTGGCAAAGCCAGGAGTTGAACTGGGGGCCATCTGGGACCAAGCCCTTGCCACTGGACTACAGCAGAAGTCCTTTTCCGATGGGAGTCCTTTGAATTTAAATGAATTGTAATTCTCAGTCGAGAGGAAACCTGTCTCAGCCGATCTAAAGAGCTGCTGTAATAAACTCGCCGCTGAAGGTGCTGTTGACCTCGCCCATGATGCTTTTCAAAAACCGAGATGGTACTTGCTGTGAAGTGTGTGAAGATCAGGGTCAACAACCAGGGGTCATCTAGCACGGCTCAGAGCGTGGACCGGCGCATCGGCACAGATTACAGGCAGAGAGAGTCGTGGAAAATGGGCCCAGCGCTCTGATTTCGTGCTAGTGTTGGAGTCCCGCCCCGGCTCAATCAGCCCCACGCTAATGATTTAAGTGAGGAGTGCGATCCGAGCGGTCAGGGCTCAGACAGAGGGAGGCTGAAGCTGGGGAAGCGCGGGGGCTGCCCTCGCTGGGGGTGAAGTGGGCAGAGGGCAGCGCTGATGGAGTGAAGTGAGAGAAGGTGACGTCTGAGTACGAGAGGAAAATAAGCTTCGGGAGAGAGTGAGCGAATGAGTGAGAGAGCGTTTGTGCATAGGGGCTTTCAACACTATATATTATACCAGTTATTCACATGATTTTGCAAGTTTTTATTGTTGTTTCCCCTCCCTCTCACACCCTCTCTCTCTCTCTCCCTGGTCCCTAATCAAATTACCTGTATGAATGCCTGTAATTTACCAGCTGGTCAGCCAACAAAATAATTAGTTTTCTTCCACTGGTTATCAGCCGCAGTTGGCAGTGTATCGTCTCGGGGCCCCGAGGAATACCTCTTAATATCAGCTGCGATGGAGTGGGTTTGGGTAAAGTGGTTGTTGGGAGGAAGGTGTGTGTGGGGGGGGGGGTGGTCGGGGATTCTTCCTTCCTCCTCCACAGTCGTATGAATTCCGGGTTAATTTCCACCTGACCCAAATTAGCTTTTGACGCATCGCAGAACGGATCTTGAAATCAGCAGGGAGAAGACATTGGAGTAGACGCTTTCACAAACGTTTTCCTCTCTGAGTCGCCGTCTCTAAAGAATTGACTTTTGGGGGCCACGTTCTACCAAACCATCAGATCTTTTTCTCCTTTCTTTCATAAGCGCATGAGAACATAAGAAAGCTTACAAACGAGAGGAGGCCATTCACCCCATCGTGCTCGTTCGGTGTCCATTAATAACTAAGTGATCCAAGGATCCTATCCAGTTTGTTTTTAAATGTTCCCAAATTGTCTCTTCAGCCACATCGCTGGGGAGTTTGTTCAGATTGTGACGCCTCTCTGTGTGAAGAAGTGTCTCCTGTTTTCTGTCTTGAATGCCTTGAAGCCCAATTTCCGGGTGCCTGTGTCCCTGCTGATCTGGAAAAGCTCCTCTGGTTTGAGAAATATGAGGCGGTATCCTCTAACAATATGGTCAGATGAATTGTCTGTGAGGTGCAATCATGGTGATTAAAACACATTGATTAGTTAATTAATAATACTGGTGTTATTCCCTGACCACACAGAGCGGTGTTGTGGCGCAATCCTGATTACTCCCGATAATGACATTAACCCTGTTATTGAGTTATTTGAATTACGATACACTGTTTTTCCCAAAAGCCGTAATAGTGGTTCAGGAGGTCCTTGCTTACAAAGCTGCTCTTCGTTCAATTATTCAACCAGGCGAGGGGCTGCTTACCCCTCCTGGACTCGTGCTTGTGTTTTTGTTCTGCCTTGATGCATTTTTTGTAACATTGATTTATTTTTTTCCCCATCTCCGTTTTTCTTTGTATGTTATCATTGCTGTTTAAATAAAGTAATTCATTACATGCCTCCCAGCGCTGAAATGAAATCCCCAGCTCAGACGGAATTCCATTTTCCAAATCAGCTTTAAGTCAGAGTATGATATTTATATTCCAGTTAAAAGAGGTCTATTGCATTACAGATGCTTTGTAGTAATTAACATGGGCACACACAATGCCATGAGATTAAGTTGTGTAGGGTTCAGTCTACATCACACTGTGGTTACTTGTTTATTAGAAGGGAACCCCTAACCTTCATTTAAATAAAAGGCTCTCTGCTCAGTATTGATTCTGTGACCTGCAGTCAATTTCTGTATCTAAATCAGTTAATTGAAGGTGCTGTAGATCTAATTGGATTATTGCATTCTGCCTTGAGGTGCAGTTCTCCTCCACAACGCGATGCTCACAACATTAAAGTCACATTTCAGGGACAAGAGCTGACAACGTGATGGAGGCCAAGAACACGGAACGCTTTAACCCGGGAGATCATTAGAAAGCACACAAATACAGAGAGCCGTAATGGATTAATCGTGAATTATAATTATTTTGCTGCGATCGTCTGCTGTTCCTTATAAAATAGCCACGACCCTGTTTTTAAAGGTCACCTGCAAGTATGTCCGTTTAGTTTTTTCCGACATTGGTTTGATTTTAACTGATCTGTTGAGCAATTACCTATCCAGGATCGGTACTGTTGTGTATTTTTTCATATTGTGTGTGGATTTTAGGTGAGGTTATTCTCTTGGCACTAGATGAGCCGCAGTACAATAGTCATCTCCGTTCCTGTGTCAGTGTTGAGGGAAGTTTGACAGCTCAGTGTTGTAGTACGGCGTCCTGCGGACCCTCGTCGGAACGGGGCGTCAACTCCCTCTTAATTGCCGGGGCTGGGTTTGTTACCCAGATCTTGTCCTGGGAGGGATGTGTAATACACTACAGACTCGCAGCTCCTCTGGCTCTGGGGAACTGTACATTATGCAAATGCCTACGTTATTTGCATAGCCCTAATTAGGTAATTACAAATCATTTTGCTATGAGATCAAGCGTGTGCAGAGACAAGAAGGTTTATATTATTCATTCTGCCCAGGCGCGGCTTATTTAAGTAATTTGCTGGCGTAACTACTTACTGTAGCTAATAAAAAGGGTGCTGCATCGTCTGACGAGCTAAATGCTGTCGTACTTCTGTGAGGAGGCCAGCCTATATTATTTTTTTGATCATCGATGGAGAGCACTCCATAAAAGAACAGTTACTTTGTTGCAATGCCAGAGAGTGTCATATCAACATGACATGAGGGCCCACTGCTGAAATGGGCCAGTGTTTGTGTGGTCATTGCTTGTCTCTGATCGCTGAGCTAGTGGAAGATCTCAGGACTTCAGTAACCATCTCGAAAATAACTCAATTTTCGAGATATGCCTTTTCTAAACTCTCTATCTGTATATACAATCAAGTGCAGGAAAAGATTTGCACACCTTTGCAGAATTTGAGGTGTAAATTCCTTCAAGTTGTTTTTTTATTGCAGTCTTCTCATTCATAATTAGTTACTGGGCATCAGCAGTGACGGAGAGCCGGGACCGTACGTGCCAGAAAGCCTATATTGAACAGACATGTGCCCGAGAGCCTGTACTGCACAGGCCTGAGGTGCATAGGCCGTGTGGTTTGAGACATGGGTTTCGAAGTGCCGGTGTCCCTCTCACTAACCCCTCTCTCCCGTCTGTTTGCAGAGCAAGAGGAGTCGTTCGAGTTCGTCATCGTGTCTCTGACAGGACAGATGTGGCACTTCGAGGCCTCCACGTACGACGAGAGGGAGCTGTGGGTGCAGGCCATCGAGAGCCAGATATTTGCCAGTTTGCAGTCCTGTGAGAGCAGCAAAAACAAGGTGAGTCTCGGCTGTGGTGTTGGCTGCACGTATCCTCAATTCTATAGAACACAATGATTTTAATGAATTCTCTCCGTAATAACGTTGTGCAACTCCTTATGACCTTATCTTTGCACAAACCTCATGACCTTTGTTTATATGAGCCCCCCCCCCACCCAGCAGCATTTGCCCAGTCACACGCAGGGGGCTGTGAGGGGCGGGCGGCGCCGTTTTAGAAGACTGATGACAGACACTCGTTTGGCATAACCAGCGGTTCCGCACTGACACCAGAGTACAGAGGCACGGGGCCCGGCTCCTGCCATCCCGCCTTAGACGAGTCTCGGGGGCAGCCAGCCCTGCTCCGCACCGCCTTCACCCCCGGTGTTAGTGCCGGGAAACGAGCCGGCACAGAGAGAAGCTTCGTTGCCAATCTCTCCCCAGCTGCCACCTGCGAGACAGAGGCAGACAGGTGCGCCGCAGCGTGGGAGCTACTTATTAAAGCCGACAGGCGTCAGGAGGAAACGCGGCCGGTGTCAGCGAGCGAGAGGAGTTTCAATTTAATAGTCTTTCTTTTTAATCAGGCACAGTCTGCCTCTTATCTCCATGCTCCTCCTCCTCACTCCCTTCTTCCCCCTGGTTACCTGCGTTTACTTTCTAATGAACAGCATCCTGGTGTCGTTTGTTTCAGTCCCGGTTGGGCAGTCAGAGTGACGCGGTGGCCATCCAGTCGATCCGCAACGTGCGAGGAAACAGCTTCTGTGTGGACTGTGAGGCGCCCAGTAAGTACCGAGCCAGGCGGTCTCCCGCCCTCACACACACTACACACCGAGACTGTCGCCATCGTCCCAAAGACTGCAGTAAACCGTGAGAGACACTTGAGACCAGTAGTGGGGGTGGGGGGGGGGTGTTCAACAAAGCCTGTGATTCCAGTATTATTGGGAGCATTTTATTTTTCTTAAAACATAATTTAACACCTGTTAACATTACAGAATTACAGTGAAGCGTCTCGGATGCCACTCGAGTGAAGCTGCCCAGCTGTTCATTCCAGTTGTTTTTCTTCGTCATTCAGGTTGTGTGATTTGGACGATTGTGAATCTGTGGGTTGTAATCTTGTAGCAACAGAAAATTGCTGCCGTACTTCATACAAAATGTCAACCCTTATTGTTATTATCCTTTTGAAAGCAATACTAATATCTATCTATAGAACGTGTGTGTGTGTGTGTGTGTGTGTGTGTGTGTATATATATATATATATATATATATATATATATATATATATATATATATATATATATGCGCGCACACAAGCACACACGTTATTTACGGTTCACATGCTTGCTGTTGATGTATGAGGGATTGTGTTCACTCCCAGCATGCCTCAGGGTCCGCTTCATGTTGGCGTTCAGTTTTGCTCCTCACGTGTAAATAAGCTCCAGTCACACCGAGCCCCTGTCGCAGGCATGTTGATGTTGACCCGTGTCCCGCTGCCTCCCACACAGACCCCGACTGGGCCAGCCTGAACCTGGGGGCACTGATCTGCATCGAGTGCTCGGGCATCCACAGGAACCTGGGCACCCACCTGTCCCGCGTGCGCTCGCTGGACCTGGACGACTGGCCTGTGGAGCTCAGCATGGTGATGACGGCCATCGGCAACGCCATGGCCAACAGCGTGTGGGAGGGCGCGGTGGAGGGCTACAGCAAGCCGGGCACGGACAGCACCAGGTGAGTCACTGGGGGTGGCTGTCTGGAGCTCCTGCTCTCTCTCCCTCTCTCACTATATGTAATTCTTAACCTAACCAGCTACCAGGCATGTATTATAAATCTCCCCTGACACCAATCAATACAGCTCAACTGATACTTTTAAGCCCCCTCGGTGGCCGTGCTGGATCGGTTGATCTGCAGCAGTTTTGCGGTTTGTCTTATTGTGAAACAAGCGGCTTTTGCTAATATTCTCCATGAATTCGTTAGCAGAGCCTGCCACTATCTCCACCTTTGTGTAGATATGCTATCCATCTCCGTATCTGCATTAAAATGGGTGTCCATTTACTACTTTCACACGTTTGTGTTTTTTAATAACCAGCTTCTGCATTTCATTCTTTCAAATAAATAACCAAAGTCTTCAAAAGAGATACAATTAGTTTGAAAGTCTCCTAGTTATCCTTAATGGGCTAAATTGGTCAGATGTGACGTTTCATTGTAATTCCAAGTTGTCCAAGTATGAAGTAACTGAAAAGGTTCTATTGCCATACGAACACATGATGAGGTTTATGGCTTTGTGTAAAGTGTGTGTAAAGCTGTGATTTGTTGAATAACCCATTTCATAGCCATTGCTCAAAGTGTGTTTTAATGTCCAGTTTATTCATTCATTCATATTTTCATGCTTTCATTCATTCCTGTATTTTTTGAGACTTATTAAAACATCCGCTCGTTAATTTAATTACATTTTACTCAAAGTAATTGTCTCCAAACTTCCTGATGAATCCTCCCTGGGCGGTGCTTTTGTTAATATAGTGAATCGGTGTATAGTGCGTTTACTGAGGAATTAAGGCAACGCTCAAACAATTACACAAATCCACTCCTGCCAAGAAACCGGGGTCCCAGACTAGAAAATAAGTCTGTAATTTTGGCCCAGAAATGTTTACCAAATTAAAATGGATAATTATATTTTAAAAAGTAAAGCATCAATCAATTAACAAAACCTATACAGGATAATTAAAAGGCTTTTCCCGGAGTGGCGGCAGCAGCACGACAGGATCAAGGAGGTTAGAAATAATTGAATTACAAGCCGCACAATAAGGTGACCATATGGCAGCCCCTGTCGAAATCACCAGGTGCGATCCCAGCCAGCTCCTGCCTGCGCCGGGGGATCCATAAACGGATGAGTCCCGTCCCGGCGCGCTGATTGTTTTTCGGGTGACGGATAGCGGCTGGGCGAGTCACCTGAGTGACAGTTTGATCTAAAGCCGCCGTTGTAATTAACGAGACAATTATTGTGTTAAAGCTGACCCCGGGGGCTGTGCCCTTGGACCCGCTGCGCTCTGTCACTGATGCATCACCGCCGACGAGTCCATTACTCTCGTCCGCCGGCACATTAGTGCGGGCGCATCATTGAGGCCAGATCTGCACGCTAAATGGAGCTGAAGAATTGTGGTGGTTTCGGAGGCTAAACAGCTGGCTGCTTCATATTTCTCTAATGAATGCGGCTAATATTTAACTGCCAGTTTTCTCTCTCCCTTTTCTTTCTTTTCTTAGTGGTTTAGTTCAGTTCGACTGCTGACTTGGTGTTCAGAGAAATGGCATGAGACGCTGCTGGTTTGTGTGTTTAACAGCATTGGGCTCTTGTGTCTGAGGAATAAAGGTGAAGGAGATGAAGGGAACGATCTGAAGAAAAGAATAGCAAACTGAGAGGAAGTTCAAGAGCTGTGTGTGAATTTAAACGCCAAAGCCAACCTACAAAGGGGGCATTTGGGAAACTCTTTTTTGCAGAGTTAATATTTTGTTTTCATCACACAGAGCATAGAATTTCTTGGCTTTTAATTAATAAGGGCACAACTGCTTCTGCATTCCTATAAACCTGTTCTTGGCAGCATATCTCATGTTTCGATAGTCTTTACGGCAGATAACCGTGAAACAAGCTGGTCCAGTCCATTCCCCGAGTCGTGACACCTGCCTCTGACGTTCTAGTTTCTGTGCTTCCTGGTTTTGGCAGCAATAAACCAAACTAATGTTGTTAAAGGTTTTTGTGGTTGTGCTTTAGAAAGAGATTATTGAAAACCAGGGCAGGGGACGGTTCTGCTTCTATTTTAGACGCATCAAGAGTTAAAAATAAAATCCCCTGCTGAAGTGCAGTGTCATATTTACACCTCCATTGTCTTGCCGGTGAGAGAGATGGCAGCTGATGTGAGTGTTGCCTCAGTCAGTGCCTGGAGCCTGACTGCCAGCGTGTGCGTTTCTCATTGTCACTGGCCGGGAAAGAGAGGGCCCTCCTATTGTACTGGGTTTAGAGAGACAAAATCACTGGAGGATTATATTTAATTTGTTGTGTTGTGTGTGTATCTAAATTGTGACAATGTTTATAGGTGTATAAATTGCCCAGAGTAATGGAAATCACTCTGATTCTAATGTCTGCATTGTCACCATATTGGGGCGTCCAGTGAAATAATCCAATAGGAAAGGGAACCATTTTGGGGAATATTAAATACCGTCTCCCTGGTGTTTGGTCACGGATAAGTCAATTTGCTTGTTATATAACTGCTATGCCACAGACCACAGAAACTTAAGAGGGAAGACTTCTACACATGAAGAGATTGTTTTGCTGATGTTAATTGATCTTATTTTGTCACACCTCCTCTAAAGATGTCACCCCCCGCCTCACACTGAACCTGAGATCTGATCGGATCTCATCCGATAATAAAGTATCCTTGCTTCTGTCCCTCTGGCAGTTTAAACGCATTTATAGTTACTGTTTATGAAGGGAAAACGAATGAAACTATTCGTTCTACATTCTCACCGAGTGAGATTATCAGGGCAGAGATTTGGGGAGACTTGAGAAAGAGAGTTGAGAGAATAGGCATCGCACAGCTTCTGCAAATCGTCAAGAACAGGGAAATTGTGTTGATCTCCCAGTCGGCAGATCGAGGGGAGTCGTTGTACTTTTAACTTTTAATCGCCTGGCACTCGTCGTGTTTGGCGCCGTGGCTCTAATTGCCTGGCAGGATGGTGAGAGAGCAACACTGACAGAGAGAAGATAGTTTTTGACTCACGACAGCCTCCCCCCCCACCCTCCACTGTCCCCCCCCCCCCCCCCCCCCGTCTCCTCATCTCTCCCTCTCATTTCTCCGCTGTCCTGAAGCAAAGCCAGATCTGGACGGCTATCCCTCATCTCCTCGGCCCTCACTGTCACCTCCCTGCCGCCCGCCCTGCCCAGGGCCACGTAGGTAATAGCTCTGATGAAGTCCTCCACTTTGTTTCAGAAATAATTTGCCGTTGTCGTACCTCGCGGGGCTGAGCGGTAATAAAAATAAATCACGTCGGGACCAACTTGCTGTCATTAACTCCTTCATTTCCTCTCGGGGCCCTTCTCGTAGGTTAGTGAGGAACATTAGATTGAAGTTCTGAGAGATCCTTGGGAGGATGCCGGTTACAGCCCCTTCTTCAAATACAGCTGTATTGAGAAAATGGTGTGGACACGAGTTTAGGATCGAGGATAGGAGTCTTTTCTCTTTCCTGTTTTGTTGATTTGTGCAGAATATCATCTTGCGTTCACCAGTGTGTTAAACTGATAGACCTGCTGACCACAGTCGCCTCCTGGGAACAGGGAGATAATTAGTTGTAGTACCTCCTAGGACCATTACTCAATCTATTTTTAGACTCGTCTGTCTCTAAGTTCTTTGTCGTGTCATCATATTGAATAGTCACAGAGTTTAGATCATACACCGGTCACACCCAGTCTTATTCCACACACTCTTCTCCGATCCCCTTTAGTGGGCCCGCAGGTCCACCGTGAACCCTACTGTCTGTGTGTTCAAACCACACAGGTGGGCTGACAGTAGGCAGCTTGGCAGGCAATGTGTCACAGGGGTAAGTAATTAAATTAGACAAATTAATTACGACAGGGTCTCTGTCCAGCCGCTCGTTGTAATTACACACACAGGTCAGTTATTAATAGCGCAGATGGGGAAGGGACACACGGGAGCACAGTGGGCTCATTGTGCGCAGGAGCTCGTTAGGGTGACGCAAGCCCTCGGTGTGTGAACCTCCCACATCAGGACTGCAGTGTTTTGGCATAGAAGGTGTGTGGTGCTGGGGGTGGGGGGGAACTTTAAGCAATCTGTTATGAGATTTGCTTAAAGTAACTTGAGTTTAACACTTTTAATCTAATATGACCCGCTTTATACAGTGAAACATTGTTATATTCATTATATCGAAGGAAAATGTGTATATAAAACAGTATTTCTGACCATTTAACCATCATTGTTTAAGCCTTTAGCAGAAATAAAACATACAAACAAACAAAATAACAAAACATGAACAGGCCACCGGAAACAGGAAGAGTGTCGAATTCGAGAGCTGCTTCTAGTTTGTGTATTTAAGGACAGTACTTCTACTTCTTCATTTGTCTGAAATAGTTTGGAGTTGGTTAGTTTCTGCCTTTGCTAAGCAATCCTAGTAATAGAATAGTAATTGATTTTGAGCCAGAGTTGTGCCGAGGCCGACGCCTGTCAGGGCTTTTGTTGCCGCTCTCGGAGAGTGGGAGGGAGGCGTCCGTCACGCAGGGTTAATGACAGGAGATACGGCAGGTCAGTGGGGAGCCGGCGCACAAACTGCACTGCTTTATCAGAGCCGTACTGACAACAGTATTAATGTCACAATAAATCCTGTTCTGTGGAGAGGCAGCCTGGGCCCTTAATCTCCTAGACACCCTCCCACTACCCCCCTACACAGTGTACGACACTAGTGGTGCTTAAGTGGAACGACAATCAGTTATACTTACAATAATCAGATAATCAGACGGTTACAATTAAACACACTAAATGTCATGAGAGAGGGGAGGACGGGGGGGTGAAGGAAGGAAGGAAGGTTATTTATTCTACACAAAGGCGGTTGAGGTGTCAGCTCCTCGACAATCACCAGACGGGGCTTTTCTGAATTCAGCTGGGAAATGGAAATACTGAGCTTTAAGTTCTTGAAATGAAGTAGAATTTCTTCAGCTTCAATGGGAATGAAAAGCACATAATCAGCCTCCGTTCACTCTGTTCCCAGACGTGAAACTTGTTCTCTCGCGGCGTCCATCTCTGGAGGAAAATGATAGAACAAATCGGAGCAAATACCTGATAAAATCACGCTATTAAGATTGTGGCAATAGAAAGAAGGAATCCAGAGGCTTTGTGGCAACGACAAACTAAATACTCTGGGGATAATAAAACTACGAGGGCTTGGCATGACCTCTTAGTTGGCTACGGGTGGCTAAAAATTCCTGATGTCATCACTATTGCAGGGAATAAACTAACATGGCATGATGTTGAGGGAAGCCACGTTTGTTTAGACGCATGAGATATCTTGAAAAAACATAATATGCATGTTTTTCAATGGGGTGTTGCTAGAAATATACTTTTTCCCCTCTATTGTGCCACCGTTCTCCAGGGAGAAATAATATCCATGCATTGGCAGTAGAGTCTTGTGGAGATAATTGCTTGCCAATTAAGGTAAATTGGATTGATTTTTACACTGCCATATGAGACTGAGTTTGCATTGTTTAATTATAGTTAGTGAAATGCCAGTCCAGGCTTACAGACGAAACATTGTTAAAAATAAAATGAGCATCCGCTAATCCGCGTTTATAATTCACACGCTCAATCACACTCCCGATATAACCATTGGACTGCTTAAGGGCCTTTATGCTCTTCTATTTTTAAGCTCTATATTGTGCACAATGGCCGATCCTCCTCTTCCAAACCCCAGTGCTGGAATCCAAATAAATGTTGCCGTAAAACTGAGCCGGATATGGATAACTCATTAGCGAGGCATCTGTTATTTACAGGTTCCGCTTTAACCACAAACCAACCGAGTGGCGTTTGGGATTTGAAGTGAGAGAGCTTTTAACGGCAGGTAGATTGAGCCGGGTCTCCTCACACCGATTCCTGGCCGGCTGGCTCTCGGGATGGACACACGTTTTCTGTGGTGAGAAGTCGCCACCAAGGGATCTGTCCCTTTACTGAGAGAGGATTGTTTGATTTCCTTCACTGTCTGTCTGAGGTTACAAGTGCGGTTGTAGTCAGGCAGGACGTCTTGTATTAACGTCAAAGGCAGCTTCAAACGGCCCTCAGCACGTAATTTGAAATGCACTCAAGTAAATTAATGCAGTTTTGGGGCGAAAAAAACAGGACGACAACTAAATTTGTGAAATTGGGCCGGTGTGATGATGGAGGGAGACTTCAGCCCCAGCGCTGGACTCCAGTAGCAGCTTAGGCGGTAATTAAAAGCGTCTGCGAGGAGCTGAAGTAAAACCAAAACAAATGAAGATGAAGCAACAAAAACAGTGCTGTCGGAGGGACTTACTTACTGAGGATCTTTGCTGTGTCCGCTCTCATTCCCAGCCCCTGGCAACCTTTGAAGCGCGGGGGCCCTGCTGTTTCCAGCGGGCCGCACCACTCTCTCTCTCTCTGGGTGGAAGTTAAACTCCAGGCTGTGGGGGCACTTCCCTCCGAACGGCATGGGTCCTCCTGCTGGGAATGTTGTTTGGACAGTGCTGCCGCCCAAACCCCCCCCCCCCCCGCAACACACACACACACAAGCACGCACGCACACACACACGCACACACACACGCACTTTTCTCTCGGCGCACTTTAGTTTGATGTCTCTGTTGTGGCTTCTTAGTTCTGAGATGGGGGGTGGGGGAGGTTGTTGTTATTCCCTGATTTGTTTATGAGGGTCTCACTTGTATTTAATATTGGATGTAGATGCTTCATAGCTGGGACCTTCCCTCCCCCAACACCCGATCTCTGTGTGTCGATGGCTTCTTCACGGAGCGGAGGAGATGGCCCAGTCTCGGTCTCTGTCATCCTCCCTCTCTCTCTCATTCCCCCATAAATCCCCACTTCCTGTTGTCTTCCAGGCCTGACTAATTACTCCTGTTTGTTCCTCATTATTTGGAGTCAGTCATGTGTCCCCTACTCTTTGGGCTTGGTTTGGAAATCATTCTGCCATTTGCCACTTAATTACGCCGAGGTCAGAATCCGTTCCTGGCAATCATTCGACAACGAGCGCATAGTTTCATATCTTATGTTTCAAGCGTACCTCCTAAAAAACTAACCCCCTCTGCTTCGAGGGCGAGAGTTTTTATCTCTTGTTGTAGTTTCACCCCCCCCCCACGTACAGCCTTTGAATACATTATCTGCGAGAGAAAGCAAACATGCGGATTCCAAAAAGATGAACTCTCCGCTTCCACTGTTTCTATCCATCGCTCACTTCTCTTCTGTCCCCTCAGCAACCCCTGGGCTCAGTGGAGGTATGTGCGGTCAGGGTGGGTAGTTGCGGGGGGGGGGTGTCATCTGCTGGATTTCCTGAGTATCGCCCCCCTACCCCCCGCCTCTCTGTTCCTCCCCTGTGGAGAGAGTACACTTCTTCCTACTCTCTCTCTCTTTCCGCTCCCCCCGCTTTGACATGCTAAACCTGCCGTTTATTCAGCGCGGCCCTTTTCCTGACTCGTAGGGGCCGAGGGGAAATGCCAGCTTTGAGGCTCCGCTCTCTTCCCGGTTACCCAAACCTCTCGGTGTTTAGTTTTCTTTTATATTTAAAACAAAGGCGGGGTGGGGATTACCAATTCACTTCCTCTCCAGATTCCCTTTCAAGTGGCAGCCACCTCCTCCGCGCGATTGGCTAGGAGTCCCCGTTTGAAGCTCCTGGCCCTACATGTAGCTTGGAGGCTTGTGGGATTGGGTGGGCAGGTATCATTGTGTCAGGAAAGTTTCCCCCCCGAATAAGAGATGACTTGAAATCGGTGATGCATAAATTCGATATCGGACGGCATTTTTGTCAATTATGATTCGTACAAAGTGCCCTACTGTAGATTAAGTAGATTAGTCTCCAGTAACTAATCCTTCCACTAATCCTTTAACCCCTACAATAGTTGATAAGTAATTTTAGATAACAAACTTGAAAGCGTTACAAGTGTCTGATGATTGATTGATCAATATCGTTGTAGTATAAAACATTCTATTAATCGATAATATCCATAAAAAAAATTATGAAGTTGGACATTGTCTCAACATTGTAGCGGATAGGACAGGGAATGTGTAAACATTTGACTGCCACTCCACAGAGAACAATAGCTCAATTAATAATATGTATTAATATGTATTAAACTAAATGAATCACATAATAACTTGTGAACTTTTATTTATTGGTAGGGATTCAGATCCGTTTTTCAGTTGAGTTAAGTCAGAAGACCTTGAGGAAATTATTTTGCTTGTCATAGTTTGAAGACTTTGAGAGACGGTGGATTACACTTAAATCTGACAAGAAAAATAAAACCATTCGATATGTCATCCCTACCTGGAGCAGCGGAGTAATGAGAAGCCACTTGTCCATTGAACATTGACCTGCCTAATTGGGCTGTCTGGACACAATGACGGACCGTTACTTGATTTGTGGATGAGCGCCATAAAACCAGGACGGCTACCGACCGTGCTCTATATGTTGTGACATTACCAGCCCTCGGCGAAACACTGAAACGAGGAGTTATTAACGGTATCTCTTCTGTATCTTCATGAAGGGATATTTACTAGAGTTACTAAAATATCATCACACATTTTTCACACGTTCTGTTCTGTTTTCGTAAAATCTAATTCCATATTGAGAGGATTACACTCCTTGGTTGGATCAATAACTCGGGCAGTAAATTGAGAAGGAACTGTTCATTTATTTTCATTGGGGGGGCAGTTATTGAGCCACAGCCCTGGTTTGGGCACATCTTGAGTATTGTTCCGTGTCTTTATAATCGCTCTTGATGAATATATTGTGCAGTTTGTGTGGACACCTATGAGCACGGCACCATTTCATGAGCTACAGTGGACATTGTGGACACAGGATGTGATTGACTGTGACGCAGACCCACCTAGATAATTAGCTCCTGCCATTCAAGTGAATGAAGATCTCTGCTATTAGACAGAGTGTCCATAGTATTGCTCACAGTGGTACGAGTATTGGTCCCATTCATCTTTGTGGCTGCCGAGTGGTTAATGTAGAAGTTGCTGTAGGTGTTAAAATGTAAATGCTCGTGATTGTTGTCCTCACTGTTGTTGTTTGTGGTAGTGTCTTCTCCCGACCCGGTGTCGACAGATGGTTAACTGCCCGGTGACGTCGTGGCCCTGATTGACAGCCTCTGAGGGCCTGTCACTTCGGGGCGCGTTGTTTGTCCGTATCAGTGCCAGTCCTCCTCTCTGTCACTCACTCAGACAACCCAAACAACGGCGCCTTTCTGTGTCCCTTATCAAGCAGCCGGGGCGGGTCAGGGGTCGGGTGCGCACTGAGCATGCTCGCCGACTCGGATATTGATTTTTATTATGTGACTGCGTCGCCGTGGACAAAACGGGCCGAGATGGAGACAGATAGACTTCTGAGGGAGACGGAATCTTTCTCCTCTCCGCCTCTCACACAACGCGGGCAGTTCCGCGGTGGTATTCAGCCGGATCGATCCCGCCTGCGCCCTCCCTCACCCCCGGGACGCTGGGAAGAGAGATTCGGAGCCGGGTCCTTTGTCAGCGGCCGGCTTTTTCAAACAAGAAGGCTGACAGCACTGATAAAAACATGTTCCTCTGGTATTGTCAGTAGCAGACATGCTGTTCACAATGTGTAACCTTTAGATAGCTAACCAGACTTAACCCTCTGCCTGCCAGACTCAAGGAATAACCCTCACAGCATCTTAGTCTGTAACTTTACCGTCGCTTTCTCTGTAAGTTGCATACAGTAGATAAACTTTCAGCTTTGTACATTTCTGATCCGATTCGGTTTCTCTGAATTTGCAACAAACGACAACAGGCCTTCAAACATGGACTGGTTGAACCATCTCCACCATTTTAGTCTGCATTCACACAACTGTTAGAAAATGAGTTGTATACTCTTACAAAACATTTTAATTTGATGCTTGAAAACAAAATCCTTGTTTACAAATGTCATCGCTGTAACACAATGTTTACCAATCTGTCTCCTTAGTTATTGATTCATGTTCGTAATGAGCGGAGATGCGATGACTCGGGAGACCGGTTCTCCCCGGCTGTCTCCTCACAGTTGTTCTGTCTCCGCAGGGAGGAGAAGGAGCGCTGGATCCGGGCGAAGTATGAGCAGAAACTGTTCCTGGTGGAGCTGCCACAGTCGGACGTGCCCCTGGGCCAGCAGCTGCTGCGTGCCGTGGTGGAGGACGACCTGCGGCTGGTTGTGCTGCTACTGGCCCACGGCACCAAGGAGGAGGTCAACGAGACGTACGGTGACGGGGACGGCCGCACCGCGCTCCACCTGTCCAGTGCCATGGCCAACGTGGTCATCACGCAGCTCCTGGTCTGGGTGAGTGGAGGTGGGGTTGTGGCATGCAGGCCTGGCCCTCACAGGGATAAAGATCATCATTATTAAAAAAAACTGTCAAGAAAACAAAAGCACATGGGGTCATTGTTCCTAAAGTGTGTAATTCATGGCAGGAATGTGGGAGGAACTGAGGTGTAGGTGTATGGGGTTTGTGTAGGGGTGTGTAGCGATGTCTGCTTTTATCTCTGGGTTTTGTAATTTGTTTGAGTGAGGAAGTGACTCAGCGAAAGCAGCTCAGTGTTGATCATAATCGTGAAGTTTGACTTTCTGCAACGTTTGTAGGATGTCAACAGAGTGACAGTGATGCCATGACTCTGTGCCGTCTATCACCTTGCTGTCTCTCTCTCGTTGGCCCTCACTCACTCTCTCCCTTCTCCCCCACAGTACGGCGTGGACGTGAAGAGCCGGGACGCCCGTGGTCAGACCCCGCTGTCCTATGCGCGCAGGGCCGGGAGCCAGGAGTGCATCGACATCCTGCTGCAGCACGGCTGCCCCAACGACAACCTCATCCCCGCACCCACGCCCAGCCTGGCGCGCCGCAACACCAACCTCAATAACAACTCTCCCTGCGAGATGAACCGCAGCAACAGCGTCATGTAGCCCGGGGCGCCGCGGGCAGGGCCACGCCCGTTTCACTGTACCACCCGCCCGGCCCGGCCCGGCCCCCTTCCCCGACCTGATCCTGCCCTCCCCCATCATCACACCGGGCCTGCATGGCTGAGAGAGGAGCGTGTCTGTGGCAACGTTAAACGGGTACCAGTACTCAGCGGTGGACTGGGAGTTGAGGGGCGGCGGGGGGCTTGGGGTTGAGCCGACGGACCACCCTCTTCTGAATTACAAAACAATCCCTGAGCCACGGCTTTCCGGAGAGATGACGTTCGCAGGGCGGCTCTGCGTTCGTGGAGCTTCCTTCTCAAATCGCCCGCTACCGTGGCCGCCCCTCCGTCTCTGTAACCACGATTATTTCTCGACCGTAACCTGGAGGACGTGGGAGCGAAAGGTGTGGACGATGTGTGGGAGAAACTAACTGAAACTTGTCATTGTGGGAATTGGAAACGTGTTCTCACCCCCCAGATCCATGTGATTGTATTATTTTCTCCCCCCGTGCCGATGACCGACTGTGTGCAGGACTCGTTCCCCAGCGGCGACAAGACTGACACGCCGCCGGCCGAGACGCAAGCTTTCCAATAGTGCGATTTTGAAGCTCAGTCTCCTGGGTTCGGGATCCAGGAGAGGCCGACGGCTTCACCCGACGTCCTGTGCGCCGCGTTGTCCCGGCGGTTTCCCAGTATCGTAGTGATCGGAGCTTTGTTTGTCCTTTTTCTTACTGCCTTAGCTATCTGCCTTGTTCGTGGCTTAGTAGGACCTGGTTGAAAACTACAGTGCTCAGTTTAGAATTATCCCTGTGCTTTATACTCCGCCGTCGGCTTGACAAGAGCCCCCATGCCGTGTCTGAATTTACCGCTGTGGAGATCAGTGAGAGCAGGGAGATGGGATGAGTGGGGGAGGGAGGGAGCTAGAGTTTCATTTGTTACATATTTATTTTGATCCTTTTGTTTGTGTTCGTTCTTTTCTGGATGTTTTTGTGTCTAGTTAAAAGCCTGTGTAGTTAAAACACTTAAAACCAAAACACTACAGAGTTTACCCATGTTGTTTGTTTCGTCCTGTCAACAGCACTGCGGCTCAGAGTCCGGTCCCTAGTTCTGTGCATGAATGTGACCCCCTGCAGACCCTCACTAGTGCCTACAGCTCGGTGCACCCCGATGGTCTCCCGTCGGTCCTGAACGGATCGTGTGGAAACTGCACGAACCTCCGCCGCACTCTTCCTCCACCACTTCCACGTTTTGCATCCTTCCACCTGTCTTCCTCCCGCACTTTTGAAACCAAAGTAATTTCAGACATGAACTATGTAGCTCATATGCAAAGAGAAGAGTGAGAGTTTAAGGCGCCTCTTTCCTGTCCTAAAGAGTTTGATCAGATGAGGAAGTGGCTGGTGAAGTCAGATAGCCTTTGCACTTTAGTTTGTTTTTTCGTTTTTGATTTGTTTTTTTCTCCACTGTGCAAATTGGCTGTATTGAAGAGATGCAACTAATTAAGAAAAGCCTGGAGGGGGGAGAGGCTTCACTGCCTGCAGTCCATCGAATGTGAAGCAAACCATTGTTTTGCCGTCAGTGCTGATACTTGATCCGATTTAAAATTGTAGGAATGTCTTTTTCCTCCAATAGAGCTTTGTTAAAACATTAAGTCTGATGCACTTAATTCACTTCACTTCAGTATTTTCACAATATTAATGATTTGCCAATATCAACTCTCAAATACTTCAAGTCACTATTCTCTTCTGTTGAACACCTTACACCTAAAAAACATTCGTACAATTTCCTGCTCGGGCCAAAGTTTACATCCTACACTTGTGTTACCCTCTCCGATGAACAGTATTCTTCCAAAGATTTTATTTTAAAGATTAGGTTTGTTATCTTCGTCTTTGTTTTTTATCTATACATCTTGAAGTCACATTATGGGCCACTACCAGCTGACCATGTCCAGACTGTTCTGATATGGAAGATTTCAAGACTTTAGTTTTCATGAATCACTTTTTAATTTTATGTTTCTGCACAGAACTACGGAGTCTTCAACTTGACAAAAAGGGGAAAATGTAATTGAAAATATCGTGTGAAAGACATACCTGTTGGTTAGTCTTGTTCTGCATGTTGCCATCCGTTAACAGCGTATCATTCAGCTGACGCATCGGTGTTTGCCTGGGCCGTGTCCTTGCAGGAACTGATCAGTCACATTAATGTGTCCCGCGGGGGCTGTAATATCGCCATTGATCAGTTTCACCTGCGTTTGGATGTTATACAGTTGCTTCATTGAATAGAGACCGAGAGCGCTTCTGTTTTTAGTTTTTAGTTCAGTTCCTGAGAGCTGTTATCAATAGAGGTGACTGTGTGCCAGGTAGCGGCCGTGGTCATTAGCAAAGAGTCTCGCTTTTATATGTATAATTACCATTCAGGTACATTGAGAGTCAAGATGGATACACTTGACTACAAAGCCAACATTTAGTCCAGCGTGACACCCACGGCTTATTTCAATAAACTGAATGACAGTGATAACCGCCCCGGGGTCCCGGAGTGTGTCCTCTTCGCTTCGATTGGGGGTTGTGAAATACATCTGTCATCCCATATGTACTAGTTTTGATGACACCCCTGCGCTGTCCTAGTTCACGCTGGCCTCTGCCCCCTGACATGATCTGTGTTACAGAATGTCTCGTTTTGTTTTGTCAACTTTGCAAATGCAAACACTTTCCCACATCAATTGCTTTATGATGGTTTTCCTCAGATTTGTCTTCAGAAACTATGTGAGCAAAGCTGTGCATGTGGGGTAGACGTACCTTCAGTTGAGTATTTTACAATTATTTGGGTAACATATGAGTAGCACATCATGCAGTATTATGGCAAATGATCAGTAATCAGCTGCTATAGTTACCCTCTTCTCTCAATGGTAAAATCATGGTTACAATCTCCTGTTCTTTAATATAAGGGAATGTGCCTGCGGCCTACAATAGTTTCAGGGATATATAGAGTGCATAAATATATTTAAATATATTTGTTTTAGTGGAAAAAAAAAAGATAATTGTTTGTCATTTACAGTTGGTATAGATTTAGTCTGACTTTGCAGCACACTCTGAAACTAAGAGAACGCCATCTTTAAAACCAATTCAAATTCACGTGTGTGTTTGTGTGTGTGTGTAGCACAGCGTTGAAACACAACCCTGGTGTCACCCGGGCCTACATTAGTGCACAAGCAGTGCTTTCCTTAATTGTCGTAAACTCTGTGGTACTGTGTGTGTGTGCGTATGTTGGAATGAGAGAGAGAGATTGACAGGATTTGTGAGTAAATGGCTAATGAATAAATAAATGCAAATGTGTGTCAAACGGGTTAGAAACCAAGTATTGTAGTGTCGGTAGCTTCTTCCTGTGCAGACACCCGGGCGTTGCCGGCGCTGCGCCCCAGACTTGCTTTGAAATCCCCTCTTCCAGTCGACGTAGCTGCAGAAAGCACAAATACCTTTTCGTCGTTGTTCGTTTTCCCTCCTGAAATGACATGAAAGCCAGTGTCATGTGCGCACATCTCAGGGCCCTTTGTAAGCAAGGGTTAAAAAGAAAAAAAAGACTTGCAGTTGGATGTCCTGCAAGAAAACGTGCACAGGACCTCAACCAATACAATAAATGCTTCAAGTGTGCTGGTGATGGAGAACAATACTCTCCAGAGGCGCACGAGCTTTAGGAAATTGTGAATAGACTCCCCACACCCCATACACACACGTGGTGTCGTATAGTTTGCATTCATTACAGTTACAGTTACATTGTCCCTACGAAGCAACCTGCTCTTCCCAGTCTGTCTAGATGGCCGATTTATCCAGTCAGTTGTTCAAGTGAGCTCATAAGGGAGTTTCAAAGCAAGTCTATTGAAGGGGTGAGTTTCAGATGGGAAACGAACCCAATCTTAGAACGGCAAGCTGAGCAAACCCCCCATCGAAGTTGCCTGTGACTCCTTAACCTCCCATCATGAGCGCAAGTCTTTCCTCCAGTGCCGTCGGTAGAAATCCATCTCCCTGACCCGCAATGCATTAATATACTGCTTAGAAACCGTGTGGAGGGATCGTGAGGAATGATAAGACTTATTCTGTATCTTCCCCTCCTTCTTTGAGCACAGTATTGTATCTCTGTATTTTAAAAGATAAATAAATCGAACACTATGTAATCTTGGGTTGTGTTTGCAGTCTGAAAGGAAATGATGCATGGGGGGGTATGTTTGAGGTTCGGAGTGTCACACGCTGTCCTATCAAAAGGACGCAGCCAACCAAAATACTTTCAGGTGATCGCTCACCTCATGCTTTCCAATACCGCAGCCTCGCTCGCTCCCCATGGGTTTCGCTCCCTCGTCTTCGGTTCCTGTTCTTTTCCTTTCCGTTGTCGTTTTGTTTTTCAGTATTTGAGGTACTCTGGTTATATTTCGTTGCTTCTACATTGCCAGACCCTGCGCGGTACTTCATGTATAATAATGTACATTTGAAATATTTATATTGCAGTATGTAAATATATTTTTTTGTTCCTTTCTTTTCTCTGCATTAAAAACAGAAACAAAGCTAAAGCAAAAAAAAAAAAAAGTAACCTGCTGTGTGTTTGGATGACTGTTGACTGATAATAATAAATGCTCCAATAAAATGTAGCTGTACCCAAATTGTGGGGAAAAGTATGTTTGTGCCCTTGTGTTTTTATTATACATAGAAAGTCATTTGTGTGCACACCACAGGTAAGCTGTGCACTGAATTAACCCGACTGATAGCTAGTGTTACATTACATGGTGATCATGTGAAAGCATATGATATGATATACTTAGATTTTCAGAAAGCTTTTGATTTTGTTCCTCAACAAAGACTGATCCTCAAGTTGGAAGCTGTAGGCATTCAGGGTAATGTAAGTAGATGGATTATGAACTGGTTGATGTATAGGAAGCAGAGGGTTTCGATTAGAGGAGTCACTTCTAACTGGAGTGAGGTTGTTAGTGGAGTTCCACAGGGATCAGTACTAGGGCCTGTGCTTTTTCTAAACTATATTAATGATCTGGACTCTGGGATAGTTAGCAAACTTGTCAAATTTGCAGACTAAAATAGGTGGCTCAGCAGATACAATCTCGGCAGCACAGGCTATTCAAAGAGACTTGGATAATATTCAGTTGTGGGCCGACACCTGGCAGATGAAATTCAATGTGGACAAGTGCAAGGTATTACATGCAGGTAACAAAAATGTCCACTATAATTACACTATGGGAGGAATAGAACTGGAAGAACCTTTTCACCCTGGAACAGAGGAGACTAAGTGGGGACTTGATTCAAGTCTTCAAAATCATGAAAGGCATCGACCACATCAAACCAGAGGAGCTTTTCCAGATCAGCAGGGACACACGCACCCGGGGACATGCATGGAAATTGGGCTTCAAGGCATTCAAGACAGGAAACAGGAGACACTTCTTCACACAGAGAGGCGTCACAATCTGAACAAACTCCCCAGCGATGTGGCTGAAGAGACAATTTGGGAACATTCAAAAACAGACTGGATAGGATCCTTGATCACTTAGATATTAATGGACACCAAACGAGCATGATGGGGCGAATGGCCTCCTCTCGATTGTAAACTTTGTTCTTATTAGTACTGAAGAAAGCTGTGTTGGGCCAAAGGACCTGTTCTCTCTACAGTACTTATCCTATAAATCCACTCATACATGAAATGGTAGGATTGACTACAATGTGTATATAAGAATCCTAAACTTAGTATTCATCGCCCCCCACCGCAGCATGTCCCTGTTCAATGACTGGATCCATTTGGAATCAATCGCGTTTTATTTTACAGAGTGTTTTCTCATGCGGAGTGCAATCTCGGGGCGCTTTACAGAGCAGTGCTTACTGGGAACAGTGAAAAGGGAGTTTAAGAAATAATTAAAATTCCCGTTGAGTTCAAAATAGTTTGTACATTGATTTCTTATGCTGCCCACTGAATTGATCACAGATTCACAATGTGTTAAATGGAGGATGAAGCATAATAAGTTTCTCTTAATCCGAGGAGTCCAGTAACTGGAGTCTGTGGTGGAGGATGGGTTATTAAAGAGTTCATCGCTCCTTCTGAATTCCTTTAGACTTTAGAAGGAGCGATGAACTCTTTTTATTTGCTTCACTGGGTATTTTACAGGGATTTTGGAGGAAATGACAGGAGTTAAATGTTATATTCTTAAATTATTGGTCAATTGCCGTAATAAGAGATCCTGTAGCTACACAAGAACACCTCGGGCACCACTGCAATTGCAGGAGACGTATGATCTGTGATATGTTTTAACGGGCATGCATCACAATTTAGGCAGGACTAATAATGTGTAACCATTTAATTTTAGTATTTCTTCTGACTAAGAAACTAGAACTAAACAGCATGGAGTTTCAGACTGGGAAGTGGATTTCATGAAGCATAACATTATTCAGAGCATCAGATTTCAATAAAAAGTTATGATGCTGCTGTTCATGTTATTGTTCTCTTGCAAAGAATATTGTTTCCCGATTCATAAAGTGACTGAAACTGCACGTGAATAAAGACTGGATGCTGTCGATTTTAAACAGCGGAGTAACACCAGCCCCCTGCTTTAACTTGAACTAAACCAAAGCTTTTAAAAATGCCATCTTGGCCTCAATCAAGTAAGAGTGATCGAAAGCAGCAGAGAGAATGGGTTCCTCGTGTTATAACTTCAGTTTCACAGCTTGTAAAAGATTAAGTGTTTCTCCGAGAGAGAGGGAGACACCGGCTCCAGTCTTGGTGTGAAAATCGGACAGCGCTGAGTCTGTGCATCACTGTGTTTGGGGAAGGTTTCTCATGGCCTGATCATCGGGCTATTGAAGGGCTGTTTATATGGGGATTAAGATAAAGCGCAGGGTTTCTGTGTCAAGAGTCTGTGTGCTCTGGGTAGAAGTGTCCGTGCCAAGAAGCAACAGACTTGCTTTAATCCAGTCTTTATCTCCCGGATAATCTTGTTAGAGCAAATAAACTGCTTTAAGAGGCTGGTAATCTTTTCTCTGTGCTGCTCTTTGTTTGCTTTGTGATCTTTCTTGCTGTTCACTTATCCGTTTCTCACTTCCTTCCTCAATGTGTCTTCACTCGGAAAGAGATTATAGTGGCCCTAAACACAATGGTTGAATTTGGTGGCATTTTTTTAATTATTATTCTGTTTTGGTTTTTAAAATGTTTTCGAATCTTAAGTTTTTGAGGCTTTTTAATTAGCGTCCTTACATTTTTCCCATGATTCTCACACAGCAAAAATCAACAAATGCGCTCCACAAACTGTTTAGTGACTTTTATCATTTGACCCTACCTGACATGTTTTTCATAAGGGAAAAATATACACAAACTCTTTGGATCTATTTTTATCTTAAAGTTTTAAACTTCACTGTGAATCTAGTTTTGGACACCTCCTGACAAGTGAAATTTGTTCCAGAACCCAGGAATCTTGGCGTGTTTTGGGGGGGTCAGGGGTGAGGCCAACGAGACACAATGATTGGAGGGAGGGAGGGAGGGAATCATGTGGGAGGGGTTATAAATAGCGATTATGGGGGGGGGGGTTGGTGAAGAAGTAGCTGTACAGAGAGGGTGATGTTCAAGCAGAAACTGTAAAAACATTATATTCACAAACAGAGGAGATTGGCTGGTATTTGAGACGAAAGAGAAGAGTGAACGTGTAGTGCTTGGTTGACAAAGTTTATGGTGTTTAGAGACGGGACAATAAATCCTACCTCTTATTTGCCAGATCACCTTGTTGCTTACATTATTTTTGTTATGTTGTTATAATTACGGGAAGGTAATTGGCACACTCGAAATGCTACAGTATATTGTGCGGACTGAAACCTACACTAAAGGATATAATTGGATTGTTAAATAAACACGAGAAATACAAGCAACATAAAAAACCCAGCTGAGCCAAAAACAGACCCAGGTCATTTGATTTTCAACTCCTTCAGGTGTGTCCCAGTGGCTCAGGGAGACAGGAAGCATTTTGCCGGATTTGAGGGGATGCAGTTTCCACACCCTTTGTTTGTTTGTTTGTTTGTTTACATTTTGAGTTGTGATCCGTAATTAATTAGCCATGTAGTTGTAATAGCGCTGTGAATCCAAATCAATGCTTTTAATTGCCTGATAAGATGGAGCGATCGGGGGTGGCGGGTAGTAGCTCGTGTGATTATCACGATGAAACCGAACAAGAGAGGAGATTGCTCGGCCCGCCCACCTCAACACAGATATATTGCATCCAAACTGCCCTTTGGATAGATTAGCGAGGCGTGTTTCTCTCTGATAAATGTGCTGTGTGTCTGAGCGTCTCCGCACCCCAGACCCGGAGCTACGAGAGCGAGCAGGGTTTTAATTACGCTTTAATTCTCTGCCTTAAACTAGCTTCATATCTTCTCCAAGGTCTACACACACACACACACACAGACCTGGACTTGTCCTGGAATCACACAGTAGTACCATTTCACACCAGGACAGGAGATATTGTTATTTACTGCATGGCTAGTGCTGGGCTAAACTTGATGGTTGTTTTTTGGTACCACTATGAGTCTTACAGTCAAAGATACTTGCATTCTTCGGATCCATCAACCTTTTTGGGTCAAAGTAAAGTGCCATACGTTGGCTCCGTTTCGTTCCCTAATTTCATGACGAGTACAGTATTCAACCTCATATAAAAACTACAGGTGACAGAGAACAATGACTTGGTGAGGAGTCAGGCCGTCAATTGTGTTTTTAGGCCCTGTGCGTTGACTCTTGCCCCGTTATTGAGCCGGCTAGTTCAGTAAATCAGTGCTTCAGCATTAATCAGCACTGCAAAGCATGGCCTTTTAGTCTTAATTGCAGTATCGCGTGTTTAATCATTTCAATATTTGATTTTGCCCCTTTTTGTGTTTCACTTACACTGTCCCCTGTTTCATGTTAATGTCTCTCTCTCTCTCTTCCCCCCCTCTGTAATCACTCTTTCTTTCTTTCTTTCCAATCAGTATCTCTTTCTCTCCCTCTCTCTCCCTCTCCCTCTCCCTCTCTCTCTCTCTCTCTCTCTCTCTCGCAGTTCTCTGTTAATTTGCTTGAGAATGCATTAGCTGTAATGAAAGCTGAGGGCTGGGGAATCCTCCAGGGGCCCATTAATCATCCCCCCTCAGACAGCCAGCCTTGATTACAAGTGGCAAGAAATTCATTAGAGCCGGGCCTCTGACAACTTTTATCTCCGCCGCTAGATCTGACTCATTAGGCAGCCAAATTAAAGCTATGATGGCCCTGATGAAATTCATCGCTTGTTTATCTTGTGCGATTTGATACATCTGCCCATACATCATCTAACAGGGAGCCAGCAGACCCTCCCAAGGAGTCAGACATCCACCCTTTCTGCACCGGACAGCAGCACTGGCGAGCGATACCTCAACGGCACCAGGGCCCGTCCGCTCCCTCCGTCAGCGTTGTAGCATTTCCCTCTCGCTTCGGAGAAAGGAGAGTGTAATGAACTGGAAAAAGACTCCTAACCTATAAAAACACACATGAGTTTGAATAGTGGGGCTGGGACGACTGGGAACCAGAGACAACCATTACGATCAACTGATGAAGCAAGTCACAATAAAGCAATATACATACATATATACACATGTATACATGTATAGATCATATATTAATGTTAGGCTGTGTAACTGCAAGTCCTGTTTTGGTTAAATGAGGCTGAAATGCAATAAGATTGAAGCACTAAAATATAAGTACATGACATCCATCTACACACATATATACATATTGATATTTATTATTTTTTATACACCTATATACACGTCAATCATGTAGCATAGATGAAGAGATGTGAGTGAAGGGATTTACCTGGGGACTCAAATCCAGTCTGGTACGGGGACTTACAGGGGGAGAGACGACAACAGACAACAAGCTGTCCCTCAAGTTGATCTCTGCTTTCTGTCTCTTGTCTTGAAGATGAAGAAGAACGATGTCTCCTTCGCTGTGATTGTAGAGCACAATAAACATTGCCCCTCCGCTAGTTCTGTCCATATGTGCAATACCTACAACTGAACAAACTCCTACATCAAGATGTTAAAATCTATTCTAACTCCTCCTCAGCCCCACGTTTCATTTATGTATTTATTTATTTACTTACTTATCTATGTACTTATTTTGTTCCCTCTGTTAGCTACAGCAATTACCAGAACCGGCCCACCGAGAGCCTCCACCAGCGGCTGACTGGAGCGCCAGCTGTGGTGCTGGACTGTCTGGAGAGACCGATTCGGGGTGTTTCTCTTATTGCTCAATGGTGACACCTGTGGCCAAGTAAGGTAGCGCACAGGACCATGCAACAACCTGCAATTCCCTTCTCTCAGCATTAATTAATTCATTAATTCATGGGAGAAATCTAAGGAAAATGAACACCCTTGGGAGACTTGCAATATAGTGGATTGACTCCCATATCCCTGCCTACCGGTTCTCCTAGTTGGCCGAGCAGTTGACCATCATTCTGATCTCATTCTGATCTCCCGGCACTCGTGTTGTTGTGGCCGAGTGATTTTATCCCAGAGTCAGCTCATAAATTAACTGCTCGAAAAAAAGAATGTGTTTTCAATTTTCCCTGCGACACCTGCTGTAGAAACCGCACGGGTCCGGTGGCCCCTGCGAGGGCCCGGTGAAAACAGAGCAGCATCTCAGTCCCGAGGGGCTGTTCAATGAAACCAGGTGTTATTAAACATTTCTCTCCAGTAATACTATACCCTTTATGAACAGCATATTGTGGAAAAAAAAAACTAAAAATCACTCAGAGGAAAGGAGTCCGGAGGGATTTCTCTCTCGCTCGGCCCCGGCACCAGGTTTGACGACACTCTGGTACACCCCCATCCTGACCCTTTCCTGCAGCTGACTGACCGTGCTAGAAACACCGGGCTCCACATGAGTCTTCATCAAAGACAGGCACTCGCTGTTGGGTAAATCCAGAGAGAGACCCCAAAGTGCTGTCAGCTCGAGTTCAGCACTTCACAAGAGCAGCTTGGGTTCTTCTCCACTCGGGAGAGTACCATCCTCAGTGCAAAACAGTCTCAAACATGAGTGTTTGAGAGAGAGAGAGGGACTAAATCGCACTCAAATACACCGTGGTCTGCTCCTGTTTCTATAGCCGTTTTAATCACATGGATCCCAAGGCACTCCGCAGTGAGAATAAAATAATGCTAATAAGAATGCATTGTTTCAGAAGCAAATTAAATGTGAGATATAACTACAAGTGATTAAAATACTATTAACATCTAATAAACACATAAAATAATGTGACTGAATTTACCAGCACTAAAACAACGAGGGAGCTGACAGGTCCTTGAGGGACACCGCACTGTACACTGTAATATTTCGTCGTACCCAAAGCCCCGTCAGACGGATCTGGACATTTCACTGATCCCTGTCATCAAAACTGCACTGTGATGTTATAGGGATGGAACTGAAAACAGGACAGAAACTCACACACACTTGATCACACTATCAACATGGTTGTAGTTTCAATACAAACTTTGTATGTTTTCCTCACACAATACGAACATTTGTAAAGTACATTATTTTCACAGAGCGGGTAAGCTGCCATTTCCCACGACACGTCATTTTTGCGGTCTGCTTTCCTCACCTTCCCAACGCCGAGCAGACAGGTGGCAAAGCATTTATCATACTGAGGCTGTTTCAGCGTTAATGAAGGTCTAATGAGCGAGTGTTTACAATGATGAGATATTGAACAAACACTGAGATGACAGGAGAAGATAAAACTCGGATACAGACACCCTTTTGTGTAGTTCCCCATCTAATGCTAGAAGAAGCTAAACGGCTTCTAGTCAGGGGGGAAAAAACACATTATCTCAGAAGTGGCCTGGTCCATTTTCCACAGGGGTGACCTCTTTCACATGGACCTCCGGCTCGGTCAGAGGCCCTTCTCTCAGTTTCTCTCTACAGCTTTAACGGATGGGTTTAGTCCCCAAAACTGAGAACAGTATAAAGCACTAGCACTTACTAGTACATTTAATCATTTTAATAATACTTACCTTGACCTAAATCTACATTCTAAGGATACAGATATCCTTTTATTGAATCTGACAAAGACATTGATGTTATATCTATACAGTATATTATGCTTTGCAATGTTGTCTAGCCCTCTTGTGACCTACAACCTTAAAATACATTTAAATGAACGAGGTTTAGGTGTACAGGATATCCAGTGAAATAACTGCCATGTATTCTGGATTGGGTGTCACTGTGGACCAGTTATCAAATGTTATTCCAGTAGGAAGCTCTGTCTGTGATTCACATGTTGTTTATTTATTCTCATTAGGGCTGGACAGTTGCCTTTATACACTAGTATATAATTATGCTGTTGCATATTGCAATTCCTTATTAGGCCATAAAAATTGTATTAACGCTCTTAATTTAAAGATACTAAACTGTCCTGACAATTATGCGGTTATTATTAGATCATGAACAATTGTAGTTGCAATTAGCTCTCCCTAAACACAAACACACACACACACAATCACCCTCGACCTCCAATTACAGCCAGGGACCATAATTACTCGACACCTTCAGCAGCCAGCGCGCAGTTTATTGGCCAAGCAGCACATACATGCAGAATCTCCAGGGAGGGGCTTGGCGTCCCGGTGCCAACTCACTTCTCTCCATTAGCGGCTGAACTCCACAAGAGATTCTCATTACAGTCACGCAGTATGAAATGGTACTTCACTCTCTGCTCGCGTTTCGGTTTCTGTGCCCTGGATCCAGTGCGGAGCCACGACCTGTGAAAGGTTCTGACACATAATCTGAACAGGAAAAAAAAGTTTTTTTAGTGTAAACTGGATAAGTTGCAAGTCTTTCAGATGCTCAAGAAGTATGTGCTTGTTGGGGCAGATTCATTTTAAATGTAACAATTGTTTAACTAGGTGATTGAGTGTTAAATTACAGTCCCAAACACCACAGACTGTTGCAAATACGGCAACTTTTCATTTAGAGCTGCAGAACAGTGAACAACAAATCCACTGGGCTGCTCACAGAACTATCCACAGCTTTTATACAGAGCTGCAGGAGAATAGCTTTCATATGACCTGAAGCAACACAATACAAGCCTGGTAATTTTCATGTTTTTATATTTATTGTATCATCTGTCTACAAACCTCTTCCACATTATATAAACGTGTCTTTATATGAAACTGCAGAAAGAGGTTAACTGTAGGACCCCAGTGGCTCAGAGTCCCCTGGCGCTGAAGACACGGAGACTCACTGCTCGCCCCTCATACAACATGACTCAGACCTGCTGTACTCGCACCTCCCTTCATCTCACTCCGTATCCATTAATTTATGCAGGAATGTATTACCTTCTCATTTTAACAGGGAAATTAAACTGAGAAAACATGCATCACAAGAGCCGAGGTCATTATTTACCACGTGTCTCACTTCAGCAATTGTTTGCTTTGGATACCAATTGGGTACTTATCATTAATTTTGTTTTTGCTCTTCTGATTACCAGTACATTAAAGATGTATCGATCAATATCAATATAATTATATATATATATATATACACAATGGAAAGCTCATTTTAAAGAATGGTGACACAATGTTTCTAAACATGATAAACAAGTAATTAAGTGGGAAATTGAAATAAATAACCTGTGTAGCTCAATCTTTACCTTAAAACAATTGAGCAAAAACGGACATATGAGTGCTTTGTATCTGTTTCTATCTTTGTTTTATTCCGGAGTCTGGGTTTCTTGTTCTCCTCCTCTGATTATGAGCAATAGTAGAGAGATGGCTTGTCATTTTGCCCGAGGATACTCATGCTGATGTCAAAAATGACCATCGATGGAGTTAATGACTGAGGAGGTTAACATTATGCAGACTTCTGTGTCCACTGACTCACACTGTGCCGAGATCTCCCCCCCGCATTAGAAAAGGCTCGGGTGTGTAGTGTGACTCTCGGCCCAGAACAGAGGACTCACTTTCCTGAATGAGGGGAAAGTGCCCCCTCCCCACGGCTCCTCCTCCCCAGCAGCAGTGATTGATTGTGAAGTTCATTACAAAGTGTTGGAAATGACCACTTTAATGGGGATCCATCACTCCTCTGCGAGACAGTATTCCCTCCTAAAGAGAGATAAATCACTCTTGTTCTCATTAACACAAATCTCACCATTTCGACCATTCACCGCCATGATTGGCTAATAAAAACCGCCATTTATCTAAATCACTGGGGCCTGGTTTTTTGTTTTTTTTTCTCTCTCTTTCCCTTATTTGTGTACAAAAGGTAACTCTGGCAACTGACCTACATTAGCGCACAGATACATTTTGCCTCCTTCCCTGTTTTTTCAGGCACACAGAGCAACTGCGGGGAATGAACGTGCAGTAAACATATATTCAGAAAACTCAGAGTTGTCTCCCAGTCTTTTATATGTATACAATAAACTGGCCGTGCTCAGAGAAAAGAGCTCTGATTTAGTGTGTTTCTTAATCTGGTTCTACTGTCTGGTTTAGCTTTGAGACAGCTCCTGTATTTAGTGACTATGATATCAATCACTTCCCTTACCATAATCCAGTCTTTCTCCATCATGTGTTTATGCTACTGAAGACACAAAATACAGATATAATGGGTCATCCCACAGTTACACTACTTGTCCTAAAGAACGAGGTTGTGTTTCTCCTTCCACACACTCCTCTTGCAGGGCTTTGTTACAACATCCTCCTTAATTAGTTAAGTGATTGATATTGAGTTTAATTAAATCATCAAGCAAGGAGCTTTAGAAAAATGTATTCCAGTTAGATTGGTATAATTGTCAGCTTCTTCGGAAAACTTCGCCTGAGAGGGGGAATAGAAACTCACAAATACTCAGACAGGAAGGATACAAAATTGGTTTAGTTACATGTTATTTTAAACTTCCCACTGCTGTGCAATGAGGGATAACTCTCTAACCTTAAGTGTACTTTCTTTCTAATGATTGTATTTGTATTTTGTATTAAGACCATATGCAACAAGTAAATGAAGGGATTTGTAGAAACTTGCCGATTCCTATTCTAATATATAATCTATCCCTTAAAAAAACAGATTCTTTACAGTCGGTCTCAATAGGATTGAAGACTCATTGAAATTCTCATACTTTTCATGTAGTTTTCACTGGAACGCGATATCTTCTCCACCAAAGGCCCAGCCAAAGCCAGAGACCTTCTCAAAAGATTATGGTAATGACTTATTCAAAGGAAGGGAAGTTTTGATTGGATGCTGTTCAATTTCCCAGCAAGCAGGTCAGGTTATGCCACACTGAGACTAAGAGCAAAGCACAAAACACATAATTCATGTGTAATTAAGTCTTGGCAAGCATGATCAGCTTCATACAAGGTCACTATTTATTATGACTTTATAATGCTAAACTTCCCAGTGTCACTATTGGAAGAAGAAGAAGAAGATTAAGTAAATAATAAGATTTAGATGGCAAATACCAGAGAAAATAATGGGAGGCTATGCTACAGTTTGCTGCCATATTTTTAGTTTGCTTGTTCATATTTATATAAACTTAAATGTTGTATGAAACTGAATATCGTTTGCTCGTCTTTTTGCTAATATTCAAATCTGCCTCTGCAATTAGATCTTTTCTCTCGCTATTACAACACTGCACGGGATTAAATGTCCCGCTATTTTTCAAATATTAATTAAATAGATTAGTTCAACAATTATTTTAAGTCCAAGGTTTTGAACTGACTCGTTATTTATCAATACAAGAAAACGAAGAAACCCGTCAGAAACAAGAATGTGCTCACCGTTATAACAGCTCTGTGCTGAAATAGTGGGATGTCTATTGGGATACTAATAATACAGAGACGTTATTCATGTCTGTAATCTCGGAGTCCCAAACTTCATCATCTGACAGATTGAAACAACGAACCAGCAGTAACGGGTCTGTGTGATTTAATAAAATAATGTATAACACGTAATTTCATGGTATTTCCCGAGGATTATTGCGCTGTGAATGACAACACATAATTTCCTGTACGAGACTTAATTGTCACCGTACTAATTAGGGAACACGTGATGCGCTGATCTTGGCGTCTTAAAGGGGTTAATTGGTTGTTGTAACGTTGTGACAGCACAGACGCGCCATGGAAATAAATTACAGCCTACATATTATACAGTCTCCTACTGTTTTTTAAAGACGCATTGCTATATATATATATTGGAATTATATGACCATCTTCAATTTATATCCCAAAAAACACGGATTCAAAAGCCGCGACATATATAAAAATACAAAATCAACTGTAATTATTTCGGATTGCATTTCTAGTTTGATATAAAATAATTTATTGAAATCACAGATGTACATGTATGTTTACATTAGGAAACCTGGCTGTATGTATTATTTCATTACAATCTGATATACATTGTATTCGTTTTTTTTCTTCTTCACACTTTGATTTCCACAGTCAACTGCCGAATACGTTTCTAAACGGTACCTTAACGAAGACATCTGAATGCACATGCTAACTGTGTAGATCAATGAAAATAAGAACGGTTTGCACGACAGTAAGAGGGAAATAAAACAGCTTCGACAAGTAAGCAAACATGCATAAAATTCACAAAATTGACACAAAGGAAAATATTTCAGAACAGAAACAAAAATTACACCTGTGGCGTCCCGCCACATTGCAACATATAAATATTATTTAGAAAGAATTGTATACAATCTCATTTCATAGTGCACTTGTGTGTCGAGCAGCGACACTCACTATTTACATATTTTACAAAAAATAAATAAGTAAACATTTACATGACGTATTCAGGTGAAATGGGGTGACGTCATTTAGGAACCGAGTTCAGCTCAGTGAGTCTGTGTACCTTTGTCTGTGTACGCAGCTGCCCCTCTATAGGAATACTTGTTTAATTAAATACTGGGCCTTAATTAACTTTATATTATTGTTTAATTTAAGTAACCTATTGGCGATTATATGGATCGTCTGTTGTGTTTACATAACAGAGAACTTGGCTTATTGTCGCAGTTTAACTGTGAGAATTGTAAACTTTCGTATTGCAGAAGTGACCCTATTCCTGTAACACAACATCATTTGCTTTCGTTGGACAGCTGTACAGACAATGCCAACTATAATAAAGAAAGCTGTTCCTATAGCTTCTGCGTGCTGCACATATCCATTGTCCTTCTGGATCTTCAGCTGCAGGTTCGGGCAGTGTTTGTGGTTTGTGTAGTGGTCTAGTATAAGAAAAGTAGTCTTTTTTCCAGCCACGCACTCATGGCCGGGTCCCTTGCTCTATCTGTTGGTGTTGGCTCCTGACGGCGAACCTGTTGACGTGCACCGGGATGGGCACCACGATTTTGGGGTTCCGGACGGGTTCCCCCGACCTGTTGTTGACGTTGCCGGCCTTAATCCGTTTCCACTTGGCCCGGCGGTTCTGGAACCAGATCTTGACCTGCACCTCGCTGAGCTTCAGCGCATGCGCGATCTGGGAGCGCTCGGTGAGGGACAGGTACTTCTTGCAGTGGAACTCCTTCTCCAGCTCCAGCAGCTGCTCGCTGGTGAAGGCTGTCCGTCTCCGGCGGCTTTTGCCCGCCGAGGCCCCGGGGGCCAGGGGCTCCTGGGCCCCGGGTTTCAGTTTGCTCTTGTGGGACAGGGAGCCGCAGGTGTTGCCGTCCGAGAAGCTCTCGTTCTCGCTGTCGGCGGAGCTGTCCTCCTCCCGGTCGCTGCTGGGCGTCTCGGCGGATTTCAGGTCCAGTTTCTCCTCATCCGAGCTGTACAGTTTGGTGTCGCCTGAAATCAGAGACAAGAGCATCAGTGGCGGCTCAGGGGTCCAGTGTGCGCTGCCGTGGGGCTGCTTTCTATTGAAGATTAGCAGCGAAGGTATTTTAAGGAGAAATAATTAAAACTGAAAATATCATGTAAATGTAATAATAATAATAACAAATATTATTATTTAGTTGTTATTTATTTAGTTATTATGATGATGATTATTATTGTGTGTATTAGTAATATTAGTATTATTAACAACAATAATAATACCTATTCGCTCTAGTAGCGTTTGATTTTAAAACTCAAAGAACCTAAAATGATTAATAGTAATAATAATGTTGTTGCTGTTTGTTTGTTATTTTTGTTGTTGTTGTTTTTGTTTGTCCATTACATAAAGTGTAGAAAATGGTGTACAAAATACCTCCACAATATAATATTTTAAATGTAATCAGTATTTTAATTGAAGCCGATTGTACACAATAAATGTAGGCTATTATGTATACTACTACTACGAATAATAATGATTAGAATATTATTATTATTATTATTATTATTATAGCAATAATAATAATAATAATAATAATAATAATAATAATAATAATAATAGTAATTAGAGTAATAATATATTTTCAAACTGAAGTCTAAACGAATCATTTTATTTGTTCGCAAAGTTTTTCTTTGACATCGTCCCGTATGAAGCAAACTTATCCAGACCCTTATGAGCGCATATGTTGAGGGATTGTCCGATTCATGACTCCCTGGTAGAATTATCTCCCCGTAAATATCACACTTTTCACACACACACACACACACACACACACACACACACACACACACGCCAATGGAGTAAAATGTCTAGGGATATGCCAATATCAATGTATTTTACATGTTTCATAAAACAGTATAATTTCATTTCTAGGTGCAGCACAGAGTTGAAACTTCATGTCACCGACTGCAGTCCCTTTTGTAAAAATGTGGATTTACTTTTTACTTTTTTATGTTCTTGGTTTCCTGATACAAATAAATACATATTTGCGGATGACCGGTGTGTCTCTAATCTCGCATTATCTTTTTGTTCGGTCTCTCTAGGTGTTTTGTATCTGTTCTTATCTTCTATATTCCAATTATTGTTGTTTTTTGCCCGTGAAGTCTGTAGTAGCCCATGCCAACTCGTAAAGAAACGGGTGCACAAAACATAGTAGAAGACGATTGTAGGCCTCAATAAATCAGTGGGTTTGATTTTGTACTATTTATTTTCATTTTCCATTTGCATTTCAATGCAATGAGGGTCTCTTTATAAGCCACACGGAAGTGGCAGTTTAAATACAAACATGCAAACGTTTTAAAGTATTAATAGAAGGTAAATAACTTCCAAAAAGTTTAACGTTTGAGAAAAAAATAAATAAAACTCCCACAAAGTCCATGAGCGTGATAAAAACGCCAAACCTTTCACCAACTTTTGTGGAAATTTAAATGAAAGGTTGTGTTTACTGCAAGATTTTAGGCCTACTATTTGTAGTATAAACTTTATACGTGGATTTATTATCGGACAAATTAATAATATATGTAGTACTAATATTAAACAAATACAATGTAGCAGGCTCTCATTAATTTAATGTTATACTGCTACTACACCTACTACTACTACTACATTAAGCGATTAATATGTTCATTTAAATCCTTGCCTAATAAAAACATAATTATAACAATTAGGATGAGTATTGGGAATATCAATGGCAAGATAACAAATAATTTAACTACTGAAAGATAATTCAGTGGCAGATCTATTTTGCACAATGTGTAATTTCTCCGCAGCTGCCTGTGTCAGTGCTAATGTTTGTCTTATTTGTCATATTTGCAGCAGTTAGTAGGAGATGTTGGCGGTTCAGTTTGTAAACGCACTCCAGCCCGTTTTATCCATCAGCCCGGCTCACCTGTGATCGTCTGGAAAGTTTCCGAGAAGTTGAGCAGCTCCGAGCTCTTGTCCCGGACCGGCAGGTCCTCGGCATGCGGGCTCTCCGCTCTCCTCACCCCGGGGTCGGCGGCGCTCAGGCGCGGTCCAGGGACCTCCTGCGGCGGGTAGAAGCTGTCCGGCGGGTCGGAGAAACTGGGCAGCGCCGTTGTAAGAGCCACCATGGACGGGACCCCCTGTCCCAAACTGGCACAGAAGGTGTTGGTCAGACGTCCGGCAAAGGAAGCCAAAGGGGCCAAGGGGGGGATGCCCGACTGCAGCGGCGAGTGGGACAGCGCTTGAGGGATGACCAGCGGTCTGTAAGGCATGAACATGGGGTAGCCCGTGTAGAGCAGGTGTCCCGACCGGGGCTGTGGGGTCCCAATGAGGGAGTCGATGGAGAACGCCGTCCCCTGGCCACTGGGTCTCTGCATGCTGGTGCTGTGCCAGATAGTGGTGAAAAAAAAACTAAAATCCTCCTCCTCAGAGGTAGAAATCCTCCGTCTCCTGTGCTGAGCTAAGCCCGTCCTTTCTCCGCGTCTCTGCTATCCCTGTGAAGACGACTGTGGCAGGACAGTTACTCCGTCTCCAAATCGTCCCCTCTCCGGTAAGCCAATGCGCCCTGACTCTACCTCGCCTCCCTCTCACTCTATAGTCTCTCTCTCTCTCTCTCTCTCTCTCTCTCTCTCTCTCTCTCTCTCTCACACACACACACACACACACACATACACACTCACTCACTAGGCTCATCATAGGCAGAAGAAGAGGGATGGGAGGGGGTGTTGCCCTCAAGACTCATCCATCTTCCTCAAATTACGCTTCATTTCCTTATTCAGCTCCTGACTCTTTTGGCTGCCAGAGAGGCGGCGGGTTCCCAGTGGAGGGCAATAGATAGAAGAGCCGACCCCCTTTAGTGGGGTCCAGGGTGCCTGGGAGCGGCGTGAGGGATGGTTTGCAACCTTCCCCTTCCCTAATCTTTGACCACACCAGCCTAATCAACTATTATTAATTTTGATTGATGATTGGTAATTACTTAGGATTTAGGGGGGAGCGACACAAAACAAGGGTGCTATTGTGAAATGCAGGGGGCGGGTGGCAGAGGAGTCGGAAAAGAGGAGAGGCAGATGTTTTTTCCTGCACTTTTCTAAAAGAATGACCAAAAAAAGGCTCTTTTCTTCTCTTCGGAAGGAAAACAATGTGTTTGGCCTCGGAAAAAGTGCACAGATAATTATCCCCTGGAGAGGAGGATTTTGTGCGGAATTAGATGGCAATAAAGGGATGAGATGAGAAGGTCAAGGAGAATCTGAAACCGGGTTGCATTGAACTCAAGAGTGTCAGAGTTTCTTCCTTGAAGCTTCGGGTTTTGCGCGCACAAAATGACGTGGGGCGGTGACGTCACAAACGCCCACGTTAAAAAGTTGACGTGGTTGTGAGGAAGTTGACACGTTTTAGTACTTTAGTGCAATTATATTGTTTCCCGCCTATTAAGAATGATTATTGTATTCGACATGACATGGCATTATAAAAGAGAAGCATTTATTGTAAAAATAAACGTGTTGAAACATAATTTCTGATAACTTGTCTTAAATTATAATAATTATAATATTTGTATTACATGATATTTTTGTTTGATTACTAATAATATTAAAACAACTACTGAACTACAACAATTATTATTATTACTATTAACAGTAGTAGTAATAAATGTAATAATAATATTAAGAAGAACAAAAGTAGTAATAATAATAATAATAGTAATAAACAGGTTGTAATGTTGCTTTTGCTTTGTCAATGAACTAATATGTAGAAATCTGTTAAAGTCTTTGTCTTGTAATCAGACCAGAATATTCTTTATTTTAACATCTTAGGTTTTTTTTTTCTTAAATGAATATTCAAGGCTTTTCCTTTTTTTCCCTTGTCAAAGTGTTAATTTGATCTGATTTTTCATATCTATATATCTATAATGGCGTTCTTGCTGCTGATGATTAGTCCCTATTGAGTCCTGGGGGGCGCAGGCACTCCGACTGCCCCGTCTGATTGCGCCGCGATATAAACAGATCAGCTCCGGCTCTGATTAGCACTGGAGGACCAGGGATGCTAATTATTCTTATAATTGCAAATGACTCCATTCAGCATTACCTCTCTTTGATCTATTGAAACCAGACAGCTCCCCCTCCCTGGAGTGGACTGGGAGCACAGGGGCTTCAATCAGATCCCCCCCACCGAACATCCCCGGCTTAAAAGGACTCAGATCAAACTTTTTTTTTTTTTTTTTTTCTTTTCAACGGCAGAGGTGACATGCGGTCCAAACAGATCCCACATCGTCCGGCAGCGCAATATACAACACACACGTTTTAATAGAAGTTATATATAAACACACACTTAATACAAATGATATGTATACAAACACACTTTTATTATTATTATTATTATTATTATTATTATTATTATTGTGGCAAATGCTATTTGTTATTTTCAAAACAATGATTGCTATATTGCTGTATTTGGTTTTTCTATTGATCTGCTTTTGTTTATATTAATTGTATTTATTAAAACTAAAATAACGATAAACTAGCTATATTGTATTCTGCATATTATCATATTACCTTTGCTACTAATTAGTCACACACACACACACACACACACACACACACACACACACACACACATACCAGGTCAAACAATTACAGCTACATGCTGCATATAAAGGATACACTGTGTCCCAGTTTAAAGTAAGTTTGTTGTATGTGCTTTATTACTGCACTTCTATGTAATTAATATCGCCATTATCAGACTGTTAGGAATAAGACTGTTAATTATAGCGCCTTTCACATAAAACATGCTGTATGTTTAGATAAACCCCCAACCCAAATTTAACTGCCAGGGCGATTATTTGACGATATGAATCCAATGCATTCATTTTAAAGGAGTTATCCGGATTGGCACAGATACAAATTACAGTACAATTAATGCTTAAATAACGACCAGTGCGATCTTTGCATTCATTCACCAAGGTGGGAAACCTCTGTAAATAACGCACCTTTAGATAATAATGAATCCACTGAAATCATTTGATGAATAGATTTACAGACATAGTAAGTTGCTTTTTTACACAGAGGGTATTTGTTGAAGGAGAGGATGTTCTCCGTTAAGATATATAAGCTTTGTATATATATTATATCATATTATATATGACATGGTCTGCAAAAACACACATTTTTCGGCGTTTCGCAGCATAAGAAGTCTTGTGAAAGGACTCAATAAGAGTAATGTTGGGAACATCTGAATGCACACATTTAAAATCCGTAATACATGTTGCTAAAATTTAGATTACTGTTGGTTTAACTAAAGGAGGTTGTTTTTATTTGTAGGTACGTTATTTCTTTTATGACCACAACATGGATATCACTGTACGATCTGGACCCATTTGTTAATTGGTTAATTCTGCTATGAACAACACGCTTCCCCGCATCCTTTAATTATAGACTACTATAGTTAAGTCTGGGGTATGTTTTTAATTGACTATTAATATTACATTCTGGTTAATTTTGTTTTTAAAATACATTTGTTATCAAATCCATTATCTGGTTGTGGTTCGTAAAACAAACCAAAAAAAGTGATATTTTCAATTTGTCCGCACAATGAATTCGCATCGACAAAGTTTAATTTACTACAATGGTTTTAGTAGTAGTAGTAGTAGTAGTAGTAGTAGTAAAAATAATAATAATAATAATAATAATAATAATAATAATAATAATAATAATAATAATAACGACAATATTATACTTTTTATATAAACTATAAAATAAACACTGTTTTGTTTTGTTAATGATACATGATTTGTGTTCAATTCTATCAGTATTTGCACTATATTAATTTATTTATTCATGCATTCAGGTGTTTGTTTTTAATTTGTTGAAATGCAGATTTCGTACACTTACAGGTGTGGTGTGTGTGCACATTTTTTCGGAAACCAGTAAAATACACAACATATTTTCGTTTGCAATGTTGTACAAGTTAAACATGCTTTAGCCTATTGTATAAGGAAAACAGTATAGGCTTGATGCCTTTCAGATTTAACACAGGACTGTATATGAAGAAAAACATGGAATTTTAATTTTAATGTAATGACTACAGACTATAACAAGCCGTGTGGAGGCAGTGCAGAAAAATGTCCCTGCATCCGATCCGGCTTTTGGGTCTCCTTTGACGGGGCGAGGTGAGAAAACGGAACAAAATCGCCTCATGTATTGCCAGGACAGAGAGCCAACACGCCCGGTTTTGACCACTCAGTCCACAGTGAAATGCCTGGTTTAACCAGAATTGGTGGCGCACAATCACCACCAAAACGCAGCGCACTTTCCGTGCAGATCAGAAAGACGAGACAGTTGTCAGCACAGGAACTGGAGGCGCAGCCGACTTCAGCCGCATCCTACATCATGTCATTCAATGTAAAATGAGCCATCAAAACAGGCTTTTAAACCCGTCAGATGGAGTCAAACCTGAAACCAATGTAAAAAAAACTTGAGTGGGACAATTTATTTTGTGAATCAGTGTTAATGAACAAATTGTATTCTCCTGCTAACCTTGATTTCCATTTAATTAATTTATTTATTTTAGTCAGCCTAGTTAGTCCTGAGCTGTGTGGACTTAGCAGATGATATACACATCAATAACTGCAGTCCAGGGGCAGAAGGATTTATATTAAGATGATCATGAAAGTCCCAGGATCCAATGAAATCATTTGCCAAATGTTCTGTGAAAAACTAGACTATAGATTAAAATGTAGCAAAGTTAAGTCCTAGAGGGTTTCATTTTTTCCCTTTTTATTACATTTGGTGTCCAAAGTGCTTTCCTTCCCATGTTCCCATGTGGATTTCCTCACACACACCTCCCACCTTCCACACACACAGGGGGAGACTGACGGCAGATCTGAGCCCATCATTCATGATAATCTTTTCCCTCATTTCTGTCCTGAAAGTGCTGAGTGAGGGCTGAGTCACACTGACGGCTCCTCACAGGCATTTCTGCTCAGGGATGGTTTCTCTCAAGCGCTGTGATCACGGGGTCAGAGCGGCAGTGGATGTCAACATGACACAGTTTCACTGGAAAAGCTGTCATCGTTTCAGTCAGGCAAATACAGAGTTACTCCATGCATCCCCCTTGTGTAAAACACCCCAAAAAAGACACACGTGTTAGAAGAATTAGGAGCGCGTCTACAGGAGGCAGGAAGGGACATTTTCTCAGACTCTGGAGATGTTGTCAGCAGCGGGGGCCTGTTCATTCACCTGCAGTGGGAGGTCTTGAAGTGTTGAGGCTGTTCACAGGCATCTCTGGACACAAACCCTCACACCTGACAGCACTGTGAGCTACAATACAAAGTGATATATGTCAGAGGGGATACCCCAGAATACAAGTCGTACCTCGTGGCAACTCAATGTGAGCTCTTGGAGTGTTTGAATGAATGCGTAATTCCACCACAATCTGTGTGATTACTATAGGCAATGGAAAACATAAAGTGTCTTCATATTGGCCCTCTATGAGAGTTGCTATACACTACTTTAATGTTGTCAAGTCATAGAGTGAGATTTATCACGAGTCTGGGTTTTGCAAACTAACGTCACACTGCTGTTGTTGCTGTGTAGGAGAGGCTCTCAGACCAGGGGGGTACAGAGGTCAGTGTTATTCTTGCTTCTGCAGCGCGTGTGTCAAACTGTGGGCTGGATTGGTGGTCTAAGAAACCCACACTGATACATAACACAGTTATTGGACTTGAACATCCCAGAGAGTCGCACAGAAAAGTCTGAGAGTCTAATAGTCATGTGCGGAAACACAGGCCAATCAGTCTGGTTTGCTCTGACCATTTCAATGTCACTCACACTCAGGTCTATAATCTCCACAAGACATCAATAGGGGTCAATGTTCAGTGGATGCTGTGCTCACAAACACCACGTTCATTTACGCCATGGATTACCATTTCACTTTGTGGTTGGTGAATGAAGCTGTGATGTGGTCTGGTTGGTCAACTCAATTGATATAAAATAAAGAGTTTGCAAAATTCCCTGGTTTTCTTTCAGTGCCTGTTAAGAAATAAGACAATTGTGTGTTATGTTCGCCCAGCTAAATTATTATTATTATTATTATTAGTAGTAGTATTATTATTATTATTATTATTATTATTATTATTATTATTATTATTATTAATAATAATAATAATAATAATAATAATAATAATACAATTTCTGTAGTCCTGAATAAAACGTTGTTCCATGTAGTGACTTTTCTTTATTCTGCTTTAAAAGACAATAAATTGAGACACATCTTTAAGCTGATTGCAGCACTGACCATCTGAGATTTGCAGGCAATGGCACCCCCTTGTGGCTTGGATGTATATCTATATAATACAATAGCCTACAGCCATATATATAAGCATATAGACAAACACGTACGTATATAGTTTGTTTATTCACATCCAACAGACTGCTTTATTAATAAAACGACTCTGGAAAAAACATTTGAGTATCATTTTATCAGACTTTATTGCAAACTCAAGTTAACACTAACCAATTGAACCTGCGTCATGCCCCGTAGCCGCATCTAAAAAACAATATCAGCTGTACATCTACTTCAACGTGCCGCAGCGCTCAGTAGGTTAAAGTCACACACAAATAATACCAATAATGAATTGTGACTGTGCGTGTGTGGACAAGGACATATCGGCCTACTGTTCAAACACGAAGAAGACCAACCATGGACAATGAAACACAAAGTGCTTCACCCATTCAAACAGCCCACATGAAACACAGCTGTAACACACAGCACTGGATGGAATGAGTGGAAGGAGCGCATGATTTTCATTAGCAAAAGTTATGTGCAATCTGATCCAAATATCCAAAACCAAACTTCTGTATAATTATCATACTAATCATTACATTTCATTTGATCGTGCATGCAAGTATTGCCATTCTACAATTACGTGTTTAAAGGTAAAGTATAGCTATATTTCATACAACAAAAATCGCTTTTAAAATCCGTTTTTCCAGTTTTATTTTTTGTATATGCGTTAATTACAGGCATAATGGCATTACATACATGTACAAAAACGGAGACTACAGGAAATAACAAAGCACGCAATACAGTTTAATTTGGATATGCGTTTCCGACATAACCCTGAAAAAACTAAATACAAACACAAAATGTTACACGATTTCCTGTGCCATCTGTGCCTTGCAAAAGCTCTAATTTAATTCATTCAGAAAAGTTTTTCTTGTAAACTTCACCTTTGTCTCAGACCCCTTCAGTGCATTGCAGTGCAACACAAGTGAGCTTTTACTTTGTGTTGTATTAATGTTTTCTGGTGTATTTTAGCAGAGATAGATTTATCTGTGGAATAAAAAGTGATTCTGGGCTTGTTATTTACCTTTTGTTATTTATTTATTTATTTATTTATTGATGAAAGATTATATTTAAGTTCTCTGTTGTAGATGATTTTAACACATCTATTGTAGAATTCCTGTAATTGCTACTCATTATCAGATGATGTGTTATAATTAGCCAGTACTGTTGCGTTGATTGCTCTAACTATTCCTTAGGTCTTCTCGCTGTGACTTGATTGACACATCTAGGCTTCCCACGATATAATGTGAGCTGGCCATCCAAATGTATGGCACTATTTTTGATATAGTAACACCATCGACATTTTCTTATATCAAATACAGTTACATGATTACAACACGGGAGCAAATATATAAAAAAAAACACACTAATACCTGTTTAATTAATCCAATTCATTCCTCGAATCCTCAAAACGTTCCAGACAGAATCTGAGGTAAATCTTTCCCCCAGAAAACCACAGCTAAAATAATTAAATTACCTGTCAGGTGCGATTTAAATGGTCTGTGTTAACTGTAAACAAGGCAAGAGATGAGTACATTTAAATACAGGATGAAAGAACTACAAAATGAAAACAAACAAACAGAATAGTCTTTTTTGATTTGTATGACTATCTTTGGAAAGCATTTACAAAACAGCAATGTCTCTTCCTTCCCGAGAGATTATAGACCTTGCAGTTTATCCTGAACGACCACAGCTCCTCTTACACCAGAGGACAGAGACAAGCTGGGGGACAGAGACAGGCAAGAGGAAAGAGACAAGCCAGGGGACAGAGACAGGCAAGAGGACAGAGACAAGATGGGGGACAGAGAAAGACAAGAGGACAGAGACAGACAAGAGGACAGAAACAGCCAAAAGGACAGAGACAAGCGAGAGGACAGAGACAGGAGGCTGCTTTCCAGTTTCCAGGACGGACAGCAATAGAAGCAGCATCACTGTGGAAAGGGTTTGGACTGGAGGCATCACTGCAACTGTAAAGACTGAACAGTGGACGCCCGTGCCAGAGAACTCCCAACTTCACATCATTTATTCGCTTTTTTCCATAAAGCTCAGCTCTTAAACAGAATACAAAGCTGTCCATACTCTTATGATCATGATTATGATCTCAATAGCCAGTCACAGCAGCTGCGTCAGACACCCAACACACTGGATGTAGCTTCTCGAGGCCATCAGGAGGCTTCTTGGACACCATGAGAAGGTAGGTCGGAAAGTAGGTCCCTCACAGAGCGTACATGGTCTCGAGGAACCTAACCGGGCCTCTGTACCTGGGGGTGCCGGTGATCGGGAGCTCTGATGGGTTCCCCCGGGTCAGTGCAGGGCGTCCGTGAATGCCAGCAGCAGATAGTTCTGCACGAAGGTGGGGAGGCCCAGCTGGGAGACCACCAGGTGCAGCCGCCCCTCCAGCAGGGTCCGGAGCCGGCAGCGCACCAGGTGCTGCAGGGAGCGCGGCGAGTGCATCAGGGAGAACAGAGACTCATAGAAGGAGCTGTGTTTCTGGAGGGGGGAGAGAGGAACAGAGGGTGATCGGATGGCAAGGCCAATCAGAAACTGCCGCTCGGAGACGACGCATCAAACAGGAAGTGGAAGGATACAAAGACACCAACTCGGGGGAAAGAAAACATCCACCTGCAATTGTACATCTACTTGCAGATTACGACATTGATTGGCATTGTGGCCAGAGCTGTACTTCTCTGACTGCTTCACTATCACTGGAAAAGCACCCTTAACATCCGGCGACTGACCTCAAAGACGTCCAGAGGGACAGCCTCCACCCAGGAGTCGGTGATCTTGAGGCGGTCATAGGCGTTCAGCAGGGCTTCGATCGTCCTCGGGGAGGTGCAGCAGTACTTGAGCACCTGGAAGAGATTCGAAGTTCAAACAGGGAAAAGCAACCTACATTTATTTGTTTGTGTCATTTGTTCCTCATGAATGGAAAGTGATAAGTGTTTTAAGACAGTCGGACAGCAAGAGTTGGACAAACTCTAAAGCTTCAAGCCATCAAGGTCACAAAATCCAAACCCTTCGAGGGGTCTAAAAATCAGAGCGAATTACAGGAATGTCTGCAATGGCGGCAGGAAAAACAATAATTTCTTATGAGCTGCTAACAAGAGCCGATTATGAAGCCCTGCTTTAACTAATGGAAGGCGGTTCGCAGCCTGTAGAGACGTATGTGTTTGTGCAAATCTTTCATCTGCCTCCCACATGACAGACACTTTGGGACAAGTACTTTTCGTGGCACCCTATTGTTTTTTTAATTCTATGGCTAATTTAGCCCGCCTCGTGCAGCAGCTGTGGGCTCCTCTGTGTCCAACGCCAACTCCTGACGCCGTATCGAGGGGCTGGGGGCATCTGGGTCAATTGTCCCCCCGACAGCCTCCCCCTCCACACACCGGGGCCGGGGGTCCGGAGGCTGGGGGTCTGGTGAGAGGGGAGTGTGAGGAGCAGTCAAAGGCCCTGCCCGGTGCGCTACCTTGCCCTCTCCTTCGCTTGGCAGCGGAGAGATGAGTGCGCGTGTGTGTGTGTGGGGGGGGAAGCCCGGGGAACGTGAGAAATAATTAAACACTCGGAGAGCTGAGCAGATTGGGCCTCCCTCCAGGGGATTTGCAGAGAAAATCAGCAATTAACGCTAATTAATCTCTTATTAACACTGCCTAATTAGGAGCGAGGCAATTTATTTGAAACAAGCGGATGGAAGGAGGGATGCCGTCTCCCCTTATTCATTTTTTGTTTCATTTCCAGTATCAGAAGTTTGGCATTTAAGCGTGGAAGTGCGACAGAATGCGACAGAGTCAGGCTTTACGGTACAAAGCTTTATTTAAAACTGAAGGAAGACATTTTTATGGACATCTTTGATATTCTAGTATTTGTGTCCCAGTTTCTGATATAGTTTTGTGTTCCGGGGATAAATCATGCTTCAGCTAAAGTGTTGAGGACTGAATAGGTCCAAATGCACTCAACACAGTGGTGCCACAACACGGTCCTATCTAATATGTTTTGTCAGTTACCATAAATCGCTAATTTAAACAGATTGGGACCACGTGGAAGTTATTGGTTAATTAAGCAATTCACTTGTTCAATTAAGGGGATTCTGGTCATTGAGGGCTGAAAGGGGTCGTTAATTTTCTTGATACCAAATCTCTACATCACTTAATTTCAAAAATCACTTGCTTAATTGATCAAATTGAAATAGTTCCAGGTGTTAAGAAATTGAAAATTAGGGGCCCTTGAGGATTGGGTCTGCGCAGCACTGACTCAACAGGTATCAACGTACTCTTGATTTAGCTGGTATGAGGACATATGCCATTAAAGGAAGTCCCACATCACTGCAACAAGCCCCGAACCCTGTCCCTCCACTCGAGCTCTCGCCGGGACCCACCTTGGGCAGCGCGCCGGGCCAGACGCGGATGGAGCCGTGGTTGAGGAGGGAGCGGACGATGCGCTCGGGCTGGTGCTCCAGCTTGTAAGCCACGCCCTTGAGGATGTTGTGCATGGGCGCATCGCCACTGTAGCTCATGCTGTTCACGCTGGCGCCCCTCTGCAGCAGCAGCTCCACCGCCTCTGGGTTGGCGTTCTTGCAGGCCATGTGCAGTGGGGACTGGCGGTCCTGGTCGCAGGCGTGGATGTTGGCCCCAGCGCCGACCAGCAGCTGGCACACCTGGTAGTACCGCTCCAGCTCGTTGACGCTCTGCGGCTGCGAACAGGCGCAGTTGAGCGGCGTCTGGCCCTCGTCATTCTGCCGCTCGATGGCCGCCCCGTAGCGCAGATACAGGTCCATGTGGCCGGGGAGGCCGTAGCGCGCCGCCACATGTAGTGGAGTGTCGTCCTCCTCGAGGCTGCGACCGTTGACCGTGGCCCCGAACTGAAGCAGGAGCTTGGCACACCTGCAAGACAAATCAATCAACTTCACAACAGACTGACAAGGGTCCATCTCGGGTCAGGGACTCATTGGGATTTTCTGGTTGAGGATCTTAGTTTTAGATCTCAGTAACTCAAAAACAACGACGGTAACAAGACAATGACACTATCACAGAGTAAAGGTGTTGGGAGATACATCTTCAGAGAGACTTCTCAATCATCAATCGCTAAACATTTCTTGGATCACGATTGGAGGAGAGGCTTGTTTTTAGTGCTTTAATATTCTACCTGCCAAAAGCTGATGATCAAAATGCCAGTGGATCAATAAATTTAATTTTCATTTTAGGTTTAGATTTAATTTACAGTTCAGTGATCAGAACATGATTTCATGGCCACAGGAAGGTGTCAGAAACAATGCAGGAGGAAGTAGAATAAAGGTGAAGCAAAACACGGTGCTCACTTAGTGCTACTAAAGATAACCAGGGCAGTGGAAACACCTACTGGAGGGACTCGGGGGTGGTGCACAAGTGGAGGGGCATCAAGCCGTCCTCGGTCACGGCGTTGGCGCTGGCTCCGAAGGCCAGCAGCAGCCTGGCACACTCAGTGGTGGCGTTCTCACAGGCCTCGTGGAGGGCTGTTTTCCCTCCCGGCGCCATGTCCACGTCGGAGCCCCTCATCAGGAGGTGCTTGAGGCAGTCGGTGTACCCCCGGGCGGCGGTGATGTGGATGGGGGTCGTCAGCTCCTGCTCGTAGGTCAGAGACCACAGCCCTGGGAATGAGCAGCGACACACGAGGTCAGTCACCGAGATCGGCAGCACCAGCGTGTCCCCGGTTAGAAGCGGCGCCGTCCCCGACTGAGAGGTGACTGGGATCGGCCGCGGCTGCTCACAGGACAAGTGAGGGCCTTCGCTTCCCTCCGATCAGCTCACTCATGCAGCAGCCCATCGCATTACATATTAATTAACAATTGAAATGACAGACACTTCTAACAGTTATACATGGCAAAGTAAATAAGGTCTTTTACACACCATTAGCAGCGAGACAAACAATCCTATCTTAGTGATGTACGGCAGGTTTTAAAAAGACTATTTCAACACTTTTTTAAATGCCGAAACATAACCCTGAGAAGCGGCGCAAATGTCTCACTGCTGGGGCTGCCAGAGAAGATACAGAAGCTCTCGAATCAGGAAATAATCCCACGTACGCAGCCCCCTGTAATTGAACCTGTAGTTCTTCCACTCCTCAATGTTGCTGGTGTCGAAGATGGCCGACTGTATGTGCCCCGACTCGGGATCGTCGATGATGCTGACGATGGTGGGTTCATCGCCCACCAGTAGGGCATTCCAGTACTGCAGCTCAGGGCCCGTGGCTTTAGCTGTGGCGATGACATCGGTGCGCAGCGTTTTCTTTTTCTTCGGCCCCATTGGCCCAGCTGAATGGTTCTGATGATATATGTCTATTTGTCGTTTGTAGGGAAGACGGTGGACACTCCCACAAACATAAACAAAAATGTCTACTAAACGGATTAAAAAAGAAAACCCGTACGGCCTCGACTTGAAGTGTCTGCTGACCAGTTGGGAAACCCTTCTGTCCCCGGAGAAAACAGTCACACTTGTGAAATTAGTTTGTCTGAAGGGCGTCTATTTAGGGGAGGAATCTTCGAATATGATATTTTCCTTGGCTCAGTTGCTACCTAAAATGCTGATGCAGAGAGACGGTAGCTTCTTGCCTTACACCTTCTGAGCTTACCACATTAGTGAGCAATTTAATTACACAAATATCCACACAAATAACACCAACAGATGTGTTTTTATTGATTTGTTACAATATAAGAAAAGAATACATGTGCAGCAATTTAGAAACTAAATAACTTTCTGACTTAGATGCATTATTTTTACGCATTCAGGAGCTTGAAGTTGACTGATATAAGGTCTTCATTGGAAAATATCTTCTAATTCTGCATCCACAGCATGGCATGCACTGCTTTTACACGCAAAAGATGTTTGTACTGAAGCGTGATGGGCTACCCAGGGTGGTAACAATAATTCTTCTGGGTTTATGGGAATATAATATAATATAATATAATATATAAAATAAATAAATGATTGAGCATTTGGGTTTTTTATCTTCAATGCAAATTATCTTAATGTAGTAATCTATCTACAAGAATATCATAAAAAGGTAAAAAGCTCCATGGTCCCTTCAGAGATGGCCACTGGAAACATTTTTTGTCTCAGTAATGACCGTGCCAAATACGATGCCAAGCTTTCCTCGTGAAACATTCTTCCCACGCACTGCAAGTCCCCTTTTCACACACGTAACGACTTCGATAACCTCTTGTTTTTACACAAACGTTCATCTGGGGAAAGCAGTCATAAGCATCTCACAACTCTGTAACGCTGAGTGTAATTTTAGAAACCTCGCTCGGCAGCTGTCGTGGTGGATCAGTCATTGGTGCTGAAACACTGGTGGCGACTCTGCTGAGCTCCGACGGACACAGACAGTGTACAAGCTAAGAGATGATTAAAAAAGAAAGAAACAATCTGTGCTATTGTCAGGGCTCGTTTTCAAGGGCAGCACTGTTTCTGGCGCCAGTAGGGTTTGGCCCAGTAGGTGAGATAAGCACATAACTGACACAGCCAGAGCTTAAAACAATACAGAACATATATTTATTTATCTTAGTGAATAAAACCCAGGTGTAAAGTGAGAGACTGATATCTAGATGTCCATGAATGCAGACACTGTAGTTTTGAGAGAGTTAGTGGTGTGCCAAGTTCTGCTGTTTGCTCTTTTGAGACTGAAGTAAACAAACAGACAAACAAACAAACCAAAGAATTACAGACATAACAGGCCACGACACTACATCGTTAGTTTGCAAAGTTCCTGTCGGTAAGTCCGACTCAGCTGTTGTGAGTGAATGAAAGTCAGGTCACGAGTCACGATTTCATTAGACGTTACGGTGGAACATTCAGAAAACACCTTAGTTTGTCAACAAACAACAACAGTAGCAACAAAAATACACAACTGCATGCCTAGATGCCTCTACTCTGAACAAAATCCCACTCCCTCACAATATGGGGTCTAAAACTGTCCCATACTGAGCCTGCGGAGGTTGTAGCGGACACTCATCCAGCCCTCGGTGTCGCTGATGTCAAAGATGGTGCCGGGCATGAGAGCTGGACACTGCGGGTCGTCGAGGAGAGCGCACACGGTGTCAGTGTCGCCCATCACCAGGGCGTGCCAGAACACCAGAGCCTGGCGCCCGGCCCTCGAGACCACGATGATGTCCAAACAGCTCATGTCATCGACTGTCTGGACGGGAGAGACGCTCGACTGGCATTCGGGCTGTGATTGTCAGTCCCAGTTCGAAACCCAGGGACAACAAGCTCCCTTCCCCTCATAGACTCAGAAATCTGTTTCCCCTTGTTTTCCCGCTTCCTCCCAAAGACACAGCGCTGCGGTTTGGCAGCGGTTGTTGTCTGTGTGCTGATCTATTCCTGGAAGCGAAGGGTAACCCGTGGCCAGACAATTTTTAGCAAGAGTGGCAGCACTGGGGATAGGTGACAGAAAAGCCTTGTCTAAATGTTAAATCAACAGTTGCCATACTGTAGGGCTTGATCTGTTAATATAACCTGTGTAGAGAAGAAGTAAAGTCGAGTGGGTACAGGGGGCCATGAGAAGGGGCTTTTTGTTTTGTTAAAATGTGATTAAAATCATTTTCTGTATAAAACTCCCAGTTCAGGATGCTTCTTCAACCAGAGCATGCATTGAAAAACACAGTCTCAGGGCCATCAATTGGGAATACATCACAAACCGGTATGATTTTAGACTTAACAGCCTTGATGTTTACTTGTCATTATATATTTCATTTATACATGTCTGTACTCTTTGTACAGCGCATAATTGAATAGTAGCGGCAGTATTAAAGCAGTCACATGCAGACAGGGTATCTTCAGGCACACTCAGGTGATGCTAATGCGATTCCACCACTAGAGGACACTACAGCGCACAAGCTCTTGTTCAGATGCACTTCTGTGCTGTCACTCACGTTTGTTAAACAATCAAGAACAACTCAAAACAAGTCAAAAAGTCTTAAAATAAGCTAAATCTTAATGCACACAATCAAACGAACAAACACAGGCTCAAGTAGAGTTAATAAAGGCATTATTAAATGGAGAGATGATGTAAAGACATGAAGATTATTGTAGAATGTCCCCATTTCAGTTTTCTAATCTATCCGTGAGCCTCGTCTAGACATCGCTTGTGTTTGGGGGGGATTCCACTGCTCTGAATCTGCTGTTGAGTGACACTTGTCGAGCACCTGTTCGCTGACGATCGTAACAGCATGTTGACATGACTCAGGCGTGACCCAACACCTGTCTGGGCTTTCGGGATATGGCATCTACACTGAACCACATACAGCCCCTCAGCCAGAGATGACGAAGCATACATATGAAAATATATGAATGTAAACAGACAGTCAAGTGTGGGTAGATTGGATATGTTCAGAATAAAACCAAAGCAATTAATAAGCACTGCTTGAATTTTTTTATCAATTAAAATAAAGCAGTATTTCTGTTATTTAAATTAAGCTTAGTAAGAGTGAAAGTTTATTTTTTCAGGAAAAGCTGGAAGGGCACATTTAGACGTTTTTTAATGTTGGAACATTTGTTATTAATAATAATACTAATGATGCCAATGACGATTTTTAATCATCATATAATCATCATATAATTCTATATTTTGTTATGTGTTAATGTGTTTATTGTATTCATAACATGTCAAAATGTGCTCTTTCAATTGAGATGTGTTCACCCTCTCTGTGTTTGCTTTCTGCCGCTGAGCACAAAGCCATTTAAAAACAGGGACTCGTCTCTCGAACAGGACACTCAGAGCTCAGTGCTTTACTGCTGTCCTCCTCTCAGGATGTCAGCCAGACACCTATGGTGGTTAAACAGATGTAGCTGCTGTATGTGTGATAGTAAAAATAACGGACTAATAATCGCCACTCTGTTTATCATTTTCTCTGACCCAACAAGCTGAGCGTGTGATGTCGTTTTATCAGTTGCTCTGAGAGAGAAGTCAGGAAGGGGTCTTGAGACAGAACATTTTGCAGTCATTTCATTGAAATGTTTTTTTGAATCATGCCCTGACATTTTATTGGGCCTGTACTGGAACCTGTACCAGCACCGGCCATCGCAGAGCTGATGTTGATGGTAAACATCTGCATTTCATCTGTAACAGTGCAGCTACACTTGAGTGTCTCACTGCCTTGGCCGACATCCAAACACCTGTCAGGCAACATATGTTGGACACGCCATAACAATGGGATAGATTTTCACCCAGGTCCCAATTCATTACGTTCAGAATGGAAAAGCAGTTGCTGTGGTCGTATGTAGCCCCAGTCTGAACAGGTGACCTCACACACTACTGGTGAAAACCGTGGTCAAATAGCATTCTCTTCATTCCTTTTTATCATCAGTTTAAGTGAGATTGAGCGTAACCAAGGGCTAGCTAGACCAAACCAAAATTGTACACAGGCAACTCCTCACATTTTGCCTACGTATAGCCTTCCCTCGCAGTAGGTGGGACAGATTTCACAGCGAGAGCTTGCAGGACTGAATAGATTGTGGACGGCAGTTGTGAACCTGTTTAAACGCTGTCACCTTACCCATCTCCTTGCTGATCCAGCGCAGGTCCTCCCCTCGCGACTCGATGATGAAGTTGACGGAGGTCCCCTTGGGAAACAGCTCTCTGATGGTCTCCAGATCCCCGGAGAAGATGGCGTTCTGCACCACCAGGTCCTGGCACACCGGCGGCGGCTCCGTGGAGGAGCCCGTCTTCTGGCCCTTCCCCTGCTGCCTGGCCTCCTTCTGCAGGAGGTACCGGTTGGCCTGTGGGGCCACGAGCCTCTTCCTGAACCTCTGTCTCTCAAGCAGGTCCTCCTCCAGGCGCAGGGAGCGCAGGGCCATGGAGGTGAATGCAAAGCTGCTGCTGCACGACGTCATGTCCCACCTGCGATTGCCTTCTCTTTATCTTTTTAAAGTCCTTTAAGGATTCTTCAGGATCAGACCAGCTCGGTAAATCCCAAAATGTTTCCTGCCTCCCTCTGCTGCTGCAGGCTTGTTTTGACACACAATCTCAACAGCCCCCTTGCTTGTGCTATTTATACCCTGCCTTCCACGTGGTCATTAGATTTGCCTGTGTCCTTTTTTTTTTTAGATTTGCCCGTGTGTTTTTTAGTTTAACATCTGCCACAGTGTGTAGGGTGAGTTTGGGTGCTCCAAGAATGATCAGGTAATCCAAAGAATCAGACATAAATCATGATATTGATGATACATTGTTGTATCAGTGTGCTATAATCCCCTTTCTCTCTCTCTCTCTCTCTCTCTATATATATATATATATATACAGACAAAGGTGACAAATTAAAGGATAAACCAACATAAAGTGTCTCAGTAAGATGTTGGGCACCAAGAGCCACCAGAACAGCTTCAATGCTCTTGGCACAGATTCTACGAGTCTCTGGACTCTACTGGAGGGATGAACACCATTCTTCTAATAGATATTCCCTCATTTGGTGTTTTGATGATGGTGGTGGAGAGCGCTGTCTAACACGTCGGTCCAAAATCTCCCATAGGTGTTCAATTGGGTTGAGATCTGGTGACTGCGAAGGCCATAGCATATGATTCACATCATTTTCATACTCATCATACCATTCAGTGAGCCCTCATGCCCTGTGGATAGGAGAATTGTCATCCTGGAAGAGACACTCCCATCAGGACAGAAATGTTTCACCACAGGATAAAGGTGATCACTCAGAATAACTGTGTCATGATTTGCAGTGACCCTTCCCTCTATGGGGACAAGTGGACCCAAACCATGCCAGGAAAATGCCCCCCACAGCACAACAGAACCTCCGGACCCCCTCACTGTAGGGGTCCAGCAGTCAGGCCTGTGCCGTTCTCTTGGTGTCCCACACATGCACTCGCCCATTTGTCCAGAACACGAGCCAGCGTCTTTGTGACTGAAGCTCCTGCTATTGATCAATATCTGCCCATCTGCATCCCCTGCTGGATGATCCCCAAGATCCCCAAGATCTACAGCTTCCCTTTTACATCACACCTGCAGTTTATCATTTCATCTTCACATCTTTTTCTAGCTCCGTTTCATCTCCTGTGTTCGGCTCATTCGACAGCTTCCCTTGTCCACCTTGAATCTGTTCTTCGTACAATATGCCATTTTAACGTTTTCTCTCAATGATGTCACACTTTTTTTTTTTTTTTTTTCTATCTCTCCTTTTTATTCCAAGCAGACAACTTTTCCTGGTGGTGGACCCTCCTCGATACCCTCGTGACACTGTCATGCGTGAAAACCCCAGCAGGGTCGCGGGGTATTTGTTGTGGTAGAAAACAAATCTGATATGGACACTCCTTGACTCTCAGTGTGTCTCCACTTTACAAGCTACCAAGCCATCATGAAATTGTCAGACTGTAATTTTGATGTCTAAGGCAATGGAGTCAGACTGCTGTACATTTTTTCAGCTGCTGGGCATAAATAAAGGTAATCTCTCTCTGCAGCTGTACTCCTGTAACTGGAATATAAACACATGCCATGATCGCATTGGCCTGTCGTACCAGCAGACTGCAAATCAGAGCTTTCTAGGGCCGTGGAGTTCAATGGTGTATTAGTTTTGTGCAATTCTCTCATTTAAATTGCTGGATATTTTCTATCAGAATGACTGTTTCTCTCCTCTCCTCGCTGATTTCTCCACATCCTCTTTTCAATGCACACTTTCTCTGGCCAGCTCAGTTCATCTGGCTCCAGTCTGAACTACAGACTACAGCATCTGTCGAAACACATCGCTGTCGAAAGGATGAGCTCAGTCTTCCCACCCGGGACACCAGACAATTCCCAGATTACCCAGATCGAGCTCGGCAGGCGGCCGGGCTTTAAAAACACGGAGCTTAATGCCGGCCTTCGAAGCCAGACACAACACGTGTAGCAGCAGTCGGGATGTGTCCGTGTCGCTGGCACCGTGACTCGGGAGATTTCCCTCGGCGCGCTCTATTTATGCCCGATATGCAACCCGATCCTTTGGTTGCACAATAGTCAACACTCTGAAAGCATTTCAGACCTCATCCACATGACTCTGTCTGAACACACGTTTCAGTTCATGACACACACTTGCTTTGCATCAGTCAGAATTCATCAAAACTTTGAAAACAGGGCCCTATGTGTTATTTTGCAGGCTGTTACTGATAGTATAAATACTCAGGCATACATCTTGCTAAAGGAAGAAAATACAGCAGATCATAAAGGTTTTAAACAAGCAGAAAAACACTCACCTAAAGGATTATTAGGAACACCATACTAATACTGTGTTTGACCCCCTTTCGCCTTCAGAACTGCCTTAATTCTACGTGGCATTGATTCAACAAGGTGCTGAAAGCATTCTTTAGAAATGTTGGCCCATATTGATAGGATAGCATCTTGCAGTTGATGGAGATTTGTGGGATGCACATCCAGGGCACGAAGCTCCCGTTCCACCACATCCCAAAGATGCTCTATTGGGTTGAGATCTGGTGACTGTGGGGGCCAGTTTAGTACAGTGAACTCATTGTCATGTTCAAGAAACCAATTTGAAATGATTCGACCTTTGTGACATGGTGCATTATCCTGCTGGAAATAGCCATCAGAGGATGGGTACATGGTGGTCATAAAGGGATGGACATGGTCAGAAACAATGCTCAGGTAGGCCGTGGCATTTAAACGATGCCCAATTGGCACTAAGGGGCCTAAAGTGTGCCAAGAAAACATCCCCCACACCATTACACCACCACCACCAGCCTGCACAGTGGTAACAAGGCATGATGGATCCATGTTCTCATTCTGTTTACGCCAAATTCTGACTCTACCATCTGAATGTCTCAACAGAAATCGAGACTCATCAGACCAGGCAACATTTTTCCAGTCTTCAACTGTCCAATTTTGGTGAGCTTGTGCAAATTGTAGCCTCTTTTTCCTATTTGTAGTGGAGATGAGTGGTACCCGGTGGGGTCTTCTGCTGTTTTAGCCCATCCGCCTCAAGGTTGTACGTGTTGTGGCTTCACAAATGCTTTGCTGCATACCTCGGTTGTAACGAGTGGTTATTTCAGTCAAAGTTGCTCTTCTATCAGCTTGAATCAGTCGGCCCATTCTCCTCTGACCTCTAGCATCAACAAGGCATTTTCGCCCACAGGACTGCCGCATACTGGATGTTTTTCCCTTTTCACACCATTCTTTGTAAACCCTAGAAATGGTTGTGCGTGAAAATCCCAGTAACTGAGCAGATTGTGAAATACTCAGACCGGCCCGTCTGGCACCAACAACCATGCCACGCTCAAAATTGCTTAAATCACCTTTCTTTCCCATTCAGACATTCAGTTTGGAGTTCAGGAGATTGTCTTGACCAGGACCACACCCCTAAATGCATTGAAGCAACTGCCATGTGATTGGTTGTTTAGATAATTGCATTAATGAGAAATTGAACAGGTGTTCCTAATAATCCTTTAGGTGAGTGTATATAAACTGGTTAACAGGCTTGTGGGAACTGTTGTATACCATTATACTTAATCTGTGTGTTTAACTATATCTGATTTTCCTTTACCAGAAATATAAAATGATTACTGATTGTTCAAAATGGCTGTATAGTCAGTCACATGACCTAGCTTGGACTTAGTTTTGGGAAAAAATCAATCAAGTATCAATGTAATTTCCACTAAGGACCTGATAAGGCAACACAGTGATACAGTTCAGTGTATAATTCAGCGAAAGCTCAGTGGTCAACTTTCCTTTAATCAAATGTCGTTTTTGGAATCGGCCCATGTTTTGAAAAAAGAACACGCTAAAGGCAAGCACTGGGAAAAACAGATTTATTTGAACCCTTTTTCTTTTTGAGAGACACGAGGGAGCCCTTTACATCCTCCATGGCTTGTTTATCCTGAAAATGAACGCGTCAGGACTGTGCTAGCTCTGCTTAACAATGAGCAATTAAAAACAGGCCTCCGAGGCGTGACCGTGCCACATGCTTAGGGAGTGTCTGTTGACCCCGGGATGCAGCTTGATGCCTGGGAGTCCCCGCCTGACACCGACACCTGTGACTCTGCTTCTCCTTCCACACAGATGTCTCTGTTCTGTTTCTGAAGCCGGATTAAAACAAAAAGACTGATTCCTCCACAACACCTGAGAACTCTGAGGTATAATTAGAGTTATTTATTCTAAAACGAGTTTCCTTTTTTCCATTTCGTGAGACGCTCTTCATTTTTTCTTCTTGCTGCCGGTATTGCCTTTCTTCCCCGGCGCCGGCGTCTCCTCCTCTCCTTCCTTCCCCAGGGCTGCTTTGGCACGTTTCTTCCCCAGAGGAGTTTTAGCATACCAGCTCTGGTAACATAAAAATAAACACATAGACACGTCACCCGCATTGTCAGGATTACGTATCACTCCGCCCTCTATCGGTGCACCTGGCAGATACTACCCGTGACAGTCGATGTCCACAAGACTGTAAAAAGGGAATGACAATCATTAAGTTATTCACTATTCACCCCACATAACTTCATAACAACAAGAATAACACCAACAATGACAATAATAATCCCTTTTCTGAAAGATATGGATCTATTTGCAAAGGACAATACAACAAAGTCATGAAAGGCATCAACCACAACAAACCAGAGGAGCTTGTCCAAATCTGCAGGGACACACGGATCCAGGGACACACATGGAAATTGGGCTTCAAGGCATTCAAGACAGAAAACAGGAGACACTTCTTCACACAGAGAGTTGTCACAATCTGGAACAAACTCCCCAGCGATGTGGTAGAAGCGTCAGTTTGGGAACATTTAAAAATAGACTGAATAGGATCCTTGGATCACTTAGTTAGTAATGGACACCAAACGAGCACGATGGGGCGAATGGCCTCCTCTCATTTGTCCACTCTCTTATGTTCTTAACGACTCTAAATGTTTTACAGGCTGAAAAAACATGGGAGGAAGCGACGGATCACTCTGAACAACCCTCTACCTTGAAGGACTCCTCTTCGTCTTGGAAAACAGGGTCGATCTTGGCCAGAGGGGCGACGAATTCAGCTGCCATCAGAGGTCTCTTGTCTAGCTGGTCCACGCGGCGCTCAGTCAGGATGGCCCGGACCACCTGCACCATGTGACCCTGCGTGTATCCGTCCGAGATCTTGGCCAGAGAGCTCAGGTCCAGAGCGCCGGTGACCTCCCCACCGTTGTCCGTGACCAGCTTCCCCCACATGACTGCGTCAACAGAAGACATGTTATCATACTGGGGACACCCGTTTTAGTTTATTCCCCAGAGCAGAGCGGGTTTCTCTAGAGATCACAGGGGCGACGGCACACGGCCAGGCGCTCACCGTATCGGGAGGCGTAGTCTGGCCGAGGGATCAGGACGATCTTGCTGTATATCTTGCAGAGGGACTTGAGCTCAGCGTCGAAGGGCTTATGGGAGGTGCCCACGATGAGGATGCGGTCTTCCACCTTCAGAGACTTGAGCATCTTGGGCAGGTCCTTCTTCAGACGTTTCGGATCCAGCTGTGCGGAGAGGAGATACAAGCGACGGACGGGTCAGGGAGTCAGAGGAGGAGGTGAAGAAGCGATTGAAAAAGACTAATGGCACCTTCTACGGTTATCTTGTGGACAACATGGTTTACCTCTTTCTCTTCTTTGGGGACTTTCTTGTAAAACATTTTCTCGGCATCGCCAATCCACACAACCGAGGGCTGCAACTGCCTGGCGACCTTGAAAAGGAGAGAAAAACACACAACTACTCTAGACAGGCTGAAGCCAAGAAAGAAAGATCTGGATCTTCACAGGACAGGATATGGATTCTGTATTAAGGAATTCAAATGTGTGAATGAGAAAAAGAAAGACTTCCACATCCTGGGCCTGGGACCCTTTGAATTCCTAAATGGGACCCTCCATACCTTGAAGACCATGTGCAGCATCATCTGCAGGCCGCTCTTGCCCGGGTACTTCCCCGCGATGTTGAGAGGGGACAGGTCGAAGAGGTTGGCGCCCGTCTCGGTGCAGATGGCATGAACCAGCATCTTCTTGCCCACACCAGCAGGGCCAGCCAATAGGATGGACTTTACCAGCGGGGCCTTCTCGTGCACCGCCTGGGAGCCTGTGGATCGACCGCATGTATCCGTCACCAGCCTCAGAAGAGCCTCACACTTTAAAACACTTCCATTGATCAGCCGGTTCCATTACGTGTGTCGACCGAGTTCACCCATCAGAGAGAAGTATGAACACAGTCTACGATCCAGGCCTTAAATAATCCCCTCGGAACTCGGCTACAGAATTGAAATAAAACATTTCCTCTCACACGTCGCCTCATCATCGTGGCAGAAACTCTTCTAATTCTATTACTTACCCGTACGAAACCTGCCGTCTTCGCCGAGATCGGTTCAATTTGTAACGTCCTGCTGAGAACACAGCTGGAAGGTTGAGTTTTATGTTTGAAAGCTGGAGATTCCGAATAACTGAACATCTAATCTCAGACAGAGAGCAGGGCTTAAATTAGCTGATATTCAGAGGCATTTCATAGGAACCAGACACAGATATACTGTACCTAAGGGTATGACTGCGTACAGAGCCACAATTTGCCGCACATCAGACAGGGAGGGCATGGGCTCGATGTCCGTCTGCCGCAGGGTTGTGCCCAGATAACTGTAATCACCTGGAGACATTTCAACAGTTATTCTGACTTTGACCTGCAACATCTTTGAACCAAACACATTAAAAACAGAGTCCCTTTCATAAAGGCATTGACATCTCACATAAGGAAGTCTAACTGGGTCCTGACCTTCAATTTCTACAGTACGTAGAACTATAGAATTATAGAACAAAAAACATTCAGACATTCCATTATTCCAAACTATTCCAAATTGTCACTGCGATCCCAGCGTTGTCCTTTATAGAGATTAATGTAAAGGCAATGAATCACTGCTATCAATTCACCCTGCAGATTGAAATTGATGATAGTTATATAGTTAACAAAAAATTGGATTTTAATCTCTTTAGTCATGATATTGTAGTTGCATAATATAAATACTGGAAAAAAGAGTTCCTCCAATTTACAATAGAACACAGAATCTATGAAAGAACAGATTTTAATGTAAATGTATCAAACTGTAAAAATAAACAAGCAGACACACTCACACACACACATATATATACACGCACACACACATATTATATATATATATATATATATATATATATATATATACACATACACACACCCACGCACACTCTCTCACTCACTCAGATATAGATTTTATATATAGATTGAGGAATAGACAGCAGACTGGTTCTGTATCTTTTGGGGAGGTTGCCGCACAACATCATTACTGATAATCATAATGTAACAATAAGTATAATGTGATAATAATTACACGAGAAATCAGATAACATTTGCTTACCACAGAATCTCAAGCTAGGATTTCGGCTTCACTTACTAAATTATGGGCCACTTGTTAAACTGAATTTTTAAGGCAATAGCAATCTATCACATAATTACAAACACAAATGAGCTCTGTAATTTATGAAAATTGATGATGACGATGATTATAATTATTAATCATCATCTTAATAATAATAATGCTATACATCTGAGGTCTGACTGAGGTTTCTACCAGTGTATCACTTGATGTGAAAAGCAGACCTCTTCAGGGACAAAGCATCCAGATTTCACACACTACAAAAAAAACGCACCTCCTTATTGGAAGCGATGAAAACGATCAGTTTAGCGCCGGCTCGGAATAAAATGAAGCTCGGATGGAGGCAGGCCCGGTAACTGCTCTGTGAATCATCGCGGCATCGCATCAGTCACCGGGGCAGACATCCCTACTATGCCTCTGCACAAACGCCGTCTCTGCTCCTGTTATTTTATCATTTAGCTCCAAGACGGCCGAGTCTCCCAGGTTCAAAATAAGAGTGAGTTCAATCACTCCGGGTATCTCCGTCCGCTGATTCGAGAGCGGTCTGTGAAATGACACCCCTGCGTGTCAGGCCTGCGTTTCGACATTCATAGCGAATCCCAAAAGGATCGTACATGTGCCGTCAATACCGAAGAACACACGGTGCCAAATGGATGTAATGAAGTCATGAAATCAAGCTGGAAAGGGGGAATTAAGAAAACAAGAATCTAATGCAGATTACCCAAATAGTCGTCCAGTTTAATGGTGTCGGCCTGCTTCAGCAAGCCCTGCTCCACCAGCTCCTGATAGAGTGACTCGATAGTCCTGTCAATGAGAGCTGAATAAACGGAGACGTTCTAGATTCACAGCATTAGAAACATTCCGGTTCTGCCCACAGAGAAAGGAGTGGCGTTTCATTCAAATCACAGACTGGCATGGAATCATTCTATTTTACTTCAGAATTGTGTTTGAAAAACAGGAAATGCATTAAGTGACTGTAAATGTGGGCTGTTTATCTCGTTACATCCAGTCACAACATGGTCCCACCTCAAACCACGGATGGCAGAGAAACCTACCTGTCAGCGGTCAGGTCCTTGTCTTTCTTTTTCTTCTTCCCAGTTTTCCCCGCTTTCTTTTTCTTCTATGTTGGATACAATTTATTAAAACAAACTAACATAAAAATAGATGACAATAACCTCAACACTCCAAAGAGCAAAGATATCTGAAGAGCAAAAACAAACATGGCCTGCCCTACACAATCAGTACAATCATATAATTGTCATGCTAAACAACACACACACAGATTTGCAACAGTGATTGAAAACATAAAATACCCCCCAAAGGAACGAGGATCCCTACCTTAGCGTTGCCCTTGGCCTTCCCTCCTTTATCTTTGTCCACAGCCAGCTTCAAATTAGCGAGTTCCTGCCTCATTAGCTCGTCCACCTGATATTGAAGCAAGCACAGCCCAGTGAGGGACTGTAATGGACAGACGCTTCCAATGTGAACACGGCAATAATTGAAATAGAAAGAAGTCACTCTCACTTCTAATCACCCAAGAGATTTGTCTTGGAGTACAGATTTAGCATGATTTATCTTTCACTCACATCCTGACAGGACAGCTCATGAAGAAACGACAGGAAAAAATTTAAAACCTTGACCTTTCACTGAAACTTCACATGGCCCAGTTCTACTGCCCAGATTTCTCCAAAACGTCATACAGATACAGTTTTAAAAAGCTGCCACGTCAGAACTGGGCAGCTGGTACCTGGATCCGGATTTCATTCTCAATCTCCTTCCTCTTCTCCTCCTTGACGAGCTCTGGCTCGTGCCTCTGGCTGAAGTTCTTGGCCTCTCTGCGGTTCTGCCACACAGCTGGAGATGGAGAGACGAGTGACTGAGCAGGAGAACGGGGTGAGGGCCCGTGAGAGGGACGCACACTAACACGCTCCAGAGGTTTAAGGTCCCTGAGCTGCACAAACCACTAAACAGGTTACTGGACTCAATTCAGGGTTTATTATTTGTGTCTCTTGAAAAGGGGCCTCAATCTCCCCAGACGTGCCCTCGACACCATAAACCGCACTGCACTGGTAACTCAGAGGTATATTTGAGGCCCTGAGGTAAATATACCAGAATATGAATATTTTGGGTCCGGCCTTTGAAGGCCAACAAAGCTCTCCCTTAAAAGACTCACAGGGAGCTTCACGTCACTGCGACACCAACGTGCTGCCCCAAACACTGACAATGAACGCCAGATAACGCCAGCTCTACAGCAGTATCTGTGCTTCTGTCGTTTCTCATACTTGAATAGGTCTTGTGGTCGTTTTCCAGCTCGGACAGGAAGGCAGATGGAAGCATTTTCAGCCCAGGTTCTTCTTCCTGTAAGACAGAAACGGAAACCCCTACAGCAATGCAGACTTTGTGATGCTCGTAGGACAGTCTTGCTTTTCCTCCGCCGCTCTGTACGTTAAAATACTGTGCCACCAACACATTAAGGGACATTAAGACGGATGCAGAACCGCCGCTGATTCCCAGCCCCCCCCCAGGCTCGTTTCCCCACATTAAAGGCTTCGGCTGCATCCTCTGTATCCACTTTCTAAAACGGATGCCCTACCAAGCGTCCTCACCTCCTCTCCTTTGCCTTTACTGTCTTTTTTCCCTTTTTCCTTCTTTCCTGGGTCCTTTTTGTCATCCTTTCCTTTGGGGGTCTTGTTGGCCTCCTCTTCTTCTTTTGCTGCCAGCTCTGCCATTAACTGAAAGCATTTACAATTTAATTCGAGCCGAGTGTCAAGTTATCCTTCTTTCAAACGGTTACGGTTCTTGACAGGACGCAGCCAGGGAGGTCGTTCGACCCAGAGGCACGCGCGATTCTTTCCACTCACCTGCTGGGGGGTTTTCTCAGCGAAGATCAGAGCGGAGCCCCCGTCCTCGTCGTCCGGGTAATCGGGGAACTTTCCGGTTGCATCGCTTTCAATTGAGAAAGAACAAGTGACGTGTAAAGGATAAGTAAAAGGATGAGCTGTACTACTCCTACCGTCGCCTCCGAGAGAACTGGCCTTACTGGCACTCGATGAACCACTGGCGAATCTGGTCCTTCATCGTCTCCCTCATGACCGGCCCCTCCACCTCCCTCAGCTTGTCCGTGATGGAGACTAGTGCCTTCTGGTACTCCTGCTCGTGTTGCTCCTGCGTCAGCTTCCTCTTGGCCTCCGTGGTGCGGGCCGACACTATGGCGGGACAGGGCTGGGTGTGCTGCGGACCCAGAGCCTTTCGCAGGGTGGAGAAAACAAGAAGAGAGAGAGACACCGAGTTAAAAAACACACACATACACACACACACACACACACCCACACTTCAAGAAAGATATCGCTGCTCTAGAGGCAGTTCAGAGGAGAGCAACCAGACTTATTCCAGGTCTGAAGGGAATGTCCTACTGAGAGACTGAGGAACTGAACCTGTTCACCCTGGAACAGAGGAGACTACGTGGGGACTTGATTCAAGTCTTCAAAATCATGAAAGGCATCGACCACATCAAACCAGAGGAGCTTTTCCAGATCAGCAGGAACACACACACCCGGGGAACCAAATGGAAATTGGGCTTCAAGGCAATCAAGACAGAAAACAGGAGACACTTCTTCACACAGAGAGGCGTCACAATCTGAACAAACTCCCCAGCGATGTGGCTGAAGCTGAAAATTTGGGAACATTCAAAACTAGACTAGATAGGATCCTTGGATCACTTAGTTATTAATGGACACCAAACGAGCACGATGGGTCGAATGGCCTCCTCCCGATTGGACACTTTTCTTCTCTTCCCTACAGGTACTTTGCATGGAACGTTGGTTGGGTTTTTAAGTGGGTGCTTAATGCAAGACAGGTGTGTATAAGACATATACAGAGATATACATCAATGACCCGCAGATTCCTCTATTACCTGCTCCGACTCTGACTGCTCTGTTCAGACAGCCAGTGTCTTGGCCAGCGATTCTGAACAAGCAGCCTCTGCACTCTGATATGTTTAACGCCAGCAAACCCTAACAAACACAGACAGCCCTCTTTGCTGCAGGCTTTTCTGCACTTTAACTACACAAAAAGCACTACGCAAGTCATTAAGCACAGGCATCCACCCCGAATGGGATCACGACACTTCACACAAGTCGAGAAATCTTCGTCACGAGTTGCATTAGCGCTGGAGATCAATCATAACGCCTCTGGAACAAAATAAAGTAAATGCTGGCGCTAGCTTTGCCAATAATACAGTCAAGACTCTGCTGGGATTTATTGTTTTGCCTATTTATGAAAGCCATGTTTAATCAGCTGACATGTATAGGTAACCCTCCTGAGAGGTATCCATAAGAAAGGTTAGAATACACACGTATGTCACACGCCCACAACATTTAATTCAAATTACACAGGGAGAGTATACGGTCACCAGGTGCCTTCTCCCTGCTGCTGTGATCACAATATTGACGGCGGTGAAACGTAGCAGGTGGGCACACAAAACGATCGGCAACAACACTGGAGGAGCACCGCTTCAGGCTAGACATGCGATTGCATTTACTGCACTTACTATTTTATAACCACACATTATCATTCAGTTATTCTTATGTAAAAAACGAAATACAGTGCTGTAGTTGTTCAAAACAGGAGGGGAATATACTGGGTTTCGCAGACTTCCTGACATAAAAACGTAAAAAACAAAAACTGCTGGTTCAAACAAAAAAATGTAAATAAATTCTTGCTCCAGATCAATTCAAAATAAATATTTCAGATCTGGTCAAAAAGGTAACAAAATCTGTAACCCTCCTTCAATCAGTCAACCAGCGTCCTCTGATCTTATCTTCCCCCCCAGAGGTCTGGCAGGACAATCGTATATCTGGTTACTGAACACAATTGGTCAAACTACATTCTTTAGTAAATAATATTGGTTTCAGCTCAGGAAGACAATATTTGAATCTGCAACTGTGTGTTAGTTGAACCGCAGCAGTAACACAGGGATATTTTTTTTTTAAATGTATGTCTTGCACCCATTTTTGTGGTTCTTAAATATATAAACTGGTCATCTCTCCCACACTTCTTGTGACCTCTTACAGACACTCAGCCAGTTATTTTCACCATTTCAGTATCTTTTTTAATTTATCTGTATAGACAAAAACAAAACATTTAAAATGCTAACATACTGAAGCCTGGAAACGAGAAGACAACATCAAAACAAGATGATGTTTTCGCAAAGCACAGCACGTTCATGGGGTCTATGAAGAGGATTTAGTTTCCAGCAGTTTATTTCGCTATAGTCTGGGACATTTAGTCAGCGGCTGCTTTTCCCCGTGCTGTCAAATGTATGCATGCATGTACGCATGTATACAAAATTCCCTTTATACCGAATTTCTGCACTACGAGTTCAGGCTTTGGCATTGCACCTGACACCATTCCCCTCCGATATTATGCTTTCAGCACATCCCCATCCGAAGACATCTTCTCCTAACGTACTCTCCATACCTTAACGACCATGTTGATATGGAAATCAATGCCATTTATTCGATTTTACAGTTCGATAATAGATGTCACATTAACTGAAGGCATCAAAGAGTTTCGACTTTGCAAACACACATTACCAGAGAGAGACGGGGAATATTGTATTTGCTGCTGAAGTGCGTCCTTTTAAATGATATCCATAATGAGTTTATAATATGCATCTGGGCTACCTCCTCTCTACTTTGATGTCTTCCAAATGGCCCGGGTGTCATCAGCAAAACATGTAGGCACTTTCCCGCCTCATTGACTCCCAAATGCATTTTAAATATCATTCCTGGTAACGCAATTATTTAAAACGCTGAACTAAACACTTACTAATGGGAAAAAAATACAGTGACTTAAATAAATTCATTTCTCAAATGGAGAGCTTTCAATTTTCAGAATAGCCAGGAGTTTCGTAACAACAACAAGCACCACCAACACCAGCAGCCGCCCTCCTGCCCCTGCACCCCCCCTCCAATCTCCCTCGCTCTTTATGCCTTCTTTAAAAAAAAAACATGTTTTTAAAGAGACACTCTCTCATCGCAGTGAACCTCCAGGAGCAGAAGCGATGCTATCGACTGGACACTCGCTGCCGCTAATGAGACGACTGCTCTTACCAGGGTAATTAGGCAATTAGTTCCCGCTGATTGTGTTTCTCTTAATTTCAATTTGTGTGTTGTGTTGGGAAGCAGTAATCAGAGGAGGAAAATGAACAAAATTCACCTCCATTTCCATCAGGGGCTAATTAAACCCGACATAATGTAGAACCAACAGAAACAATGGATACAATAAGGTACAAAGCGAAGTACGAAAAGTAGCCTAGAGACTTTTGAGTGGTTTGCTAAATTATGGGATTATTTGATTATGCACCACCATCATTAATACATTTATTTATTAACACGAAGTACAAAATCTACATATGTTCAGTTTTAGCATTGGGAAAAATTGGGACTATATTCTCAACATACCTTGCTAATGTGATTACATGGAAATGTGCACTTACATTTTTATGTATATTAGTGTCTGTATTCCCAATTGGGAAGAGAATGCCAAAACAAAACATTATAAACTCACAAGCAATGGGTGATTGATTACATCTCTCAGGCTTTTCCAGGGCCCCGATACACAAACTTTCTTCGAAGAGGTCACAAGAAACACTTATTTTTATGAGGAATGTTTATATCTAGACGATGCTTTCCAGTAAAGTGAAAGCCTTTGCTTTTCTGAAACATAAGAACTATTTTGAAAACGGCTTTTAGATATATGAAGTGAAGGTTAAACAATGCATTTGATTAAAAAAAAAAAACACTGTAGAATTCAACATGGTTCTTATAATAAACTATAATAACTATATGTTAAACAACAGGACAGCAAATGAGAACCGGTGTATGAATGAGAAGTTCTCTCTCCAGGGTGTCACCGTTCAAAATCAGAAAACCTGGGTCAATAAAGCAGAATTAAATATGCTTAGAATGATTAAGAATGAGTGGAACTCTCATAGCACAGCTGGTCCTTCTAGAATGGGAATACCCCTCTACAGGATAAACCCCAGTCCTGCTACCTGAGTTTTGACCAGACGGAAAGCTGTTGTTGGGATGTTCTTTCTGTGTATAAACCCGCAGGATTTTTACCATTAATGCTCTTGGAGGGGAGCTCATGTTGAGAGAGTCGTCTGTACCCCCCCTCACTCCTCACACATGCACATATTCAGATGGGCTCTCACACAGACGAGGAGTCCCCGGACCCGACGTCGAGGGTTAATGTAGGCGCCGCAACATCATTCTCGGGCAGATATGATTACTTCTTCTACCTTAAAGCCCTAAACTTACAGCCTATAATGTATTGTGTCTGTCATTATGGATTCCAATTGTCTCCTAACGCACTGATCGCTCCGCAAATAGCCCCCCGCTTCATTATGACAATTGAGAGGTTCATATTTCAACCTAATGGCTTTCTATAACTTTAACAATCTATCACGACCTCATTTCATTGCGAGCGCAGTTAATACGCGCTTCCCCGCCAAGTGGAACATTTTCTAATGATGCACTTTCACACCAAAAACAATGCGAGCCCGGGCGCTGCATCAGTCACTAATGTATCCATCCATAATGTGTTTATAACACTCTTTCACAAGGAGACAACGACGACTACGCGGAGAAGGGGGGGAGGGCAGAAAAAAAGACGTATACAAGAGCGTGAAACCAACATCAGAATTATTATGATAATCATTTTTAAAACACCATCATTAATGATTCCATCTTACCCCCGGTAATATATCCATACACATTGTATCATTAGTGAAATATCACAAGATTTAAAGAGAACATCATTAAATGGTAACAACAGAAAAAAGGCCACTAAATACTACCATTAGCCAGGGATGTCTGACTTCCTCCACGGATGGCAAAAAAAAAAAAAAAAAGAAGAAAGGATGAGATGGAAATTAAGAATAAAATATAATAACAAGGAAGAAAAAAAAAATTAAAAATGCATTACATTCTGATTAGAGTGGTACAATTAGTTCCTTTTGGTTATTTTTTATTTAAATTGTACTTATTACCACTTATTTGTTGCATTGTTTGGTAATCAATGCTTATTCAAATAATTCATATTCGTTTGATTAGAACACAAATACATATTAGCTCCGTGTATAATACGTTAAAATTGCAAGATCTATTAAGTGGCTTTACAAGGAGTACAGAAGAACAGGGTTCAATTATAACTCAAGGTTAATTAATTAATAGCGAGGGAAGCAAAGAACATAATTGAAGGAGATAACAAGGGCCTCCATATTGATAAGAGCGCGTTTTTCTGTCCCATAGCAAGAACACCATGGCACACAAATAGGCAACTAAGACATAATATGGAAACTATGCTAGAAACAACTCAATAAAAAGTATACAAAATACCAGCCTGACAGAAAACCCAAGACCAGTCTGTTTTTGAACATTATGGCTAGTGCGTTGAGTTTAAACCCTTCACACGGACTGCAGGTTTAGACTGGACAATATACTCCTTCTAGACAAAGTTAGATCAAAGCAAACACATGAGCCTCCACAAACAACGCTGCATTCAGGCCTCTACCCCAATATGGCCCATATGGGTGGCTGTGATGATGCTCTTCGGGAGGTTTAATCCCAGACAGATCTGTTATTTTAACTTGCCTTCGAAGGGCTGTCGAAGTCTATGGAAACGTTTGTTGTGAAGCTTGTTTCTCACACTGCCTCGGGGGTTCCTCCACTCCCTGAGAGAACATCTCATGGCTCACAAAACTAACACAGCGAGAAGCCTATCTTTAAATATCACATATTCCAGATACAGCACCCCACATTTCTCTCTTTATTCCAGGAGATACACACATTAACCCTGCTTTTAAACACGGAAGCTGAAGATGTGTCGGTGAGTCAAAGGGCCAAATCAGAGGTTAAAGGTGAGCCCGACCTCACGATATGGACAGAGGATTAGTGACAGGTCTTCACATCCGACAGTTTTGGGATGTCTGCTCTTTAGTAGCACTTCTATAAACTACTGCCATCTAGTGCTTATTTATTCAGCATTTCTCTGAACTCTTGTAGTGGAATTAAATAGGTGAATCTCCAACTGTGCCACTGCGCTTGCCAAGACGCATCTTTCAACAACAACAACACAGCCGTGCTTCTGCAGACAATGTCACACAAACACATTAGCACAAGGCACGTCAGGTGGTTCCACACATAAGATCACATGCAAGTACAAGTTCCGGGCACGTTTTAACGCCCGTTCATTAACACTCACCATGCCAATAAAGACCATCTCTTCTTCTCGTTCTCTCTTGGTTTTCTTCCTTTGTTTTAAACCTCTCCACACCTGTCAGGAGAGAAATGAAACCTTGACCCGAGTATGTGTATCATTCAGTTCCATCTGCACCACTAGGGGACCAGTATATGACGTACCAATAGATACCTTGGTCACCAGAATAACAGTCACGAATCGAGGAGTTTGACAAGTGTGGAAAGTGTTAATGCCTTGATTATCTATACACATTACAGTGTCCTGGACTCTAGACTCATTAATTAGGGGGGTTACATCTGTGTGTGTGCCTGCTAGGATTTAAAATATCCACCAGTGACCAGTACTATTCATCATATATGATCTTAAAATAACACCCAATGCAGTGCTGCTCCAAGAACGCCTTGCATGTCCTTCCAGTTTGCCAGGTGTGCACAGATGAACCCTCACGCGGAGCCCCACGTCTCTCTCTCCGCCCACCTTCTGCATGCGCACAGCGGCCTGCTCCCTGCTGACGGCCCTGGCTCTCATCCGCCTCTCTTCGTCGCGCTGGAACTCCCTCCTCAACTGGGCCCTGAGGCGGCCCTGCCGGGCTCTCTCCGACACCTGGACCAGCCTCACGGCCGCCTCCAGGCTCAGGGGGCGCTCCGCGGCCGCCTGCGGGAGCGGAATAAAACTGCACTTCACTTCACATGTCATCATAATACTGACATAATGTTGACAGAATTGACGAAAACAAGAAGTGATATGAGACAATGTTGCTGCAGGAATGTTTCAAAGCTTTTTCATTAGACCAGTTAAAAATATTTTAATAGTAACACCTTTCTTCACTTCTGTCAGGTGATTTAATTTGCCTGTGTGCACACGTTCGCCAAATTATAAATAAATTAGTGCATTGGGGACCTCTGGTGGCATAGTCTTTGAACTGCTCTCAGCTGGGCCTCATTGGTACGCATGTAACCAGGGGTGTCCAAGCACTGCTTACTCTGGGTTTACAACCATACATCTAGCACATAGTTAGTCTTTATACTTAGTTGTGCTTCTTCGTGGCCTGTCATTTTTTCAGAGTATTCAGAGTAAAAACTATTTTGAACAGACATTTAAAGATGACACAAATTTTATTTGTATAATTTGTCTTTCTAACTCATTTGAAGATACAGCTGTCTTCATAAATGAAATCTCTCAATAGAGTAGTGCAGCCTATTTCAGTCTGCCCATCTTCAAATGAACACAACGAGGCCTCGGCTGCGTTCGCCTAACAGTGCCTCCACCTGTCAATTCGCCAGTTCGGGCTGCGGTGAATGTACGGCCAAACGAGCTGCGATCTGCGGAAAGTGAATAGTCACCCAATTTAGTTAAAAGCAAAGAGTTAGTTTGTGAAGTGAACGACAAACATGTCCTGAAAGTAAGTCTGTTTCCAGGAGACGGGCGTCGGAGCGCACCGAGCCTGCAAGAGAGTGGCAGAGGCATTTAGCGCAAGGCTGTGAGTTCAATCCTCAGCTGGGGTCGACGCAGCCCGCAGGCAAACTGAAGTGTGTTCTCTGGGGCGTGCCAGATCTCTCCACACGGGTGAGAGCAGGGCAGATCCCGTTAGATGTGCACTTAAAATCCCATTTGCAGCCGTATAAACCCATAACTTTAAACACTGAAGAAAGTGAGTTGTTTACTTGAGCGGCCTTGTTTTCTTTGGAGCACTTCAGAGCAACAGTGAATCATCCCAGAGTGGATATTATCCGACACCTTTTACAGGGTAACGCCAGTCGATTGCCCTTTATTTCTGTCCCTAGTGCGATCGGGGGGGGATTCCTCGGCTGGGCACAACGCTCGATGAAAATTGAAGCTCTCGCTAGCTTGGAAGGCTGTTAACAAACAACAACACTATGTTTGGTAGCTACAGCCTATTTAAAAACTAACTTTTCATCCCTGTGATCCTTAATAAAAATACATTCAGGCAGAAACTGCAATTTACAACCTGGACTTGCCGTCAAGATTTAATATCCTGGGTTCTGAGAAATATTGTGTAATTTACCTGTTATATGGGTTTCTGTTTGTGCTTTAGGGTTGGTCCCTAAATTATTATTATTCTTTTCAAAATGCCCGGTGGTTAGGATAACAAAGTTGTATCGTTCTTATTTCTCCCAATTTTATAGATATAAATGTGCTGGTGAAATAAATGTAATTTGGTGAAGTAAAGTGTCAACTGCCACAAGCATTTGGATGAGAATAACAGGGACTTGGCACAAGTTATAGCTGTGCTGCTCTGCTTATTTTTAAACTATTATTTATTTGTTTTTATGCACTCCAGCATCTGTATAGGAAGGGGGAATACCCACAAAAAGGCAAGACAAGACAAAACTAAATAGGACAACCTGATAAACAGAATGTATACAATTATATCAAACTAAAGGTCCTATGCTGATATTAAAGTATTTGCACTAGCCTGGTGCATTCTTGCTGTCGGCCTCTCCAAAAGTACAACATCTAAGAAGTAATGTAGCCAAGCACAACACAATCTGGACAAATTGTTACTACTGACCTACACTCACCTAAAGGATTATTAGGAACACCATACTAATACTGTGTTTGACCCCCTTTCGCCTTCAGAACTGCCTTAATTCTACGTGGCATTGATTCAACAAGGTGCTGAAAGCATTCTTTAGAAATGCTGGCCCATATTGATAGGATAGCATCTTGCAGTTGATGGAGATTTGTGGGATGCACATCCAGGGCACGAAGCTCCCGTTCCACCACATCCCAAAGATGCTCTATTGGGTTGAGATCTGGTGACTGTGGGGGCCAGTTTAGTACAGTGAACTCATTGTCATGTTCAAGAAACCAATTTGAAATGATTCGACCTTTGTGACATGGTGCATTATCCTGCTGGAAGTAGCCATCAGAGGATGGGTACATGGTGGTCATAAAGGGATGGACATGGTCAGAAACAATGCTCAGGTAGGCCGTGGCATTTAAACGATGCCCAATTGGCACTAAGGGGCCTAAAGTGTGCCAAGAAAACATCCCCCACACCATTACACCACCACCACCAGCCTGCACAGTGGTAACAAGGCATGATGGATCCATGTTCTCATTCTGTTTATGCCAAATTCTGACTCTACCATCTGAATGTCTCAACAGAAATCGAGACTCATCAGACCAGGCAACATTTTTCCAGTCTTCAACTGTCCAATTTTGGTGAGCTTGTGCAAATTGTAGCCTCTTTTTCCTATTTGTAGTGGAGATGAGTGGTACCCAGTGGGGTCTTCTGCTGTTGTAGACCATCCGCCTCAAGGTTGTACGTGTTGTGGCTTCACAAATGCTTTGCTGCATACCTCGGTTGTAACGAGTGGTTATTTCAGTCAAAGTTGCTCTTCTATCAGCTTGAATCAGTCGGCCCATTCTCCTCTGACCTCTAGCATCAACAAGGCATTTTCGCCCACAGGACTGCCGCATACTGGATGTTTTTCCCTTTTCACACCATTCTTTGTAAACCCTAGAAATGGTTGTGTGTGAAAATCCCAGTAACTGAGCAGATTGTGAAATACTCAGACCGGCCCGTCTGGCACCAACAACCATGCCACGCTCAAAATTGCTTAAATCACCTTTCTTTCCCATTCAGACATTCAGTTTGGAGTTCAGGAGATTGTCTTGACCAGGACCACACCCCTAAATGCATTGAAGCAACTGCCATGTGATTGGTTGGTTAGATAATTGCATTAATAAGAAATTGAACAGGTGTTCCTAATAATCCTTTAGGTGAGTGTATACAGCTGTGAGTAGGTTAGCACAACAATATCACCTTCATTGCACCGTACTCTCCTAGCCATTCTCAAATAACTGCAGCGAGTGATATTTCTCAGTTTGTTTTATTCATTTAGAATTGTCTTTATTGTGTTGCACTTTGAGGCTGTGCTGTACTCTGTTCATCCTCTAGTCGGCCTTTGTATTATGACTGTTATTACGACTACTTTGTCCAAGTCACATGAAACCCGTCAAAGCAATTAATTCAATGAAAAACACAAATGCGTTCTAGTGCAAAGCACACTGGAGCTGAAAACAACACATTATTCAAAAGTGTGTTTCTCAGAAAACGATACGGGTCATTACTCTGCGCCGTGGGTGAACTGCCCAGTCCCACAGTAAATGTGCTGCAATCAAAAGGGCATTTCCCCTCAGCAACGAGCCAGGCCATTAACTTATGATGGAGGGACAAGACAGGACTGCCCGGGTCGGTCTTCTGAGTTCTGGTGCCACCTAGTGGGGTTCTGACTAATAACTAAACTGGCCTAATCTGTACTTTGGGAAGTGAATATATGACATGGAAGTGTTGCTATGCGTCTGAAACAGTTATGAAAATGAGTCTTTAAATGGACAGGAGCTCACCCGAGGTCTCTCCGCCACGCCCATCCTGTCCAGAATGCCCGCCAGCACCTGCGCTCTCTCCTGCAGGACCTTGGCTCGCTCACCCAGGAAGTATCGGGGAATGGGGATTTCCAGTTCTGCCTGCAAGGCAGTCGATGAGAGATCAGAATCTGCTTCACACTGGTATTTATTCTTCCAGTGTGAAAGCCTGAGCTGTGGAGACCCGTCACAGTTCAACGTGACACATGACACCGGGCACTGCCAGGTCTCTCAGTCCATTTGTATCCATGCAATAGCCAAGAGGTGGTGTAAAGATCTAGTCTGCACACTCTGAATATATCAATACAACATTAGTGCCTTATAAACCTGTCTAAAATCCCCATCCTTCTGCAGCATGATAGAATAACATTGACAAATGGGAAACTCAAGGACCTTATCAAATTATCAAAACACTTTAACATGATAGAGATTATAAGGTAGTGTTTCAATCAGAAATAATGTACTCAGCGCAGCAGTACAAATAATAAAAAAGCTTTCTTTAACGTTGGGGCCATCTTGTGGAGAACACAAAACACTGCAATTGTTTGAGTTATGCTTGCACACCAAACTAGACTTTGGGAATAAACAGCACTCCGGACAATCACGTTATTTATGACGTTTGAAAGCATCTGCTCATAGAAACTTCATCATCAGAATGGTTATTGGAATTCAGACTTAATTTGGATTTATTTGTCCTTGTTTTTCTGTGATTTTCGTTATTCCTTCTAATAGTTGTACGTTAAAGGTATCTGTCAGAGAGAGAACGCTATAAATAATGACACCATGTTTAATTGAACTGCAGAAGATTCATATGTAGGGTTGGCCATGGTGCACTAGCCATGGGCCAGATTATTAAAACACAGATTTGAGAGGAAGAATTTAAGGATTTGATGTACAGTCAAAAGGGAAGATATTCACCTGGATATGGTCATTATTACTATTATGGTGAATTGTGCATCATACACCAGCTCTCAGATGTGTAGACCAGCTACTCAGAGCAATTAATCAAGTAGCAGAACATCTGCACTGTGCAATATTCAATACTACATGTTCCAACTGCAGAGTAACACACACACACACAGACAGGGGTGCAGAGTAACACACAGACAGTGACAGGGGTGCAGAGTAACACACACAGACACTGACAGGGGTGCAGAGTAACACACACAGACACTGACAGGGGTGCAGAGTAACACACACACACAGACACAGACAGGGGTGCAGAGTAACACACACAGACAGTGACAGGGGTGCACAGTAACACACACAGACAGTAACAGGGGTGCACAGTAACACACACAGACAGTGACAGGGGTGCAGAGTAACACACACAGACACTGACAGGGGTGCAGAGTAACACACACAGACACTGACAGGGGTGCAGAGTAACACACACAGACACAGACAGGGGTGCAGAGTAACACACAGACAGTGACAGGGGTGCAGAGTAACACACACAGACACTGACAGGGGTGCAGAGTAACACACACAGACACTGACAGGGGTGCAGAGTAACACACACACACAGACACAGACAGGGGTGCAGAGTAACACATAGACAGTGACAGGGGTGCAGAGTAACACACAGACACTGACAGGGGTGCAGAGTAACACACTGTGGCTCACCGGCGTCAGCTTCAGGTCCTGGATGACGTCGTCCATGTAGTGGTACTCAGAAAACTCCTTCTCCACCATCTCATTCTTGAGCTCCAGCAGCCTGCCCATCACCCCGTCCAGCACGGCCCGGACCAGGCGTCTCTTCTGGGGCTGCACCAGCTGCTCATAGGCCACCTCCAGTGAGCGGAAAGCCTGGACGTAGCCCACGTAGAGGGTGGCCAGGCGCTGGAAGAAGACCACGCGGTCCTTCTCCGGACGGGGGGGCAGCGCCGGGATCTCCTGTCTCAGCAGGCTGGACAGCTCTGCGTGGGCGCCGGCCCAGAGTCTGTCGTAGGTCCTGGAAGAGAAGACATCTGGTGGGACTGGGTCATAACGCCACCTCGGTGTTAAAAAGGCACCCACAACAAGTATTGCAGTGTGTAGACAACCAAACGAGAACAGTAATATATTATAGTAGTGTACTGATTTTCCAAATGATGTGCCCAATTATATATCTATGAATATCTTGCAAGAATACACCTGCATTTATGATACTACTGACATGGATGGAAAATTATTCAACATCCAAAGACAATGTTTTGCTTTCATCATAATGACATCTACCCTAGAGAAAGTGCTCATCACAGCTACACAAACACTGTGTCTATAATGCAACCGGTTCAATTTGTGCCCAATCAGTATGTGTTGCCAAGAATGTGTTTACCCAAAATGCACTCTGTTGTTCGTTCTTCTGTCAGTCTCAACAACATTGACATTGCAACTACACAACTACATTATATATATATATATATAGACTGTTTTAAGAATATTAAGAATTGGCTAAATCCAAGTCTGGACTGGCCGGAGTTAACATTTTTAATGCATTTATTTTAATGCATTTTACATAGCTTGTAAAGATTATATATATATATATATATATATATATATATATATATATATATATATATATATATATACACACACACACATATAACGCGAGAAGTTCGAGTTTGAATGTTTTACAGATAATATATTCAGAAGACAGAACATGAAGTCAGTGAAAAAGTGATATTAAAACACCCGCATGGCTTGTTTATAACTGTATAATGATGACTAGACTAGTTTTATCGAGTGAAATGTGAAACTGTAGGCTGTTTAATTGTAAGTGGGATGTATCTGTTGTATTATTTATTATTTGCCCGCCGGCTTAATCTCTAAACTCACACAGGGTACTATAATCAATAAACATGCTCTATTTACACTTTAGATTACACTATACACTTATTAAAGCGATAGCATCGGATTACAGTGTTTCTTTCAATTGCGTAAGTCATAAAACAAACAAACGAAAAGTCCAGGTTATTTCCACGCACATGTACAGACCTGTGGGACATGTCTGCGAGAGAGTGCCGTCAGCAGAGCACCCTAGTCTCGGCCCGCGGGGCTGTCTGTGATGTCAACACGGCCACTCACTCACTCACTCACTCACTCACTCATTAATTAATTAATTAATTAATAAAGTCCGCCGAGCCAACGCACGCGCGCTCCCGCGGCTGTTTAGTGTCTCTCGTCTCCATGGAAACGGGGTCCTTCCGCGCAGCGAGCTGCCCCGCGGCGCCTGCGCACAATCACACTGCTCGCCTACACTTACATACAGTGAAACAGGCTGGTCCGAAAATGTTCATTGTCTCGGCAGATTACGTGACACGAATAGCTAGATCAAAATAAAATGCAATAGCTACGCGACTTGTGAACATGCATGCATAGACCTGTTGACCGCAGGCGACTGTGTGGGTGTGATGTCTTCCGCAGACGACACTGCTAAATATTTCACCCCCAGCTGACACCCGCCTGCCTAACAGGATTGAAGTGCTTATTCGGGTTGAATCTTTATAGGTTAACATTAATAAATGCATGTGTGGATGTGTGTGATTTGTGAAGGATTGCTTCAGTAAACATTAAAATGGCCATAATTCACTATCAATTTGACTGTCCCTCTAATTAATTTCTATTATAGTTTGTAGAAATGACAGCTGATTGCTATGGAAGGACAGGCCTGGGATAGCGATAGAATTTATAATATTTCACTATTACGCGTGATTTATAATTATTTTACATAGTTACCCATTTACACTTTTGTTTTTTCCCCCCAAATAAGGTTAGTGTACATAAAATGTAGAGGACGGAATATACATGGTCAGTCAGTCCCATTTTCGGTAGGTTTGCAGTATTGCAGGCCTGTCCTTCCATACAAAGCAGCGGTCATACCATATTTATTTATATATGTATGGCGATTTTAAAGAGTGTAGGATTTTAAGATTCCGGTGTGTAATTTGGAGATACAGACCGACCTTCCGTTTTCCCCATTATAGTCAATGGGCACTCTGTTCAGCCCTTTGTGTTAGGCTGTCCCCTGCTAGTAACTTAATTGCTTAATTGGCCCAGGTTCCGAAATCACGAGGGGCAACCGTCTTAACTTTGACAACAGGTGATCTTTACAAGCTATGTAAAATGCATTAAAAATGTTACTCCGGCCAGTCCAGACTTGGATTTAGCCAATTCTTAATATTCTTAAAACATGCACACAAAAGCCACACTGACACACGCCATCAGTATGCATACATTGTATTTCCCCAACATGAACAATTTTCCGTATCCCCCCCGGATCTCTTTTTACAACCATGGCAGCCCAGGCCGCCTCATTTGGAGCTGGTGTACTTGGTGACGGCCTTGGTGCCCTCGGACACGGCGTGCTTGGCCAGCTCCCCGGGCAGCAGCAGCCGCACGGCCGTCTGCACCTCCCGGGACGTGATGGTGGAGCGCTTGTTGTACTGCGCCAGGCGCGACGCCTCCGTGGCCACCCGCTCGAACACGTCGTTCACGAAGGAGTTCATGATGCTCATGGCTTTGCTGGAGATGCCGGTGTCTGGGTGCACCTGGTCATTGAGATAACCGGTCAATTAATAAACTGTTGCATTCAATTAGTAGCCCACACCGGGGCCCAGGCTCCATTCAGCCACTGTGCGCAACTCCTCAACGACAAGGACCATCTTCAAACCTAAAGTTGTACAACATGCGTCTAACAGTCCCAGGCGGACACTTCAGCAGCGCATACTTGATGTCCCAAGTCCGTCACTTGGTGCAGTGCAATTGAATAAGTCAAGTTAAATTGCAATTGAACACCAGGTGTGGGTGAGATTATATTATCTACCTGTTTGAGGACTTTATAGATGTACACCGCGTATGTCTCCCTCCTCTTAGACCTCTTTTTCGCGGTCTTCCTTTCCCCCGGCGCTTTTCCTTTCTTCTTTGCAACCTCGTTACTCATTTCAGTAGGTCTAAAACGAAAAGTTGCCATATTACATTATTTGAATATATTACATATTGAGACGCAGATCCCAGATCTTGCAGGGATGCTCACCTCCTTCTAGGTCGAAGAGCTTGATGTTGCCCAGAGTAAATACAACACAAGGACGGTCTGCTGTTTTGAAGGCAATATCCTGCCACTGGAGCAGCCACATGGTCAGAGACTTATAGGTTTCCCCTCCCCCTTTAATTCATTAATGATAATCATGGCTTGAATATTTCAGGTAATTGTCTTGTTGCGCACTGAGCGTCACTCTAAATCAGTGTTTCTAAATCCTGAAGCGGGAGCAGCCCCTAGCCAATTTTGTTCCAACCGAGCTCTCAATTACTTAATTGAACCTTAATTGAATGAATAATTTCCTAAATCAGTCTTTTAATTATTTGAAAAAGTATGGGTTTTAAGTTAAGTATAGAATTGTATAAATAGCGTATTAAAGGACCAACTTTTTAATTACACAATTTAAAAAGTCAAATTTAAGCAGATTGTTTCTTCAATTAAGGGTTTAATCCAATAAGTAACCAGGGGACGCTGGGCAATTAAATTTGTATTAGACACGAAAACACGTGCTTAAGGTTTGCGGAATAAGGTGGTGTAGCTGACATTTCCCTATCAAGCAGGATAACGACAAATGCACAGCCATCGTACCAAAAACACCTAAATACGAAATAAATAAAAGTCGATTCCGAATACGCACTGGGTGCAGACAACGGCCCGTGTAAAGGATGGCAGGTGGGCTGGTGTTGGTCTAATTGGTGGCCTAATTAGTGGAAATTCTTCACGTTTCAATACAATATTTTCGCTCCTTCTCACGGTTTTAGATACACTTTGAATTTAGTGTACAATGTTGTGACATAAAGGAGAGTGGAGAGGCAACTTGTCATCTTACATTATACCTTCACTTGTTTCACACACACAGCCAGCCTATATAGTGTCCTCTGCTGCCTTGTCCGTGGTGGCTCTTGGACGCCCCCAGTAAATAATGGCCCAGGGGACAGTTACAGATGGACTGTGTCCCCACGGATGTGTGTCCCTTCCTCTGTCCCACTGGCTGTGTGAGTGAGACCGTTTTCAGTCTGTATGATGTGTAAGACCAGTGGTTGCTGTTTGCAATAGCAGAGACTATGCTTTGTGCTTTAAACTCATCTCCAGTTCTTCTCTCTATCTGTCTGATTTCATGGAGATTTTGAGCTAAGTTTTTCCACATCGAAATGACTCAGAAACTCGCTTCGGTTCAATTCACATCGTTTCAATGCATAATTCGGATTCGTTTCCCTGCAGCCAAACACTTCAGTCTCACTGAGAACAAGACAAATCAACAGACAGCTGAGCAGCGACTCTCTTTAGTGTGACCTGCATCCATCGCGGCTCAGCGCTGCTTTTCTCTATGAAGGGCAGAGCGCCGACATTCATCAGCGCCTCTGAGCGCACCTGGCTGGGGGCGTGGCTTGAGTGCGTCATCACGCACTGGCGCGTTTCTGCAGCCCCAGGGCCGCGTGTTCAAACGGACGGGCGCCGCGATCACTTTAGGCCGCATGGAAAAGCGGCTGTGAGTTTTGGCGGCTGTCCTGTGACAGAGACGCAGTTGCTGAGTTGACCTGGAGGAGATTAGACATACCTATCGATCAGCTGTGAGCTTCGACTCTATAGACCCGGACGCGGACTCAGACGACATGTAGAAAGTATGGCTTTGTACTCAGTTAATATCCTAACGAGCGGTTAAAGTTATACATTTTATTGATGCGTGTTTTCTGTATATCATGGCATTGCTTTAGTGGTGGAACAGGAAGTCTCTGAGTGCCACCCAGAGTGCAGAATCTTTTTCATGTCAAGTGTTAAAGTCTTTAATGAATTCTTTACCCCGGCCCCTGTCCAGTAGCCCCCACATCCATCCTGTAAAAAAAAACTAAATCAATGTGTCTAAATCAGGGCTTCCCAACCCTGGTACTGGAGGAGCCCCTACCCTGCTGGATTTTGTTTCAACTGAGATCTTAATTACTTAATTGAACCCTTAATTGAACTAATCATTTCCTAATCCAGAGCTTATTCATAATTTTAAACAGTAGGGGTTTTAAGTTAAGTATAGGACTGTATAACCTATATAAGAACCAACTCTTTTACACAATTAAAAAGTCAAATCCAAGCAGATTGTTACTTCAATTAAAGTTCAATTAAGTAATTGAGAGCCCAGTTGGAACAGAATCCAGCAGGGTAGGTGTCCTCCTGGACCAGGGTTGGGGCCACTGGTCTAAATGGTGTAAGAGCTGAATTTGAAACTCTAACCAAAGTGTCCTCTGTGAAACCTGTTGAGGGAAAACCGATTTGAACATTTTATTTGAATGTCCTTTTGCTTTTGCCCAATAGGTGTAGCTGCTGGACTCGACAAGATTAAATTTCGCTCAATCTTGCCGTTCGGGCTGCCTGTAGCGCTGGTGCTCGTGGCCTGGTGGTGGTACAGATCACGCAACCAGCAGCCCGGTGCCAGGACCAACACGGAGACCCCCAGACTGTCCGAGACCCCCAGCCTCAGTGCCTTCTGCAGCGGAGACACCCCCGTCCTCCTGCAGAAGAGCCTCTCCCAGGCCGAGGATGGTGCTGAAGTGGAAGATGGTGCTGAAGAGGATCTGTCCAAGACCCCCAGCCTCACCGACCTTTGCAGCGGAGACAGCGACTCCATCATGGAGTGGAGCTGCTACCAGGAGATCGGCCACAGCTCTCCACGGCAGATGTGTTTTGCGACAGCAGATGTAGGAAAACAGAGAGGGGATTAGCCCTTCAGGAAGCTGACACTTGCTCATTCGTCTTAGTGTGTTTGGCTCAGAGGATTGGCCAATAACTGTTATATGTCTGCATGTATGTATTTTACTGTAAAATAATGTGTCAGTACTAACCCTAATGAACAGAACTGTCGTGGGGCCACACCTGTGTTGTTGCTCTTAACATGCAAGTGCTCAATTTGCAGGGTGCAGAGGTGGACGTATGTGAGTTCATGAAAGACCTCCAACGTCTATACGATCCAGAACCCGTGACAGGTCCACCGCTGACAGAGCTGAGGTACTTTTGAACACTTAACTCCATTGTGACACTTTATAATACGACAAGATTGTCTGGGTGTTTGCCATGTATTCATGCAAAGGCTGAGCTTACGGTTCTTGATGAACTCACTCTTGTCCTCCTCTCTCTCTTGTGCAGGGGGCAGCGACTGACAGACTTCGAGTGCGTGGCCGTTCTCGGGCGCTGTGGCTTCGGCAAGGTATACCCCAGTAACCCGAGTAATCGTGGATGTAATGTGGGGCTCCAATCGATCAGTGGTTCAATCGAGGATGTGGAGAAGAGAGATTTGCTCGACACCACTTTTCCTAAAACATCTGTGGAGGCTTTCTGTGAGTGTAGATCCTGCGCTTGAGGGTGGAAGTCACTCATCTCGACTCTGTCTTGCTCTGACAGGTGGTGTTAGCCGATTACCAGCACATGGGACACATGGTGGCCATCAAGGCCTTCGAAAAAAATCAGAGATCGTGGCCCGTGGAGATATTCGCAGGTATGGTTTACTTGTTTCTGGGTTTGTAAGCAGAGCGGCGATAGAAACGCCTCGTCGTGTTAGCAAGGTCTTCGTTGACGTTTTGGACCGTCTCACTCTGAAGGGAAGCCGCCATTTTGTTGCATCTGCATCTCCTGCACCCCAGCTGTCTCTAAACGTACATTCACACGCTGTCTGTCTGTCGTCTCTCCTCAGACTCAGGTGTGAGAAGAGGGTCCTGGAGACGGTGCGAGACGAGCCCTTTCTGGTCACGTTCTACGGCTTCTTCCAGACGGCACATCAGGTGTGCCTCGTCATGGATTTCGCTCCAGGGGGAGACCTGACGATGGCCCCGTACACGGACATGTACTCCGAGCCCCGGGCCGTGTGAGTGACACTCTAAGCTGCGTGATGTGAGCTTCAAAAGCAGAGGACACATATTGGAAGTGCTTTTCTTGTTGTTAATGTTGGTCTCTCTTCTAGAACAGCTTCTACACCGCCTGTGTGGTGTTCGGGCTGGAGGCCCTCCACAAACACCGTCATCACTTCTCAGACACGCTTACAACATACAAAGAGAAAATGCACCGTCTCACTGAGGTCCAACCCCACCTAAACTAGTCGCCTGTTTCATTTCATCTCTTGGAGTTCTGTGCCGCTCACAAATCCTCGTAAGAGAAGGCCTGTCCTAAAATCAGTGCAGACGTGAGCCTGAATGCACACAGTGTCCTTTAATGGCTGACAGGAGTAGTTCTTGTGTTTCTGGCAAGTCCTCTCTGTTCTGCCACCGAGTTATGAGCCTGTTTTCTTATTGCAGGGATTTAAAGCTGCAGAATCTCCTGCTGGATGGACACGGCTATGTCAAGCTCAGTGACTTTGGCCTGTGCAAGGAAGGTACGTGAGAAAAGAAATAGTGATGATTTCCCAGTTGAGCACTTTATCTGTAATTTCCATTTTTACTGCAAGGCTTTTTTCACCCGACTCGTCTTCGTTGTTCTTGCTAGGGATGGGACTGAATGACCGCACTAGCACCATGTGTGGGACGCCCCAGTTTGTGGCGCCAGAGCTACTGACGGATACGTCCTACACCCGGGCCCTAGATTGGTGGGCCGTGGGCGTCCTCCTCTACCAGATGCTGGTTGGCAAGGTGGGTGTTCTTCACACAAATGCAAATCTAATCTTATAGCTGCAGAATTAGTGCAGCCAGACTTTGTGTTCTATGATTGATCTGCTTTAATAAGTCACATCTTGGTGTGAATTGACCGTTTTGTTTCCCTTTATATTGTGAATATTCAATGGCTCAGCCTGGAGTGACCCTTTAATGTCCTCTCTGTCTCCTTGTGCCCGTAGGGCCCGTTCAATGGAGCCGATTTCCATGAGCTCGCACACAGGATTGTGCACGATGACGTGAGATACCCGCAGTTCCTGTCCGCAGATGCAGTGTCCTTCATCACAGGGGTGTGTGCCAGTGCTGTTCTTCCTTGTGACTTCAGTTTGTCCCCCGCTGTCCTGCTGACCAGCCACGATGAAGGTGTGTCACTGGAGAATCACTGGCCTCTCCTTGTTGTTTTGAATCATCCGCAGCTTCTGGAGAGTGGAAAGTGTCTGTACTGTCTCACCACACGATGACTCTGCTACACAGTGCAGTGTATTCACTTACAACTCTTTCCAAATAGCACATCACATCATGTGTGGCTTCAAAATAATATACTTTTATCAACCTGGTATCTTCTCCTACTATACTATTAGTAGTACGAGCAGCAGGAGTAGAGTGTGTGTTTGTGTAGAGACCCTTACTCAGGGCTTCAACTCCACAGTTACTACAGTCCACCCACAGAAGACCTTTAGCCTTTCAGCGCTGCTGGGATTTTTAAGTGGGTCGTTTAATGGCTCCTGTACGCACGGCGGCGTTTTATTTTGTGCTAAAATTCAGTTTATAAAATCATTACAATTTAAACAGTTCAGTCTCAGTCAATATGAACACGCATTCAGTGCTGAAATGTTACAAGCCCTTAAATTAAAGCCCATTATATAAGACACTCATATGTGCAGTTCTCAATACATTCCTCTCGCTGTATCTTTTCCCCTGAGAAGTATTTGTGGTCATAAATCATTCTTCACAATTAAGTTGTTCCCACAAAGTACATTTTCCTTTCCTCCTTATCCATAAACACGATATTACATTCTGTCAAGTCTGTCGTTGCTTTGTAGTTTTGTCATCTGAACAGTCAAACACATACGTGATTATATAGGTTTTAAATACTTAGTCTTTTAAAAAGCAATACAATATACAAACCAAGCAGGAAAACATTCTGCACTAAACCTTCCCCACAGTGGATGTTTTTCAGGCCAACTGGATCTGTTTTTGTTTTATAGCAAGGCATCTAATAATATTTCAGTTGAAATTGGAATCGCTCCATCAGGAATAGCAGATAGTGTTCGGTCCCCCAAATTTTAAATACCCACTTGTACCCAGTTAAGCACTGATCCAGGAGGGATGAAGACGTAGAAATAGTAATAGGTTTTGGTTCAGTCGATCACATTGTAGCTTTATATTGGAATACATGAGCTATAATCACATTTAACAGTTTCAAACCAAACTGCAAAACGCTGGGGCTCAAGAGTGGAACATCCACCTGGATATTGAGAGTGAAAAGGAGCAGCTGTGACGCGTCAGGGTCTAAAAACCTCCAGTGAGGCGTCGGTTTGCAACACCTATGTTAACCCCCTCCCTGCCTCATATGGTTTCTTCCGTCTACAAACAAAATAAAAAGTTTTCAGTGTGAGTTGGCAAAACAAGCCTTTTTAAAAAAAAAAACTTTGGATTCTAAATTGGGCCCGAGTACACAATTATTCTTGTACACTAAGGACAATGAGGAGAGGTGACACAGTCAGCCATCATTCAATATCTCCAAGGAACAGCTGGACTCTCTTAGAACAGGACTTCACCATTCCTGAGATATCACGCGTGTCGTCTCTAAGTGTGCGGAGCAGCCGGAGGAGACTGACACATGATCACTTAACTGAGGATGAACTTCGACGTCTGGTCTCTGGCATCAGTGCAGAATATCCTGATTCGGGACACAAGAAGGAGAATGGCTTTGTGAAGAGTGTGGAGTCAGGAAGGGTATTTCTAACACACACACACACACACACACACACACTCACACTCACACTCACACTCACACACTCTCTCTCTCTTGCACAAACACACACACATGCACACTCTCTCTCTCTGTCTCTCTCTGTCTCTCTCTCCCTCTCTCTCTCACACACACATATATATTAGTGTTGATAGGTAAGACAATGGAATCAGATGCTTCTGGAACATTAAAAATTGCATGGCGGTAATTTTGGATCCCAGTCAAGTTAGAAACTCAAATTAGTTATTTTACACTCAGATTAAAATTGCCAACATCGCCAGGAATATTTTCTTGTGTGGATTTAAAAATAAACTGGTAGAAAAGACTGTGATGTTATTGTGGCAGGGAGGGGTTTATGTGTCATGGACTGCAGGTAGTTGGGGTGATTGGATTAATTAAATTCCATATAAAATATTTAAGTGGAAATAAATATAAGCATATACACTACCGGTCAAAAGTTTTAGAACACCCCATTTTTCCAGTTTTTATTGAAATGTAAGGAGTTAATTTCAGAGTACATTCAGACATTAAACTGCGAATAAAAGCTTGATGGAGGTGTTCTAAACCTTTTGACTGGTAGAGTATATAAGTCCCACCTTACCTTCCGGTTACCCCCTTGAACTGGAACCTCTCCTTCCCAGCCTCCCCTAGGGTTACCCTTTGACCTTCCCCTGTCAGCCATTTTGTTAGGATGACATCCATCTTGGTGAGGGCCCAAGAGCACCTTGACAACAGGTCACTGCTACCTCACCCTGTTGCTGTGGGGGTTAATGTTTAATAGCATAAACTGTGTTTTTAAGCTCATAATGTTTTATGACACTGTGTTAGTGAATTAAAATAAAAAGAGAATAACAAATTAAAGTTTTAAATACTTATATTTTTTAGGTTATATGTTTTATGATACTGTGTTAGTGAAATAAAATAAAAATTAAAAGAGAATAACAAAATAAAGTTTTAAATACATATATATATATATATATATATATATATATATATATTATTTTTTTAATTATTTGATAATTGCAAATTGGGCAGTATTGTGTATGCTGTATTTGTATTGGTGTTGTGGAGCCGACAATCCTTCAGTTTAAAGCTCTGACACCAGGGGTCCAAGGTGATGTGAATCCGCTGCAGATCACTGGTCTGAATCACTAGTTTCCACTGGGCGTTTGTTGCACTAGTGCAGTCCTGTTGACCCCATACCTCACTACCGCACAGCGCAATGGGCTGGATCCCACTGCCAATTAGTTTGAGCCAGATTGTGACTGGGATATAAATATTATAGAGTCTTCGACCCCATTCACACTTATTAGGCCGCCCTGGGCGCCTCAGATTTAGTCCCTCTTTCCTCAGACACCCCGTTCACACTGGCGGGTTTAGGAGCCTCAGCGCGTCACATCTGCGGGCGAAAAGCGGCCTAAACGAAATGCATGCCGGGAATAAACGCATCTGCTCAAACAAACCAGTGACGCAGGACATTAGCTCTGCTTACAGTGTGTGCGCTGTGTGTATAATCACAACTTATTAACATCGATTGGCTATTGTTCGGTTTTATATTTTATTTGAAAGTAATCTTACCCTTTGCAGTCGAAGCTCTCTAAAATAATGAAAAACGTGCTGGTTCAATGGGGAATCTAATTCATATATTTCCCTTTTCAAATGTCTATCTGCGGTTCTGCACGTCTAAGTGCTGTTACAATCCACCCGAAAGGGAAGCACCTTTATTAGGACATCCGCATTAAATCACATTAGTGTTTGTGCATTAGTGTGCAATCGTGTGCATGGAAAGCAGCCTCTGTGATGCGTCTATAGTTATAATATCCTATAGACACAGCGCTGCTCTTCTGCGGTTTCTGTTTTAACTTCATCTTCATCCACATTGTAAACTGTGCTTTCATTTCTGCATTGGCCCAGTTTTTACCTCCAACGCCGGCATTTGTGATTGTCCTGCTCAGCTCAATATAACTGCATTTCGGATTGCATAGGAAATAACTGGTCTCGTATTAAAATGCACTGATTTGAATGGAAACCTGCTTCGGTTAAATTTATATCGTTTTAATGCAAAATGCGGATAATTAATAAAGTTATGGTCCCGTTCACAATTTCACAATGCAATTTCCACGTGTAAAATGCATACTGTTACATTTCAGACTTCAATCATACTTAGTACAAGAAAAAACAATAGCAAGTTACCAGCTATATACTTTTATTTTAATCGACCGAGTAGTTTGAACTGTTTACATTATAACTCATTACTTAGCCTAGACTTTTATAATATATATAAAGATGTGAGCTAGCGAAATGTATGAGTACATTTAAGGCTATAGATCGATATGACATTCAAACAATACAGATGTTGTGACAAACTGCTCCTCTGTCACAATGAGCTGCCTGGCGAAAGTACGCGTGCGCAGTGAACACGCCCATAAATGTGTTGGTAATAATTAATTAAAATGATTTTGGCCGTGTTATTTTATAGTGACCAATTTGCTATTTGCATTAACATATCCATTAACATATGCTTTAACAAATACGAGATACTCCTCGCAATGGCGTATTGAAGGAATTATAAATATTTTGGAGGGGAGTAGTTGCAAAGATACTGTTGTTGCCCCTGGACTCCTTCCCATGATCACTGGAGGTGGCTGTCGGGCAGTACCACGCCAGCAAAAAGCGGTGGGCCCCGCTGTCCCAGTGTATACCATCCTTCACACGGTGCTGTAGGCTGACGCGGAAGTGGTAGTGCAGGTCCAGCACATAAGAACCGCGTGAGTCCGCCAGGGTGGCACTGTAGAAATTGGCCTTGAGCAGCTGGATCTGAGGGGCGATAGACAATATTGTTAGTATGTTTTTGACTTATGTAGTATTTAATTTGGCTGATATTTTGATCCTAGGATAACAAAACAAAGAAATGGAATTCCTGTAGTTTTCTGTTCATCTCTTAAGTAACTTAAAACCTATGCAATACATTGACACACCAGAAACACTAATTAAAATCTGGATAGTCCTGGCACAACACATCTCCTCTCAAACCCATTCAATTGTAGGTGTATTTGAAGTCTGGTAAAGTAGAAAATACATCTACAATTGCTTTCCAGGCCTTGTGCTTTATATTCAGATTTTGTCTTGCAGAAATACTTTTTCTTTGTTGCAAAGTTGAAGTTAATATTCATACTGGCAACATCATTTCAGCAGCAGGGTTATTTTCAGTAATATATTCAAATGCCTCCTTTAGCAATTCAAGGATGTTAAAGTATTTTTCTCCTGTGTATTAGGTGTGCAACTTTTCCTAACCAGAAATAACAGACATTTAAAGTAATTGCTTTCTTACTGTCAAACCGGAAATTACATCAGCTTTTAAAAAGCAATGGTATCACATCGGCTACCATGTTTAATGCACACATCTATTATCATACTGCAGACGCACTGCTCTTCAAAACATTTGAATTTTGCATTATACATTAAATGTCCTGTTATTCAAACAGTCTATTGAATAAAAAGAGCATTTAAAGGTTACCTCCTCAGTGTAGAAATTATTTTCTGGAACAGTTTACAAATGAGTCCAAGTAAAGTGGTGCAATCAGTTACATACAGTTCCTGACACTATGACACATGGACTGTAGATGGTTCCGATATTTGTATGTATGAAAGTCTGTCAGATCTAGGGGACTTAAAAGTTGCTTACGTATACACTGGGAAAGCGTATATTGAAGCAGAAGGGAGGGGTTGGGGGCCCTACATATCACTGAACTAGCTTAGCATAATACTAGCAAGCTGTGTGTGACAGCTGGGGGACACCTACCTCAGGTACAAGGACTCGCCAGTAATCTTCCTCCCAAGAGGCTGTGATCCATATGACAAGACACTCTGGGAGAAGTGTTTCTTTCAGCTGGATGAAAAATGTATCGAGATTCTCTCTGTACTCAGCCAACGAATTGCCTCGATGACGGGGGGTTCGAAACTGCCGGACCTCCTTATACCTCCTTGTACTCCATCCCATTGGTCATCTGGCCCATCTTCCCACCTTCCACCAAGCAGTCCTGTTCAAACGTTAGCTCCCCCTGATAGAGCAGAAGAACAAGGAGAGTTACATACATACCACAGGCCAACACTTTTGACAGTGCAGTGTGTGTGACTAGAGGAAGGCACAGAAGTTTAATGGATATTGCTCTTTAAAAATACAGTGCCCGTGGTGGTCTCAGAAGTGCAGCTGCAGTACAGTGCATTTGTCTTGATGTAGGAGAGCTGCACAACTAAAGCTGGCTGTCCTGATATTTTGACGTCACCTATCTGGTCTCGGTATCCTGGGATTTAAACCAACCCATTAAATAAAGGATACAACAAATGTAGCAGCTATATCTGCCTATTAATATAATGCATTGCTGTGTGATATGTTTAAGAGAGGACTTCTTAGCTTAGCATTTCTAGTGACAGTGATGAAGAAGAAATGATTGATCACAGTAGTAACAACAGCACTACTGAAATCGTAAGTCTTTTTTTTTTCTTGTAAAATCAGAGTATTTATATGATCTTTTACAAATTTTGGATTTGACTTCCTTGTTGAAAGTGTATCCATTGCAAAACACTACCCCTGAACTTCAAACCACTGTAGTTGTAAGGAGTTGGAAGATACGTCACGATACTAAACAAACCCAACTTCCAATGGGAAAACACATTTGAATTTTGCATTATACATGTAATGTCATGTATGAAAGTCTGTCAGATCTAGGGGACTTTAAAGTTGCTTACGTATACAATGTTGAATTTGTGGTGGAAGAAGCGGATGATTATGGAGGACCCCAACGCGAGTTTTTCAGGTATGTCCTTTGTTTAATACACATAAAAGAAATTAAGAAACCCCAAACTGTCTCATTAATCCTCTTTTTCATTGATGCCAGCAGTTTATTGTACTAAAATGTTCTGTTTTGTGCTGTTGCTTAACACACGTCAAATGGATTATTTCATTTTTTGTTTGGCTTCGCATGTTAGAAGTGCAGTCCAGCTTTGGAGTATTTGAGGGAAGACAAGGGCACTTGTTTTTCACATATGATCACAAAGCTTTAGAAGAGAGGAAGTATTTCAAAGTGGGGAAGCTGATGGCCTGGACTCTGGCACATGGTGGGCCAGGGATCAGGGCACTTAACCTCACCGTGCATAAACTGATGTGTGGAGAGTCACCAAAGTTAGACAATGTTGATTACAGCTATCTGCCTGATGCAGACACACAGCGGAAATTACAACAGGTAGTGTATTTATAAACTGTTTGAAAAACTTTAGAAAATGTACATTTGAAAATATTTTCAGTCCCAGCAGTACAATATTTTATGTCTAGATTTCTTATCGGTGCATCCCTAATCAGTGGTTCTCAACCCTGGTCCTGGGGAACACCCTACCCTGCTGTTTGAACCGAGCTCTCAATTACTTAATTGAACCCTTAATTGAACTAACAATTTCCTAAATCAGAGCCTTTTAATTATTTGTAACAGTAGGGGGTTTAAGTTAAGTTAAAGGAAATGATTATCTTATTAAGGAACGTTTACAGAATGTAAAGATTCAATCAAATTAATACAATTAAGGGTTCAATTAAGTAAATGAGGGATCAGATGGAACAAAACGCAGCAGGGTAGGGGATCTCCAGAAGCAGGGTTGGGAAACTCTGTAATAGATCAATCCCACACAAAGGGAAAGCCAAAGGACATTTGTGTGAATTAGTATTCCAATCAATCGATCAATCAATGAATCAATCCATTGATATGTATAGCGCCCTTCCGATTAGTCACGTGTTCACACACGTGTTGTGACTGTTGTCAGGGCGATGACGTCTGTCGCTAAGGACGCCGCCGGTGGCTACGTCACAATGGCGCGGAGTTCGAGGCCCAGGCCGTCGTCGCTCCCCTCAGTTCGGTCAGAGAGCTTGAGCACAACTTGCACGATAATCCGTGTCTCGGAATCGGGACATCTAGAGAGATCGTAAGTAACTGTGTCCCTTCATCGATGGCCACTGCTTTCTTCATTACTGAATGTGTTCTTCTTCGGGATTTTGGCTCCCCCCCTCCGAGCCACAGTGTCCACTTCTAGGCGTCTGTACTCACCACCTCCGGCCCGCACTGTCCTCACTGCTCTCCAAGATCCGGGCTTCTCTGCGCTCTGACCGCCGTCCAGTGATTAAACCTGCGGCCGGCAAACCCCGCTCCGCTCCGGCAACAAGCGGGCTGAACTAAGAGGAAACTCGGCCGCAGCGCCGGGCTTTTGGCCAAGCGACGTCCAACACTTAATGACTTGGAAATGCTGCCGTGAATATATCTAATGTAAATGTTCTGCGTGTTCAACAGTTGTTTGATAAATTGCTAGTAAAGGCATTCGGAGAGGATTTGAAATGCTATTTCTTTCCAATTCGTATCGTTTTGGCGGCCGGTAAAACCTCTTTGGCGGCGCCACAAAATCCCCTCTGCAGGAGAAACCCTGCATTAATCAGCGCATGCGCACCTTAGTCTAGCTGGCGACACTGATTCTTACTCCATCACTGCGCAATTCCCTTGTTCACGCAGTTCAGTTTATCTTGCTTATTCAGTGGCAGTTTGAGGCAAATATATCGTGCCGTCTGTTGTTTTTCACTCTAAACAACGTGAGCACATTAAAATATAGGCCGTACTATTGTTTTATAAGTGTGCCTATTACAAACTTATTTCTGTAGTCCTACTAATAGCTTTACAATGTGTGTGAACATTAAGTCAGTGGACCCGGAGGAGCCCCTACCCTGCAGGTACCAACCGAGCTCTCAGTTACTTCATTGTGTTTTTATCCACTGTGGTAGGAGACGGAGGTTGCTGCCAGGGTTTCGCGCCAGGTCACGGAGCTGATGCTGACTGCACAGTCAACGGTGCAGGAAGTGACCCCAGCCCCCCAGGAGCCGGTGACTGTCCTGCCGGCCGTCCCCTCGACGTTCACGAGAGAGACCTCAGCCCTCCGGTATCCCTATAACGTGACCGCGGTCCCCTGGAATCCCGGTAAAGTGAGCACAGCCACCTGGAGGCCTGTGAGGTTTCCCTATTCCCAGAAGCCTGTGAGTGTAGCCTCCCAGGAACAGGTGGCAGTGAACGTCAAACAGCAGGAACTGACTGAGGTGCATGTTGACCAGCCGTTGGCGGACTGGCCATCCCACCAGCAGCAGAATCAGTCTGAGGCCACTGCGGTGAGTACCATGTGGGCCGGTCTCACTCACACAGCACATAACATTTTATTTTTCTTCAGGTTTATTAAATCAGAAATGCGTTCTCACATAAATAACTACAGTACAAAATGTACTCCTGAATTTTTGGAAAGCAAATAATTGTTGTCACTTCAACCTACAGCTCTATAAAAATTTAAGAGACTACTTCAAGTTCAGAAATCAATGTTAAACCAGATTTGCATTTAATTAGTTTAAATTTATACAAAATAATTTAGAATAGAATAGAATATTCTTTATCGTCATTCAGCAAAGACATCAAAGATATAGAGCAGAACGAAATTACGAGCCTGGCTCCGCATAAAAACACAGATATAAATAACAACAAATAACTAAATAAATTGTAGATATTTCACCAATATATTATTGCACAACAAGAGGGGGGAGAGTTGTGAGGAACAGGGAGAGAGATTATGAGAGACAATTGTATTAATATTGCACCAACCTCAATAAATATGTTTGCACATTTGCATAGCAGCACATAAAATAGGTGACAGGTACAGTCATTGAAGTGTTATGTTTAACAATGCAATAGCAGCCGGGTAAAAGCTTGTACTGAACCTGACAGTGCTGCTACGCAGGCTTCTGTATCTCTTGGCCGAAGGCAAGAGGGAGAAAAGTTTATGACAGGGGTGAGTGGGGTCTTTCAGGATGCTGGTCACTTTGGCCAGTATGCATTTTTGAGCCAGGTCCTCCATAGATGACAATGTGACCCCAATAATCCTCTCCGCTGACCTCACCACCCTCCTCAGGGCCTTTCTGTTTGATGTGTTGCTGTTCTCATACCAGAGAGAGATGCTGCTGGTCAACACACTCTACGGTGCCCCCCTGTAGAGTGTGGTGAGGATAGATAGATTTAGGTGAGCCCTCTTCAGCTGCCGCAGGAAGTGTAGCCGCTGGTGAGCCTTTTTCACCAAAGAGGAGATGTGCAGGGACCAGGACAGCTTGTCGGCCACATGAACTCTCAGGAACTTAGTACCCTGTACAGTTTCCACAGCAGTTCCATTGATGGAGATTGGGGTATACATGGGCCGTTTCTTCCTGAAATCAATTATCAGCTCCTTGGTTTTTTCGACATTCAGTACAAGGTTGTTGTTTTTGCACCAGCCTGTGAAAAGTTCCACCTCCTCTCTGTAAGCGTTCTCCTGATTATTGTGAATCAGACCCACCACTGTCGTGTCATCCGCGTACTTTATGATGTGGTTCGTGTTCTGCTTTGCACAACAGTCGTGAGTCATCAAGGTGAACAGAAGGGGGCTCAGAACACAGCCCTGCGGAGATCCAGTACTCAATGAGATGGTGGATGATGTGTTGTTGCCTACTTGCACAAACTGAGACCTCTCTGAGAGAAAGTCTAAGATCCAGTTGCACATTGGAGTGTTTAGTCCAAGTGTGCGTAGTTTGTTGATCAGATGCTGGGGGATTATGGTGTTGAATGCCGAGCTAAAATCGACAAACAGCATCCGTACATGGGTGTTCTTTTTCTCCAGGTGTTCTAGGCTCAGATGAAGTGCAGTGGATATAGCATCCTCAGTAGAACGGTTTGGGCTTTAGGCGAATTGAAGTGGGTCAAGTGAGGAGGGGAGGACAGTTGTAATGTAATTCTTGACTAGTCTTTCGAAGCACTTCATCATTATGGGAGTAAGTGCTACCGGTCGCTAGTCATTTAGACTACTAACTAGGTTTTTTTGGAACTGGGATGATGGCAGAGGTTTTAAAACATGATTGTACAACTGCTTGACTCAGGGAGATGTTATATATGTCTATTAGGACATAAGTCAGCTGATCTGCGCACCCCCTGAGCACACACCCCGGTATCATGTCAGGGCCCGCAGCTTTGCGTGGATTGATCTTCCCCAAGATCCGCTTGACATCAGCTGGGTCGAGTCGTAGCACCTGGTCATCATGATATGGAATAGCTTTCGCTGCTGTTATGTTGTTAAGTGCTTCAAACCTGCCAAAGTAGTTGTTTAAATGGTTCAGGAAATTGGTGCCATCATCACAGGCCTGAGGAGCAGACGTGTAATCTGTGACAGATTGAATTCCCTGCCACAGTCTCTTGGTGTCTTTATAGTCCTGAAAGTGACCCTGAATTTTTTGTCCATGTGCTCTTTTTGCTATTCTGATGGCCTTATTCAGATTGGCTCTTGCCGACCTGAGGGCAGTAGCGTCGCCGGATTTAAAAGCTGAATATCTAGCTTTCAGCAGGGCTCGAACCTCGATGGCCATCCATGGCTTTTGATTTGCCCGGACTGTAATGGTTCTTAAGACGCTAACATCCTCCATACATTTCTGAATGTAACCCGAAACAGTCTCAGTATATTCACTGACATCTGTGGTCTGATCTTTGGTGGCCGCTTCTCTGAAAACAGAACAGTCAGTACAGTCAAAGTAGTCCTGTAGTGTTAGCATGGCTTCCTCTGGCCAAACCCTCACCTGTTTCTTGGAGGGCTTAAGTCTGGTCAGCAGTGATCTGTATGCTGGTGTTAACATTACAGTGATATGGTCAGATGAGCCAAGGTGAGGACGACGTGCTGCTTTGAATGCTCCTTTTTTTGTTTTGGTACAACCCTCTACTTTAAATTGAGTGACGGTGTAGCAGTCAAACCGCAGTGGTTCACAGAGGCCAAGGCCTTAAAGACGGGGAGTGACCGACATTTTCAGTGCCGCCTGCTGGGACAAAATGCCACTGCGGCTCAAACACGCCGGCCCGTGTGCGGCCTCCGCTGGGGAGAGCGGGCCGCACCCCGGTGAAATATAGCGCCGTGGACCGGAGGGGAGCTGACTGGAAGTCAAAGACGTTGTATTTAAGTTTATGTTCTGCGTGTTCAACAGTTGTTTGATAAATTGCTATTAAAGGCATTCGGAGAGGATTTGAAATGCTATTTCTTTCCAATTCGTATCGTTTTGGCGGCCGGTAAAACCTCTTTGGCGGCGCCACAAAATCCCCTCTGCAGGAGAAACCCTGCATTAATCAGCGCATGCGCACCTTAGTCTAGCTGGCGACACTGATTCTTACTCCATCACTGCGCAATTCCCTTGTTCACGCAGTTCAGTTTATCTTGCTTATTCAGTGGCAGTTTGAGGCAAATATATCGTGCCGTTTGTTGTTTTTCACTCTAAACAACGTGAGCACATTAAAATATAGGCCGTACTATTGTTTTATAAGTGTGCCTATAAACTTGTTTTTACAGAAGTGCTCCATTATTGGAGGATTTTGTGTAACCGTAGTGTGTGTTTTGTGTATCGCATACATCGCTGTCAAGCACTGTGCTGTTGGGTGTTATCATTGAAGTGTCCAGGTGCACATCCTTCATAGACTACAGTGGCTATGAAATGGCAGTGTAAAAATTCACTATTTGATGCATTAATGAATCGCAACAGGACTATTATGGACACTCAGTTTTGAACTTGGCAAACAATCTCAATCATTTTCCACCATATTTACTTAAAAACGAGGTTCAAAAGTATTCATACCCTCAGCACCGAGATCCAGTAAACTCTGGACTGCAGTGTTTTAGCGATACCTAACACGGATTGTCACAGTGTTGTACATTTGCATGTATTTATCCAACAATAAAAAACTCACTGTACGTTTTGGTTTGATAAAACAAATTGGCAACACGTTATAAAGCGTGTATATTATTATTATAACAGTAACTAGTAATCTGTTCTTTAGCATGAACAAGACCATAACGAATGCATCAACAAGGCCTGAAAAGTATGTTAATGTTAACTAATTAACTAACAGAAAAAAGAGGGTTAATCAGTGCTCTAATTAGCTTACTGTAATGTGTGATGAAAGCCATATAATTATTATTTAGGCTTTTATTATTTTTCCATCTCTCTACCTGAATAGTTTAAGGCGACTGCCTTTTTATGGGACTGGAGAAACGTTACAAACTTATTTCTGTAGTCCTACTAATAGCTTTACAATGTGTGTGAACATTAAGTCAGTGGACCCGGAGGAGCCCCTACCCTGCAGGTACCAACTGAGCTCTCGGTTACTTAATTGTGTTTTTATCCACTGTGGCAGGAGACTGGGACTGAGGGTGCGGACAGGGTTTCGTGCCAGGTCACGGAGCTGATGCTGACTGCACAGTCAACGGAGCAGGAAGTGACCCCAGCCCCCCAGGAGCCGGTGACTGTCCTGCCGGCCGTCCCCTCGACGTTCACGAGAGAGACCTTAGCCCTCCGGTATCCCTATAACGTGACCGCGGTCCCTTGGAATCCCGGTAAAGTGAGAACAGCCACCTGGAGGCCTGTGAGGTTTCCCTATTCCCAGAAGCCTGTGAGTGTAGCCTCCCAGGAACAGGTGGCAGTGAACGTCAAACAGCAGGAACTGACTGAGGTGCATGTTGACCAGCCGTTGGCGGACTGGCCATCCCACCAGCAGCAGAATCAGTCTGAGGCCACTGCGGTGAGTACCATGTGGGCCGGTCTCACTCACACAGCACATAACATTTTATTTTTCTTCAGTTTTATTAAATCTGAAAATGCATTCTCACATAAATAACTACAGTACAAAATGTACTCCTACATTTTTGGAAAGCAATTGTAAAACTTATTCATTGTTGTCACTTCAACTTACAGCTCTTTAAAAACTTAAGAGACTACTTCAAGTTCAGAAATCAATGTTAAATGGTCTCTTAATTTTTTGCAGAGCTGTACTTGGATTCTTGCTGTTTGCTGAACAAGTGGAGCAAAATAAATAACAAAATAGTGAATTTAAGGTCAATATAACACTGTTTTAGTGCTCCAGGCAGACTTTTGACACTGGACAGTGAAAGTCTTATGAACCTGTGTAAAAAATAACTCAAATCTGACCTCCAGAACAGATATTACAGCCATTTATATTAGACTACCGACAGCCGGAATAACTATATACAAGTAAAAAATAATTCTAAACAGGGAAACAGAATTCCAAACATCTGGCTCTTGAATATTGTCACTTTAGTCATTATATCAGGGGTGTCAAACCCATATTAGGTAGTGGGCCGGATTTGTTCAAATGAGACCTCATGGGGGCCGGATATTTTTTTGCTAAAATCAATTTGACTGTATACATGGATATTTAGGCTGCTTGCGGATTTATTACTTGAAATCATTCAAGAAGGCCTACAGATACCAATCAATGCATTGTTGACACGTGAAAATAGTGCCTGGATCTGGGAGGTGCAGCCCGCAGACTGTTGGCCAGCAGGGTGTCGGGCAGTGCAGAGGCCATCACCAGGAAGCCCTTGCCCCCTCTGCCATGCTTGATCGGAATTATTATTTAAGAACGCACCTGGTGTGAATGTAGTTGCTAATATACCATATGCATATATTAAGGGGATTACTCGAATACCAAAAAGATCGTCGAGTATTAAAATAATCGTCACGACTCGAGTATCTTGATTAATTATCCCAGCTCTACTGATTTCTGTGTTGCTGTGAGCATTGTGTGTCAGTTTTGCTGCAGCCCTGAGTGTCACACAGCTACACGTGACTCTGACCTCACCAGTGCAGCTCTGTGTGTCTGTCCGTTTGTACTGAGAGATGCTTTGCCCTGTCTGCACACAGGAACCCCAGCCAGAACCCGAGCCAGAACCAGAACCCGTGACACAAATCAAGACACAGCCCCAGACACATCCCGAGACAGAAACACAACCCGAGACACAACCCGAGACACAAATCGAGACGCAACCCCAGACACAAATCGAGACGCAAATCGAGACAGAAACACAAAGCGAGACACAAAGCGAGACACAAAGCGAGACACAAAGCGAGACACAAAGCGAGACACAAATCGAGACACAAACCGTGACACAAACCGTGACACAAAGCGAGACACAATCCATTACACAACCCGTTACACAAAGCGAGACACAAAGCGAGACACAACCTGTGACACAAACCATGACACAAAGTGAGACACAACGCGAGACACAACCCGTTACACAACCCGTTACACAAACTGAGACACAGCCCGGAGAAGAGGTCCAGGCCAGAGAAGAGGAACATGAGGTTGCCCCAGCAGGTACGTTGTGGTGAGACGAGCCTCTCGGTGGGAAGTCTGCCATTTGTCTACAGTGAGTCATGTGGCTTAACAGCAGGGCCGCTTGAAGGTGTGTTTCACGGCTGTAGAAATTGTCGTCTGCTGCCACACTTGAGCTTTCACCCAGAATCCAGGGCGGCAGGACAGTGACGCGAGTCTCTGGCCGCGTTCACGACACGCATACTTAAAGATTTAAAGATTTACAGATTGACAGTTCAACAATAAATGAATATGCATGTTTAGTGGTGTACGTATTCATTATAACCAAATTTCCACGTATTATGTGAATTTGTAAGTTGCACACCTGGCAAGGAAATCCATAATATACATACAAAATATTGTACATGTGTATTTCTCTGAATGCGTTTCAGCCGCTGCCGAGATGCCGGAACAGGCCAGACTGTCTGTGTGGAAGCGCTTCCGCCGCTTCCTGGCCCGTGTCTGCTGCTGCTGCAGCGTGAACATTCAGCAGTGATCCTACAGGCCGGAGGATCATCTGAGCGACATCTCACAGTAAGGGGAAGTACCTCAGTGCAAAGTCTCTGTTAAGTAGTGTCTCGGTATATAGTGTGTGCATACACCGATCAGCCATAACATTATGACCACCTGCCTAATATTGTGTAGGTGCCCCTTTTGCCGCCAAAACAGCCCTGACTCGTCGTGGCATGGACTCCACTAGACCTCTGAAGGTGTGCTGTGGTATCTGGCACCAAGACATTAGCAGCAGATCCTTTAAGTCCTGTAAGTTGCGAGGTGGGGCTCCATGGATCGGACTTGTTTGTCCAGCATATCCCACAGATGCTCGATTGGATTGAGATCTGGGGAATTTGGAGGCCAAGTCAACATCTTGAACTCGTGTTTCATCAGACCAGGCCACCTTCTTCCATTGCTCCGTGGTCCAGTTCTGATGCTCACGTGCCCATTGTAGGCGCTTTCGGCAGTGGACAGGGGTCAGCATGGGCACCCTGACTGGTCTGCGGCTACGCAGCCCCATACGCAACAACCTGCGATGCACTGTGTGTTCTGACACCTTTCTATCAGAACCAGCATTCTCTTTTTCAGCAATTTGAGCTACAGTAGCTTGTGTGTTGGATCAGACACACGGGCCAGCCTTCGCTCCCCACGTGCATCAGTGAGCCTTGGCCGCCCATGACCCTGTCGCCGGTTCACCGCTTTTCCTTCCTTGGACCACTTTTGATAGGTACTGACCACTGCAGACCGGGAACACCCCACAAGAGCTGCAGTTCTGGAGATGCTCTAACCCAGTGGTCTAGCCATCACAATTTGGCCCTTGACAAAGTCGCTCAGATCCTGATACTGTGTGCGTATATATGTAGTTTGTGTATATATAGTGTGTGCGTCTCAGCATGTAGTGTGTGTATATATCGTGTGTGTGTCTCAGTATATAGCGTCTTAGTATATAGCGTGTATTATAGTGTGTGTATATATACTGTGTCCGTCTCAGTATATCGTGTCTCAGTGTATAGTGTGTGTATATATAGTGTGTGTGTCTCAGTATATAGTGTGTGTGTATATATAGTGTGTGCGTCTCAGTATGTAGTGTGTGTATATATAAGGTGTGCGTCTCAGTATGTAGTGTGTGCATCTCAGTATGTTGTGTGAGTGTATATATACTGTGTGTGTGTCTCAGTATATAGTGTGTGTATATACTGTGTGTGTGTCTCAGTATATAGTGTGTGTATATACACTCACCTAAAGGATTATTAGGAACACCATACTAATACTGTGTTTGACCCCCTTTCGCCTTCAGAACTGCCTTAATTCTACGTGGCATTGATTCAACAAAGTGCTGAAAGCATTCTTTAGAAATGTTGGCCCATATTGATAGGATAGCATCTTGCAGTTGATGGAGATTTGTGGGATGCACATCCAGGGCACGAAGCTCCCGTTCCACCACATCCCAAAGATGCTCTATTGGGTTGAGATCTGGTGACTGTGGGGGCCAGTTTAGTACAGTGAACTCATTGTCATGTTCAAGAAACCAATTTGAAATGACTCGACCTTTGTGACATGGTGCATTATCCTGCTGGAAGTAGCCATCAGAGGATGGGTACATGGTGGTCATAAAGGGATGGACATGGTCAGAAACAATGTTCAGGTAGGCCGTGGCATTTAAACGATGCCCAATTGGCACTAAGGGGCCTAAAGTGTGCCAAGAAAACATCCCCCACACCATTACACCACCACCACCAGCCTGCACAGTGGTAACAAGGCATGATGGATCCATGTTCTCATTCTGTTTACGCCAAATTCTGACTCTACCATCTGAATGTCTCAACAGAAATCGAGACTCATCAGACCAGGCAACATTTTTCCAGTCTTCAACTGTCCAATTTTGGTGAGCTTGTGCAAATTGTAGCCTCTTTTTCCTATTTGTAGTGGAGATGAGTGGTACCCGGTGGGGTCTTCTGCTGTTGTAGCCCATCCGCCTCAAGGTTGTACGTGTTGTGGCTTCACAAATGCTTTGCTGCATACCTCGGTTGTAACGAGTGGTTATTTCAGTCAAAGTTGCTCTTCTATCAGCTTGAATCAGTCGGCCCATTCTCCTCTGACCTCTAGCATCAACAAGGCATTTTCGCCCACAGGACTGCCGCATACTGGATGTTTTTCCCTTTTCACACCATTCTTTGTAAACCCTAGAAATGGTTGTGCGTGAAAATCCCAGCAACTGAGCAGATTGTGAAATACTCAGACCAGCCCGTCTGGCACCAACAACCATGCCACGCTCAAAATTGTTTAAATTACCTTTCTTTCCCATTCAGACATTCAGTTTGGAGTTCAGGAGATTGTCTTGACCAGGACCACACCCCTAAATGCATTGAAGCAACTGCCATGTGATTGGTTGGTTAGATAATTGCATTAATGAGAAATTGAACAGGTGTTCCTAATAATCCTTTAGGTGAGTGTATAGTGTGTGTGTCTCAGTATATAGTGTGTGTATATATAGTGTGTGTCTCAGTATATAGCGTCTCAGTATATATTGTGTATATATAGTGTGTGCGTCTCAGTGTGTAGTGTGTGTATATATAGTGTGTGTCTCAGTATATAGTGTGTATATATAGTGTGTGCATCTCAGTATATAGTGTGTGTATATATAGTGTGTGCGTCTCAGTATATAGTGTGTGTATATATAGTGTGTGCGTCTCAGTATATAGTGTGTGTATATATAGTGTTTGTGTCTCAGTATGTAGTGTGTGTATATATAATGTGTGTGTGTCTCAGTATATAGCGTCTTTGTATATATTGTGTATATAGTGTGTGTATATATGGTGTGTGCGTCTCAGTATATCGTGTCTCATTGTATAGTGTGTGTGTCTCAGTATATAGTGTGTGTATATACACCGATCAGCCATAACATTTTGACCACTGACAAGTGAAGTGAATAACACTGATAATCTCGTTATCATGGCACCTGTCAGTGGGTGGGATATATTAGGCAGCAATTGAACATTTTGTCCTCAAAGTTGATGTGTTAAAAGCAAGAAAAATGGGCAAACGTAAGGATCTGAGCGACTTTGACACGGGCCAAATTGTGATGGCTAGACCACTGGGTCAGATCATCTCCAGAACTGCAGCTCTTGTGGGGTGTTCCCGGTCTGCAGTGGTCAGTACCTATCAAAAGTGGTCCAAGGAAGGAAAAGCGGTGTTCAAGGTGTTGACTTGGCCTCCAAATTCCCCAGATCTCAATCCAATCGAGCATCTGTGGGATGTGCTGGCCAAACAAGTCCGATCCATGGAGGCCCCACCTCACAACTTACAGGACTTAAAGGATCTGCTGCTAACGTCTTGGTGCCAGATACCACAGCACACCTTCAGAAGTCTAGTGGAGTCCATGCCTCGACGGGTCAGGGCTGTTTTGGCGGCAAAAGGGGGACATAATGTTATGGCTGATCGGTATATGTTTTTATGTTAATAAGTCTTATAACTTGTTTTAAAATAAAACAAAACAAAAATTTCATCCTCTCGTCTGTAACTTTCTTATGTTCGAACCAATGCCACTTAATGTTTAGTTTGGCTGTAGAGAGCAGTACCGCCATCTAGTGAAATATAACTATCACCGCTTATTTCAGTGTAAATTTCCCTTTCTTTCTTTAATTCAGGATGTTGTTATTATGATTATGATTTTGCTTGTGTATAGTAATGCAGTAGTTGTTCATCGATTCACACGTGATTTGCTGTCCCCCACATAACGGAATTGTTGTGAAACATATTTGTACACAAATTCAACACACATTGTGTTGCTTTCATTAAAAATTTGGGTTGATAACAACTTTATATATCCGTGGCACAGCGAGGCTTAATCAAACCCAACAATTTGTCCCGAACTTATAATAGATATTACTTTGGCACTGTAGAATGATGAAGAATGCATTATTAATAATAATAATAATAATAATAATATTATTATTATTATTTATGCTTGTAAAATTCCACTGCTGAATAGTTGTATATCTTCATTATTAAATATGACAGTAACTGCTCCCTGGACACCATTTAAGTCAACATGCCAGGGTTACGTAGCCCCATACGGCATTACCCCACACAGCAGCTTGCCCTCTTCAGGGGGCTGTGTGTTGTGTGTAGTGTGTTGTGTGTTTGCACCTCTGGCACGTTTCACACAGGGATCCATGGCAGCTGATGATGTGTCTGCTCTTAACTTGGTACAAACCAATGCAGAAAGCAAAGGTTGTCTGTTCCCGTGGAATGGGAAATCAATGCCACCGCCACGCTGAGAAGTGTTGCACACAGGGCTGCTCTCTCCGTCAGCGCCCCTCCCCAACCAACCCCCACCCCCGTCAGGAGCTCACGGGCATCGATTCATTTTAGTTTTACAAAATGTGAAAACAGAAAGAAAATGTTCTACCTAGAGCCCCCACAGACTCTAGAATCGCCACTGTGGACATGCACATGTATATATGCATTAAAATATATAGATAAACACGTATGTAATCTCGTGTCATTTAGATCCTAATCCAATGTAGGTGTTTTCTTCCTCATTGTGTCACTTTACCATCTAATCTGGAGCATCTTCAGATTCACACATAGTTTTCTGTGGACTGTGGAGAACTCAGCCACAATCCCGTTTCTTCACTTCTTTAAATAGTTTTGTTTTTCTATCAATGGTTGTTGGTTGTGTCCTGAGTGCACATTTGTTGCACATACGCACCTTTCCGATACTGTGTGTGTGCAGTTTCTATCAGCACACAAAGTCCAGGATGTGTTGGTTGTTTTCGTGCTTCACTGCTACATCAGTTGACTATGGGGTATTGTTGACAGCACTAGCCTTGCGAGTGACCTAGCCTCTCTGCCTTGCTGATAGTATGTGTGGTTTGCATACATAGCGAGAGCAAACTACAATGTGTGTAGACTTCGTGTTGTTCTTATTATTTGCACACAATACTAGCCTGTACGTCTGGCCGGGGATTTGATACACTGCTCACAAATATGAAGGGAACACGTAAATCACACATCGGATCTCGGTGAACAAATATATTAAACAAATATATTAAAGATCCAAATCTTTACTGTACATTGTGTAATTCGTTGAGAACAAAATGACGTAACAGCGGTCAATGGAATCCAAAATCACCAACCGATTGAGGGCTGGATTCAAACTCACACCGAAAATCAAAATAAACAATTGAAATCACAGGCTGTTCCAACTTGCGTGAATTTCATCACGGCAACTCATAATGTGACTCAGTAATGTGTATGGCCCCCACATGCCTGTATGCACTCCCGACAATGTCTGGGCATGCTCCTGATGAGACGGTGGATGGTGTCCTGGGGGATCTCCTCCCAGACCTGGATCAGGGCATCAGTGAGCTCCTGGACAGTCTGTGGCGCTACTCGGCGGCATCGGATGCACCGATACATAACGTCCCAAAGGTTCTCAATTGGATTCAGGTCTGAGGAACGTGAGGGCCAGTCAATGGCATCAATGCCTTCGTCATCCAGGAACTGCCTACACACTCTGGCCACATGAGGCCGGGCATTGTCCTGCACCAGGAGGAACCCAGGGCCCACTGCACCAGCGTAAGGTCAGACGATGGGTCTGAGGATTTCATCCTGGTACCTAACAGCAGTCAGGGTACCGTTGGCTAGCACGTGGAGGTCTGTGCGACCCTCCAAGGATATGCCTCCCCAGACCATCACTGACCCACCGCCAAACTGGTCATGCTGGATGATGTTCCAGTCTCTTTCACGTCTGTCACATGTGCTCAGTGTGAACCTGCTCTCATCTGTGAAGAGAACAGGGCACCAATGGCGGATCTGCCAATTCTGGTGTTCTCTGGTGAATGCCAATCGAGCTGCATGGTGCTGGGCTGTGAGCACAGGTCCCTCTAGAGGACGTTGGGCCCTCATGCCACCCTCATGGAGACAGTTTGGTCAGAAACATGCATACCAGTAGCCCGCTGGAGGTCATTTTGTAGGGCTCTGGCAGTGCTCCTCCTGTTCCGCCTCGCAGAAAGGAAGAATTGAAGAAGACGATTTTCACCCTGTCTCTGACCCTGCCAGCACCAAAGTGGACGGAGTATTCACCTGCTGCATTGCTCCTCGCCTACATACAGTTAAGGTAATTGTGATCTTATCAAAGTCAGCGTTACCTTGTTATGTCATTTTTATTGTTGTTTAATTTACATTGTATTGAATGTTTTTTGCCGAAATGACAAGCCTAACAAAGTCAAAATGAACGCTTGACATTACTTGGACTTAACCGCATGTTGCAAGCATGCATGTACATGTTTTCAGTTAACATTAGCTAGCATACTCCACTTTAGCTGCTCAGTGGACAACATGTTATATATTTCTGTTGAACCACATTACCAGTAATGTGTTGATGTATTTGATTTTCATAGTTTTTCATAGAATTCCTAAGCAGTCAAATCAACAAACTAAGTTAGCTAGCTTAGTCATTCGCATTTAACGTATGTTAATTCGCAATCTAATCAAATTTCTGAGGTAAGATGTGATCCTCCGTTGATTTGTTGTAATATCCACGTCAGAGACTAGGCTCTATTTTACTATTTGTTGTGGGGCTATTATTTCAAGTTAAAGGTTTGTAGGTTTGTGTCATGTTGCTTCCCCACCTGGAGAGGGGAACTTTCTTTTTATGCAAGTTGATGTAAAAAAATAGTCAAAAGGTTGATTGAAATGTGCTCTACAGTTATATAGCTAACAGTTAGTTAACTGGGTGCTCTGTTTTGACAATAATTGTATTATTCTGTGAGAGAGTAGCTTAAAGATTGTCTGTGTTGGACTAGTGAGATTATTTTGCTTTAAAGGACTGTAGGCTGCAATAAAAAGATGATAACTTACAACATATGTGCTTAAACCTGCAGCAATATATTTGCATAAGTCAGGCACATGCAAACTCATCATTTTTTGCCTAATGCATCTTTTAAGTGTGGTTTCCCTGAATGCACGAGAGCTTTTTCTACATTTTCAGCCTTCAAGTTTCACACTTATCACCATAAAGATGGAAAGAATAGGAATAAACTGCATAGTGCAGGAGATTGAACATGTCATGTTGACTTATGTAGCTCTAAATGTGAGGATATCTGGGGTCTTCTCTTACATCTGAAAAGTCATACCGAAGGCAAGACAGTTACATGCCCTTTCAGACAATGTGACCAAAAATGTACTGTTAAGTCTACATTCACATCGCATGTGTCAAGAAAGCATAAAGATTGCTCTGAAGGAAGTCTAGTTTACTCGATAGCAAATCCAAGCAGCACTGGTGATTGTAATTATGAGTGTTGTGATATGCAACTTGAGAATCGAATTCAGTCTACTTATGAAGACATGTCGGTCTACCCAGAAAAAGCACACTTTAAGCATTCAGTTGATGCACAGCAACGACTCTCTGCCATTCAGGAGGAGGTTGATGTCCCTCAACACTCCATCATTCAAGCTGTGCCAACCAGGTGGAACTCAACACTGCAGAGGATGCTAGAGCAGAAGAGAGCTCTCACTGTGTACTCCATTAACTACGGGCATTTTACATGTCTAAGTGCAGAAGAGTGGGATGTAACCTCAAACCTGGTGGACACCCTGACCCCAATGGAGGAGGTAACGCTGGAAATGAGCAAAGCGGACTCCTCTGCCTCATGCATTATACCCTGTGTGTTAGTGCTGAAGCGTCTGCTGGAGTCACAGGGACCCACCTGTAGAGGAATCCAAACCTTAAGGAAGACCATGCTGGAGAGCCTGGAGAAAAGGTTTTCCAAGATGAAGAACTCAAAAGAGGTGGTGCTGGCATGCATACTCGACCCACGCTACAAAGAGCACCCCCTGTCAAACGAGACTGTAAATGATGCCAAAAACTGGATTAGCGAAGAGGCAGAGAAGGTTACAAAGGCAACTACAACACCACCAGACAGAAAATCATCCGCAACCAACACTGAGCAGGGTAACCCCAAAAGGCCTAGAGTGCAGGAACAGTCTCACAGTCTCCTAGATACTCTCTACAACAGCATGGTAACTTCACAGACTCATCCTGAGGTATCAGAGGGCATAAATGAAGAGCTGGAGCATTACCTTAGCGAACCTGTGATTGACAGGAAGAAAGGCAACCCTCTCGAGAGGTGGAGCCAAAACAGTGGCCGCTTTAAGGGACTGTCTCTGCTGGCAAGGAGATACCTCTGCTCCCCACCTTCCTCTGTCCCAAGTGAGAGGGTTTTCAGTACTGTTGGGAACATTTATTAGGACAAACGGAGCTCTCTTTTAGGAGAAGATGCGGAGAAGTTGTGCTTTCTGCACTATAACCTGCCACTGCTGAATTGGCAGTATTGAGGACTGAGACCTTTTTCTATTTATGTGTGAAATTGTTCATATAACGTGTTCTATGTTCCAATTTATAAAACATGCAAGTTTTCCTTCATATTACATTGTAATTTATTCATTTTTGCAATGTTTGATTTTGTGGTTATTTATGATAATTAATGTTAAGTTAATAAAGTTCTGTTTATTGTTCAAATGTAAAAATCCTGCTTTCAGTGCATATCTTTGTCTCTTTTGAGAGCAACATTTGAGGCTTTACTTATGCCGAAGTGTGCAGCCTGGGGGTGCTGAGGTTTTGACGGCAGACATGTTTTTGACACTTGCGCTACTAATTGCAATAGGTGGAAAAGTGGGGACGTCGACTTTTGTCCCACGTTGGTGTGCCGTCATAAAATTGTCCCACTTACAACAAGTACACACTCGCTCCCAGGGTGTGCTGCGGCCGCTCGGATTCGGGTGCTACTCAATTCAGCTGTGCTCTTACTACAGGGATACGATACAAAGCACAGCCTCTCTCACCGCTACACAAGCCTGGGTCCAGGGCTGTTTCAGGACATGAAGCGGCAGCAGCAGCTTTACACCCATCAGACCCGGCGGACACTGAGCCGGGCTGGTTCTAGCGCAGGGGCTGCTGGGATTGTTCTGGTTAGCGCTGCGGTGCTGTCACATGACGTCACTAAATGCCCAGATAGTCGATTACCAGGCTAATGAATGAGCTTTAATGGAAGGAAATTACCATTCTTTAAATCAGTGTTGTTCATTTCTAGACATAGATGAAAATATTGCACATGAGTTTATTAGACCCATACGATTGCTAGTACTGCACACGGTGGGAGTAGCTCAGTGGTCAGGAGGCTATAAAGCACTGCGTCGACTCCAGCTGCTTCTCTCTTTTTGGAGATTGTAAAATCACTCTTATTATTTATTCCATTATATTTAAATCGCATAAAACTCACCAGCACTACCCATCCACTCGTCAGCTTTAACCTGAGCACTGTTCACCAGCAAAACAAATGCTTCTGACCACTCCGGTACAGTAGTAGTAGCCGCCATATCAGGAGACAAGTGATGCCTGAAATCTACTGAACCCACCAAGTGTTTTTCAACTGCTTCCTGCTTATAACACTTTCGACAAAACTGCATGGAACAAATCACATGCTCCTACACACTGCACAATAGCATGACATGATCTAAGTGGATAATATTGTAATTACTTCTTTATGGTTAAGTAAATAATGAAATGAGACGCACGTGTTCTCTCCCTCAAATTCAAAAAGAGCTTTATTGGCATGACATGGTTACACCAGTTTTGCCAAAGCAAGTACAGGGGGTTTCACTGCAAAACACAGACCAGTGCAGTGGGCAATAATACTGTATACATACAATACACACACGTTTACAGACTTACATACATTAATATGCATCGAACAAAGCAATTCTGCATGAATTGGTACTATATATGTACACATAGTATACAGTGTCTTTCACACTGTCTCTCTCAGTTTGTGGCAGCCAGCTCTGCTGTATGCTCATCCTCTCCTAACAGGATTTGCATTTTGCCCTCATCACTGAGCTCTTGGATCCTGTGACCTGGGCTGAGAGTTTCGGGAGGCGCGTGTCCCTGGCTGTGGAGTATCTGGTACAGTGCAGCAGGAAGTGCGTCTCGTCCTCCACCTCCCCTGCTCACACTGTCCACACAGTCTCTCCTCTTTGGGCTTCCAGCTCTGACAGTGCTGCTCCAACAGAGACGGGCTCTGCTGAAGCCCCTGTTCAGTGGGTGACAGCAGGACCAGGTCATCTGCATCGAGCAGGAAATTAATTTCTGTATCATGTAGAGTGAGGCCAGGGGCGTCACACTGCTCCAACACTGTGGCCAATTCGTTGATGTAGATGTCGAACATTGTTGGGCTCAAACTCCAGCCCTGCCTCACTCCCCGCCCGAGTGAAGAACTCTGTTCTTTTGTTACCAATTTTAACAGTGCCCTTGTTCTGTGTGTACATTGATTTAATTATTTCATTGACTTTACCACCTACACCACTTTCCTGAAGTTTAAGGAAAAGTCCTTCATGCCAAATGACGGGGTCATTTTTGGTGGCCTGGGACAGCCTTTCTGCTTGACCTGGAAGTATTCCTTGTGTCCAGAAGTCTCGGGGTCAATGTAATGTAGTAATGCAAAGGCAAGAGTATGACAAAATGCTGTAGAAGTGCTATAGTGACACGGGGAGGTATTACTAGCACTTGTATTGTTTATTTTGATTTCCCCTGCGATCCCTCTCCCTTAGCTCTTAACTGTGGCTTAACATGTTGTCTGCACTTATCAGCTTTTACAATCTAGGATGTAGACCTTATATATTGTTTACTGTATATCTCCTGTACACTTGTGTAAATTGTGAATTCGTCAAATGTATTGTGCCTTGAACTGCCCTGTATTATTTCACTTTGTATTGCACTTATATTTTGTAAGTCACCCTGGACAAGGGTGTCTGCTAAGAAATAAATAATAAGGAATAATAATAATGAGGGAGTCTAGGCCCATTCCATGTCTTGCCCTTCCAATGAGATACAATAAATGCCTATAGATCTGATTCATGGTGGCATCCAGCCTGTTGCTGCATTTGAAAAATTTCATAAACCATTTTCACTCTCTTACACATCACCATTCCAACTCAATGATTCTTTATGTTTAAATGTGTGGCTAAGTATGCATTCACAGGAAGCCATTCAGATAATGTCCACTGGAAGGCAGCATAGAGCATCAATCTGTGGCCTCCTCTGTCAGCTCTCCGCAGTGTTTCCATGGGCTGTATTTGTCCCTCACTTGTGTGCTCTGTAATCCCCCCTTTGCCTTTGCCACTCTTCCTGTAGACACAGCGCTGAGATTGGCACTGTATTCGCTGCAGCGCAGCAGGACTATTTCTGTTCATGTAAATCGCATTCAATCATTTTGTACATCATTTTGTACATCAATTTCTTGAATGATTCTACTTTGAGGATGTAACTTAATTACTGTTGCAGCCCAGCAGGGACAACTGTAGGATTCTGGAAATGGGGGGGCTATTACAGAGGGGAGGTTGATTTTTGTAAAATGCTTTTTAAAAACTCAGTTTTTAAGCAAGGATTGAAGCAAATTAGAAGGATAAGGAGGGCAATTAATAAAAATCCCACAAAAATGAACCACCATATTTGCTAGCAGTTGCTATTGACAAAATTGTTTTTAATTGACATTAATACAATACACAATATAGACATCTTCTCCACCCCCCTCATCCCCAACAGTGCTTCAGTATGGACACATCCCTGAGTATTTGTTCAGAGCAAGAGGGGATGGTATAAGTGAACAAAACAGGGTCTCCTTAATGTGTCTGATTGGACAGAATGGTACATCCCCAAATAAATCACTGCAATACATCTTTAACACTGTACAGTCAGAAGCCCCTTTTTAGACATTAGCCAGACTTACTGCCCCACTGACACTTAGTAGAGATAACCAGAGCTAGAGCACTTAGCTAGTGTAGGGTCACCAGATCTGAACTGTCAAACAGAGCCAGTCCGAGAGGCGGGGTTCGAGGTGTAAACAACACAGTGCTATGACCTAAAAAAATATATCTTTTTATTCATGTCTGAAACAGAAGTTGTGAGTGTAACAGTTAATTCCTGGACCCTAATGAAACATGATTTAACGTGCAAATATAGGTAAAATTAGGTAAAATTAAAATTAACTATTTGTTCCATACATGGTTGTTTGGCAAACAAGTGCAAAACTCCTTTACAAGAAAATAACTAAACATTGTGCTAAAACATCACTTACAACAATCTATATCACACACACATAGATACACACTCATATGCACTCACACACACACACAGACACACACACTCACATTCACACGCACACGCAGACACACACACACTCACATGCACACACACTCACACACAGACACACACACTCACATGCACACACGCACACTCACACACACACACACACACATAGCACAGGTTAATGGTGTGATTTAAGATGTGAACTGCGCTCAGATGAAATGTGGTGTTTGAGAGAAACACTAGAGAAAAAGCTGGAGAAGTCACAGCCCTTGCGGTAATCTAGTCATTACTCGTGGGGTACAGATTCACAGCCTAATAATATCAGCCCAAAACCAGGTGATTTCAGATCACTGCCTTATTACCTTTGAGCTGCTGGGCGTAGCAACGGACACACACAGGAAATCCTACTGCGACGCCTACATTTACTACTTATTTACTACTAATTTACTAGGAGTTGTTTTTCTGTCTTCCATGCCTAATGGTTTGTTCATTTTGTCTGTATTTGTTAATTTTTAATTTGTGGCTGCCCTGCGAAAGGGTGCTACACTAGATCAAAATTGATTGATTGTAATATGTTTCAAATGGAAACGAGAGAAAGAAAGAGAGAGAGAGAGAGAGAGGCAGAGTGACACAGAGACAGAGCAACACAAATACAAGAAGTTAACAAAATTCAGATCTCTTTGACTTCTTATTTTATTTTAAAAATCCATGTTAAATAATGTTCTCGAGCCCCTACCTGATAAAATGATCCCAACCAAGACAATCCATCTCATCTCCATTATGAGACTCTGTAGAAGGGCATTATTATTATTATTATTATTATTATTATTATTATTGTGTTCCCTTATGAACGATTACCATGGTCAGTTTGCCACTGCTCTTTGCCCGGTTTGTCTCTGTTGTTCCTATGGGATCAACACACCATCACTGTGCTGTACTGCGCCGGTCCATTACTGCTCCACAGACTAGTGCGCTGCAGTTAACATACCTAAGGAGTATTTCTCATTTCATGGTATTGCTCTGTTCTAGTGTAGTAAAGCACAGTGCAGGACTGAGAAACCTCTGTAGGGAATCACTGCCAAACTATGCTAAACATGTACAATTACACTGACTATACAAGAACAAACTAAACACAAACCCCCTCCTCATCAGACTATAGATGCGCTGATTCCAGGAGCCTCTCAGTCACTGACATCAGCGCTTGATCTGCGGATTCTGGCTGCATGAATCCACTGTCTTCAAAATGAATCTTTGATCAGGAATTCTGCCTTCAACACTTAAACCAGCTCTTGTGTGATGATGATGAAGATGATGATTATAATTGTTGTTATGCTGTTTATTAATATTATTTATCTGGTCAAAAATTCTTAAAAAACGTTTAATAATAGCTATACCATGTACTAATCACAAATAAACCCTGTTTTTTATGCCAGTTGTGTGCGCTGTATTGACTCCACAGGGTTTGAGGGAGGTAACTGTAGGGCCTGTTTAGAAACTGAATCCTGGTCCTGCAGAGACACAGTCCAGTACAGTACAGCACTGCACAATACTGTACTCTACTGCACAATACAATACTGCACTGTACAGCACAATACTGTACTGCACAGGACTGAACTGTACTGTACTGCACTGTAATGCACTTGTTTTATTACACTACACTGTACTGCACAGCACTGAGCTGTACTGTACTCTACTGCAGTGCACTTGGAAGGAGGGGTTTCATAATAAGGCGGGATGTGGGTTTCAAATGTAAAAGTTTTGTCTTTTCCCGCCCCGCCATCACTCGCTGCACTGGGGCTCATTGTGTCCATCTGAGTGTCTTGTGTGACCGAGTTTATTGACCGCAGACACAAGCATGTCTCTCGCTGAGCGGCTCAGAGGTGCCTGTCCTCGGCTCTGACCGGGCTGATGGAGAGCGCCCAGCGGGAGGCACGGACGACGCTGCGAGAGATGCTGGCAGAGCACCAAGAGGAGACGAGCCGAAGGTGGCGAGAGAATGAGGCGCTGAGGCGGAGGCTGCGGCCTCTGAGGGGCCGAGGAGCCGGGATAGGAGAGCGGGGCAGCGGACACGGAGGAGGAGAGACCCCGGGAGCTGCCCTCGGTAACGTGTTTATGTTAATCATGTCTGCCTGTTTCAAGAGACACGCTTTATTTGCAGTCCTAGACGAGACCATCTCACTCACGGGCTCATTAACATGCTTGTACTTCTGCTATTTGTTTTTAAATTCTTGTTTTTGTGAGAAATGTAAATGTGCCTCTCGGGCTGTCTTGTTGTACCATTGCTCTCATTCCTTACAAGAGCACTTCTACTCCCCTGTGTCTCTCACACGCCACTTCTGCTCACGACCGCTGGATGTCACCCTTGCTCCAGCTTTCCCTTATTCTCTAGTGGGCTTCTGTTTACTTACACCTGATCATTGAAGTATTACCTGCTCTGCATTTCACAGCTCATTACCTTGTATTGATACTGCTTTGTTGTGGGCTGGCAGTCTTGTTCCCTGCATAGTGAAATTTCTGAGCATTTACTCCAGCCTTACTGACCCTTGTGTTTCTGACCTGTTCCCTTTTTGACCTGGTTCCCCGATCCCTTGACCTTTGTCCTGATTCACGACCTCGACCTTAGCCTGTCCTTGTTGAAACGGTTTGCTGGCCCTAGACCCCTCACTTGTCTGGGGAAAGGGAGCCGCACACTGTGGGTTTAACACAGGGACTCGGGGCACTGGGATCTGAGTGTGCACCAAGTGCAGCTGGTGCTGAGCCAGACTGCCAGTGCACAGTGTGAGCCCAGTGTGTTGTCTGTCCACATTAAGACAGAGGACAGTGAGCTGGAGTGGGAGCCGCAGCTTCCGGTAGATGCGCTGTGTGACACTGACTCTAGTGCCCTGAGGACGGGGCTCAGTGGAGACAGTGACAGTGCAGTGAGGGGTGAGAGCCCATCTTCTCAGGGCAGACAGCTGCGTCCTGGACCCTTCAGCTCTGACTGTCCCCTGTCAAACACAGCTAGGAAACATCGGGGGTGCCATCGCTGCACCCAGTGCGAGAAAACAAATAGGAACTCTGGAAGCTTAAAAAAACACCAGTGCATTCCTACAAGGAAAATAGTGCACTGCTGCAGCCTGTGTGGGAAGAGTTTCACTCGTGCATCAAGTCTGACAATTCACCAGCGCATTCACACAGGAGAGAAACCATACAGCTGCACCATCTTTGGAAAGAGCTTCGGGCAGGCAGGAGACCTGAAATCTCACCAGCGCATTCACACCGGAGAGAGAACATACAGCTGCACCATGTGTGGGAAGGGTTTTACTTGTACAAAACACCTTAAATGTCACCATCTCACACACACACGAGATAGACTGTACAGCTGCTCCCAGTGTGGGAGGAGTCTCTGTCAGGCAGCTCACCTTAAACGTCACCGTCTCACTCACACAAGAAACCATACAGCTACACCCATGGCAGGGCTACACCCATTGTGGGAAGAGCCTCACTCGGGCAGCTCATCTTCCACGTCACCACCTCACTCACACGGGGGAAAAGTCTTACTTCTGCTTCCAGTGTGCGAAAAGTTTCCGTCATGCAAGCAGCCTTAAAGTACACGAGTGTATTAGAACTGGAGAGAATCTAGGGTTGCACTGATAATGCAGGGAGCAATCTGTTGAGAAGACGCAGTGTGAGTGTGAAGACTGGAGTATTGAAAATGAACGGTACAGAACTCTTCTCATTGAATAAAGGACTTGGATTACGGATTCTGGATTGGACTGCTCTTGTGTTTGTGTTCATTATTAATTGTATTTAGAGTGACGTATTTAAATGTGTAGTTAGGGTCAATGAAGAGTTAAGTTTTGTTCTTGAGTTTTGTGTGTTTTCTTTGGTTTGTTCCCTGTTCAAATAAAGGGCACTTATTTCTCCACAACAGCAGTGCTGGATCTACCCCTCCACTCTCACACATCTATCCATCTCTCTCTCCCTCTCTCCCCATCTATACACACATGTTCTGTCTTGTTCCGTCTGCATCACTTGAAAAATATGATGTATTGATCTTGGATCTTGTGCAGTGCAGTGTGTGACTGCATTGGTGATGTGAGAGTTGGGAGATGTGCACAATACAGTGTCTTATTGATGATGGTGATGATTTTTATACATGTGTAACACACGTGTGTTTGATGTGGGGGTCATGTTTGTAAACATGTATCGTATGGTGTAACTGGGCGCATGGATAATTATATCAGGGATTCTATAAATCGGGAGTTCCACCCTTTTAAACTGAATGTTTCATTGCAACACCTGATGTGTACTCTGCTCAAAAATGTGTGCATGTGCAGAGTTCATTTACGAGATGCCCAATCAGCAGGCACACAGTGAGTGATGTCAGGTGTAATGGTGTTAAATATGAATGAATAGTGTCCCCCTATGAGTCCAGACTCGTGGGACACCCTGTTTATGCCGTGTTGCATGGAAGTTTAAGTAAAGGAAGTGAGAGAATTGATGCTGTGTGTGAATTGTATGTTAACAGGGCTGGTGGTAGTGAGATCATGCGTTTAATTGCTGCTCTGCTTAAGGGATTAGTGGAAAGCGACGTTTCTTATCGCTGTTTCTGTCATAAGGTGTTTTGATGAACCTCTTCACGGCAGGGCGGCTGACCTGTTTGTGTGTGGTCTCGTGTGATTGCAGAGTGAAGCCGGCTGCTGCTGTCCTTGTAGTTCCTGCCTCTGTCTCCCTGACGGATTATTGATGATGCAATATTTAATTGTTTTTAACTTGCCCCTTTTTAGTACATTTCATATTTTGATAGATCATGTTATGTAAATGTAGGTTATATCTTTAACTTAATTCGTTATTATCTTATTTAAAGACTGTTATGGTGGGTATTGCAGCTTGCTATTTGTATTATTATCAATGTATATTAGTGTTGACAGTATCTTATTTGGTTACTTTGTGATCTAGTAGTTCTAGTTGTAGCGCCCCCTATATACCTGACTACGCTGCCCTCTTGTTTGATGCAGGAGGAGAGGGGCTCCTGGGAATCGGGGTCTCAATCTCTGTACAAGTTTCCTTCAAATGATTGACGGACATCAGGGTGGTGTGATTTTTTAATCAAAGCTTTTATGTTAGACTAAGCCCAGAGTCACACTGGACACACACAGATAGCCCCAGCTAAATGTCTTTAGGGGGCACAGTGAGGAAACAAATTACGATTGCTACAAATTAACTACATCTATAGGGTATCCTTTGTTATTTTAAATGCCAGTGTACTTTAATGTATTAGCAACTGGTATTTCTGGTATTAGCAACTGGTATTAGTTGCTGTTAAAACATCTTCTCTTGATTCCAAACAAAGTGTAAGGCTGGGTGTGTAACACTGTGCAGTATATTCTTATATATTCATCTCTTGCCAATCAATCTTTTGGCATAAGAATTATAAGAGCCATCGGGAAAGTACATATTATATATGCTAAACCAGGGGTGGATGAGCCTGTTCCTGGAGAGACGCAATCCTGCAGATTTTCCAGGTCTCTCTAAATTACCAATCAATGGATATATTGAACACAGGGACATGTTGCCTAATTAAGACCCACAATTAGTTCAATTAAGCCGTTAACAATCTGGATAGAGCACAAACCTGTTGACCCTGAGGCTCTCCAGGACCAGGGTTAGCCAGCCCTGCCATAAACAGTAATCACTCTTTGCACCACCTCACACTGAACCTAATGGTCCTGCTACTACAGCCAGGGCTGGCCCGACGTACAGGTGAACTAGGCAGTCGCCTAGGGCCCCAGAATATCAAAGGGCCCCTGCAATATAATATAAATAATATTAAAAGAAACAAAAAATCCAACCAAGCGCATTTGCGCTGCACATAAAATGTCGGCTACTAACACCGTGACAGAGACGTAGCGTGAACGCACCTAAAAATGTGAACTGGTGCGGGAGGGGCAGGTGAGAGAGGTGGAGAGAGAGAGATGGCATGTTTTAAAAGAGTGCAGAAAAAAGGACAAGGACAGGAAGGCGCATGGTAGAGGCGTGTATGAGCCGTTATTCATAATTTGACCTCACCTGTCGAGTGATGTGTGTGTGACCGCAATACATGAGACAAGCTGGAGATTACTGAACTAATTTTCAATTGGATTCAGTAGTTAGCTTTGAAATCAACACAACACACCATGTAAGCAGACAACTAGACAACCAAATGTTAAGGAGCAATGACAGAATTAGTGCCCTGCTGACTAGTTATAAACCCATGCAATGTGATAATTGATGCATTACATTTTGGCACAAGTTGAAAGAAAATAGGTGACGCTCCACCACAAGAAAGTCGGAAACACGGCCATTTCCACAGCAAGTAGTTTATGTGCAAATGCTACTGTCTGAAATCATATATCCTGAAATGGTCACAATTTAAAAGTGCAAGATAGCTGGTCCGTTTATTGTGGGTTTCATGGTAAAGTAAGTTGCTGATGGACGTTTCATGGTTAATTGCAATGCTCCTCTGGTTTGATGTGGTCGATGCCTTTCATGATTTTGAAGACTTGAAGTCTGGTTGCTCTCCTCTGAACTACCTCTAGAGCAGCGATATCTTTCTTGAAGTGTGGAGCCCAGAACTGTACACAGTATCCAGATGAGCTCTAACTAGTGCATTGTACAGTCTGAACATCACTGCCCTTGTTTTAAATTCTACACTTTTCACAATATACCCTAGCATTCTGTTTGCCGTTTTTATTGCTTCCCCACATTGTTTGGATGGAGAAAGTGAGGAGTCCACATAGACTCCTAGGTCTTTCTCATGCGATACTTCATCTAGTTCTATTCCTCCCATAGTGTAATTATAGTGATGGGCCAGTACACGGACATGTACTCCGAGCCCCGGGCCGTGTGAGTGACACTCTAAGCTGCGTGATGTGAGCTTCAAAAGCAGAGGACACATATTGGAAGTGCTTTTCTTGTTGTTAATGTTGGTCTCTCTTCTTGAACAGCTTCTACACCGCCTGTGTGGTGTTCGGGCTGGAGGCCCTCCACAAACACCGCATGGCACACAGGTGAGTCATCACTCCTCAAGACTCCATCAGAAAATATTTTGCCTAGGGCCCCTACAGACTCTAGAGCTGCACCCATTTCATTTCATCTCTTGGAGTTCTGTGCCGCTCACAAATCCTCGTAAGAGAAGGCCTGTCCTAAAATCAGTGCAGATGTGAGCCTGAATGCACACAGTGTCCTTTAACGGCTGACAGGAGTAGTTCTTGTGTTCCTGGCAACTCCTCTCCTCTGGCTGGACAGGGCCGTAGAAGGGCATCAACCCAGCAGCAGGACCAGTCTCTGCTCCCTTGTGTGAGGAGGAACAGGAGGAGCACTGCCAGAGCCCTACAAAATGACCTCCAGCGGGCTACTGGTATGCATGTTTCTGACCAAACTGTCAGAAACAGACTCCATGAGGGTGGCATGAGGGCCTAACATCCTCTAGTGGGACCTGTGCTCACAGCCCAGCACCATGCAGCTCGACTGGCATTCACCAGAGAACACCAGAATTGGCAGATCCGCCATTGGCGCCCCATTCTCTTCACAGGTGAGAGCAGGTTCACACTGAGCACATGTGACAGACGTGAAAGAGTCTGGAGACGCCGTGGTGAACGTTATGCTGCCTAAACATCATCCAACATGACCGGTTTGGCAGTGGGTCAGTGATGGTCTGGGGAGGCATATCCTTGGAGGGTCGCACAGACCTCCACATGCTAGCCAACGGTACCCTGACTACTGTTAGGTACCGGGATGAAATCCTCAGACCCATCGTCTGACCTTACGCTGGTGCAGTGGACCCTGGGTTCCTCCTGGTGCAGGACAATGCCCGGCCTCATGTGGCCAGAGTGTGTAGGCAGTTCCTGGATGACGAAGTCATTGATGCCATTGACTGGCCCTCATGTTCCCCAGACTTGAATCCAATTGAGAACCTTTGGGACATTATGTATTGTATGGTTTTCTAGACCAGTATCCATACGACTAAGGAGGCCGACGTCAAAGCATCGCAAAATAATACCCGACAGATGTTCAGTTCTTCAGTGAATACAATCAATATGATTTTCCTTCAGGTTTCTGTATATGTCTGCTATAGGGGCCAACACCTCTTTGGGGGACACTAGCGTTCACTGCAGACCTGTAGAGTGAATTAAAACCACTATTTAGGAGAAGAACTGTGTTAACAACATGTGCAGACAAGAATGTTCAGTTTGTTATCTGTAGAGTTTTAAATAAAATGTCCCGCCAAGACTTTCACAGCCCAACCACACTGACCTCAATGTGACAGTGTTGGGCTCTTTGTCTTGTTTCTGTAACACGTCGCATTAAGGTTCTCTTCATAAACAATAATATTTATAGATTGTAATAATTTAAACCACATGTTTCTCTGTGAATATATTTGCAATTATCAGTTGAAATGTACGATGCAGTGACATAATACTGTGCATAATAATGTAGGTAGGCCTTCATTGGTGCAATTAAATACAAATCTTAAGTCAAATTGGTAAAACTGTTTAACAAAGGTACCGATGCAACATCTCATAGGCAGCTGCACAGCACAAGAACTGTGCAAAAATAACATTAATCATTAACTTGCTTTGATCAACGTCTGTCTGCCATCTTAATTCTTCAGGATTAATGTACCTACAATAATAATAATAAAAACAACAATAATAATGTAAAACCCGTCATGATCTTCCAACACATTTATATCAGGTACCAATACCCCCCCCACCCTCCTGTATTCGTACAGCTGGCCATGTGGATGTCTGAGATACATTAACACTATTGAAGAAAGATATCGCTGCTCTAGAGGCAATTCAGAGGAGAGCAACCAGACTTATTCCAGTTCTGAAGGGAATGTCCTACTGAGAGACTGAGGGACCTGAACCTTTTGACCCTGGAACAGAGGAGACTACGTGGGGACTTGATCCAAGTCTTCAAAATCATGAAAGGCATCGACCACATCAAACCAGAGGAGCTTTTCCAGATCAGCAGGGACACACGCACCCGGGGACACAAATGGAAATTGGGCTTCAATTCATTCAAGACAGAAAACAGGAGACACTTCTTCACACAGAGAGGCGTCACAATCTGTACAAACTCCCCAGCGATGTGGCTTAAGTGACAATTTGGGAACATTCAAAAATAGACTGGATAGCATCCTTGGATCACTCAGTTATTAATGGACACCAAACGAGCACAGTGGGGTGAATGGCCTCCTCTCGTTTGTAAACTTTCTCATGATTCTTATCAGTTCATTTGTACAATGCAGGGATATAATAATGTGCACTACGTACAATAGCCCACCATTTTATGTACATACATTTTATACTAGTAAACAATATTTATAAAAATATGTTTGCTATACTCTCTCAAATCATTCAAATATACACTCACCTAAAGGATTATTAGGAACACCATACTAATACTGTGTTTGACCCCCTTTCGCCTTCAGAACTGCCTTAATTCTACGTGGCATTGATTCAACAAGGTGCTGAAAGCATTCTTTAGAAATGTTGGCCCATATTGATAGGATAGCATCTTGCAGTTGATGGAGATTTGTGGGATGCACATCCAGGGCACGAAGATCCCGTTCCACCACATCCCAAAGATGCTCTATTGGGTTGAGATCTGGTGACTGTGGGGGCCAGTTTAGTACAGTGAACTCATTGTCATGTTCAAGAAACCAATTTGAAATGATTGGACCTTTGTGACATGGTGCATTATCCTGCTGGAAGTAGCCATCAGAGGATGGGTACATGGTGGTCATAAAGGGATGGACATGGTCAGAAACAATGCTCAGGTAGGCCGTGGCATTTACATGATGCCCAATTGGCACTAAGGGGCCTAAAGTGTGCCAAGAAAACATCCCCCACACCATTACACCACCACCAGCAGCCTGCACAGTGGTAACAAGGCATGATGGATCCATGTTCTCATTCGGTTTACGCCAAATTCTGACTCTACCATCTGAATGTCTCAACAGAAATCGAGACTCATCAGACCAGGCAACATTTTTCCAGTCTTCAACTGTCCAATTTTGGTGAGCTTGTGCAAATTGTAGCCTCTTTTTCCTATTTGTAGTGGAGATGAGTGGTATCCGGTGGGGTCTTCTGCTGTTGTAGCCCATCCGCCTCAAGGTTGTACGTGTTGTGGCTTCACAAATGCTTTGCTGCATACCTCAGTTGTAACGAGTGGTTATTTCAGTCAAAGTTGCTCTTCTATCAGCTTGAATCAGTCGGCCCATTCTCCTCTGACCTCTAGCATCAACAAGGCATTTTCGCCCACAGGACTGCCGCATACTGGATGTTTTTCCCTTTTCACACCATTCTTTGTAAACCCTAGAAATGGTTGTGCGTGAAATTCCCAGTAACTGAGCAGATTGTGAAATACTCAGACCGGCCCGTCTGGCACCAACAACCATGCCACGCTCAAAATTGCTTAAATCACCTTTCTTTCCCATTCAGACATTCAGTTTGGAGTTCAGGAGATTGTCTTGACCAGGACCACACCCCTAAATGCATTGAAGCAACTGCCATGTGATTGGTTGGTTAGATAATTGCATTAATGAGAAATTGAACAGGTGTTCCTAATAATCCTTTAGGTGAGTGTAGATATAGATTTAAATTGCATCATGCATAGTCTACGTTAGGACCATTTGATCGAGTATTCATGCTTTTATACAACAAGAAATGATTAAGAAAATAAACATGAAAAGAAAACTCCAAGTGTCCCCTCTAGCTGACCTTCATCGGGGGCCACCTGCACCGTGGGAATGAGGATTGTGGGTCCTGGTTTCCATCACAATCCTAATATTATCCAAATAATATATTACCATGTCTAATGTGTGTCTCTTCAGTTCTACACAACCAATCTCGAAGTGCTGCTACACAATTGTGCAATTAGCAGGACATGAACATGACATTAAATCACAAAAGAGGATTTGTGCGCTAGCGTGTATGTTATTGATCACTATTGAGATTTATAATTGTTCTGAAATGTGTACACACACACACACACACACACACACACTCACACACACACACACTGACGTTAGGGGTACACAGAGCAGTTGTTTGGGGCCCCTGACCACTAGGGGGCTCCTAAAAAATACTTGTACTTGTTTCAAAACTTGTTTCAATACATATATTAAAGTTGTGCCTCTTTATTGTACCTTAATGGCATTTGAATAGTATACTGAATACTTACTTACCAGCTGGTAACATCTGTGTATGGTTGTAAACTTAAAAACCCAATCAGGGATAGTAAATGAACATTTCCACATGGTTCAGCAGAAGACATTCATACTTCTTAGTGTTGATGTTTAAGTGTATGTTTAATTTCCATAAATGTCTGGAGCAGGTTATGTTTTCAAGAGATCTAAAAAAACTGGTTGGATATATAATTTACTGATGAGTTTAGTTTGGTTTTACTTTGATGGTCAGTGTAATTAATAGCGATCTCTACAATGCATGTAATATATTGACTTGCCACTGGATGTCACCCTTGCAAGATATGCAGAGAAGTTTGCAGTTAAAATGGTTTTTATTTGCTGTGTGGAATTAAATAGAAATTGCCCCAAAATAATAATAACAAAATAAATAAATGAAGAGATAGCGGAAGTATCCAACAGACATCTGAAGGTCTGTTCCTCCATTCGTGGGAAAACGTTTAAATAATTAAAGTTATGTATTTGTTCTCTCTTTCTGTGCTTATAAAAATGAATTGGTTCCTTTTGATGTATCAAAGCAATTTGTATATTATACCAGCAAGTCCAAAATTGTGCTCAACTACCTCAAAAGATGCAGCTAACATTAGCTTTTTTAAATATTTTGTGATCCAAAAAATATAAATGAATAAATCACACAGCACTTTCTCAAACAATACGGGGTTATACTTTATTTATAGCATTTTATATTCTAGCAAAGGAGACTGACATTTTGCCGGACCCCTTCACCTTCTCACTCCACTACAACTCTAGGAAATGTACATTTTGCCCTACAAATAAGATAAATGATATATAAGGGAAAAAGAAACTGCAACAGGGTGACACACCTTTTGAGGTTTGAGATTTTGAGTTGATGCTCCAATGCACATTGTCCCTTGACCTTCACCCCACCTTTTCTGGGATGATCAATCAATCAATCAATCAATTTTTATTTGTATAGCGCCATTCGCAGGGCAGCTACCGAGTGCTTTACTGACTGGTAAACATACAACAAACGTACAGCAAAATATAATAATGAATACATAATAAAATAAGATAAATAAAAATAGACCAGTTGAAATTATCTAAAATAATGTAAACCAACATTAAATAAATAAATTAGGCACGGAGGAGAGAAAAACTAAAACTATGGATGGCATGTAGGAGAAAATAAATCTCGGATGATGGTGACAGAAATGTGGGATACAAAAATACAACCAGAATAGGTACAGGCTGGGAGATTATACAATTTAATTCAGCAAAAACAAATACTGATCAGCTGCTTATGTTATGTGACACAATGCATTGAGGGTGTTCAGCTCTGAGTGCTTTTCATTTGCCCTGCATGCAGCTGGCATTCATGATCAATTCAGAATTTGCAGGAGACACTTCTTCACACAGAGAGGCGTCACAATCTGAACAAACTCCCCAGTGATGTGGCTGAAGAGATAATTTGGGAACATTCAAAAATAGACTGGATAGGATCCTTGGATCACTTAGTTATTAATGGACACCAAACGAGCACGATGGGGCGAATGGCCTCCTCTCGATTGTGAACTTTCTTATGTTCTTATGTTCTAAAGTAGAGACAGACAACATTTCAAAGTCACTCATGTCTAAAAGCACCTTCTGCGAAAGGACACATAACACACACTAAATTACAAGCTTGTTTAAACCTTCCGTGGTCATAAGATGGATTCACCGTTTTGCAGCCATCTGATTAAAATGCTTTGATGGATCGAGCGCCACAACCTCAATTAGAATCTCATATTACCGGCGAATCATCCCAGCTGAGCAAATGCTTAATCCTCTTAGTTGTAGATTGCGTTTCCGGATGTTCTCCGGTGTTGCCCGGCTCCTCCACAAATTGTCTTGTTACCTTCCTCGGAGCAAACGGCGTCTTCCACGGCAGAAGTAAAGATGGACATTTTTTGACTCCTCATTAAAACCTGACCTGAGACGTGACCTGTTCTCTGGGTCCCTTCCAATTTATACATGCACTTGCACACACACACACACACACTCACACTCCAGGGATTGACTACATACTAATTTCCATTCATAAAAGGCACCTCAAAAATATTCTTACTTAAAGAATATGCTGGCAATGCTAGGCAGATGGGTGTAAAACAATATGGATGGGTCAACATAACAATAGGCATCCTACATTAGTTTGTGGGAAGAAATTAAGGTGTAAGGATCATTGGTTTAGAAAATTGTATGGACCTGCTTAGAAAGAAAGCTTTGTGTGATAAAGTGTGAGTTCATTATTGGTTTTAGATCTTCTCTTGGCGCCTGTGCTTTAATGAATTCCCTGAAGTGTCACTTGCAAATATAGATTTGCCCGTCGATTTAAACAGTGTAGCGTGCCTGTTTCAGTTAAAATATTTAACACCCAAAAAAGTGTATTCCTTCTCTACAAGCAACACACTCTGAGCTGGTTACTTAGTGCTAGTCTTGGGCTACATCATTTTAGTTTTTAGATATTGTAGGTAGTGCAAGGCTAGTGCTAACCAAGGTCTGTGAAAACAGCTGTCTGTGTCCTATGGATACTTAAAATGATGTCCATCCAATGAACATGTTCCCTGAAAACTGAGTTAATCAACTCCTATGTTCATTCCTTAGGGTTTTCACTCTACAGACACAGGGCCTGTTTTCTGAACTGAGGCTCATAAGAACATAAGAACATAAGAAAGTTTACAATCGAGAGGAGGCCATTTCCTCCGATGTAGGGCATGCCAGTGTTATTTTTTTATTAGACTTGAGTGCGGCTTTTGACACAATCGACCACAAAATCTTGTTACAACGCTTAGAAAACCGTATTGGCCTGTCTCGCAATGTGCTTTCATGGTTTAAATCATATCTGTCAAACAGACTCCAATATATACAGATTAACGAGAACCACTCAAATTTAACTGAGGTTAAGTACGGAGTCCCACAGGGCTCAGTCCTCGGACCTATACTTTTTTCATTGTACATGCTCCTTTTAGGTGATATCATCCGACGACATAATATTAACTTTCACAGTTACGCAGACGACACACAATTATATCTGTCAGTAAATCCTAACAACACCATAGACCTAGAAAAACTAATCTTCTGTCTGTCTGAGATTAAAACATGGATGAAAAAAATATTTCTTATGCTTAATTCTGACAAAACAGAAGTCATAATTTTAGGAGACAAAAATCAAACTGTTCATCATGCCCTAACAAAACTGAGTAATGATAACTTTAATTTCTCCCCTAAGGAGATGGCACGAAACCTGGGTGTCATCTGTGATCATAATCTATCTTTTGAATCACACATTGTGTCGAGATCTTCCTTCCTCCAGCTTAGAAACATTGCTATACTAAGACATATACTCTCATTACAGGACACTGAGAAATTGATACACGCATTTGTTACATCTAGATTGGATTACTGTAATGCCATTCTGTCAGGCAGCACAAACAGAGCTATTTCTGCACTTTCAGTCCAAAATGCTGCTGCAAGAATCCTAACAAAAACAAAAAAACATGAACACACCACTCCAGTATTGGCTTCTCTTCACTGGCTGCCCGTGCACTAAGTGCTCTTATTAACATTTAAAGCACTAAAGGGACTGGCACCTCCCTACCTAAAAGATCTCCTTATGGAATACACTCCAGGCCGGCCATTGAGATGACAGGAAGCCGGTTACTTAGCGCTCCCTAAAATACACAAGAAAAGCGCAGGTGGTCGAGCATTCAGTTATAGGGCCCCGAAGCTGTGGAACGATCTTCCAGCCAATGTAAGAGATGCCCCCTCTGTCTTAGCCTTTAAATCACGTCTGAAGACTCATCTGTTTAGTCTCTGTTTTTCTAGCCCTCAGTGCCGCCGGTTTGCCATGGACATGCAATTGCACAACTGTCTGAGGGTCCAATGAGGCACCTCGTCCCCCACCATGGAAATCTGATGAGGCACAACCCATCCCAGAAGCACCTCACCACGGAGGGTCAACGGGGCATCCACACCCAAGGTTTGATGAGCCATCGCAACCCAAAGCCTGTCGATGGTCCAAACCCTCCACCCCCGATGGCCAGCAAGAGGCCTCCTCCAGAGGGAAGAGCACAGCCAGCAGCACCGATCAAGAACTTTCTGATCTCCTTGCTGCTGTAACAACTATACTGCCTGGAGGGGAGGCAACCATTAGGCCTAGGCCTAAGCCGTGGAACCCCAGAGATTCATTTTCTCCTACATGCCATCCATAGGAGTTTTTTTGTTTTTCTCTCCTCCGTGCCTAAATGGTTTATTTACTTAAATGTTCACTCACTTTATTCTAGATCATGTAAAATGTTTACAGGTCTATATTTGATTTTATTGTATTTATGTTTCTTATTTTGCTGTACGTTTGTTGTATGTTTACCACTCTGCAAAGCGCTCTGTGGCTACCCTGCGAAGGGCGCTATACAAATAAAAATTGATTGATTGATTGATTGATTGATTCACCCCATTGTGCTCGTTTGGTGTCCATTAATAACTAAGTGATCCAAGGATCCTATCCAGTTTGTATTTAAATGTTCCCAAATTGTTGCTTCAACCACATTGCTGGGCAGTTTGTTCCACATTGTGACAACTCTCTGTGTGAAGAAGTGTCTCCTGTTTTCTGTTTTGAATGCCTTGAAGCCCAATTTCCATTTGTGTCCCCGGGTGCGTGTGTCCCTGCTGATCTGGAAAAGCTCCTCTGGTTTGATGTGGTCGATGCCTTTCATGATTTTGAAGAATTGAATCAAGTCCCCATTATTATTATTATTATTATTATTATTATTATTATTATTATTATTATTTTTTTTATTTCTTGGCAGATGCCCTTATCCAGGGCGACTTACAACATAAGTGCAAAAATACAGAGAAGTACAAGGCATCATACATTAAAAATTCAACTTAGCTAAAACATAGCAATTCAAAATAATACATTTTACAAATTCCAATTTATAATTTACACAAGTACAGTAAGAGACTTCCTACATCCTGGACAGTGAAAGCTAAGTGCTGTCAAGATGTCACAGTCAAGGGCTACGGGAAAGGGAGCAAGGAGGAAAACAATCAAGAATGCGAGGAGCATAATAAGCTGAAGTGCTATCTAGCAGGGATAGAGGACTAATATTACAAGTGCTGTCGGAAGAGATGCGCCGGAATGAGGTCAAGGACTCTGCTGTTTTGACTTCGGTGGGCAGGTCATTCCACCACTTAGGGGCCAGGGATGAGAAGGAGCGGCTCTGGAGGAAGGAGAGTGGAGAGGAGGCAGAGTTAGCCGTCTGGCACTGGAGGAGCGCAGTGGTCAGGAGGGGATGTATGGAGAGACGAGTGACTGAAGGTAGCTTGGTGCACTGTGGTCGAGACAGCGGTAGGTGAGGGTCAAAGTCTTGAACTGAATGCGTGCCGCTATCGGGAGCCAGTGGAGGGAGCGGAGCAGTGAAGTAGCGTGTGTGAATCGTGGCAGAGAGAATACCAGACGAGCCGCAGAGTTGGATGAGCTGGAGTGGGCGGGTAGTAGATGCAGGCAGGCAGGCCAGGAGGGAGTTGCAGTAGTCCAGGCGGGAGAGGACCAGTGACTGGATGAGTAGCTGAGTTGAGTAGTCGGTGAGGAAGGGACGGATCCGGCGTATGTTGCTCAGGAAGAATCTGCAGGTGCGCGTCACCGTGGTCATGTGCTGGGAGTAGGAGAGCACAGGATCGAGGGTCACTCCTAGATTTTTAGCGGAAGAAGAAGGAGAGAGTGTGGTGGATTCCAAGGGGATCAAGATGGGGAGATCAGTAGAAGGTGAGGAAGAGTGGGGGAAAAAGAGGAGATCCGATTTGGAGAGGTTGAGCTTGAGGTGGTGCGAGTGCATCCAGGCAGAAATGGCAGACAAGCAGGAAGAGATGCGTGAGGGGATGAGAGGGTCAGAAGAGGGAAAAGACAGGAAGATCTGGGCATCATCAGCATAGAAGTGGTAGGAGAAACCATGGGAAGCGATGAGGGGGCCCAGGGAGCGAGTGTAGAGAGAGAACAGGAGCGGGCCCAGGACGGAGCCTTGGGGAACGCCTGTGAGGAGAGGTTGGGGGCTGGATGAGGAGCCTCGCCATGTCACTTGGTAGGACCGGTCACTGAGGTAGGAGGAGAACCAGGTGAGAGCAGTCCCAGAGATCCCAAGGTCAGCGAGGCAGGAGAGGAGGATGGGGTGATCAATGGTGTCAAATGCTGCAGAGAGGTCAAGCAGGATGAGGACTGAGGAGAGGGAGGCCGCCCGAGCACAGCTAAGGGAGTCAGTGACTGCCAGGAGAGCCGTCTCAGTGGAGTGAGCTGTGCGGAAGCCGGATTGCAGAGGATCAAGGAGTGAGTGTTGGGACAGAAAGTCCGAGAGCTGACGGTGGACCACCTGCTCGAGAGTCTTGGAGAGGAAGGGGAGTAGGGAGACAGGGTGGTAGTTCTGAGGAGAGGTGGCATCAAGGGTTGGTTTCTTGAGCAGTGGGATGACAGCAGCTTGTTTAAATGCAAAGGGGAAACAGCCAGAGAGGAGTGAGGAGTTGAGGAGGGAGGAGATGAAGGGGAGAAGATCAGGAGCGGTTGGTTGGAAGAGACGAGAAGGGAGAGGGTCCAGGTCGCATATTGTGGGTTTGTGACGTAGGAGGAGAGCAGAAACTTTAGCACCCATGTAGTCTCCTCTGTTCCAGGGTGAAAAGGTTCAGTTCCTCAGTCTCTCAGTAGGACATTCCCTTCAGACCTGGAATAAGTCTGGTTGTTCTCCTCTGAACTGCCTCTAGTGCAGCGATATCTTTCTTGAAGTGTGGAGCCCAGAACCGTACACAGTATCCAGATGAGCTCTAACTAGTGCATTGTACAGTCTGAACATCACTGCCCTTGTTCTCAATTCTACACTTTTGACAATATACCCTAACACTCGGTTTGCCTTTTTTATTGCTTCCCCACATTGTTTGGGTGGGGAGAGTGATGAGTCCACATAGACTTGTGTGTTTATTTGTGAATTCCCTTCATTCTCCGGAGATGGGGGGATTGTGATCCATTTGTAACAAGACAAGTTTGATATAACATGCCATTAAAGGCTTATGAAGTCCCAAGGGAAGCCCTATCATCTCAGCAGTCCAGCCTGTTGATTACACTTCATATTGTGTATGACTCGAATGGCTCCAGGCGGTGTCCAGGTTGCTTTGCTGTTACATTACCTCCTCTGTAGTGAGACTCTCCCAGCCGGGGGGGACTGAATGTGCCCCCAAGACATTTTGTACTGAGGTTGGGGGTCATGTGATGCACCTGTGAGAGTGAAGCAGAGCATGTGACTGCCTTGAGTTTATCTACCCACACGACTCAAGCCCAGCTCTTTGACTGTGCACACAATCATCCATCATTGCTTAAGGCCTTCAGCTGAATGCGTGGTTATTTCAATAATAAATAACTGTGATTCTGGAATACCTCCCCAGCAATTCCTTATTTTACACTGCCTAGTTATGTTGGTATCACTATGTTAAGAAAATAATGAGATGACAAATCATTGGGGGTAAGGTAAGGACTAATGGCGTCTCAATTCTGGTAAACATTTGTGAAATAGTGACTAATGTACAGCGTGGTATTAAAGTGATACATTTGACACAACTCTGTAACTCTGCTTGTTTAAATATTAGTTGTAGATTTTAATTTGGTAATCTGAGGCAAGAGTTATTGGACCCATATATATATTTGAATGTTACATACACTTATGTGTCCTTTGACAAAAATAATAATCAATTAGAGCAGGCATTTGACAACCTTGTGTGCACTAAATGACGGGCACAGGTATATTGGTCCAGATATTTTAAAGCTTTTCTGTTTGTCAACAAAAGTAGACAGACACAGAAGAGCCATCACTCAGACAGAGGCTGTACTCAACACTAGTGGGATTGTTTTGCCTATAGAAGGACCTCATTACCAGTGAAACACAAATTTGGTTTGAAAGTCTGTACATTATCTCTCACGTCTCACGTAAATCTTTTTCAGTTAAACTAATTACGATCTTTTCACATCCACTGCACATTTGCAGGGCAGTGATCTTGTCATTCCTGTTGAAGGAATAGAAAGCACAAAGAAATGAATCCTTCCTATCCCCCAAAACAAAGATTATTCTAATTTGATTTTTGTGTCCCCTATTTTGAATGCACAAATTAAATTCTTGGCACTGAAAAGAAAATCACAAAACATTTTCTTTTAGTTTCTTTCTTTCAGAGATCTATGCCAACTCCTGTAAAGAGATTTAATTGCACTGCATTTTATACTGGAATTATAGTAATTGGTCATAGCTAAAATAATATACTTAACAGGATTAATATTTGTTATTAGATGTTATTGTTATAAACATCCATAAATAATAGCACAAAACATATATCTTTAATTGTGAGAATATTGGTATGTGTTGTAAAATATATATTTTATTATCCAGTATTCTGTATATTCTTTAAATATGAATTGTATTGTATATCTTTAAGTTGATTTTTGTGGGAGTGCAAACTGAGTAATCAGTGATGTACCTGAGGTTTGACATTGCATTCTGTTTCCACCAATCTAAGTACATTAAAATTGCTCACAGGTCCCATGGTACGCTCTGACCAGAGTCTTTCCCGGCTCTGACAGCCTCTCATGGGTCAGACTCGTTCTTTCATTTGACATAGCTTTGAAACTCTCTGTATCAGCTCCCTAAAACAAAGAACCATCATTTGTCTCTGGCACAATAAGCTTTCATGTAGATATATAAAAGGCTGGTTATAAAACACTGAGTCAAAATACCAATGTCCTGGCTTCTTTTACAGCCTGGAAGAGAAAAAACTCTTGTGTTTGAGCAAATACTTTTTTGAACATTTGTATCTGTGACACAAATAGAAAGGTTCTGTTCTTGATATTTGGGGATGTGGGTTTTAAAAGGCGCCTTTGGGAATTCTGTTTGATCACAGAGGAATCTAGAGAAACACCACAATAAATATATATTGTGACACAGCCGGGGGTTTCTCGGGTGTGTCTGGGAGTCGGGTTGCCGTGAATTCATGCGGGGAAAAGAACAGAAAACCTAGTTCTGGTGCAGCGTACTGACTATACTGGGTGTGTCCGTTCGTCTGTCCCGGGGCCACTACATGGTTTCACAATCCTCCTCTTTCTCACTGCCAGTCTCTGTGTCAATCCTATGGGAGATCCAACTCATGTGGAGGCTGTCATATATCCTGCCCCGCACTGTGCCACAATATATACATATTTATTTATATGGAAAACAAGGTTAAATGATACAGTGTGCAGACAAAGGCCTCAAATACATTGAGGTTCTCAGAATGAATGATCCATGTGACGGACATGTGTAGTAGGTCTTTCAAATGTTTCTCTTTCAAGGGGATTTATTTTATTTTATTGTTCATACCACAAGACTCATATTCCTGTAGTTTTTAACTGCAGTCTCATATGTATAGTATTCCCAATGCAGCTCAAGCCATTAAAGGTTTACTGTGAGCAAACAGACACTTGTCAACTGTCACTCAGTTCAACTTTTATCCCCCCACAGGGCCAGCCTTGAGTAAAATGTGAATCCTTGTCATGTCTCATACTATTGTCATATTACTGCTGTGTTTGACCCCTTCTTGAAATTGAATGGGTTTAACAAGGATGTATGAAGACGGTATTCCTGACGAGCATCAGTAATGACAGCGCTGATAAGACACCTTCAACATATGCTCTGAAGCCGTGTGTTTCAAGTGCTGTATTTTTTTGTGATTCCCTCCAGTGTAGTACAATCAATATTCCATAATTTAAGTGGACTGTGTTGTTGGCCTGCGGTGTTTGTCCCTTTCTTGTTAGTTCAAAGCACACAGTGCCGACAAAACATACTCGTACAAAATGAAGGCTGTTATAGCAGATATTTAGGGTTCTGGATCCGTATGTAGGTTGAAGCCCGTCCTGTTTTCAAGTCGGATAAAGTGAGTGGGTGTCGTAACTCGCCTCATTTAGGTATATTTGACAACAACGACAATTATGACTGTCTCAACTCGGTTCAGTTAACTGGAATCTTCTCATCAGTGATAAACAAACACTGAAACGACATAATTGACGAATAATTATAATGTGATGAACTGTATTTACCAAATTAATTGAGTTAATCCTCCTAAAGCACATCACGGCCCAGATAGTGGGTATGAGTCTCAAGTGCACCTTTTTGTGTCTGGATTTCACTTATCCTTTCAGCCATAGCATATAAGTGAACATCAGACATACTTGAACCTCATCAAGCCTTTCTTTAAGGACAATAATACTAAATAATGCTACCTGGAATGTGTTAAGTGCGTCCTGAGGGTCCACAAGGGCTTAAAGAGATGAGGGCGCACTCTTCAGCCAGCGATGAAGTGCATTCTCCCTGGGAAGTATAGCATCAGCAGAGTTGAAGCTAGTTTAGCTGTGTAAAGTAGTTCTTCAAGCTTCTTAGTTGGTCGGTACTACAGCAGTGAATTTACAGCCTCAATGCTAATGCAACTGTAACATTCATCCTACCCTGTTTTTAAGGATTACCTGAGGATAAATACAAGATACAGAAAATCCTGATGATGTTAAGGTCAAGCGCCTTGTCCACTATCTTAGACAGGACCTACACTAGAGAGTAGAAACCCAAACAAAGCATTTAAATGTCATTTAGCACTAATAAATATTTAATTTACTCCCAATTAAAGGGCATTAAATCTTTAATTATTAGGGCAGTAAGGGCAATTACTGCAAAGACAAAGTCACTAAAGCAGGTCCACAGTGGCTCTCATCTACTGCGAGAGACTCTTAGTTGAGGCCAGGAAGGAGATCCCTATAACTTGGTTTTGGTAATGTGGTGGGAGGACATATTGACCCATGGGCAAGATATTAAACTCATATTAAAGTGTATTACAAACACATGTCCTCTTTCTTTCTTTTTTGCCATGGTATTGCAGTTTGCTTGTTTGTTTGGTTGTAAACTCCTTTATTGTACAAACAAATGCACACATATTCTGCAGAGGTACACATCTATCCATCTCTACAAACCCAGATTTAATGATTGTTATTATTATGTTATTATTTGTTATATCGGTACACAATTGGTTAAGTCAAAGGCACAGATTGAGTTTGAGTGTCACTGCCAGACCTGCAGGATGTTACCTGCACTGTTCCTATTGCTTGATAGAAGTGTGCCACAATATCTTTACATTATTTAATTAATTATAATTGTGTCACCAGTAGATCAGAAACAGCACACACACACTAAACAAACTCAGGACATGACACATAATTTGTTATAAGTTATAAACAGTTTTTTAGTATGGGAATTAGCATTAATAAGATTTAAACACAGGGTAAGTATTGTTGTGTTTAGAAAGTTGTGTTACTTCCTATAATACATTTGACTAGAAACAATAGGAAACAATACAGTGCCTTGCAAAAGTATTCATCCCCCTTGGCATTTTTCCTATTTTGTTGCATTACAACCTGTACATTTAGATAGATTTTTATTTGGATTTCATGAAATGGACATACACACAATAGTCCAAATAGGTGAAGTGAAATGAAAGAAATAACTTATTTAAAAAATTCTAAAAAATAAAAATGGAAAAGTGGTGCATGCATATGTATTCACCTGTAACATGCCGTGGGGCACGGGAACAGGGGACCCAGTTGCGGTGCATGGTAGAGGTGTTCAGATACCGGCAGGACAGGGCAAACAAGGGCAAGGCGAAGACGTGGTCGTGGTCACAGGCGAGGGTTGGGTGATCAGGCAAACAGAGTAAAGAGGAAAGTCCAAAGTCGTGGTTGGGAGGTCAGGTAAAGAACCCAGAGAACAAGGCAATAATCAAGTCACTGGGCGTAATGCTCAGAGATGTAGTTGAACACGGACAACATTTTGCAATTACAGATAGTGATTGAGGGGTTTATATGGGGACCAGAGGGAAGCAAGGAACCAGATTTGGAAGGTACATGGCGAATGGGGCCAGAGGGTGATTGAACAAATGCACATGGTATTCAGGAATGTTGATTGATTGATTGAAAGGGAACTGGGAGAAGTGATTGGGAAGGAAGGGCGAAAGTGACATCTAGTGGGAGTGAGTGCTGGGCAGTAGTTGTGACATCACCCCTTTTGCTATGAATCTGGTGTAACCAATTACCTTCAGAATTGGAATTCACATAATTAGTTAAATAAAGTCCACCTGTGTGCAATCTAAGTGTCACATGATCTGTCACATGATCTCAGTATATATACACCTGTTCTGAAAGGCCTCAGAGTCTGCAACAATACTGAGCAAGGGGCACCATCAAGCAAGTGGCACCATGAAGACCAAGGAGCACTCCAAACAGGTCAGGGACAAAGTTGTGGAGAAGTACAGATCAGGGTTGGGTTATAAAAATAAAAAAATCTGAAACTTTAAACATCCCACGGAGCACCATTAAATCCATTATTAAAAAATGGAAATAATATGGCACCACAACAAACCTGCCTAGAGAGGGCCGCCAACCAAAACTCACCGACCAGGCAAGGAAGGCATTAATCAGAGAGGCAACAAAGAGACCAAAGATAACCCTGAAGGAGCTGCAGCGGAGATTGGAGTATCTGTCCATAGGACCACTTTAAGCCGTACACTCCACAGAGCTGGGCTTTATGGAAAAGTGGCCAGAATAAAGCCATTGCTTAAAGAGAGAATTAGCAAACACATTTGCTGTTCACCAAAAGGCATGTGGGAGACTCCCAAAACATATGGAAGAAGGTACTCTGGTCAGCTTTTTGGCCATCAAGGAAAGTGCTTTGTCTGGTGCAAACCCAACCCCTCTCATCACCCCGAGAACACCATCCCTACAGTGAAGCATGGTGGTGGCAGCATCACGCTGTGGGATGTTTTTCATTGGCAGGGACTGGGAAACTGGTCAGAATTGAAGGAATGACTCTCGAGTGGGTGGTCCACCATCAGCTCTCTGCCTATCTGTCCCATCACTCACTCCTTGATCCTCTGTAATCCGGCTTCCGCACGGCTCACTCCACTGCAACTGCTCTCCTGGCAGTCACTGACTCCCTCAGCTGTGCTCGGGAGGCCTCCCTCTCCTCAGTCCTCATCCTCCTTGATCTCTCTGCAGCATTTGACACCGTCGACCACAACATCCTCCTCTCCTGCCTCGCTGACCTTGGAATCTCTGGGACTTCTCTTACCTGGTTCTCCTCCTACCTCAGCGACCGGACCTATCAAGTGACATGGCGAGGTTCCTCATCCACCCCCCAACCTCTCCTCACAGGCGTTCCCCAAGGCTCCGTCCTGGGCCCGCTCCTGTTCTCTCTCTACACTCGCTCCCTGGGCCCCCTCATCGCTTCCCATGGCTTCTCCTACCACTTCTAAGCAGATGATGCCCAGATCTTCCTGTCTTTTCCCTCTTCTGACCCTCTCATCTCTTCTTGTTTGTCTGCTATCTCCGCCTTGATGCACTCTCACCACCTCAAACTCAACCTCTCCAAATCGGATCTCCTTTTTTTCCCCCCCACTCTTCCTCACCTACTGCTGATCTCTCCATCTCAATCCCCTTGGAATCCACTACACTCTCTCCTTCTTCTTCTGCTAAAAATCTAGGAGTCATCCTCGATCCTGCACTTGCTACAACCAGCTGACCACACTGACACGCACCTGTAGATTCTTCCTGAGCAACATATGCCGAATCTGTCCCTTCCTCACCGACTACTCGACTCGGCTACTCATCCAGTCACTGGTCCTCTCCCGCCTGGACTACTGCAACTCCCTCCTGGCCGGCCTGCCTGCATCTACTACCCGCCACTCCAGCTCATCCAGAACTCTGCGGCTCGTCTGGTATTCTCTCTGCCCCGATTCACAGACCTTGACCTCCTTCCAGCGCTTACTCAAGACACATCTTTTCAGATAGTACTTAAAATATTAGTCCCTTACTCTCCTTTAAGATAGCACTTTAAAACATTTTTATCATGCTTCTTGCGTCACTAATACTTGTATTATTGATTTCCCCTTGCTTCCTTTCCGTAGCCCTTGACTGTAACCTAATATCTTGACTGCACTTAGCTTGTACTTTCCAGGATGTAAGACCTCATTATTGTATTTACTTGTGTAAGTTGGAATGGGTACAATGTATTATGCTTTGAATTGCTTTGTATTATGTACATTTGAATTTGTAATGTTTGATACCTTGTACTGAACTGTATTATTGCACTTTGTATTGCCCTTATTTTGTAAGTTTCCCTGGATAAGGGCGTCTGCCAAGAAATACAAATAATAATAATATACAGTAAAATGATGGATGGCCCTAAATACAGGGAAATTCTTGAGGGAAACCTGTTTCAGTCTTCCAGAGATTAGAGACTGGGATGGAGGTTTACCTTCCAGCAGGACAATGACCCTAAGCATACTGCTAAAGCAACACTCGAGTGGTTTAAGGGGAGACAATTAAATGTCTTGCAATGGCCTAGTCAAAGCCCAGACCTCAATCCAATTGAGAATCTGTGGTATGACTTAAAGATTGCTTTACACCAGCAGAACTCATCCAACTTGAAGGAGCTGGAGCAGTATTGCCTTGAAGAATGGGCACAAATCCCAGTGGCTAGATGTGCCAAGCTTATAGCGATGTACCTCAAGAGACTTACAGCTGTAATTGCTGCAAAAGGTGGCTCTACAAAGTATTGACTTTGGGAGGGGTAAATAGTTATGCATGCTCAAGTTTTCTGTTTTTTTGGTTGTTGTTTGTTTGACAATAAAATATATTTTGCATCTTCAAAGTGGTAGGTATGTTGTGTAAATCAAATGATACAACCCCCCCCAAAAAAATCTATTTTAATTCCAGGTTTTAAGGCCACAAAATAGGAAAAATGCCAAGGGGGGTGAATACTTTTGCAAGGCACTGTACGCCTGTGTATGAAGGCTTTTTGGAGACACTGGTCTCTGTACTGAAAGGATTTAATGCATTATCTGTAGTACTGATACTTTAAGAGTAATTAAATATCAAATACAGTGCAAATAGAGTTATGGTGTCTTCGGTCTATCTGAGAAACGCTGTGAATTGTAAGAATGATATTTGACGGTTCGAGTGGAGGTTGATAGGCTTCTGAAAACATGATGCTCAGACTTATTCTGTGTGAAAAGCATTGAGTAAAGAGCTCCTACCGATTCTTTAAGATGGAAATACAGCGGGAGAGATAAACAAGGGCAATGTCCTCTTTTATGAGAATACATCTCCCAGCCGCTCACCGTCTTTTTAATTTAAGATTCTTCTTCTCTTCGTTTCTTTTACAGGTGAAGGTCAGCCACACTTGTTTGTTATCAGAACATTAAAACAGAAGTCCTGAATCTTAATGAGAGCCATGCCTTTGAGGGGTCACCCTCCTCGTCTAATAAGCAGCACAGACCGAGATAAAAGTTTGTGCTGAAATGGGAACTGCATCGCCGATTACCATGCCTGGAACTCATCCTCTCACACACTTGAAAACTAATAACCTCTGAAAACTCCTCTCCTGCTACCAGTTATGTTTTTGATGCCGGCCGTATCCCCATTTTGTAAAAGGCGAACAGGATCCATATTAATTTCTGGAAGATAGTCAATATGTCTCCAGTAAACTGTAAAGGGAGCATTTAAATCTGTTCCCTTTTGCCCCTCTCTCACCTTCTCCAACAGATGTGGAATTTGCTGTGGTCCCTATGCCCTTTATTTCAGTATCTGTTTTGCTAATGATGGATTGAGACAGCTCTGAAGTACAAATCAACTGTCCTGCCACTAGAGAGGATGAAAGTGGCAACTGGGTAGGACGGTCAAGGATCTCATCTACTGTCGGCCACTATGTTAAAAGGCAAGAACAAGATCTGATGCCATGCATTAAACATGGCTGAGAAAGCAGGCGCATTCAAATCAAAGAGAGAGGATCTTAGTCAATAGTGAGCTTTTAAAGGCTGACCCCTGCAAAGATGGCAAAGAAACACGGCTTAGCTTCTCCGTGGGAAGCAGCTGCCTTTGATCGAGATGTAAGATCCTAAAGATTAAACAAACAAGCCTTTTTTGTATTTGCTTCTCACTGGCTGAGCAACCTCATTGCTCCATTTAATAGCAGTTAATATAACGTGACTCAAGTAATGGAGGCTACCAGGTTTTGACAGCTACAGGAGCAATAGTTATATGGTTTGAATTCTGTCTGTGTGCGTCCGTGTGTGTGTGCACGTGTGTGCATGTGTGCATGTGCGTACGTGTGCGTGAGCGTGTGTGTGTGTGTGTGCGATCATGCGTGTGTGTTGTGTTTTAAGACTGATGCTGCTGCTACAATATGTTCTAAACCATTCCTATCTCATGGATTACAGATGACTGTGAACCAAGATTTACATAATAGATTATGTTAAAACATTGTACTAAATTTGTCTCCATTTTAGACTGAAACAAATGTCCTTAAATGATAAAATAATGTGTCTATTTATGTATCACTTCGAGGGGACCCTTCTGCTCCAGAGGCAAGGACACACACTGCACGTCTGTACAGAGACGATTCTCCTGGGGCAGGTTGAAAACAAAGCCTTGAGACACGTGTCCATGTGGTTAACAGGGGGCAGCTTTTAACAACGCTGCTATTAACCCAGTACATACTGTCAGAGATTTGACAAAGTGTCCCCTCAAGGAAGGTGTATACATTGACAAGAGAACAGTATTTCCAACTGTAAGGACATGCAAGAGCTGCGGCTGCATCCCTCACCGAGCCCCAGCGGAAAAACAAATACCACCCAACAACGAACAGGCTGGAGGCAACACTGTACAGCGATTCTAATGGCTTCATATGCAGTTCGTGCAGCAGCAGATATTGCAAGTTAATTGGTTCCCACAACCCGGCGTAATTACAAAATAATGAATGCTTGATGAAGTTACTCGACAGTTTGAGAAGCTCTTCCTATTTCTCTTCCCTCAGACTCCCGTTTGCTTTTGAACGTCCTGTCAGATAAGGAGGCACTGCCTAAATGACCTCACACCTGGTTATTAAGGCAGATTGGTTATGGTTAGTATTAGAGAGGATGATCTTCTTTAATACTGGTTTAATGATACATGACTGCACAAGGGTCACCCCTGGAGTTACTGACTGAGCTTCCTCTGCAAAGAAAGACGCTGCCCTTTTTTTCAGACCTAACATTTATTTTCTCTCGCTCTCTCACTCCAGGGTAAATACAGGGCAGGAACCATTTTGCTATAAGGGTTTATTCTGGGCAGGAGGTGACCTGTGATGTAGCAATGACTGAGAGAAAGTGAATAACACAGTGATGAAGTCAGAAAGCGAAACCCAGGGGCTGTTCTTGTTTGGGTCCTGCAGGGAAAGGAGCCGAGCAGCCTGGAGTGGGACACGAAGGCAACAACCAGAGCTATACTGAGAGGTACTGTACTGGGAATGCTAGAGAAACTGCACAACAATGGGTTTACATGAAAAATTAGATCTAAATTTACTATTGGATGTCAATCTTGTACCATTGCCAAAATGAATGTTTTTTTTCAATATACCTCGATGGTTACACTTTTTCAGAGGTGGAAAGAGTACTGAAAAATCCTACTCAAGTAGAAGTACTGTTACTTTGATGAAATTTTACTCAAGTAGAAGTAAAAGTACTGGTATAAAAAACTACTCAAGTAAAAGTAAAAAGTAGCTCATTTAAAAAGACTTGGAGTACAAGTTACATAGTTACTTTTAACAAAGCCTTGTCACATGATCTCCAAGCAAACACTAACACTATATATATGTATATATTTTGTCTCAATCATGGCCACAGTGCAGAAATATGTAACAATAAAGTAACAGTTTTGTTGATTTAAAAGTTTGTGTCATTATTATTTTTAAATGGCTGTAGCTGATATTTAAATAAATAAATACAAATAAAATCACAATACCAACTTACCTAGACCACAAAGACATGTTGATATAACTTTAGTGTTAGTTTATTGTGGGGAACATCACTGGTCAGGACAGGAGGCCGTATTTGGGACAGACTAAAGTGAGTGACAAAACTGAATGCCCTTTGACTATAATGGGGAGTGGAATGCCCATAGACTACAATGAGGAAACCAGAAGGATGGTCTGTATCTCCAAATCCCACACAGGAATCCTAAAATCCTGAATACGCTTTCTTTAAAATACCCTCATATAAAACATAAAAGTGGAATGACATGGAATGATAGCTGCTTTCTATGGAATGACAGACCTGGAATAATCGAAAATGCACTGAAAACATTGCACAAATAGGTCTGACCACAGGATCAATGTCCAGATGACATGGGTCTGTAACTGCAGGCTTGAGAAGAGAGATGTAGAACGTGGGAGAGATACAGTACACATATTACACATATTAGCAAGGAGGATGAGTCGGTAGGACACAGGATTTACTCGCCGGTCGATCATATAAGGTCCAATAAAGTGGGGGCTTAGTTTCTTTGAGGGAAGTCAGAGCCAAATGTCCCACGTAGAGAGCCACACCTTCTGCCCGGGTTGGAACTGGGGGGTAGGTCTGTGGTGACTGGCTGGAGACGAATGTGGGCGGCCTCCCAAACCTACCTCCAGATCTACCGCAGAGACAACTGTATGGTCATCTATGCCAGGAAAGAGTGGGGGTTGATAACCAAGCACACATTGGAGTGGCGTGAGACCTGTGGTAGAGCAGATGAGAGAGTGGGGAAACCACAGAACTGAAGTCCCGGATATAGCGCCTGTAAAAATTGGCTGTGGCCACTCCATATTAGCACTCACTTTATCCTGGTTCATGTGGACTCCATCAGTGTCAAGGATGTAACCGAGGAAACCAATGCTCTGGCGGTGGAACTCGCATTTCTCTGCCTTGATGTAGAGATCATTCTGCCACAAGCACTGGAGAACCTGGTGAACCTGGGAGATGTGTTCAGAGAGGGTCAGGGAATAAATCAAGATATCGTCAATGTACACGATGACAAAGTGATGTAAAAAACTCCTCAGTACTTCATTGACAAATGCCTGGAAGACAGAGGGAGCATTAGCGAGACTGAATGGCTGGACCAGATATTCAAAATGTCCACTATTTGTCTTCCATTCATCCCCCTCTCTGATTCTGATCAGATTATATGCGCTATGCAGGTCCAGTTTGGTGAAGAACCGGGCTCCTCGAAACTGTTCCAGGGCTGCAGGTACCAGGGGCAGCGGGTAGCGGTATTTAACTGTAACCACATTTAGTCCATGGTAGTCTATGCAGGATCACTGTCCTCCGTCCTTCTTGGCCACGAAGAAGAAACCTGCTGCCGTGGTTGAAGTGGAGGTGCGGATAATGCCCAGTTCCAAAGCCTCCTTGATATAGTTCTCCATGGCATGAGACTCTGCGAGAGAAAGAGGATAAGTGCAACCTCTAGGTGGAGAGGAGCCTGGGAGGAGGTCTATGGCACAATCCCATGATCGATGAGGACGCAATTTGGTTGCCTGGGTTTTACTGAAAACGGCCGCCAAGTCTTGATATTCGGGAGGAATGTCCGATGGCATAGAAAGCAATGGGCTCTCAATGTGCGTGACATGACATGGTGAGGACAGGGAGTGTGAAAATCACCTGCGCCCCCAGGATAGAATGTCCCCATCTGTCCAGGAAATCACTGGGTCATGGAAGGTAAGCCATGGCAGTTCCAGAATGACGTCAGCCCCAGGAGAGTCAATGACCAAGAACTGCAGCTGTTCCATGTGCAGGAGACCAATTTGCAGGGAGATGAGAGGCGTCATCTGAGAGATCTGTCCGGATCCGATTGACTGATTGTTTATGGCTCGGATGCTGAGAGGAGGTTCACATGGCGAGAGGGGAATGTTGAAGCGAGTCGCTGTTGTCTGGTGAATGAAGTTACCCACAGACCAAGAGTCTACGAGGACGAGAACAGACATGCTGTTAGTTCCGAGTTGCAGCTTGGCTGCGATCCGCAGCTGAGCTGGGGTCATTGTATGACAGTGTTTTGTACCCACTGTGACATTAGGAGACTCTGTGGGAGGACCAGGACGAGCAGGACCAGGACGAGCAAGACAGGACTCATGATAATGACCAGGCTGTCCGCAATAGAGGCAGAGCCACATCTATATCCTTCTTTGTCTCTCTTCCGGTGACAGGTGTGTACGTTCCAATTGCATGGGCTCCATTTTTGACAGCAGACTGGTTATGAAGTGAGGAGGTCTGACTGACTGGTGAGGAAGATCAGCAGTGGGACATCTCTGTCTGGACTTCATTATGTTATCCAATCTTATTGCCAGCTGAATGAGTTGTTCCAGTCCGAAAGCTTCGTCCCTGCAGGTGAGTTCGGACTGTAAGTCAGAGTGGAAACCTTGGTGGAACAGTGTAAGGAGAGCCCGCTCATCCCATACCCTGCTGGCTTCTAGGATGCGGAACTTGAGGGCATAATCTGCCGCTGATGACGTGCCCTGGTGATGAGTAAGCAGTTTCTCCCCAGAGTCCTTCCCCTCAGCAGGGTGGTTGAACACCTCCCTGAAGTATGTTAGAAAAGCCGTCAGGGACCTGGCAATTTCTCCCTGCTGGTTCCACACAGCAGCTGCCCATTGCAGTACCTTGCCCCTGAGGAGGGTGATGATAAATTGGCCTCTTCAATGGGAAATGTAGCAGGCTGGTGAGTGAAATAAAGAACATTGCAGCATGAATCCCTCACAGTGGTCTGGTGAGCCATCAAATTTATCCAGGGTGGCAAGATGAACAGGACACACTGCTGCAGGTGCTGCTGCCAAGGGGGTTGGTCTACACGGAGGCACTGCTGGTGGAGCGCTGGGAGGGAGCCTCCGTAGTAGTTCATCAAGGGCATTGTGCAGCTGATTGAGCTTGACTTCATGTTTTTCAAGTAATGAATCCTGGTGGTTCAGGGCAGTGTGGAGCTCGGGTTGTCCCGCTGAGTCCATGGTTTGGCTAAGTCTTCTGTCACGACTGTCTGTGCAAACGGCCATTGAAGTGGAGGACGGGAAGAAGCGGGTGTGTAACAGTCCAGCTCAAAGAGCTGGGAAACAAGACAATAGGGGCAAGGCAAAAGCAATGGTTGGGGTCACAGGCAATAGGTTGATCTATCAGGTGTACAAACAGCCAGAGGGCAATCCAGGAGTCAAAACACGGGGCGTAAACAAAGGTCAGGAAAATGTGAGATTGGTAAACAGGAGGAACACTTAGAAATGCAAGTAAACTGACAAGACTTAGCATTGTATGTAACTAACAGGGGGTTTAAATATAGATTAGAGGGAAGCAGGGGACAGGGATGTGTAGTGCTGGTCAAATGGGAGCAGAGGGTTGATGGTGCATGTGCACATGGTGCTGAGGAATGTTAATTGTATGATTGCTCAGAGCGCTGGGGAATGTGAGAGACAGGGTTAGAATTAAGGTGAAGATGACCTCTGTAGGCAAACTGGGGAAGTGTGGAGAGCTGATGTAACAATTACATAGCCAATAGTATTATGCAACGTGAAAGCGCTTTGAAATGGCTCCGTCTCTAGTATTACAGCTGTGCACATCAATGCAGTAAACACGCTTTTCAACACTACAGTGCCCTGTAATATAAAATAATTAGCATCAAACAGGTGACTGATCAAAGCATTGATCCAGAGACCTGGGTTTGCAATGTGTTCGAGATTGAATTCCTAAGGAAAGATAGAAACGTGCTGAGCTGATCACAGTGCAGGCAGACGAGCGCTATAGCAGGTGCAAATCTGCTAATAAAAAAAATAATGACAATAATATGACTTGTAGAAAATCACGTTTCAGCAATCAACATGTTTATAACTCTTTCACAATTACTAATTTTCATTACAAAGCCCAGATTGTCGGCTATATTGTATTTAGTATATCCTTCCGCATAAACTGCAGGTTCTGCAGTTGGAAAAGAAAGTGTTTATAACTTATTACATTTCAGGAGTTCAAAGCCGAAATGCTGTATAGGTATTTAATTAAAATATTTAGTGACATAGAAGAACAGATAAGCGGGAGAGATGCTTACTGTCTGCTGTCGTTTTGTTTTTTCTGATACCTGAATTAATACTGGTTTGGAGAAACCAAATAAATAAATTAATAAATAATTATGACCCCGTCTTTAAATTTGATGGTCGAAATGAATATACACCCCTACTGACTAATACTGGTGGCTAGATAGCGAGTTATCTTACCTCACTGCTGCTGCACTGGATGACTGACTTCAAATCTTTAATTGACTGACGAACTGTAACATCAGACACACATTGTGATTGGCCTGTTGAGTGTTGTGTTGGAATGCTTGACATTTGAATGTATTGCTCCTTCAGTTATTGGTCTTTTTGTCTGCCATCCACATTTTTTTTCCGTAACTGCCTACAAAATGTGTACTCTGTAACGAATGCCCTTTAAAAAGTAGTGAAGTACAATACTTCACTCAAAACATACTGAAGTAAAAGTAACCAAATCTGAAAAATACTCAAAAAAGTAAAAGTACATGAAAAAGCTACTCAATTAAAGGAACGAGAGTAGTTGTAATTCGTTACTTTCCACCCCTGCACTTGATATTATATCCCTGGGCACAAAACCCTCTTGTTCTTAAAAGAAATTTAAAATGAGCCTAAAATGTGAATACATGTAACCTCTTACTCTGTAATCGTGTATGATTTCACAGGAATAAAGACATTACATTTTATAGATCAAATTGCACAGTTCATATTCAATTCTGGTGTGAATTATAGATCACTCCTTCTCAGATGGGTTGGCTTTAATAAACAGAGCTGCTCCAGAGCTCTCTAATCCAAAATATATTTGTTTACAGCATCACTAACTACTTATGTGCAATAAAAAATAAAACATAAACAGCTCCAGACAGCCTGCCATATTAAAAGGACTTGCGTATACCAGCAGTGGTCCTTTTCTGAGCCCTCGAATGTATTGGACTCCCTACAGATCTGTTGCACTTGAATATAAAGAGAAGTGCCTCGCCTCAAAATGACTTTCAATCTCTCTGATTGTTCAGCGGCATCACATTTCCAGGTGCAGGCGAGAGGGGACCCACGGAGCACCAGTATTAGATATGTGCTTGAGAGCATCTGCATGGTAGCTTGAAAGGGTGAGTAATAGAGTTTTAAAATGAATGTGAATCCTCGTGGTTTACCAATGAAGTGGCACGGGGGAAAAGGGGCTGGCTGTCCCTGACATGGCCCAAGAAAAGAGTCCAGCGCTTGGGAAAGCTTGAAAGGTTGGGCATTTCATTTAAGTATATTCCTGCAAAAACACAGATTAACCCTGGGCACTAAAGATACTTTTTACGTTCACTTCTTCTTGTATTATTATTTTGTTGCTCCAGAAAAGAAAGTCAGATGGTGTTGGATACTGACCCAGGTTAAAGATGGTGGGGCCCATTTTGTTTAAAGAGCAGTTTCAATTTAAGCAGTTTAAATTTTCAAATAAGAGTTCAAATAAAAGCATTAATTAGCCCTGTGGCTTTGAGCCAATATGATAACAATGTCTTACACCTGATAGTTTTGCAAGTCAGTTTTGAACAGTTTTTTTTTTTTTTAGAGAGATTTTGTTACATTAATGTTGCACTATAAATGATGATTATTTGATCAACATTGAAGACTGAATGGAAAGTATTTAGATAATGATTAGAAGTTAATGATCAAAAAACTCTAAATGAAATGGATGTATAAACGAGAAAATGCATTAGAACATTAGAAAAACAATCTCACTTGAATTAAATCCCCCGTATTCCAGTTGAGCTTGTTTTTTCCTACTTTTTCCTATTGTGTTTTCCAAAGAGTCCCAGGCCCCCTCAGGCTCCCTGCTCCTGGATTTGGGATTTCTGGATTTAGTTACATCAGTAATATCAGTGAAACTCCAGCACGGACTGTCAGTGAAGCAGGATTTGCTCCCATGCATGGTCTCGCTGCCGTACGATCATCAAGTTCCTCAACACACATTATGATTTTTCTAGAGGGTGATTATGGAGTTCACTGCATGTTTACATGAAAACACATGTATTAAAGCTTGGCTGTGAATCCAAGAGCACTGCAGACAACAATCATCTAAATAATAAACTCCAGATCCCTCACTCTTTGAAATGATCAGTGGCGATGTAGTCACTTGTTCTTGTCTTTTGTTTACTGTGACTTTCACCTGCCTATCGCCCACATCATCACTCCTTCTTCCAGCAGAACTGTTCCTATGCCACAATTTCAGCATTTACGATGTGTCCCAGGCCAAATTCAGTGATTTGTGATTGAATTAATTTGCAGCTTAATCAAGAATCATGGTTCCAGGCAATGTTAGTAAAACAGATTTTCAGTCAGTTATGCTTTGTACCCCACCCTCATTAAACTGCTTTACATTTGACCAAAGCACAAAGAGTTGGATTGAACCAAAGCATTGGTTATAACTAGAAAATCCCTCCTTTTTTTTTTTCAAAAATCACGGCAGATTCGCGGGTAAAGTATCATTTTTCACGGACTATACACGGAACTAATACAAAGTGTACAAAGAGTATTTTCATTTAACGTGCAAAAAATAATATGGAAAGATTCTGACCTCGAACTCTAGATGGCGCTAATCTCCACTTCTAAGTATGTCCTCTGTGGCAGATGTTGTTTTTCAGTCCCCGTTAGTTACAAAAAAACGCAGTAATTGAACTTGAATTAAACTTATGAAAACATCAATTTTCAGAATTTCAGACATGTTTTTTGCTTTTTTTTAAACATCCATTTTATGATAGTGTTAATTTAGAGTACAGCGCTTCCGCTTAGAATTCAAAAGTCACATGACTAGAATGACTGTTCTGTGTTGCAGTGTCAAAGTCACATGACCACAAGGGCTACTCTAGGCTGCACTGCTGTACACGTATGTAGTAGGTATGTAATTACTGTGACTGCTGAGCTTGTAGGTAAAGCGTGTTAATATGAAATAACTTATATGTAGCAGTCTCAGCCCACTGCATGTTTTGCACTGATTACTTTGATTAAATAAACGCTACATATATATAAATGAAAATAGAAAAAAAAAATGCGGTACATTCTTTAACACAATAACAATAGAAAAAATTGCGGTGTTTGGCTAATTTCACGATTTCCGCGCAGTCCGCGAAATCGCGATTTTCTCAGGGCCTTGGTTATAACATGCTAATTACAAACTATACGAGTGAACTTCATAGTGGTAGTATTTATGATCACAGGGAAGAAGCTTCTGACAAAAACTACAAACACACTGACTACAAGTTTGTCATTTGCTTTTAGCACACAAGTCAAACTTTTGTTTTAATCCAGAGCAAGGTTGGTCCTGTGTTCTCGACCGTTCCCTACAGTGGAGACGACTAAAACGCATATTTCTGGTTGTGCCAATGCAGTGAAACACCACAAATAATCTTGTATCTAAAGCTGATATGCAACAACAACAGGCTTATTCAGGATTGTGTTATAAGAAAGGGTTTACGAATCCTGTTAAGCTCATCAAACAAAATTATATCTTACATGCTTTCATTAGACAATAATCATAATTTAATATGTAAAAAAAGTGTAGTACACACAAAAGACTGCATTATTCATATTACAAAATCAAAACAATAAAAATGAAACAGAAAATCTAATTAAGGGAAAAGACATCTGATAAGGACTGGACTTGTGCAATATTAGCAATGCATGGTTTTGTTAATTGCACATTTGCATGTGTCTGATGAGATGTTTTTCATCCAATCCGCTTCAGTGTGATTAATTGTAAAGTATCCTCATAAGCACCTTTATAGGGCATAGCTGTCACTGACCTAAACCAAATCGGTTAATTGTCATCTGCTCCGTCAGACATCATTATGATATCAGATTGAAAGCAGGCTGGACACCAATCTATAATCCTGACGAATCTGCTTTATCAGTCAGACAGGAAGTGAGAGCCTCCCGTATGGATGAATGCAAGAGAGATGACTCAATTGCCCTGATCATCACTGGCCAGCCATCTTCCAACCTCTTTAAATACTTAGTCAATGTGTCCAGAGTGCAACTGTTATTATTATTATTATTAAACCCTGAGGACAAGCTTGATTTTGCTATTAATAACGGTCAAACACTATGGTGCGGATTGATAGGAAGTGCATAATAAGTGCATGATAAGAGCCAAGTCTGACGTATAAATGAATGTCAGAAATCTGCTTTCTGAACGGCAGCTTTGTTGATTCTCTTTCTGCCTCCTCAGCTTAAAAGCAATTATGAAAGAAGAACTTGATAGAACTTAAACAAATAATTCACAGGCTCTCAAAACCTCTTTGTTTCTGAAAAAAAGGCTGTGCTTTTCTCCAGAGTTAAAATAAAGTGATTAAGAACTACAGACAAAAACCCTCGAATTAGATTCTTACAGAAGTGCTTTTTTCTCGAGTAAAACTCATTCACTATCATTTGTGAATTCATAAAGCATTCAAAAATTGAAGACATTATGGGACTAGCATCTCTCTCTCTCTCTCTCTCTCTCTCTCATATATATGACCACATTGCTCTGGTCACATTTTCAGATATCATTCTTCACTCATCATCATTTATGTTAAAAAAGTAACGAGAAATTGATCTGATAATAAATATAATCAACCTTTGTCCTCTTGCACTGTTGAGGTTTCAATCTATCCAATTCTTTTCGTGAAAGAGATTGTAATCGTGGCATTCGGGTTTAATTGCTCTGGTGACATGAGTTCCTTGCCAAAAAGTAGCAACCAATTGCAATTATAAATTTAAAGACAGAATGTAACTCCTATTAATCTAACGTGGAACCAAACCAAATAACAGCTTCATCAGACATAGGAGGAAATAAAATGTATTGATGTAAAGAAAGTGACACTGTTTAAAAAAATAAAAACGTTTTTATTGACGTTTGCCAGACTGCCTTTGGGTTTGGGTTTGTATTAATAAAGGGATATGTTTTATAGGTCTGTGTGTGCATCGGTTCTTGAATTGCCCTGAGCCCATGGGATTCAATATTTCATTACAATGTACACGGCCATTAGACTTCCTTTATTTAGATTACAAATGTTAAGATTGATTGATTTCAGGCAGATTAGGCAGAAAGTAAAACATGGTTCTGAAGTTCGCTGGTCTTTGCAGAATCCTTGTGTCAGAGGATGTGTGAGTCTGTGTGTGTGTGTGTGTGTCTGCGTGTGTGTGTGCATGTACGTGTGTGTGTGTGTGTGTGTGCGTGTGTGTGTGCATGTGTGTGTCTGTGTGTGTGTGCATGTGTCTGTGTGTCTGTGTGTGTGCATGTGTGTGTGTCTGTGTGTGCGTGTGCGTGTGTCTGTGTGTGCGTGTGTGTGCATGTGTGTGTGTGTGTGGCAATGTGTGTGTCTGTGTGCATGTGTGTGTGTCTGTGTGTGCATGTGTGTGTGTGCATGTGTGTGTCTGTGTGTGCGTGTGTGTGTGTGTTGCAATGTGTGTGTCTGTGTGTGTGTGTGTGGCAATGTGTGTGTCTGTGTGTGCGTGTGTCTGTGTGCATGTGTGTGTGTGTCTGTGTGTGCGTGTGTGTGTGTGCATGTGTGTGTCTGTGTGTGCGTGTGTGTGTGTGTTGAAATGTGTGTGTCTGTGTGTGTGTGCATGTGTGTGTGTGTCTGTGTGTGCGTGTGTGTGTGTCTGTGTGTGCGTGTGTGTGTGTGTTGAAATGTGTGTGTCTGTGTGTGTGTGCATGTGTGTGTGTGTCTGTGTGTGCGTGTGTGTGTGTGCATGTGTGTGTCTGTGTGTGCGTGTGTGTGTGTGTTGAAGTGTGTGTGCATGTGTGTGTGTGTCTGTGTGTGCGTGTGTGTGTGTGCATGTGTGTGTCTGTGTCTGCGTGTGTGTGTGTGTTGAAATGTGTGTGTCTGTGTGTGTGTGCATGTGTGTGTGTGTCTGTGTGTGCGTATGTGTGTGTGTGTGCATGTGTGTCTGTGTGTGTGTGTGTGGCAATGTGTGTGTCTGTGTTTGTGTGCGTGTGTGTGTGTGTGTCTGTGTGTGTCTGTGTGTGCATGTGTGTGTGTGTGGCAATGTGTGTGTCTGTGTTTGTGTGCGTGTGTGTGTGTGTCTGTGTGTGTCTGTGTGTGCATGTGTGTGTGTGTGCGTGTGTGTGGGTGTGTGTTTGTCTGGGTCTCTCAAGGGAAGCATCATTACATTAAACACATCTAAGTCATTTCAGACTGAATGAATGCATTAATTTATTAATGGGAATATGGGATTAATGGATAACAGCAATATCTGGTTAATTGTAAAGTATCTGGAAGAGACACGACTGAGCCAGCGGTTAACAATAGACTCAGATCAGTTTAACCTGAGCTACTGACAGCTCCAAACAGATCCAGATCAGTGGGAGCAGAAGTACTGTGGCTCTTAAAATGTTATACTCAGTGAATACCTCCCTAAACTGTTAGAACTAGGATGCATGACTTGTATTTTATATTAACTGTACATTTTCTTATGCACTTCTGTTATTTTGAAACTGTAATTGTATTATGCTTGATTTGTCATTTTGTACAGTATTACTGCACTTTTGTATTGCTCTTGTATCCTGTAAGTCACCCTGGATAAGAGCATCTGCCAATAAATAAATAATAATAAATACAAATAATAAAATTATAAGGAATAACTGGATACTTCCCTACAGTTAAGTATTGGCAAAATACTTCCCTCTAGTGGTGCTTTATGTGTAACTAATGTGTCTTTATATCTTCTGACTGCTATGACCTCGCTCAGCACTGGTGACCAGAACTGTCAGGGTAGGGAAGCCGTTGGCGTTTGTATTGGGGGGTCAGACATCCAGTGATATAAGCACTGAAGTGCCAGCGCAACTTATTTTGCATTTCTGAACATTCAGCCCAGAGGAGATATTTTATAATCAATTTTTCCTTGATTATTCACACAGTAGGTGTGGAAATAACAGAAAAAGCGACAGACAAATGGAAAAAAACAACAACACCTAAATCATATGAAATAGTTGCTGCTTATAATAGCAATGGGTGCAATGGCAATGCCAAAGCCCTTAAGCAAAGAGTATTATTGTAAAGCCAAGGCTCCAGTGGAAATGAAACGCACGGTTTGAGTCATTAGTCTGCAACACGTACGCTTGTGAGGTTATTCTCCATTATGCTTTTACAATAATGCCCAACTTTAATGCAGTTATATATTTTTTTAAGTATGAAAAAATAACTGTTAGTTATTTACTTTGAACAGAAAGTCTAGCTTGCACTCAAAGTTGGAATTGGGTTATTTCTTTACTTCATTTAGAGGAAAATCTTTTTAATACTTTTTATATATACTTTTCCTTCCTTTTATACTTTTTATACTATTTATACTTCCTTTTCTTCACAGAAGTGACATGAAGAATGATAAATTGGTGAGATACGCCTTCGACTTACCTCTTGATCAGCTGTCTTTAATGCCAGCGTTCTCAAAGACAGGTTTTATGTTATAGCATCTTCCAAGGCATTGTAAAATAAAACTGTAACAACAAGTAAAAGGTGAAAATATCACTGATGATAAAATATATGTGCTTTTTAGAAGAGAAGTGAAGAGTAAAGAAAAGTGAATTTTAGGCAGTGTTGCTTTTTTTTTTTTAGACTGGATCTGACCTCTAGTCAGTTATCGATCTTAACAGGGCATTTCATAGTCTTAGAGCACAATGATAAGAAAGCAGTGTGGTCTTCAACACAGGCAACAGTCCAGCATCTGTAACTTAGAGTAACTGTGTGGGTGTGGAGTGCAGCACTAGATCACTATCCTATAGAGGAGGTGATCCAGGTTATAACTCCCAAATTGGATATAGAGTTACAGGTAGGCAGTGTGGGACCTTGAGGATGAAGGTCAGCTGAGCACATGGGGTTGAGAAGATATATATACTGTAGTTTTCTGACTGCAAATTATTACTTGAAAGACAGATTTAAGAAAACAATACTTCATTATTCAGATTACCCAGTTTTCACACAGGCTTCGTCTTCCTCGCTCACTGTCTCTACCTTGATGTCGTGCTTCCTGCAAAAGAGGAAGTGAACCTGTATGCTGGGTCAGATGTAGCAAGCAAAAGGGGAGGGACTTACCTAGTTGATTGACAATGCATGGGGGCCTATCAGCAGCTCTGGTATAATGTTACAACATCTGGTACGTGATGCAATGATTCCCATAGTCCCTGTGGGTGTCATTCTCTCGTTCAGAAATGGCTTGTGTTAATATTGTATCCCATGTAAAAAAGCTAACAAGCCAGTTTTTTAAATGACCTAACAGGGTATGTCATACAAAATATATCACTCCCACAGAAATGAATGCTCATAGTTATTTGAAAAAACAAAGAATTATGTTTTTACATTATGTTGATCACTGACAAATTTGGTACAACGCACATCAGCTAGGATTTTAAATAACAGGAGCGCATTCTTCTCACTCAACAGCTCAAAACGTTGCCTTATTAATATTCCTTATACACAGAGATGTCCTCCCGAATTCAACAGTGTCTCCTTTGTCTGACGCGCAGAGCAGTGCAATCGCTCCTGCAGTCGGCGAAGGACTTGCATTGTGCTTTCTTGATGAAATCTAATGAAATCCAGCACTAAGAAAATCTGTTTTTGTCAAGAAAGTTATTGTGCTGCTAAAGACCTCAGCCCTTGGGTGAGTGAGAGAAATCAGATGAGACGTCTGCGTCTTCACTGACTCGACAGGGAACTAATTTACATTCTGCCCACAGTCTGTGCTTTATAGAGGGCATGCGGCTTTATTTTTTTTAATCCTACCTTTGTGAAACAAAAAAAGACAACATACAAACAAACAAAGGAAATACATAAGATGTCCCCTTTTAGATATTTGACCCTGCTAGCAAAACCATATATCTTACTATAGCATTTGAACGCACTTGACCTGAGAAGTCTTTTCCACAATGCATAGTTGACTTGGTAGAATCTGAAGGTCACTGAGGGAATGATGTTTGGTAATTTTCCAGCAAGGTTGAAGTTCTGACAGTTTGTTGTCATCTCTCTGTGATGCAGTTGAGAAACAGACAGTTTGTAGTTGCTTAATAATATAGTTTTAGAGCTCCTGTAAAAGACAGTTCTCTTCAGAATGGGAAAAAACATTCCCATGTTATTCACAACTTTAAATATCTTCTTAGTTACAGCAAATAATGTTTGAAATGGTCAAATGGGGCACAGTTTAAAGCATTAATCTAGTTCAAAGAAAATACAAAGCACACATAATTGTAGCAAAGCAGGTACTCAAGCAGTTTGAGTCATATGTTCCCCTTTGGTATGATCCTGCTGTTTACGCTGCCCATGTGGTAAAGTCTTCATCTCTTCCATGGGACAGTTTGTTTGTAAACATGTCACCTGCTCTCCCATCCCGTCTCCACATTGTTTTAATGCACCCGAAGGTTTTAACCCTTTATTTAATTTTTGGAACCAGATATGTTTCCTTGAAATCTGAGCTGTAGCTATTTTAAAATACATCTTATAACTTATTTTACTCCTACTACAACTACTTTTCTACTACTACTAAATCACCACAAACAAGCATACATAAACCGTTTAGAATTATACCATTTTTTTTTTTTTTTTCTGGGGTCATATTTCCTCCTCATTTTGTATTTGTGCCAATTCATTGGTTTGTGGCATCCATGTCTTTGAGTGCAGCCACTTGCTGTTTACAGATCTGATAGATTTATCAGAATCATGTACGCAACGTTTCAGCACACTGGGCCCTATAGTACGATCCAATATGGTGGCTAAACCATGTACCCCATCATCTTCAGCTTCTGGTTGTATGTTCAAGGCATTCATTTGAATTCATATGTGAAGCTTCATATGAAATATAATATAATCACAACATAGGTTTCTTTGAATCAAAGCAAAAATAATTAGCTACAAAAAAGAAAAAAACTACAGTAGAACATCAATCAATCAATCAATCAATCCATTTTTATTTGTATAGCGCCCTTCGCAGGGTAGCCACAGAGCGCTTTACAGACTGGTAAACATACAACAAACGTATAGCAAAATAAAAAACATAAATACAATAAAATCAAATATAAACCTGTAAACATTTTACATGATCTAGAACAAAAGTGAGTGAACATTTAAGTAAATAAACCATTTAGGCACAGAGGAGAGAAAAACAAAAAAACTCCTATGGATGGCATGTAGGAGAAAATGAATCTCTGGGGGTCCACGGCTTAGGGCCTAGGCCTAATGGTTGCCTCCCCTCCAGGCAGTATAGTTATTACAGCAGCAAGGAGATCAGAAAGTTCTTGATCGGTGCTGCTGGCTGTGCTCTTCCCTCTGGAGGAAGCCTCTCGCTGGCCATCGGGGGTGGAGGGTTTGGACCATCGACAGGCTTTGGGTTGCGATGGCTCGTCAAACCTTGGGTGTGGATGCCCCGTTGACCCTCCGTGGTGAGGTGCTTCTGGGATGGGTTGTGCCTCATCAGACTTCCATGGTGGGGGATGAGGTGCCTCATTGGACCCTCAGAGGAGGCTGTTGCTGGAAGACAAGAGGGCAGTCGTGCTCAGATACTGGTCATGCAGTGCAGGACATTTCCAAAGACAGTTGTGCAATTGCATGTCCATGGCACACTGGCGGCACTATGGGCTAGAAAAACAGAGACTAAACAGATGAGTCTTCAGCCACAGTGTTCTTCATCTGGCTTACGGTATGACAAAAGCAAAACTGTACTTCTATATTTCCATCAACCCTGTCTTGTGGATTTGGCCACAGGTTCTCATCCACATCACAATGGATGTTTTCATTTCCCAAACATATTGGGAATATCTCCACCTCCATGTGGAGAAAAAAATCCTCAGGTTCAGGAAAGGAGAGTATGGGGGTAAATTGTGGATGGGCCTGAAACCATGCTTGCACCATTTGAGCATGGTAGAACCTGACATTATCCCACACAATGACATACAGACCTGATTTAGCTCATCAAGGAAGGTTACAAGGAGAGCTGCATTATATGATCCAATATGAGGTCTGCGTCCCACCACACCATCCTCCGATAGATGCACACATGGTGATGTTGGCCCCACGTTGTTCAGGTACTTGGATGGTTGCCCGCTGGCCATTGAAATTCCGACCTCTCCTCCTTGTCTTGGCCAGGTTGAAGCCTGCCTCATCCAAAAAGATGAACTTGTGATGGTTTTCATCAGCAACCAGCTCCATCACCCTCTAAAAAGAGAACTACTGATTACAATGATGTAGAATTTTTGGGGAATTTTTCACAACGGGCATCTTGAAACTGAACATACCTGAACATACTCAGTCCTCAGTTGCTTCACTCTGTCTGCATTTCTTTCAAAAGGCACACGGTATCGTTGTTTTAGAGACACCTGGTGCCTTTTCAGCATGCGTGCAATAGTCGGCAAACTTATGACTTCAACATTGCTGAACATGTCGTCATTGTCCAAGATGTGGTGCCGAATGTCTGTAAGGCGAATATCATTTCTGGCCCAAACCAAATTGACCACAGCCCCCTCTTGTTGGTCAGTCAGAATTTTGCCTCTGCCTCCCCTATTTGGCCAAGTCTCTATTCTGCAGGGAAAATTACCATAAGAACACATTTAGTCACATCACCTACTCTGTGGTACACATTGGCATGCAGTATACGGTCATTTGACAATTGTGAGTAGCCTAATGTTTAGTGCTTACCGGTTCTCATTGCGGAAAGTTCTGATGAGTTCGAATTTCATTGGACACTCTTTGCTGTTGCTGCCGCTGTCTTGGTCCGTGGCCTTGTCCTCTACCACGTTCCCCCATACCTCTCAAACGAGGGCCATGGCCGCCTCTCTGGTGAGGCCTAAGCCCTCCTCTATGACAAGGCCCACGACCACCTCTCAGAAGGGGTGCTTGTCCACTGCCATTCCTTTGACCACCACGTCTTCCTCGTCTTCCTCCTCCCACTGCTTGACCTCTATTGTGACCTGGATCCCATGCCGGCTCCATGTTATCGCTATGTTGTCGTAGGTGGATACCACTCATTTCACTATATACTCGTACCACAATGTGAAATCAATCATCAGTAACGAGTTGGCAGTATTGGAAAAGCAATTACAAGGGCCTGCACACATACAGTAATGTCAAATCTGAAAACATGGTCTGGAAAAGTGGTACATGGGACCATAGAAACAGTGTCTGATAAAGAATGATGATGAAATACTACATCCATAGATAATGTAGTCCAGTTCCAGTTCCAGTTCCACGGTAATTGGTGTTAATGGATCTCGTTATCCTAAAATTGTCATGATCTAAACATGGAATATTGTTTGTCAGTTTCCATAAAACTATTCATTAAGTGTAATGCAAAAGTGAAATTAATAGACAGTGATCTCAGATGTAATATGTGAATTGCATTTTGAAAGGGTAATACTTGACACTAAGTTGTGTCATTTTGAACAGGTGATTTTAGTTCAATGAACAAGTGATCTTAGGTTTATGTGTATTGTATCCAAGCAATTGGAAAAAGTGTTAGAGTTTTGAAAAATGTGCATTTTGATCATCGGTTGTGAGTTTTGTGTCTAGAGTTTTGAAAAATGTTCTGAAATTAGAGCCAACGTGATTGTAAAAAACTGTAAGAAAGCTTTAAGCGCTACAGCTTTAATCGCAAAGCAAGTGTTTTGTTACGAAAACTGAAAAAACTAAGGAAAAATGCAACAGATAATTAATACCTTCATTTAAAAACTATTCCATTGCTCTGAAATAATTTAAATCAAATACCCCTTCAGCTGTTGTACTGCTTTCATAGCTTTTCCAGGAATCTCTCTTTTATTTTTATGAAACAGCCAGCTGTCAAGTGGGTCCACGCAAGCCCTGCGATGCTTAATGCCCGATAGCGCCATGTGTTTGACAATTGGTAAATCCGCTCAGAACCTGACACGAAGCTGGATTTACCAGCAGTCCTGCCTACCTTGCCTGTTCTGGTGCTATAGCCAAGCTCTGGGAAATTGATTTGACATCAGCACGGTGTGAGGGCTTTGAACAGGTCCACAAGACAGCGATAAGAAAGCTAAGCTCACGTCTTTGTTCTTATCAATCTGCTATGCTTCGTGCCGGGGAGACTTAAAAAAAAAAAAATATTGTGGAAATCTTATTCTCAAAAACAGAGCAGAACCCTTGGTATATATTCGTAATTTTCATTTAAAGCAATAAAAACTTCCCAAGAGGCCATGTGGTCATTCCCTCTTCTTGCTCATCCACTTCTGGTACTGTTTTTCTTTATTGATCTTAATTTGTTCAGCGGTTGTAGTAGTGGAAGTGATAGTAGCAGCTGTATCATGAATGGAGGTCTGAGTAGTAATATTAATACTAAGCAAAATTTAAGCAAAACACTGTATGCATTTCTCTCTGTAGCTGCCTGTAAACAAATATAAGTAAATCACCACTGCCATTGGAAATGCATTTGGTTATTATTTTTTAAATTTTAAAAATCTAATCACAGTGTGTTTATTAGGCTGCCTCTCGTAGGTTCACTACCTTTTCCACACTCGGTGGTCATTGGATCTGTTTTGGTGCAACGTATTGTTACTCCTAATCTGGTCAGACTCTGAAGAAGCTGATCAGTCGTAATGGGTTACCTGAAATATCAACGCACACTCTGGCCTCAAAGGCTAGTTGCACACTATCCTACACCCAGACACTGTTCCTGTTTTAAGTTCCTGAAATGTAGGGTATTGAAACAATCATTATGATGTCAACATTACACCAATGGTGTTTGTTGCTTGGAGTTACACCATGGCCCCATGACCAACAAAGGAGGGCTGAGAGCATGGCAGAGACTGCCAACCAGCAAGCTACTGGAGAATCAACATCCATATATAGAAAAAAATTCTGTTACTCTGTGTTGCTGAGACAAGTTGATTGCCCAGCCAAGGAACCAAATGTGTCTAAAATGTATACTTGTAAACCTTTGAGACCTTCTGCAAGAGTCCCTCAAAGAACATCTCCCCTGCATGCTTGAATAAAGAATCGATCTTCAACAACAACTTGTCCTGAATTCCTTAATTGATTCTTCAATGCTATACAAGCCTGGCCTTGGTCAGTGTTTCTATCTATGTTATTAGTATGCTTAATTTCTTGCTGAAAGCTATAAATAATAATCAAATAAAACACAGCTGCACAAATTATTTAATTAATCCTTTCATTCACTCATTGATAAATAAAACATCTTACGAGTTCCTGGGATGTTAATTAAGTTCGTAATGTGTCTCCACGAGAACACAGAAGAGTTCATTATGACAGCTGCACAGTTTGCTAATGGACTTTATTATTTTCGGAGAAACTCTGGGATGCTGCATTACTGACAGATTGTATTGTTCATCTGACTGTAATGTATTAATTTATTGCTGTAACACTGCCTCACTGTCCCCTCGAGTATGATTTATGGTGGCCACGTGGGGTCTTTCTTTAACACTGAATTTTAATATTCATGGTTGCATAGTTGTGCTTTATTTTCTAAAATGACTGAGTCTATGTTTAGCTTCATAGAGAATCCCTATTGTTCATCACATCCCTAATGCAAATACACACAGCGACTAAAACTGAATGTGATATTGTGGTTGTGATTGTACCGGAGCGTTGCAAGATTTTATTTTATCCCGATCCCTTTTACGACATGCTTTCTATTGTTTTGTTTCTCCATATTACCTGCAGAATATTGATGAGTTCACACAAACAATTACTATTTCTGAAATCTTCCAGGCAATACTTAATTAATTATTTTAATGTAATTACTGATAATAATATAAATGCTATACTATTTTAATGTAGAATATGTTCAGGTCCATGAACAATACAATAACGATTCCTCATTTGATATGAAAATTATTAAATAAATAAAGTATCACATTATATTAATTTGTATTAATGTTACCTGCATTGAATATTTATATGTGTATTAAATATAATTTGTCTTGTCTTACTTTGAAAAGTTTGGCATATCGGAAACTCTGAAGCGGAAGAAGATTCTATGATTCTAAGATTCTGGTGAGACCAAAATAGAGCTTTTTAGGCCTCAACACTAAGCACTATGTTTGGCGCAAGCCTAACACTGCACATCATCCTGAGAACACCATCCCTACCGTGAAGCATGGTGGTGGCAGCATTATGCTATGGGGATGCTTCTCTGTGTCAGGGCCAGGAAACCTTGTAAAGATAGAGGGCAAAATGTATTCAGGAAAGTACAGAGGAATCCTGGAAGAAAACCTGCTGACGTCTGCAAGAGACCTGGGAGAAGATTAATCTTCCAGCAGGACAATGACCCCAAACATACAGCCAAAGCCACACTGGAGTGGTTTAAAAACAAAAATATCAATGTCCTGGAGTGGTCCAGTCAAAGACTGGACCTCAATCCAGTTGAGAATATGTGGAAAGAGTTGAAAATTGCTTTTCACCAAATGTCCCCATCCAACTTGATGGAGCTTGAGCAATTTTGCAGAGAAGAATGGGCAAACATTGCTGTGTTGAGATGTGCAAAGCTGCTAGAGACTTATCCACATAGACTCATGGCTGAAATTGCTGCCAAAGGTGCCTCTACCAAATATGGACTGAAGGGGTGAATACTTCAGGTATTTTCTGTTTTGTATTTGTAATTAATTTAGAACAATTTGCAGATTATATTTTTAAAACTCCAGATGAAAAACTATGGATTAAATCCATTCTGATGTCATGTTGCAACACAATGATATATGTGAAAAGTCCAAGGGGGGTGAATTCTTTTGAGATACTGTATCACTATGTATGCATCACTATTCATGTTGTTGCAGTTCAGACTAAATCGTTTTAATAGATGAATGTTTCCACATTCTTCAGTCAGGAATTGGCTGAAGGCTATTCACGTTAACCCACCAAACTGCACAACTCTCTCTCTCTCTTGATCACTGTATTCACTGGAAACCATTTTCAGAGACGAATGGTTTCTTCAGGCACCAAAGTAGCACTGTTTCAGGACTGTGCCTGGCCCGTTAAGATGAAAATTGGTGCGTTATAGACATTCGTCAGCTTAGGTCTATACGTGTGACAGGGATGGGATTCATGTTTGCAAGTGTTCAGTAAGTCAGGGAGGAGGCATTACTGATTCATAGGTGTTGCATGTAAAAACACTTAATAAATTATAATGATATGCCAAAGCGATAAGGTAAACAGCATGTGACATACGAATGCATGTTATATAGAACTTCCCTGATTTTTGTGCATGGCGCATAAGCAGTTACTGGAAACTGCCCAATCAATGTCTGGAAGATTGCTGTGTGACAGTCGGGCATTTCGTTTCAGAGTCACCCTGTAAACAGTGGACCTGACAAAAGGAATACTTCAATCCATTATCTAAATGATGGGTTGCGAGAAGCGCAGGACACTCTGGCAATCATGCAGTCCTCTAAGAACAGAATTTTACATCGTGCGTCGGGGTTAAATATAATGTTCGATAGATGTGGTAAACAAAATTACTGATGAGGGCGGAGGGGAAAAAGCAATGGGACAGATATCCCTCCTGTGAGATCTGTAATTGCTGTTCTGTTGCTGTGGGGTAGATTACATGCATTTTGTCTCTGGGCAGAGGTCAACATGTTAGAAATGCAGAAGATGATCAGATATAACCAGCCCCTGCCTTCCCTCAGCAGCAGGAGAGACATGCACGATGGATACAGAGGGCTTTAGCATCTCTAACCGTCACTAATGTATTTTACAAGTGACCCTCCACCTAGACCAAACCATTAGCAATTAGGGGCAACAAAAGAAACATTAAAAATATACAATATCCCCAAACATAACTACTTCCACAAATACATTCTTTACATGAAAATAAACATATAATCCCACATCACCTCTATAATTAAACACATCTAACCTATAAATATAGTAAATAAACCATTCCAAACAGTAACCCCTTTCCCATAGGTAACTCAGAGGTCTATAAAGCCCCTTACCAAGATGGCCTCTGTAACCTCCCTCCTCCTTCACTAAGATGGCTGCTCTTCAAAAAAAAAAAAAAAACGTTTGTTTTAACAGGATATTTACCAAACATGTTCAACAAAACATGTGTTTAATAAAGGGATGGGCCTTGCTCCATCACAGCCGTGTGCACAGCAATGCACTTCTACAGGAGTAAGTTTTTTATCCAAGAGGAATATTGCATTATAACCATGAAGATTGTTGCAAGAGAAGTATTTACAAGTTGCCACAGAGAGAGATCGGAGAGTACAGGTGAGAGGTAGCCATCTTGTTGTTTGACTAGTTTCAGAATAGTCTTAGCATTGCTCATTTTGTTTTAAGTTTGCCTTAAATTGATGTTAGCATTGTCTGTAGTTTGCCTAAATTGAAGCCAATTCAGTTCAGCTACTTTTTGGTGAAAGTAAACAGGTTGTAGAAGGGAGTTTCTGTCTAGGACTAGCAGGAATTCTGTTGCAGGAGGAGCCAGGGTAGGTAGACAAAAGCTACTTAAAGCAGCTGTTGAGAAAGAGCTGTGCAGTTTCTCGCTGACAAAAGTTAGGCAGTTGACTAGCAGCAGGAACCAAGAGAAGTAGAAAGAGAGAGAAAGAAAGAAAGAAACAAAAAAAGTAACATTTAGAAGCATGTGGCCACTACAGTGTCAGGTTTACAGAATGATTGCCTTCCTGGATGAACTCATCCAAGATTTCATTTGTGAACGTTGTCGGCAGTTTGAAATCCTAGAGATCAAGGTTTGTGATCTTGAGGCTCAGCTTGTCGATCTGCGCTGTATTAGGGATATAGAAGAATTGGTCAATCAGCCCATGAGAGAGATGGTGTGCACGCCAAAACCTAGGATAGTTGAGACCTTAGAGCAGGACAGCGTAGAAAACTGCTGGGTTACAGTAGGTCATAACCGCAGAAAAGGGCGTGCACAACCAATAGAGACACCACAAGAGCTTGAATTGCCCAACAGGTTCCAACTGCTGGACACCGAGTTGGACAGTGACAGCTCAGAAGGTGATGGGGGGGGCAGTTGAGCACCAGAGCACCATGGTGCCCACTCCCCCCCAGAAGAAGGAGGTAGTTATAGTAGGAGACTCAATTCTTAGAGGTGTAGATCACACAGTGTGTTCTAGTGACAAGGAGACCCGCATGGTATCTTGCCTGCCTGGTGCTCAGGTTGCAGATCTCCCTAAACTAGTAGACGGGCTACTGGCCAAAGCCGGGGGGAATCCACTGGTCATGGTCCACATTGGAACCAATGACATAGGAAAAGGTAGGATAGAGGTTCTGCAAGACAAATTTAAAGAGTTAGGAACAAAACTAAAGAGCAGAACCTCCACGGTAGTTTTCTCTGAAATACTTCTGGTACCACGTGCCAGGCCAGGGAGACAGGCAGAGATTAGAAAGTTTAACACGTGGTTGAAAGCTTGGTGTAGAGAAGAGGGGTTTAGGTTTATGGAGCATTGGTCTTTCTTCTGGGATAGATGGGACCTGTACAAACCGGATGGTCTACATCTAAACAGAAGGGGGTCTAATGCATTGGGAGAGAGTATGTGCAGTGAAATTGAGAATCATTTAAACTAGGAACCAGGGGGGCAGGGAGCTCTGACAATGGGAGATGTTCCACTAAGGAAAGAAAACCAAGGGAAACTACCAGTAGGAAAGTCCTGAAATGTTTGTACCTCAATGCCGGGAGTATAAGGAACAAGATGTTAGACTTGGAAGCCACAGTGCTGGCATGTGACTATGATGTTGTAGGAGTGACAGAAACATGGCTTACAGAAAATGATGGGGATGAATACAAGTTGGAAGGATACACACAGTTTAGGAGAGACAGGCAAAATCAAAGAGGGGGTGGGGTAGCATTATATGTGAAAAATGACATTGAGGCAGAAGAACTTGTATTAGATCCCAGTAACGGAACAGAATCTTTGTGGGTGAAACTTTTGAACAAGAGATCTGGAGGATAAGCGGTAGGAGTGTGTTACAGGCCACCAAACTCAGATATTCAGAAAGATGCTGCATTGTACAGTGTAATCAGGACTGCATGTAGCAAGGATGTGGCTATTATAATAGGGGATTTCAATTTCCCAAACTTAGACTGGGAAAGCCAAGTGGGGACTACAGAAGCAGAAATGGAAATGGTTGAGATGGTAAATGACTGCTTTCTAACTCAATTTGTCAGGGAACCAACCAGAGAGAGCGCGTGTATTGACTTGACCAAGATAGAGTCAGAAGGACAGTAGTTAGAGAATGAATGGCAAATTGTGATCACAATATGGTTAGCTTTGAGGCATTCTTTCAAAAAACAAGGTCCAAGTCTAAAACAATGGTCTATAATTTTAGAAAAGCAAACCTTGAAGGTATGAGACGGCACTTAGAAGAGGTAGACTGGAGCACACTGGATACAGAGTTAGTTGAAAATGGATGGGTATATTTTAAGAATATACTACTTGAGGCTCAGGAGCAATTTGTACCAAAACTTAGCAAATTGAGGAACAAAAAACATTGGCCAAAATGGTTTAATAGAGGTATGCAAAAAAATATAAAGAGGAAGAAAATGTTGTATAGCGCATACAAAAGGGATGGTGACGAAACAAAATACACAGAATATGTTGAGCTGCAAAGAGATCTTAAGAAAGGGATCAGGAAAGAAAAGAGGGAAATAGAAAGAAACATAGCTCTTGGAGCTAAAACCAATGCAAAGAGCTTTGACAGCAAGCGGTCAATAAAGGAGGAGGTGAAACAGATAAAGGGCAAAAATGGAGGTATCTTGGAAAACGAACAAGATGTGGCAAATATTCTAAATGAGTATTAATGCACAGAGGTTTTTACAAAAGAAAAAAACAGATGACATGCCACAGGTTGACAATCAGTCCAGTCAAACCCTAAGAGAGATCAGGATAAATGAGGAGGAGGTACTAAAGGGACTAGCAGAATTAGAAACAAACAAATCACCTGGGACAGATGGGATATTTCCAACAGTACTTAAAGAAATTAGGGAAATTATTTATAGGCCGCTAACTCAATTATTCCAAAAGACACTTAGAACAGGGGATGTGCCAACTGACTGGAAGACAGCAGTCATACCAATCCACAAGAAAGGGGACAAAACTGAGCCAGGAAATTACAGACCAATCAGTCTCACCTGCATCACCTGTAAAATGTTGGAAAAAATTATTAGACAGAAAATAGAGGAGCATCTCAATGAAAACCATATTCTTGGAGATAGTCAACATGGGTTTAGACGAGGCAGATCATGTCTTAATAATTTATTAAAAAAATTTGAACTTGCAACTGCAGCTGTAGATCACGTGAAAGCATATGATTTGATATACTTAGATTTCCAAAAAGCTTTTGATAAGGTTCCACACCAAAGACTGATCCTCAAGTTGGAAGCTGTAGGCATTCAGGGTAATGTAAGTAGATGGATTATGAACTGGTTGATGTATAGGAAACAGAGGGTGTCGATTAGAGGAGTCGCTTCTAACTGGAGTGAGGTTGTTTGTGGAGTTCCACAGGGATCAGTACTAGGGCCTGTGCTTTTTCTAATCTATATTAATGATCTGGACTCTGGGATAGTTAGCAAACTTGTCAAATTTGCAGATGATACTAAAATAGGTGGCTCAGCAGATACAATCTTGGCAGCACAGGCTATTCAGAGGGACTTAGATAATATTCAGTTGTGGGCTGACTCCTGGCAGATGAAATTCAATGTGGACAAGTGCAAGGTAATACATGCAGGTAACAAAAATGTCCACTATAATTACACTATGGGAGGTACAGATCTAGATGAAGTAATGCATGAGAAAGACTACATGGACTCCTCACTTTCTCCATCCAAGCAATGTGGGGAAGCAATAAAAAAGGCAAACAGAATGTTAGGGTATATGTGAAAAGTGTAGAATTGAGAACAAGGGCAGTAATGCTAACACTGTACAATGCACTAGTTAGACCTCATCTGGATACTGTGTACAGTTCTGGGCACCACACTTCAAGGAGGATATTGCTGCTTTAGAGGCAGTTCAGAGGAGAGCAACCGGACTTATTCCAGGTCTGAAGGGAAAGTCCTACTCGGAGAGACTGAGGAACTGAACCTTTTCACCCTGGAACAGAGGAGACTACGTGGGGACTTGATTCAATTCTTCAAAATCATGAAAGGCATCGACCACATCAAACCAGAGGAGTTTTTCCAGATCAGCAGGGACATACGCACCCGGGGACACAAATGGAAATTGGGCTTCAAGGCATTCAAAACGGAAAACAGGAGACACTTCTTTACACAGAGAGTAGTCACAATCTGGAATAAACTACCCAGCGATGTGGTTGAAGCTGAAAGTTTGGGAACATTTAAAAATAGTCTGGACAGGATCCTTGGATCACTTAGATATTAATGAACACCAAACGAGCACGATGGGTCGAATGGCCCCCTCTCGTTTGTAAACTTTCTTATGTTCTTATGTTCTTAAGATAATGTTTGGTTCAGCAAATTACTCCATAAGAAACTATGTCCACAATGAAGGCAAAAACTGAAGAGGCACAGCGAAGTCATTATCAGACAAGGCACAGCATGTTGTTTATGCCCCCCAGAAGGGCAATAATCCCAGGGTTCAAGCTGCATAATTTGAAAAAATCCCCTTCCTTGGCATTTTGTATGACTTGGATTTATGACTCGTCCCAAGTTTGAGATGTTCTCATTATTTGCTAATGAGTGTGCATACTTCTGTTCTCTAGTGTACTGCATTTTAAATTCAAATTCCCACATTTCTATTCAGGTCAACAAGCAGAGGAAAGACTTAAAATTAGCACAGTGACAATTTTATGAGCATAAATAATCAGAAACTTTTGATGTAAATGCTGTGTAAATACCTCCCCGTGACCTTTGTACAGCGTGGTGAATCTATTAGCAACACACCCAGAAAACTGATTTCCCAACGTGCCTTTAGAGCAGCGAACTCCAAGGCTTATAATACTGCCATGATCCAACAGCATACCAATTGAGATGCAGAGTTGAGGGGTCAGGAGAATGTGAACAAAATGTGAATTTCTGGCCAATTAATAAATACATACTTAGATACATGCATGTAAACCTCTATGCATCCATACGTACAAAGTTTCAATAAGCTTTTTATACTTCAGAAATATGTATTGAATTTAATTAACTGAAACAGTGCTGGACAAGAACTATGAGGCCCTGATTGTAACTGCTGGGCTCATATTAACAGTCAGAAGGTTTGATCAGCTTGAAATAAACATTCTTCTTAAATTATTCACAATGGATAGCCAATTATTTTCACATATATGGCCTTAGTTTTAATTCCCACAGTTAAACCAAGTTGAGCAGGTTTTTGTTGCAACATACAGTGAGGGGAAAAAAGTATTTGATCCCCTGCTGATTTTGTACGTTTGCCCACTGACAAAGAAATGATCAGTCTATAATTTTAATGGTAGGTGTATTTTAACAGTGAGAGACAGAATAACAACAACAAAATCCAGAAAAACGCATTTCAAAAACGTTATAAATTGATTTGCATGTTAATGAGGGAAATAAGTATTTGACCCCTTCGACTTAGTACTTGGTGGCAAAACCCTTGTTGGCAATCACAGAGGTCAGACGTTTCTTGTAGTTGGCCACCAGGTTTGCACACATCTCAGGAGGGATTTTGTCCCACTCCTCTTTGCAGATCCTCTCCAAATCATTAAGGTTTCGAGGCTGACGTTTGGCAACTCGAACCTTCAGCTCCCTCCACAGATTTTCTATGGGATTAAGGTCTGGAGACTGGCTAGGCCACTCCAGGACCTTAATGTGCTTCTTCTTGAGCCACTCCTTTGTTGCCTTGGCTGTGTGTTTTGGGTCATTGTCATGCTGGAATACTCATCCACGACCCATTTTCAATGCCCTGGCTGAGGGAAGGAGGTTCTCACCCAAGATTTGACAGTACATGGCCCCGTCCATCGTCCCTTTGATGCGGTGCAGTTGTCCTGTCCCCTTAGCAAAAAAAACACCCCCAAAGCATAATGTTTCCACCTCCATGTTTGACGGTGGGGATGGTGTTCTTGGGGTCATTCCTCCTCCTCCAAACACGGCGAGTTGAGTTGATGCCAAAGAGCTTGATTTTGGTCTCATCTGACCACAACACTTTCACCCAGTTCTCCTCTGAATCATTAAGATGTTCATTGGCAAACTTCAGACGGGCCTGTACATGTGCTTTCTTGAGCAGGGGGACCTTGCAGGCGCTGCAGGATTTCAGTCCTTCACGGCGTAGTGTGTTACCAATTGTTTTCTTGGTGACTATGATCCCAGCTGCCTTGAGATCATTAACAAAGATCCTCCCGTGTAGTTCTGGGCTGATTCCTCACCGTTCTCATGATCATTGAAACTCCACGAGGTGAGATCTTGCATGGAGCCCCAGATCGAGGGAGACTGACAGTTATTTTGTGTTTCTTCCATTTATTATTATTCCAATAATCGCACCAACTGTTGTCACCTTCTCACCAAGCTGCTTGGCGATGGTCTTGTAGCCCATTCCAGCCTTGTGTAGGTCTACAATCTTGTCCCTGACATCCTTGGACAGCTCTTTGGTCTTGGCCATGGTGGAGAGTTTGGAATCTGATTGATTGATTGCTTCTGTGGACAGGTGTCTTTTATACAGGTAACGAGCTGAGATTAGGAGCACTCCCTTTAAGAGAGTGCTCCTAATCTCAGCTCGTTACCTGTATAAAAGACACCTGGGAGCCAGAAATCTTGCAGATTGATAGGGGATCAAATACTTATTTCCCTCATTAACATGCAAATTAATTTATAACTTTTTTGAAATGCGTTATTCTGGATTTTTTTGTTGTTATTCTGTCTCTCACTGTTAAAATACACCTACCATTAAAATTATAGACTGATCATTTCTTTGTCAGTGGGCAAACGTACAAAATCAGCAGGGGATCAAATACTTTTTTCCCTCACTGTAGCTGTTAATGACAAAGATTAATTGAATCCTGTAATTAAACTATTTCCTTGATTTAGACCTTGTTTTGTTATTGCTTCAAAAGTTAGTAAGACCCATGTCAGTGTGTCGAGTACCAGTTTTCAAAATTGTTGTTATTTGGATGTTTTATATCAAAGATCAGGTGTGGGATTTGTTGGAGTAACTGGGTCCATGCAGGACTAATATTACTTGTGATAGGGAATTTGATACAGTGCAATTTTCACCCCTATCTATACAGCATTATTTGGTAATCCATTAAGAGTTTTTGGATAGCAATGGGGGAAGACTTCACCCTGCTATTTACTCATCTCTTTTGCCATCAATACACCCTAAGCATTTTATGAAAACAAGGACAGAGGGGCAGCAGAGTCCAGTAAGATCATATTAAGGAAGTTACTCAATCAAGGGGTTTGATAAGCCTGTGTAATTAAGAGCTCAGATGGGACAAAATCGAGAAGACATGTAATGTTCAGATTTTGCTCTGGATTGAACTGTTATCTCACCCACACCTCCAATTCACAATGCCCCAAGGTAGTGACAAACTCACAACACCGAAAGGTCCCCTGACATGGGGGGGTTAGAATCTTCCAGATTGAGTGGAGAGATAATCAATTTGTCTATCTATAAAGAAGGCAAGATAAGGTCATTCTCATATGAGTTTTTGGAAATCTGGACATTAGGCACAACTAATGTATGTGATTAAGAGGAAGGGTAATTTTTTTGCACTTCTACTTCTCCTCATTGAAGGAACTCAACATATACAATGTTAGCGTGACATCTGGCACTTGGCTAGAGGTTTATAACAAGCAAGGACAAGAAAGATCTGAACAAAGCAGATCTATAATTACATTTCTAATTTATATTTGAGCCACCAGAGGACTTTAAATGAAATAAATTAAGAGTGATCTTCAATTCCAGTCCTACAGGGACACAGTGCAGCAAGTTTATTAATCTCCTTAAATCATTACCTGCTTTAGACCTTGGAAAACAGTTACCTTGATTCAATTAACCAAAGTAATTTATTCAGTTTCATAGTCAAGAACTCAGGTGGAATGAAAACTGGGAGGCCTTCTATCTCCGGAAGACCACAGCTGATCACCCTGCTACACAAAAACAAACAAAGGAGATTGCTCAATGGTTGTTCTAGTATACCATTCATATACTGTGTCGCCCAGTTTTGTGTTTGCAACCTATTGGGGTCTCATTTTGTCAGAGACTCTGATTTGAATTTGGGAAGGGTCTTACACACTTGAGGGTCTCAAATCATGACCAGGCTCTCCCTTCAATAAGGACACAGGTCAGCCAGCAACACCACGATTTATCTGCTTCATCTTCCCCTCGCCACTTGCCAGCAACCCCAGCCAATGGCCACTTGCCCGAAGGACTGGACGTTATCAGTCAGATCAGATGTGTTGGCATCAAACCTGTACTGGATGAAGTTCAAAAAGCAGCATATGGTCCAAGTTTCAGAGGGACACATGTATTGTCTTTCTCTTTTATTTAGGCAAGAGCACAGGGGTCTAGCAGACAGGTGGGCTGAATAGTAATTCGGTATTCCAGATTGGGGGATGGGAGGAGAAAATAAAGGATACATATCAATGATACATTTTGTATTAGTAGCACAGAATTCAGAGATGGCATCTAACTTCATATTACTGGCATCTAACAAATTGACAAACATCCACAATCAGCCTCATGCAGCTCATTGATAATTTCTGGTGTGTTCGCTGGATAGTTTCATCATTCCGAGTGATAATTTAGATGCAATTTACTTGATTCCACTGATAAATATTTAGAATCCCTTGAGCGCAATACAAATAAAATAAAATTGAGCACTGAAGGTCTTCCGTTTTTGCAGTGAATAAACCGAGTACCCCTGCAAAATGTGTGGGTCACTTTCATCTCTTTGTTTTTTTTTCACTTTTATGTTCTTTTTTGAAATATTGAAACCAGAAATACACACAACATGTTTAGGGCAAAATTTGGTTTGACATAATCATACAACAAGTAAAACACTCTTTGATTGTCAGAGTACTGTGCATGACAAATATACTAAAGCATTGTTCAATGAGAAAAAAATGTAACAATCAAAAGTCATTTTCGATTGAAATCAGAAGCTTTTTTATTTCTTAACTGAAACTGAAAGAATCATCCACAGTCTCAGAAGTCAACCTGCATGGAGGCAGCGTCCTTCACAGCTCTGCTGCAAGAGAAGAGGACGCTTTGAAGAAGAATGCAGTCTATTTGTAATGCTTTACCAAAATACAGCACCAGCCGAGCGAAGAACAAAACCAAGGGAATACACTGAAAGGAATTTATTTAAGTATGACTGATTCAAGATCATTTCAGTGCCTTGTAAGTCAATACTGAAATATTAAAATCAATTCTGAATCTGACAAGCAGCCATTGCACTGAAACAAGGAGAGAGGTCCCCTGACTATGAATCTCAACATTACCTGAGACACTTTAATAGGCCACTAGGAGGGAACATCGGCATTCATAACTTATATTTAAGGCAACCAATGGGAAACAAACCCTTTTCTAATTTATGAATGTGCTTTCAGTGTAGCTACAGGGGCACCTGTATCTGCTGTGCTTCCAAGTGGAAATGGGAAGCCATGATATTGTGGTATGTATATATATGTGCTAGTATTTCATATTAGAAAGTTATAGAAAAGAGCAGTTAGATTATTAGAATTTGTCCTTGATAATACAATGGTATACTGTTCTTTAGTTCCTTTGGTTATGAGTTTTTATTAAGTTTATTAAGTTTTATTATATTACTTTCAAAAGAAGAAGCTTCCAGAGTTCGTATATATTCAGCAAATGGACCTTTAGCTTCACTGACTTGTATATAGACAAACACCAGAATTCTCCTTATATGGACATATAGGTGGGACTTAGTTGAGGAGAGGTCTGTATAAGGAGTGATGCAGCCCTGTGTAAAGAGCTGTGGTCGAGTTGTTGAAGTGAATTGTAAGCTAGTTGAACTGCACTTTATGAAGGACATTAGGAACTGCAAAGACAGCAGTTGATAGAAACAGCAGTGATACCTGGATTAGAGGCAAACTGGAAAAGTCAGGGAGTAGTGTCAGTGTGAATGAGAGACAAGGAAAATAATTGTAATATGGTAACACACTTTGGACTTGTTGTGGGGATTGGATTGGACTGTGTGTAGCACTGTGTGTATGTCTTGTGTGTGTCATTTGTTAGTTGTGTGTGTAGTGTGGGATCTCTAATTTGTGTAGTTTAGACTCAAAGAGATAAGGTACAGTTTACATTATGTTGGTATCCTCTTGTGTTCATGCCCACTGCATATACTGTGCAGTTTCATTTAGGTTTCAAGAAATTACATATATAAATACTTCTAACTGAATTTGAAACTCTATACATATTGAGCCTCAGGAGTTTGGCCAAGCAGGGAAAATTAAGTATTTTTAATTTGAATTTTTTACTTGGGATTTTTACCTAGAATTGGAAAAAAAAATGTAGAACATAAGAAGTTGAAATCAAGAAATCGAGAGGAGGCCATTTGACCCATCGTGCTCATTTAGTGTCCATTAATAACTAAGTGATCCAAGGATCCTATCCAGTCTGTTTTTAAATGTTCCCAAATTGTCTCTTCAGCCACATCGCTGGGGAGTTTGTTCAGATTGTGATGCCTCTCTGTGTGAAGAAGTGTCTCCTGTTTTCTGTCTTGAATGCCTTGAAGCCCAATTTCCATTTGTGTCCCCGGGTGTGTGTGTCCCTGCTGATCTGGAAAAGCTCCTCTGGTTTGATGTGGTCAATGCTTTTCATGATTTTGAAGACTTGAATCAAGTCCCCACGTAGTCTCCTCTGTTCCAGGGTGAAAAGGTTCAGTCTCTCAGTCTCTTAATAGGACATTCCCTTCAGACCTGGAATAAGTCTGGTTGCTCTCCTCTGAACTGCATCTATATGACATATTCATGACACACACCTTACATCCATACAGCGGAGAGTTGCTTCAAGGGGAGGGTTATAGAATACAAGACACACTTCAGACTCAATCATCAGTCAATCATCAATCATCATAAAATTATGACTACATTTAGTCCGAAGGAAATGGGGAATAACAAAAAGGACTTAGTTTGGTGTCACTTTTCTACTGATTAAGCGTTTCTCTGTGTAACAGGTTTTCATTGTCAGTTTACATGAGGGAAGAATCTTCTTCTTGTTTGAATTCTGTTCACCTTCTGAAAACTCCTGGCTTCATTTGCTCAGCAGATCTGTCAAAGCGGAGAGGATGATGCTTCTTAGATCGGGAAAGATGGAATGCTTATGCCCTGATTTGTTTTTCAAACAGTCTTGTCAAGTCAATCCTGGTGTAAGAATTGAGTTTACTGCTTCCCAGGAGAGTCACTCTGGGCTCTCTGAGACCTAAACGACTCAAAGGGTGAATCCACTTGAAGACTAAATAAAAGCTTCTCTGTGAGGTTCTCTAATAGTTTAATGAGCATCAGTTATTTTCTTGTGCTGTGTTTGAGCCTGTGAACTTAATGTACTTTATAGCATTAGTGAAATCAACAACCGCTTAATTATTTCTCTAATTGGTACAATAGAAGGGTGCAGATTTAATTGATCTATGATGTACGGTGCAATCTATGACGAGGCCTTGAGGTTCAATCAACCAATATCTGTATTCTGTATCTCTGAATCCACAGAAGCAAAAGAACACAATGCAACTCTACGGTTTATTGAACTGTATTTTGCATTTGAACAATATCTACCTCAGCTGAACAAATGTAGTTTTTATTTAGGGCAATCAATCAATTTAGAGGCGGTTTAAAACCATTAAACAATTCACTGGATGTAGAAACAAATACGGACAAAATGACAGCACACAGGTAGGCCTGACCCTTTTTGACATTCTTTTTATTTTCTTCTGTAAAAAACACTTCAAATAAATTGGTTTCTCTTCAGTTAGTTGTTTAACATATTATATTTACCACCTTTCTTGCAGGTCAACCATTTGACATTTGTTTTCCAAGTGCCGGAAGCTAATAGAATTGGTGCAAAGACAACTGGCCCTGCACAATTAAATACATTTAGAAAATACAAGGTTTGGATTGAATAAGAGTTTTCTGTTTGTACTACTGTAACAGCACATGATAGAAAGACACGTCTCTCCTGATTTGACTAAAGTCATATGAGACCATTGTAGTTTTAGGACTGACACATTGATCGAAATTCGCTAATTAATTGAAAGCGATATATACATGTATACGCCGCACTGGGTGGCGCAGTGAGGATCCACCCCGAACTGCCCTGTACCACCCCAGACTCCAGGGAAGGAAAACTACTGGCAGATCAGCTATATAGACATTTCTATAACAATCCATGTTCCAAATGATCTGTGTGGAGTATCTACAGAAACCTAAATCAGGCTATGCACTTTGATTCTGAATTTAAAATATCTTAAACACATCGAATGACATTTAGCTATACCATATACTGCTATATACAAAACAACCACTGAGATAAGGTTTTTGAGCAGATACGATCCCTGTCAGCAAACAAATGTCACAGCTGAGGGGGCTCAGTGTGAAACACGTGACCAACTACATCACCTCAATTGTTGAGCGAGAGAGGAACTAGCAACCCCCTTCGAATTCTCTCCCTGGGCAGCTCGATCGGACCCCAAGACAGCAGAAGAGAAGTAATAACAATATTTTATTTAAGCAGGTTTGATGTAACATGCACAGGGCACAAAGGCTGTGCAAGACCAATGACAATTACACACAATCAGGGAAGATAACAGGCAATAAATACACTAAACTAAAACCCACCTTTAATATTCAGGCCACATAAAAGACTAAAATACCCTAACTAACAAAGAAATAATTAAAAATAATCTAATAAAACACGCTATCTATCGATATAAAACTAATCTTCCCGTACTGTAAACATTCACACTAAGCAGCAACAGATTTTGACGCATCTCTCTCCCAGAGATGCTCAAATACAGCGAAAGGAGTTCACAACCAGGGATACTGTTAATTTACCTCTGTCTTGTCAGGTAGCAGCCACCCCACGAACCACCTACAGGTAAGAGGGATGCCTGCTCTGGGACGCAGTTTCTCTTCGGTGCCTCCAGGGCCGGTAGCCATTTTGGTGCAGGCAGAAGCTCAGACCGGCTTGGCACTGATTCCCCAGATTCTAGGAGAGATACAGGTCAGTTGTATTCAGAAAACAGTCTCTGTGCAAAATAGAATAAACTTGTATCAGGCATAAAGCAGACAGAAAGACAGTATATACCTTGAAAACCCACCCCTGAGATCAGGGAGTGGTACGGTCCATTTCGCCCTGGTCAATGACAATATACATACATTTTAGTTACGCCATCTTGTACTGTGGACATCTGTGGCATTAATTCAGTAGGACTATAAGTAACCCACATTATTTAATACTGTAGAGAGAAGAAATAATAATATGTACAGATTAAATTATAATATTTTACCCAAAGAGTTTGTGCCACGATGTTTCTCTGTTGTTCGTTCGCTGCGGTTCTGAGATTATAAGCATTCGGCACAGTTGAATTTACTTGTTAAAGAAACAGCCAACTCACTCCTGACACCCGCTGAAGGCTACTGAATTTATATATTTCTATTTATTTATTTCTTGGCATCAACCTCCTCAACCTCACTTCAGGGACTTGTAAACCAAGCACATTCACACCGAAAGCCATTTTAGCAGTCAAGGCCTGGGTTCAACTGCAAGTCTATTTTATACAGGCATTCAATTTAAAACAAATTGGTTTACTAAGCATAGACAAAGGAATCTAATTTCCGCACTTATACATTTATTTATGAAGCTCCCCCATCGAATCGGCGGAGGGCTGTATTAAAATTTTAATTATTGATATTTTCAGGTCTACAAAACAAACTGGAATCTATAAGCAAGCCTTTGTTTTGGTTTGCTGTTCTCCAATGAACAACATCTGAGACAATTAAAATGAAAACAGACACATAAATATGCCTCGGCCCTAAACTGCCCAGTTTGTTTTGGTGGGGCGACAAACATATTTAATAGACAAACAATGTCTCCACTGCCAGAAAGAAAGATTTTTTTATCATATTAGTCAACCGTGTGTCTTTGTCTACACTGAACTGCACAGTTGACTATAGTATAGGTTTTAAAATAGACTCTCCTTTCTCAGGGTACAGTAGTCATTTACTACCTAGGAGAATAGATGGTGTAGTGTTTATGGATATGTATTAGCTTGCAGGGGGTTTCTGGCTCACACCCTAGCTCAAAGACACACTCGTTGCTCATTATTCATCAGTTGGACTTTAGCTAGTACTCTCACTGCATCTGAATAAGGAACCTCAAATTATGACAAACTAGATTTGGGCAGAACACGTCTGGTGGTGGACAACAGATCTTACAGAGTGCTTTGCTCAGCATCTTAATTAACCCTCTTAAAGAATGCCTGTTTATATAAATGCAGTTACCCACAATAGGCCACACAATCTAAAGCGTTAGACACCTTTTTAATTCGGTACCAGGTCCAGCATTTGCTTGTATGGGTTTCTCTTTTCGGGAACTCTTCTATATTTAGGCAAATGTGGTTTGAAAACCCTTATTTATAATGCCCACACATGTAGAGGAAACATTCTCCTGTGCTTGATTATTTGACTCTAAGCGTTCTTCTTGCTCATGCAAAATAAAGCATAGATATTGAACAAACCGGTGTCAAATACTGTGACATGTACGGTTCACTCGAGTTTACAGAACATGGACAACAAAAGGCTCTGAGCTTTTCTTCTCTATTCTCATACCTTTTCAATACAGACCTATATATGCATATGAGAGAGAGAGAGAGAGGATCTCTCTCTCTCTCTCTATCAGATTATTTTTGGTGGATTCTCTGTGAACCCATCAGTGAACAAAATTAACTTTAAAACCAAACAAAACAAAATAAATAAATACAGATTTGCTAATTTTCCTGCTATGTAATTATCTAAATCCCTACTAATCACTATCACCTCTGTTGACATTAATGGCCACATTCACAGCAACATGTACCAATTCCTGCGAATGCTGTTGACTTGTGAGAAAGATGAGGTGACACTTGTGTTAGTTATGCATAGAGCCAGGGTCTGTAATGCTGGCTTCTTGTCTCAGCCTCCAGCTCTACAATTAAATACAGTTAATGGAGGCTGTTGAAATATATAGAAAAATACATGTCAAATGTCATCACTAAAAGATCAGATTAAAAAAAAACAGTTTTTTTCTCATCAATCCACAATCAATAAAATGTCACCCTGGATAAGGGTGTTTGCTCAGAAATAAATAAACACAGCACAATTAATTTTGTATTATGCTAGCATTCACAACCTACAAATATTCAACACATATAAAACACACAAAACAGTGCTTTTTAAGTTCATCATTGGCTTTTTCATTCAGTCCGCCACATTTTCATAAATATCGCAATATCAAAATTTTATGCCTTTGATTTTCAAGCCAGGTACCTGCACATGCATAAAATATCAAGCGAAAAAGACCGCTAGGAATTCAGACCCATGTGGTCAAATGTCACGGCTCATCCGTCCTGAATTTAATAAATCTCATATAAACTATGTATGTACACCAATCCCAGCGCTGGCTGCCGGCAGACTCTGGATTTGTTCCGGTTGTTGACATTTTATGGAAGGTCAGAACTTACATCAGTAAACACATCAGTGCCCCATCTGGTTGAGTTACCCTTCTCCCGTGACAGTGCCGAGCAGTTCTGAGCACACAGTGGATGAATATGTTTCTCTGTGTTTCTCGACAGGTATTATTTATATAATTTACTAATGATGTGTGGATCTGACAAGACTTCCTTCAATCTGATTGGCACAACCTAACAAACCAGCTGACATGCTCTTGGGGCCGAGACATTTCCCAGTAATAACAATGCCACTTGGGTCTGTTGATTTGTTAAACACAAACATGCCAGCATACGGGCAGAAGGACACATTATTTTTCACGTATGATTCGCATACGTTTTCTGTTCTTCTCAAAAGTGGAATCTTCTAACTTCTGTTAGATTGTCCTTCGCAATTTTGCTTGGGATATTTTAGTTTTTTTTTACAAATTTAGAGTAATTAAAATAAATTTAAGAACACGCAATCCAAATATCTGCAACCACTGACATCAGATATGGACCCCGATAGAAGAATTGTCTCCCCTAAGTCAACATGCATAAAGCAGTTAGTTGTTTTCTTTCAGTGTATTAGTTTTACGCCTCTTAAATCAAAGAAGACTGACATCTTATTACTGCAGGAAAGCTTTGTAAAAGACTAGTATGTGGGGAAGAAAGACAGATTTCGAAAAAGTCCTGGAAAAAAGTGAAATATTAAGCAATAGGCATCGTACTTTATTTATTTATTTATTTATTTATGTATGATTTGATCCATTCATTACTAGGAGAGAACACAAGCATAAAACTTGAAGGTAGAATTCGTACATTTATGCTCGTTTTAAGGCGATTATATTCAGATTGAATTTTCTCATGTCAATAAGAGTGTAACCCCCTAGCTGAAGAAAAGAGAAGGATCTATTGCTTTCGGAATACTTTCCTTCCTTCCATGCTTGTGCTTTTGTTAGAATGAATTAAGATTATGGGTTATCCAGAAATCGCACTGAGATCCTAATAAGAAAATGAAATGTTACAAAACCGCTATGAAGTGGTTTGGTATATGTTAAGGTTTTTGATTAATTTCAGAAGAACATTTCACAGTGGCTGTATTTATTGCTACTTTAGTTGCTCCAGAGAATTTGATGTATTATAAAAGACATGATGCACAGATACAAACAAATGAGTAACTATTCAAACACAACTGTCTTTTGCAGGAAGAGGAATGACTAAAGGTCAATAGAAAGTAGTTGGTTTACTAACAAGAAACTTGGCGATAATTTTAATTCCACAACACAACTCTTTAGATCAAAGGATACAGCAGAAGAGACCTAATTGAGATGTTATAATGGTGCAAATTTCGCATCAAATGTCTTTGTGGAGATGACGAAAATGTAACATACATTCAGTACGATTACTGAACTGTGACATTCTGCCGAAAGAACATCGAATTAGAATGTGATGGAGACATGAAAGAAAGCCTGAATTTTTCAACTCCCAGAGGAAACTGTATGAGATGAAAAACAACGTAGGGATTGTCAGATTGTGGTATAGTGAGAGAGAAATCGATGTCACAAGATGGCACACCCCTTTCTTCACTCAACGCCTTCATCTGGAACCTTTACTGTTGTCTCTAGGCAACTTGTGTTCAACAAACTCATGCAAGATAAACATACGTTGAATGAACAATATTTATCCATCTCAATGAACCACGGAATAAAATTGTTTCAAATGAAGGATGTGGATACTTTGAGTACAGCTGTATATATTTATTACCTACAAAATGAATGGCTTGTGCACTTCCACTGAGTTCTGATTTTGATCACAGGTATAAACCCTAACCCCAAACCTAATCCGTATCCCTCTCCCTAACCCTGACCTTGTTATATATACATACATAAGCAAATCATGTGTTATTCCTACATAAATACATACATTAAGAATACGTGCCCATTATTGTAAAGTGCGACCAAATTAGGGATATTCAGGTTTTGGGGTCATGCTTCACAAAACTGGACAGAAATCCATAATATATTTATGTATGAATAATGCTAGAAAAATACACAAATACCTCACGCACTTCCTGTGAGTCTTTAAACAGGGACTCTGCTGTTGATTGCGTGTATCAGGATTAGGAATAGGGTTACAGACCTGCACTGAGGTTAGGGGCTCATACATCAGATCAAATGGCGCTGTTACCTCACAGATCACTCAGATTGTGCTTAATGGAATATATTGCTCTTTCTATGTTCACAATGAGTCATAAGAACAAAATAAAGTTCACAATCAAGAGGAGGCCATTCAACCCATCCTGTTTGTTTGGTGTCCATTAATAACTGAGTGATCCAAGGATCCTATCCAGTGTATTTTTGAATGTTCCCAAATATTCAGCTTCAACCACATCGCTGGGAAGTTAGATGTGGTCAATGCCTTTCATGATTTTGAATATTTGAATCAAGTCCCCACGTAGTCTTCTCTGTTCCAGTCAGTGTTATTGACTGTAGTCAGGACCTGAAATGAATGAATGGTGTCACATATATTAATTTGTACTCACCCTACAGACCAGGTGCTACAAAGGCCACTGGGGAGACTTTGAGCCCTTCAGTCTGCCACATGCCACTTGGACAAGGCACCTATCTGAAATAATTATACATTTGCTAAAATACCTTGCAAAACAGTACAGTGAATAAGGCGTCAAGAGCAGCCCAAGATTATTATTCCTTTGGCTTTGAATTCACTGGTTTCCTACAGAGAAATCCAACACTAACATTTCATGTCATTGGATGTCACCCTCTCATTAGTTTTGAAGAGCATTCTTTCTGCGGTGGCTTTACCAGCATGTCTCGGCATATACAACACACACACTACAGTCCGTACTACAGTCAGCACATTCAGTTTTGAATCTTGTGTCATCAGAGGAGTGAACAGCAAGAGAAAAGGCGTCAATTTTAATTTGCCTCACCTGACACTCTTGAAAATAGGGAGCAATGGCACCATTCAGCATACAGATTGACTGGGTCCTTGCAAACGCACGGCATTGGGCAATCTGCCTGTCAGCAAATATGTCTTTAAAGAGGGGCTCAGGTGGCTTGCAGCTGTGAGAGGAATTGTTCTTTGCCAGCTGAGCTGTCAGCAGCAATCTCTCTGTACAGTGTACATAAAGACAGCTTAAAACAAAACATGAGGAAAGGTTTATTAAAGTTCAACAAAGATTAGAAACGAATTGACAATTTGCCAATAGGTTTTGCTCGCTTAAAGTAAAGAACATCGTTACAATGCAAAGTGATTTATATTTATTTTTAATGTAGAATACATTAGCTGTATTGGAAAATGGCTTTTAGTAACTGTTTCAGTTTATCCTTTTGGTTTTCTGTATGATGTGTACTATCTATATATCTCTTAGCTGTTCAACTCTTCCTTGGATAAGAGGGATTGAATTTCCCTGTTTTTATTTTTTTAATTTAACCGCTTTATGGAGCTGAAAATGTTGCTGATGAGAGGATCTTCGCAGGAGGAAACAGGAGGTCACTCGGTCAGTCGGGAGGCAGAGCTGCTCTAAACGTTTGCAAATAGACATGTTAGTTGTCTGAGGGCCAAACGTTTCTGTCAGCAGGTCACTGACTCCTCTAAGTCACGTCAGCGCTGGAAAACTGTGAGGAAAAGCTACTGCGTCTCTACGACTGAATCAAGCGCTCGTGGTGGTTTGTATTCAGGTCTTGTCAAAGAGAGCACTCTGAAATTCCCTGCTTTATGATGTGTGAATAGTCATGTAGCTATTAATAATTCCCCAGTCTAATGGCCTGGTGCCAGCATTATTAAAAACCCTGTATCAACCCTCCTTTAATGGCTTGACCTAATGAAGTAAATCGGTGGGCAGCTTTATTTTCTTGTGAGAACATGAGATTAGGTGCAAATAAGGGAATTTAACCTTTTCTCCTCCACATGTTTGCGCCTCCTGACTTTTGAGCTGAAGATGTTCTCTTGTGAGGCCTCCTCTCGATGACGAGCTGAGAGGCGGGGGTGTGGGAGAGTGCTGTCAGGTCTCTAACAGGTGAGAGATTGTTTTTGTAAGCCACTAGATGTTTGTTCGAAGATTTTATTGCTTGCGTTATAAAAAACTGCTCAATAGAAACTTAATGAACTAATTAATTGACTTAATTGAAATCCTATCACATGTACAGTAAACATCAATAGAGGTTCTATAGTTAACAAATACTACCTGCAAGGTGTGGGAATTCAAATGGATAAATAACTTACTGTTATAAATAATAACTGATGTCTTACATTTTTCTTATTGGCAGTTTTGGAGGAAATCGTTAAGCACCCCTATAGCATGTCAACTGACTACATATATTCTACCTGTGCTCACTTATGGCTCTGAAACCTGGTCACTAAAAGGAAAAAAGAAACAGAACCTGGAAATTAATCAAACAACTGTGGGAAGATGTCTGCTTGGGATAACCAGAAGATACAGATCAAACAATAAATGGATTCCAGAACAAAACAAAAGTATATGACATCATTGAAAGAGTGAAAATGTTAAAATGGGAATGGGCCGGACACACTGCAGGAAGAACAGACCAAAGGTGGATAAAATGATGGATCCCAAGAGATTAAAGAATATGAAAAACATGGGACATTAAAGATGCGAAGATGAAATAAGATTTGATGGTTGACCTGGAAAAGAAACCCTTACAAGTGGAAATATCTCGGCCTTCATCCAGCAGAGGTTGAGGGTGGTGACGATAATGATATATATATATATATACATTCCCAAATTTGAATTAGGATGCTCTAGGACCCTGGGGGTTGAGGAAGGTGCACTCCATCTTGGGTAAGGAGGCTGAAGTCAAGGTGGCTATGTTGGTAGAGGCTGTTAAGGGTGGAATTGATGGGGGTGATTGGAGACACTTGGTTACACTCACTTAAAAATAAGGCACGACACGGCACGGCACGGGACAGGATGGGACAGGATGGGACATGGGTGGCTGTGGAAAGAAAATTAAGTGTTTACAGTGTAAACAGGCTTAGCTGTCCCTGGGAGTTTAGGTGATCTGTGTATAGGTAAGGACCTGAGGATGGGTTAGGGTTTGTTTGGTTGGTTGTTTGTTCAGTTCAGGAACTGTTTAATTAAAACCCACCACAGCATTTCACCCTGTACCTGTGATTTTATTATTAATTTAGGATTATGGCTATGGATTGTGTTTGGGAGTGCTTGCTGTTTGTGTCATGTGTGCGTTGATTAGTTATATGTGCAATTTAGGGATAATGTTTATGTGTTTAGTTTGTGTTTAGGATTTAATATGGAGTTTTTGTATGTCTTTTTGGACACTAATGCACTATAAATACACTCTTTTGCACTGTACTTCAGTGTTTCCTGAACCGCCTTCAGAGCCCAGAGTCCGTGTCCAACCTGACATGGTGTCACAGTATGTGTACATTTATTGTAGATTAGCAAGACACATTTACATATGCTTCACAGCTCATAGGAGACTAGGTCATTTCACCACAAACCAGTATCAGCTAAACTGCCCTGGCTCTCATGAAACATGTTATCAAAATGGGGTCAGTCATGTGGAAACCCTTCTCAATCTGTACATCAAAGAAAAGGCATCTTTCATATCTGCGTTCTCAATCTATAACATAAAATGCGTTTGCTGCCATGTGCCTCCTACATGCTCGGTATCTTGAGGAAAATATGAAATTAAAATGTTTTTAACTTCTAAAACCTCAGAGAGAATGAGAGAGAGAGTTAAATATGGCTTTTGTGTTTAAATATTATTACAAATTTAATGACAGAATTAGTAATTTTCTTTACTTAATAAATAATAATTTACCGTCACTTGAAATGAACTCTCTGGCAGCTGAGTAGTGTGTTTTGAAACTCTACAGGGATGAAATCAGATCTTCTAGCTACGTAGGCAGTGTCCATCTATGGCAGCTGCCATTTCAGGCAAATCTGACAATTAATTAAACTGACGGGAAAGTAAATGGCAAACACGACAACAGAATGACCAAAAATAATGAAGATATGTCCGCTGTCTGACTATGTGACACCAGCATATAATTATTCCTTAATGGATGGATTGGGGTGTATAGGCACACGTTAATTATGCCTGATTGTCTGATTGGTATTTCATTTTTAAACACTGATGATTCCATCTTTTTTGGAAATTGAGCCTAGCTGTGTTAATAAGAGAAGTGTTCATTTCATTTTATCAACATACTGTATTGCAATATGGAGAAGAGAAGGGATCAATATCCCTGCCAACAAAGAGCCCTCAGTTTTATGGATCACATAAAGGGGCTTTGTTTCCTGACCCAGTATGGGAAAAAAGAGACAGAGAGAGAGAGAGAGAAAGAGGGATGAAACATGACATTTTGCTAGAATTATAATCCTGGCTTATGAAACATGACATCATTTGTTTTCTAAATAAATGTATTAATTCGAAGCACTGTAATGTCCAGAGTTATGGTCAAATGCTAGACTAGTTTCATAATTAATTTTACGGAGCAGCATTAAGGGTGTCTTAAACAGAAAGAGTTATAAAACAGATTTAAACACACAATGCTGTAGTTTGGCCTTTGCAGTCCTAAACTAGTGGTATTAAATTATATGTACAAAAAGAATGCAATTTACTTGAAAATAAATATATTGATCACAGGGAAAAGTTAGTTATCTCATTGTATTCACACAATATACTTGTATACACCTGTATAAATCACATAATGCAATGTCTGAGGTCATCCGTTCTGCAGTATAAGCTGAGGGTGCATATTGCTCCAATCGTGCCACCCAGTTAAAGTTTTCTCTGAAGTACGTGAACTATGGCAGACAACCCCTGGACCTGATTTAAAGTTGGATATTCTCTATGCTTTCACAGTTATTTAATGTACCCTGCAGTCTGTTCTTCGGTGTGCGTGTGAATACCACAGTTTGCGAGGTACATAAAACCTTCCTTCTTCATTTTATGGGAATAGATTTTTGTGGTCTTAACATTCATTAGATCCGTTTCCGTGTGGGCCTGTATCTACAGAACCATCAATTCACCCCCACTTTGTGGACCTTCGTTGATAATTGATCGCTTAGAAATGGGTGTTTTGGGGTATGAGTTCATGTAGAACTAATATAAATTGATTATATTAATATAAGCTTCTGTGGAGTTACAGGACAGGAGGAGATAATCCCCCAGTTCTTCTCTGCTCCTCGCATCCAACTATCAATCTGGGTTGGCAGCAGGTAGCCTAATAATAATTATATTAATAATAATAAAAATACAATTCGATCTCCTACTGTAACTATTCAAAATACAAACTACTTACTGACACTTGCTGATTTTAAGTTCACTACCTCTCAAGTCATTTCAAAGTCTCATAGCATGTACATGATATGCCTCCAATTAACAATCTTATCGAGAAGCAGATCTCTCATCGGCAGATTGATTTTGTTGTGAAGAGGCCAGATGGATCATCCTTACTTTTAATTGTGGAGGAGACTCTTCTGCCCTGCATCCTATCCCTATATTTAACATCATGCGTTGCTTCAGCTGTTAGAACAATGTGCCTCTAATATACAGACCGGTGACAAATTAAAGGAAAAAACAACATAAAATGTATCGGTAAGGTGTTGGGTCACCACGAGCCACCAGAACAGCTTGAATGCTCTTGGCACAGATTCTACGAGTCTCTGGACTCTACTGGAGGGATGAACACCATTCTTCCAATAGATATTCCCTCATTTGGTGTTTTGATGATGGTGGTGGAGAGCGCTGTTTAACACGTCGGTCCAAAATCAATTGGTGTTCAATTGGGCTGAGATCTGGTGACTGCGAAGGCCATAGCATATGATTCACATCATTTTCATACTCATCACACAATTCAGTGACCCTCGTGCCCTGTTGATGGGGCATTGTCATCCTGGAAGAGACCACTCCCATCATGATAGAAATGTGTCACCATAGGATAAAGGTGATCACTCAAAATAACTTTGTAATGATTTGCAGTGACCCTTCCCTCTATGGGGACAAGTGGACCCAAACCATGCCAGGAAAATGCCCCCCACAGCATAACAGAGCATCTGGACCCCCTCACTGTAGGGGTCATCAGTCAGGCCTGTAACGTCCGCTTGGTGTCGCCACACATGCACTTGGCCACTTGTCGAGGACACTAGCCAGTTGAGCGTCTTTGTGACTGAAGCTCCTGCCATTCGTGCTGCAATAATGACCCCTCTTTCAAAGTCCTTTCCTCTTGCCATCTTGTTCCAAAATCGAGGTCAGCTGGGCCTGCTCAGTATTTTTATACATGCCTCAGAGCATGATAAGATGTTAATTGCTTAATTGTATCATGCAGTACACCTGTTTTAAGGCATCTGCATTCGTTATGTTCCTCCACCCATTTATTCAGGTTTTTCCTTTAATTTGTCACCCAACATCGTTATCATCTTGACACAATTTGGAGCAACACATTTGGAAAGTTAGAAATGTGTGTTCTGTTGCTTATACAATCATTGCAATACTTGAAATTCATGGATTCATTAGTCCTCAGCTGGTGCTCTATAGGTGTCTGTAAACATTGATCATCTTTAAAACACTACCTGAAAATCCTGGAGCACAGGCTTCCTGCATTTCTGGAGTATTCTTGAGAAACCTTGATAGAAAGAAAAGTCAGAAGAGCAGCTGAAAGACCTGAGGTCTTGTCAGATATTTAACTACAATAAAATACATATCAGCTCTGCATAAATATTCATATATATGAATATTTATATTGCACAGCCACTTTTCTCTCTTTATCTGGTTCCACGTAAAACACGTGGCACAACTCACTCCCCCTACAGCCCTTTGCACATCCCAGAATGCTTTGCGGAGGAAACGGTGACATTGCCCCCGCTGCTCAGCAACCCTACCCTCCAAAGGAGGAACAGGAAGTAGAGAAGTGAGGGCTGAGCCAATCCACATGCACATCCAGGACACTGCCCTCTGCTGATTGGATATTATGCACCTTTTGTTTAGAACTGTAGAAACTGCAAAACCTGGAATAGATCTGTAAGAAAGCTGTTTGAACACCCAGTTGCTTTGTTGTTCTTCCGGGTTGGCCTGCAATAAAGACTTATTTTCCATTTGCACCACAACTCCTGCGCTACTGTTTCATCCTTTTAAGAGGGTTTCTTCAGCAGCAAAGCAATCACAATGGAGACCTGAGCTCCTCTATTGCACATCTGAAAGGTCGCACATTTTTCTGTACATCTTTACGGGGGACATCCTTTACAATGTATAAGGAAGAGCTGCGAGACTCCTGTCCTTATTAAAAATCAATGAGGTGACAGTTAAAACCCTGCAAAGCTCCCTACACCCGAGAGAGGTGTACTGACACTAATGGCATGCAGATTTATTATCAGCAGTAATATATAGTTGCATTTAAACTAAGTAATTGTGGAAGCCCATCTCCCAGTACCTGCAGCACTAATTCAGGTCAGGGGGTTTAATACAGCTATAAATAACAACACCGCACGGGCACAAATAGTTCAGTCAAGTGAAAACCACCCCTCAGAAGAAGCACTTCAGACTTTGATGGTCTGTAACTTGAAGTGGGAAGACGACCATAAATTATTTCCACTTTTTATTTCATAATTACTATATACATGACCTGTGTATCAGGGAGCATGCATTGGATGTGTGTGAGAAATATGTTTGAGAAAATTATTTGTCTTCTGTCTGATATAGTCATGTAGCAATGGACACAAGCACACAAACACAAGAACACACACACACACACACAAACATGCATAATGTTGGAATAAGCCATGACTGTAAGGATAGATGTCAAAGTGTTGCATGAGGTCTGTGGTTCTCCCTTCAGAGGTCAATTACAAACTCAATTGAATTCCATTAACATAATTTACTAATAATTACAAATCAGTCCCCTCACCTTTACAAAAAAAAAAGAATGCCTCCATAATTTCAAAAAAGAAAGGAATGGATGTTGTAGCACTGTTCCTAAAGTACTTAACTTAAATGTCTTTTTTGATCCCATATGTTTGATTCATATGTGTGTAGCAGCTATTTTAATCTGCAATTGTATACTAGCCTATGTATATTAGTCTTCCTGTGCTGGAGTTTATTATTATTATTATTATTATTATTATTATTATTATTATTATTATTATTATTATTATTATCTTCATGCGTAATTGCAATAATAACATAATATTTTTTTTACAGCTCCCATTATACCCTTATGCAGAACTACTGTAGCTGTAATTTAATTAGCCTTTGCAAAACAATATGCTAATAAACAGTCGTGTATTACAATAATTTTTTTCCATTCACTGAGGCAATCAGAGTGAACTTCCATCTGACATTTTAAAAGGTAAATCCTTCTCATGCAGAGCAAAGGATATTTAGCTGCTTCCAAATTTTTGGTGAAAAAGAGTTGTTGGATATGATCATATTATTATTATTATTTCTATGTCTATCTGTCTCCCACCCTTGTTGATCCCCGGTACATCTTTGGAGAAAATGACCACGACTCTCAATGCTGGCGCGACAAGTTGTTGAGTATATTGGAGCAGAAAGGGATTAAACCCCAGACACATATACATACAGTAGTCCCTTTAATATATATATATATATATATATATATATATTTACAGTGCCTGGGCTTTGTTGACTATAAGAAAGTATTTGATTCAACATATACAAACTCAGACATCAATGCTGTAAGAAATCAAAACATTGAGGAAACTGTTATTAAATAGATCTAAAACAATGCTACATCAACAATCTGATTCCACCTAAACACTGACCAGATCAAGATATGTAAGGGAGACACAATCTCTCCCAACCTCTTCAATGTAACTCTTGAAGAAGTGTTCAAGACTTTGGACTGGGAAGAAAGCGGAACAGAACTAAATAGAGGTTATTTGAATGACCAATAACATCGTCACTCCTGAAGACCTGCAGCTTCCATTTCAAGAACACTCAAGATGGAAACAAGAGAACTGGACAAAAAATAAACCTGAGTAAAACCAAAGGCATGTTGAACAGATTTGTTAAATCTAAGGAGAGTGAAGTCATTTATTACATGTAAAAGATGCAAAGATGAAATATACACTTTGCAGGCGTGACGTGAAAAAGAGAATCTGTAGATCGAAGCCAGTGGAAACACCTTGGGGAGCCTTCATCCAGAAGTGGATCGATATGGACTGATGATGATGATGATGATATATGCCTATATATATCACCAGAGGGAGATATTAACCATACCCACCATATAGACCTTGTTAAAAGATACTCTGCGAATGAGTCGAATTGCTGTCCCCCCGGAGACTGGCTGTAGTGATTTGAACATTTTCTTTAGCAGGCTTGTCAGGGCATTTATCGGATGCCGTCCAAAATGACTTTTTTTGATTTTAAATACAGTGAACTCCTGTGATCCAGTTTATATTGTGTTAATTAGACAGCATGTGGTGGGCGGTGGCGGTGGCGGTGGGCGGTTGGGGAAGGGGGTGGGGGTGGTGTAAACTGATGCTGTTAATCTTGGATCAACACTTGGATCAACACTTATATGCATGATTTGGGGAACAATATAAATATTTCACAAATACATTAAATATAATTCAAAACCATTGATTATTTACAAAATAATAATAGTACATTTAACTGGAAATGATCTACCCTCAGGCATGAAAAAACTTAATTGATGAATAGAGATTTTCAATACTTACATTCATATCTGACATTCAAATGTTTAATCGGTGCCAATTGCACTTAATGTTGCTAATACAATATAATTATGTTGAGTGCTGGGTGTGAGGGGTTGTCACTGCGGAGAAATGAGCACTCGACCACACAAAGGGAAATAAAACCATAGTGTGCAGAGATGTTGTGATGTATTTATTTTTTGCGTGTCTGGATCAGAAATAATCAGTTTGTCACTAGGAAGCTATTGCTGTGAGGTACAAAACACATTTTTAAAGGATCTGTTACATCTGAAGATGTCAAGGACAAAACAGACCACAGTCAATCGCAGAAGATGACCATTATGCATCTTGTCTACCTTCCTCTCAATTCCCATTCATTTAACTATGCAGAACTGGTTTGGCCAGACTTGGATGTCCAATGCTGTGTCCATACTGCTCCCATTCAGCATGTTTATAGTGATCCATGATGATATTTAACATCTCACAATCCTCATATGGAAACTACCACCCCAGTGTAGAGATGAAATGGCAGTTTTGAGTTATACTCCAATAACCAGCAGATGTTGGGGTAGAGGTAATGGCAAGGTGGGTTGGGTAGGTTGATATAGACATCAGGTGAAGGAAAGTGAACTGACAGATGGCAGACAAACACCTGTGCCTCCAGGTGAAGCGTAGAGCTTTGCATCTTCTGACCGGGCCTCCTTGCTTTGATTTTGTGTCACTCATTTTGCAGCTGACTTGTAAGCACAGTGGTCTGACAATGATGGAGCAATGCTCTCGAGCTCTTAATCCCATAATGATGGCCCTTGAATGCAGGGGAACGCTGACCGACTGTGTTTTACAAGATAAAATGAGCATTTCACACTTTCACTCTAGTAAAACGCAGTGTTCTCAATTATATTTTGGATATTTTACTCATCCGAGGTTTGAAAATCATGCGGCCTATGGCTGTGTATGAATAATGCTTATGCTTCTTTATTAGCGCCTCGATACGGACTGCCACGGAGCCCTTTTCCCTTCCCAGGGGAGATGTATTTAATAAGTGAAGTATAAATGCATTAGGTAAGAGGGAAGTGATGGATGGAGCAGCCACTTTAAATTAACATCCTGCCTGTTACTTTGTTACTCTTGACACAGTGTTTACTCGCAGGGAACTGGGCTTGTTTATTAAAGACATTTGTAATCCTAATTAATTACCGGAGGGACTGATTCAGGATTTAACGAGAGCAGGTATTCCTCACCAGCCCTATCAATCCAGAAGCCGTGCCATTGCAAGCACAATATTAGCCCACAGCTATAAGCTGTAAGGCATGGGTACATAATTACCTGTTCCATAAATATTTGTCTAGTTCTAGGCTAAGTACAATTATACACGTGCCTAGAGTCTCCACTCTCTATTCAACCAGACATGTATTTGTTTATTTGTTCATTTGTTAGCAGTTTAGGGATAATTACAAAATCCAGTAGGTATAATAGATGACAGGTATTGGACACTATTGCAATCAAGACCAAAAAACGTACAGTATTACAATCGTATTACATTTTACAATATTATAATGTGTCCAAGATATTTTAAAGAAGCTTTTACAGGTACAATAGGATAATATTGCAATTTTGGTACATGCCATTAGTGCAGAAGATACAAATATAGTCCAATCAATCGAGTGACGGGGAAGTAATAATAAAAAACTGTGATATGCAGCAAATATTGCCCTGGATTTTCTTATTCTTGTAAAAGCCATTTGGGCTGTTTGGAGCGAATAGATCAGCTGGAACAATCCAATATCTATTTCCCTTGACAAGCTTGTCCAATTGTCTTTTCACTTGGCCCATCACGTCTGATAAGTAGCCACATATTTTGTTCAGGGGCAGACATTTTGTGAAAGACAGACTACGACGGTCAGACAAATGGGCTTGGATGACACGGCTCCTGCTCAGCAGAAAACCGCTGTCAGATCTTTAAAGTCGGACAGGTCAGGCCATTACCCGCTGTCTCCAGGAATAACTCTCACATCACTAAAGGAGGGCTTTGCTTTTAAAGGGTGTTAGCAAGCACTTGACAAGTCCCAGAAGCACTCAATTTCATGATTGTTCGTCTGTACTCTTGGGGAGAGATTGCATGCCGTTTCAGAACATGGAGTTTTGACTTTTTTTTCTTTGGATGAATCGGATCATTCATAATGATGATGATGATTATTATTATTATTATTAATATTTGGTGTTCCGGGTCCCCTGCACTTGAGGAAAGGCAGATTGATGCTGAACATCCACTCCTTGGCTGCTGAGGAGGTGTCCGATGCTGTGCTCGTGTGCTGGCAGCGATTCGGCGCAGTGACAGCTTGGCGCTTCTGTAAATGTGCCAAGGAAAGAAAAAATAGAATAACAGGTGATGATTCCGGGGGGATTATAAAGTGTGTAAAGCCAATATAATAGTTTTTGTTAACTTTATAATGCTGACGAAAATAAAACAATACAAATCACACCAGAATGATATTGGCAGGAAAAGAGAAAAAAGCACAAATCACACAAAACAAATCTCTTCAGAAGCTCTTTTCACATTTCACAAACTGTCAGTTTCAAAAAAAGTGTGTCCCAAAGCACAGTCCAGCACAGTATCCATTTAAACCTATGTATAGTTGAAACACACTGCATTGTATGTGGATATTGATACCTCCAGTAATAGTGAAAGATTCAGGAAGCAAATGATAAACTTTTCATTGACATTATTGCAAGCCTGTAAGCTTTTTTTTTGCCTTTTGCTGTACGTGATAGTGAATAGTGAATTAAGGTGAACGCTGCACTGTTAAAGAGACTTTGGTCTTTTTTGCTGACAAGAATTCTATAAATTCCACCTTTATTAATTCTGAAAGTCCTTATAGCTGAACAAAAAATACTTCCTCCCCTCAGAAATAAAAATAAATCCTCATTAGGCAATGTTGGTATTACACAGTGGGGAAAAAAAGGATTTTGAACAGGTGTTTCATCAATTAACCTTTTATTTGTGTTAATTTAAAAGCTGTAATTAAAAAGCCTATAATATGACATCATATACATTTCCAAGCTGTGCGAAGGAGGCACTGGGAGATCTCTGCACATCTGCTGTTCAAATTTCAACATTTCAAACTTCCATTATCTTAAGAAAATGTAGTCCCCAAAAATATGTTTCTAAATATGTAATCTTTCTGTGACAGCCTGTGTTATTTTCCAACATTTGGATTTTGATACATATTTTTTTTCATCATCTACTTAAGGACATAAATAATCACTCCCAAATAATGATCCGGCAACACTTCAAGTGTCCATTATAAACAATGTATTAACACATTTTTAATTATGTATTTATTGTTATATGATTATTATTACAAATTATAAATATATTATTAGACATTTTAATTTAAACTTTTTTGCTGTGATACGTTATATTTAATAACATACTTAATAAAAGGTACTATAACATGACATTTTCACGCCGACATCACTCTATTATCATAATCTGCCATGCCATTTATGTGCTGCTATTAAACATCTTAATATGCTATTTAATTACATATACTATAAGAAGACTGCATTATATGTTACTAATACACAAGAAAGGGGACAAAACTGAGCCAGGAAATTACAGACCAATCAGTCTCACCTACATCACCTGTAAAATGTTGGAACAAATTAGACAGAAAATAGAGGAGCATCTTAATGAAAACCATATTCTTGGAGATAGTCAACAGGGGTTTAGTCTGTTTGACTGTTCCTCCCCCAGTTTTATTCCTCCTACATAGCTGTTTCTGATTTCTGAGTTAATGATTGTGTTTCAACCTACATATTGAATTGATCATCAGCACCTGTTTGGTATAATTGTTTAATCAGACACCTGACTATATGTCTACACAATCCCTGACTTTGTGCAAGTGTACCTAGAAGAATTGATGCTGTTTTGAAGGCAAAGGGTGGTCACACCAAATATGGATTTCATGTAGATTTTTCTTTTGTTCACTCACTTTGCATTTTGTTAATGGATAAATATAATCTATTAACATGTATATTCTTACTTTACAGCATTGTTTCACACCTGCCTAAAACTTTTGCACAGTACTGTACACTCACCTAAAGGATTATTAGGAACACCATACTAATACTGTGTTTGACCCCCTTTCGCCTTCAGAACTGCCTTGACATTGATTCAACAAGGTGCTGAAAGCATTCTTAAGAAATGTTGGCCCATATTGATAGGATAGCATCTTGCAGTTGATGGAGATTAGTGGGATGCACATCCAGGGCACGAAGCTCCCGTTCCACCACATCCCAAAGATGCTCTATTGGGTTGAGATCTGGTGACTGTGGGTGCCAGTTTAGTACAGTGAACTCATTGTCATGTTCAAGAAACCAATTTGAAATGATTCGACCTTTGTGACATGGTGCATTATCCTGCTGGATGTAGCCATCAGAGGATGGGTACATGGTGGTCATAAAGGGATGGACATGGTCAGAAACAATGCTCAGGTAGGCCGTGGCATTTAAACGATGCCCAATTGGCACTAAGGGGCCTAAAGTGTGCCAGGAAAACATCCCCCACACCATTACACCACCACCACCAGCCTGCACAGTGGTAACAAGGCATGATGGATCCATGTTCTCATTCTGTTTACGCCAAATTCTGACTCTACCATCTGAATGTCTCAACAGAAATCGAGACTCATCAGACCAGGCAACATTTTTCCAGTCTTCAACTGTCCAATTTTGGTGAGCTTGTGCAAATTGTAGCCTCTTTTTCCTATTTGTAGTGGAGATGAGTGGTACCCAGTAGGGTCTTCTGCTGTTGTAGCCCATCCGCCTCAAGATTGTACGTGTTGTGGCTTCACAAATGCTTTGCTGCATACCTCGGTTGTAACGAGTGGTTATTTCAGTCAAAGTTGCTCTTCTATCAGCTTGAATCAGTCGGCCCATTCTCCTCTGACCTCTAGCATCAACAAGGCATTTTCGCCCACAGGACTGCCGCATACTGGATGTTTTTCCCTTTTCACACCATTCTTTGTAAACCCTAGAAATGGTTGTGCGTGAAAATCCCAGTAACTGAGCAGATTGTGAAATACTCAGACCGGCCCGTCTGGCACCAACAACCATGCCACGCTCAAAATTGCTTAAATCACCTTTCTTTCCCATTCAGACATTCAGGTTGGAGTTCAGGAGATTGTCTTGACCAGGACCACAACCCTAAATGCATTGAAGCAACTGCCATGTGATTGGTTGGTTAGATAATTGCATTAATGAGAAATTGAACAAGTGTTCCTAATAATCCTTTAGGTGAGTGTATATATAAATATATGACACACACACACACACACACACACACACACACACACACACACACACTATACAGAGCTGCATCTGAAAGGTACTAACAGAAATTTAAATATTTAAAGCAAATGTTTTTTTTCCTTTTTGTGATCAAAGGGGTATATAATGTATTATATGAAAATGCACTGCCGTGTTAATCTTTTGCACAGCGCTGTATCTGTACACTGTGTGTGTATGAAATATGATAACAATTTAGCAATATGATGCATGCTAAAATTGAATTGGGATGAATTCTGTGTCGGTGATGCATTAATTGTCATTTTCTTTTAGGAGAAAATCCAGAAGAAGTCCTACAAAGATACCTGGGCAATTTGGCTAACTGAGCGCTTTTTTTTAACCACCACCAAATCAGATCTGGCATCTTTGAGGGAACAGAACAGAGCTAAATGTATTAGAGTGGACTCAATGGTTAATCAGTACAAAACTGGTACTATTGACAGGCTTTTAAAAAATATTTACAGAATCATTAGTTATTGAAATAAGTTAATACAATTATCAACCTTATTTGTATATGTATTTGTAATATTTTGAGGATCTCAGTTTTGCCTTTCTAATTTAAGCTTTGTCAGTGTTACCTTCATTTTAACCACCTTAACCTAATTTAGACATGATGTTTAATATTTCAAGGTTGGTACTTCTTATTCCTGTAAAAATAATAAAACACTTTCTAATCTTTTATGTGTCCTTTTTTGTTAAAATTTTGAAATATGGCCTGTTCTCAAAAATTTAAATTAATTTAAAGTGCTGTTATACATTAAACAATGTGCACCACTTTAGTTTAGGGGTTGAAAGGTGTTTAATAAATGCTTAACAACAGCAGCACTATAGCTTTATTAACAACTTAATTATGAGACACTTTGAGATATACTGTATATCAATAATGCTCTTATACATTGAAATTGTGCACCACTTTAGGGGTTGCAAAACGATTTATAAATGGTTAAGAACAGCTTATTACTTGTTACATTCATTTATAGCATATTTTGATTTAGGAGGGTCTATGCTGTTATAGATTAAAAATGTGTACCACTTTAGTTTAGGGGTTGCAAAATGATGTATAAATGATCAACAACAGCTTATCAACAGGTATTTTAAATGTAAACACCCCATATTTTAGGCATAGGTCTATATAATAGTGTTAGAGTTTAAATTTGTGTTTACTATTATAAATGAAAGCAAGTAATTGCCAGTTAGAAACATAAGAAACATAAGAAAGTTTGCAAACGAGAGGAGGCCATTCACCCCATCATGCTCGTTTGGTGTCCATTAATATCTAACTGATCCAAGGATCCTATCCAGACTGTTTTTGAATGTTCCCAAATTTTCGCTTCAGTCACATCGCTGGGGAGTTTGTTCAGATTGTGACGCCTCTTGGTGTGAAGAAGTGTTTCCTGTTTTCTGTCTTGAATGCCTTGAAGCCCAATTTCCATTTGTGTCCCTGGGTGCGTGTGTCCCTGCTGATCTGGAAAAGCTCCTCTGGTTTGATGTGGTCGATGCCTTTCATGATTTTGAAGACTTGAATCAAGTCCCCACATAGTCTCCTCTGTTCCAGGGTGAAAAAGTTGGCAGCAGGCATTCCCTTTGAAGAGCTGGTGGGTTTCAGAGTTGAGTTTTCAAGTAGGGAATGTTTTTTAATGACATCGGCCAGAGAAGGTTTAGCTGTGCAGTGTATCCACCACACCCTCAATTGTAAAAAGATGCAGGATTTGATAAAGATCTGAAAATGTAAAACATGTTTTGATGACTATGAGCAAGCAATAGCAGTTGTAATAGGTGTCTTTTGTTAAATAATTATGATGGTGACTTGGGTTATGTATTACCTCTCAAAACATGGTGTTGTAGGATGTAGAAGAAACTACACAATTCAATAACAATTGCTTATCAAGTATCTGTTCACTGGGATATGTAATGTTTTTATCTCAGTTGTTTTGCAGGATATAAAAATGAAGCCTAAAGTTGCTGACCATATTTACTTTCTTTGTAATGCTTCAGAATACCTGAAACATACAAAAACCTACAACTAGAACACAATTATATACTATATCATAGAATAGAGCAAAAACATATCACAATTCAGAGATACATCAGTAAAATTGATTTATAAATGGTACTTATAAGCTTACCTTATAGGTAGAGCTATAACATATAATGCGGTCTTTTAGTATATGTAATTAAATAGCATTATAAGATGTTTAATAGAAGCACATAAATGGCATGGCTGATTATGATAATAGATTTATGTTGGCGTGAAAATGTCATGTTAATACCATTTATTAAGTATGTTATTAAATACATTATAACGCATTTATATAAATGTATTTATAATTTGTAATAATAATCATATAACAATTAATAACTTAATTAAAACATGTTAATAGATTGTTTATAATGGATACTTAAAATAAAGTGTTAGCAATTACCCTTTTACCAAGTCTCTGTAGTTGATTTTGTGATCATCATGCTTTATATGCATTTATATGCATTTATACACTCACCTAAAGGATTATTAGGAACACCTGTTCAATTTCTCATTAATGCAATTATCTAACCAACCAATCACATGGCAGTTGCTTCAATGCATTTAGGGGTGTGGTCCTGGTCAAGACAATCTCCTGAACTCCAAACTGAATGTCTGAATGGGAAAGAAAGGTGATTTTAGCAATTTTGAGCGTGGCATGGTTGTTGGTGCCAGACGGGCCGGTCTGAGTATTTCACAATCTGCTCAGTTACTGGGAATTTCACGCACAACCATTTCTAGGGTTTACAAAGAATGGTGTGAAAAGGGAAAAACATCCAGTATGCGGCAGTCCTGTGGGCGAAAATGCCTTGTTGATGCTAGAGGTCAGAGGAGAATGGGCCGACTGATTTAAGCTGATAGAAGAGCAACTTTGACTGAAATAAGCACTCGTTACAACCGAGGTATGCAGCAAAGCATTTGTGAAGCCACAACACGTACAACCTTGAGGCGGATGGGCTACAATAGCAGAAGACCCCACCGGGTACCACTCATCTCCACTACAAATAGGAAAAAGAGGCTACAATTTGCACAAGCTCACCAAAATTGGACAGTTGAAGACTGGAAAAATGTTGCCTGGTCTGATGAGTCTCGATTTCTGTTGAGACATTCAGATGGTAGAGTCAGAATTTGGCGTAAACAGAATGAGAACATGGATCCATCATGCCTTGTTACCACTGTGCAGGCTGGTGGTGGTGGTGTAATGGTGTGGGGGATGTTTTCTTGGCACACTTTAGGCCCCTTAGTGCCAATTGGGCATCGTTTAAATGCCACGGCCTACCTGAGCATTGTTTCTGACCATGTCCATCCCTTTATGACCACCATGTACCCATCCTCTGATGGCTACATCCAGCAGGATAATGCACCATGTCACAAAGGTCCAATCATTTCTAATTGGTTTCTTGAACATGACAATGAGTTCACTGTACTAAACTGGCCCCCACAGTCACCAGATCTCAACCCAATAGAGCATCTTTGGGATGTGGTGGAACGGGAGCTTCGTGTCCTGGATGTGCATCCCACAAATCTCCATCAACTGCAACATGCTATCCTATCAATATGGGCCAACATTTCTAAAGAATACTTTCAGCACCTTGTTGAATCAATGCCACGTAGAATTAAGGCAGTTCTGAAGGCGAAAGGGGGTCAAACACAGTATTAGTATGGTGTTCCTAATAATCCTTTAGGTGAGTGTGTATATATATGCATCCTGAAATGTGAATCATAGTGTAATCAATCTCACACAAATACATGGTGTCAGACATCAGATGGGAAGCTGATGTTCACAGGACCAACACAGTCTGAAAACATTAGCCTTTACAGACATGCCCAATGTCCCACAGGCCCTCAAAAGGTTTGGTGATGTTTTAATTCAAATCTGGGTACCCGATCTCGCTGATGAAGATCTGAACTGGGGGCCAAAAAAAGGTAAGCGCAACTAAATCTTCATTCCTCTCTTGATCTCCTGAGTGTGCGTTTAAAATACGATGTTATCCTAAGGAATTAAAATTCATTACAGTGATATGCAAATGCCCTCGGTGGTTCTGTTGAGCAGATCAGGTTGGATACAATTATGTTTAACAGGCTGTGCGCTTTCTGACCCGGCTCTCTCTCTGAATTTGTCCCGGAAATGGGCCGGGGTGCAGATGAATCATTCAAAAAGCGAGTCTTTTCATTAAAAAAATGCATTGAAGGAGAACAAAGCTAAATGCAGGCTTAAATCTATCTGACCAGTTGACTAATAAGACATGGTTATGAATTTTGAATGGAGTCATTCATACCAGAGGAACATAAAAAAAAATAACCTTCAAACGTTCCTCGTACATTCATGGCATTTTGTGGATCTTTTATCTTTCATTTCCCACATTTGAAATCATGTTTTGTGTTTTTAATATTATTATTATTGGCACTAAATTAATAATAATAAACACAGCTTCTAATGAAACTACTACCCTTCTCTTTCCATGATCTCTGAAGATTTTTTAAAATGCCTAAAATCACATATTACACTAAACTGCTAAACACAATCAGTTCAGAAACATATCAGAAGGGAATGTGATCATCCAATTCAGTCTTATTAAAAGCAATTTTGCCAAGTTTGTGCAGGGAGCACCGTGTGCATTTCCTCATTAGCGCAGCGCAACATTAGTATTTCTTCTTCTCACAAGTTTTATAAGCCAGTGGGTGTTGAGATTTTACAGCAGCCCTTCAAAACCCTCCCGACTCCAGACAGGATTGTTTTGACCTCAGGGTACCAACGCTAACACCTCTCCCTGTGTGTAGCCCACCTCTACTTAAATGTTTTATATTGAATTTCCATTTGAAAGTGCTTGTTTTTCACTTGCTATCTGCAGAGGGAGATCTTAACTGAGAATATTTTGTGACAGTTGTAAATATCTACATATTTGAAGGTATTTTTAGATATTTACTTATCGTTTCTGCACTATGGTTGTATGTAAAGCACCGCAACGTTCACCACTGACTGTTCATAAGTGCAATTTCTCTGCATTGTACACACAACCTCCATGCATTAATCATTTCATATCCTTTTAATGGGTTTTCCCACCAGTGCTGTAGCCTCTGGCTTTGAGAAAAGGAGTATTATGATAAATTACACAGCAAAAAAAAGCAAAACAGTTCAGATTAAAAACACATTTTTAACACAATTAAAAGCCCTTATGTACTTATTGGTGAAACTGAAGATGATTTATATTGTCTTGTTTAGGGTTGGACACTGGCATACTTCATTATAGTGAAATACTTTTGTTTATTCTTGTAGAATTTGTGTTGAAGGTTTTCAATCTTTTGATTAACCATGTAATCAAAGACTGTACAAGCTGGACTTGCCTTCCCACTCAAATCCCACTCAGTTACAGATGAATATATCTCTGTTGAGTGGTTAACATGTATTTCCTTTAGCGCTGCTCAAAGGCATATATTTGACACCTCTACCTATACAAGACCTAGTTCTTCCTTCTGAGAATGGCTGTATTTGTAAGTTAAATCACATACAAAGCATTTTGTAGCTGTAATCAATTTAGTATCATCCAGGACTGAATGTACATCTATACACAGTTCAGTAAGTGAAGGAAATTCACTCTCAGTGTGTGAAGTGAGGGAACAGGAGGGTGAAATTAATGGGGAATCCGTCTCGGCCACATTAGGGCAGAACGGGAGAGATGCCGCTTGCAAAAGGTAAATGATGCTACGATTCAGATCAATGAGTATTTTTAATGTTCACATAATTACATCCATTATTACAGTTCCTGTGCTTTATCATTTCATATTAGATGTTCCGTTATTTTTATTATTATTTTGTTTATTTTGATTTCCCCCCTCTCCCTTCTTTGGTGTGAGAGCAAATCCCTCAGCACATTAGAAAATCAGCGAGCTGTTCATTACCTCAATAACAGAGCTTAATTGGCTTTTTCTCTCACCCCCACCCTCTATTTATTGAATATTTCTGCCAAAATGATAAATCGGCACAGACTTTCTGCTAGAGTAGAGTGCTAATGGGCTTTTATTCATACAAACGCAGGGCCAGTGTGAATCACAAAACCAGTTGTGGTGTGATGGGAACAACAGGTCGTTTGAAATGGGAGGACTGGTGATTTTCATCTGTTTGTTAAAATAATTCATAATGGTTTGAGTGAAATGCTTGTTTTACAGCTTGTCTGTTTGGTGGCTCTTCTTCTATTGCAAAAGATAGGGCTGTAGTTTTTCTGGTAGTTAACTGACCCCAGGGTCAACCCACTTTATACTCCAGCAACAATACGATGAAGAAACAGATACACCCACACACACACACACACACACACGCACACACACATGCACACACATGCACACACACACACACACACACACACACACACATGCACATGCACACGCACACACACACACACACTCACACACACACATGCACACACACATGCACACACATGCACATGCACACACACACAAACACACGCACGCACATGCACATGCACGCGCACACACACACACACACACACACACACACACACACACACTCCTTTCAAAGATTTTAATTAGGAAATGCCTTCAGTTTAGGACAAAACTACAATGTAAAAGCCAATTAGGATCTTCAGGAATAGGAGGATTTAGGAGCTTTTGATGTGTAATGCTTTGAAAAAGCCAATGTAATTTTCCTCTGAAGCAACACAGGCTGAAACTGCTTACTGAGCTGAAACACGGCACGTCATTCACAGAGAATTTTCACTTCCACGGGAAACGGCAATTCTTATTAACTCACATTTCTGTAACATTAGCATTAACCGGTTCCCACGCATGCATTAGTTTTGCTTTTTTTAATAGTTTCTTGTAATAGCCCCAACTTCTATTAAAATCCATCCTTGTAATACTTCTAATCATCTGAAAGTAGCCCAGTGATTGTCTAATGAATATGTTAACACAGCACTCTTCACTTCAAAGATATGTGAGTTACGCGTTCATCATCCAAAGAAGGCTTGGCTGAGGGTTGTGGAGGGTTGATTTGATTTCTAACACACATACACGCTCACAATGCATTACTGTGACTGTTACTTATCACATGATGTCAGAAGGATTTCAGTTAGTACAATTAAATGTGCGTTTAAAAGATAAGTTTAACCGCAGCAGAGTAAAATAACAGAATGCACTGAACTTAAACTAACACCCTCATATCACTAGATAAAAGATTATTATTGTTACTCAGTATATTCAGACTGACTTTTTCCTGTCTATCAATCAACTTGCTACTTTCAATTCCATATCGAATGCCTTCCTATAAAAGAAAACACCAAAGAGACATATTTGAAAGTTGTGGCTCAAAAACCTGTGATCAGTTCAGGATGCTATCAGAAATAGACCTCTGGAGGTAATGGTTATGGACTGAGAATAAATTACTCATTTTATTTTATTAATTTAATGTTTTCCAGCAGAAGCTGTCAAACACAGCCTTGTATACAAAGTGTTCACTGCAATATCTCACCAGATATATCTTATGTTTTATTCAAAACAATATTGGAAATACTTGTGTTATAAGTTTATATAAAATGGGAATAATTTAGTATTTTATATTCAGCTGCAATTTGAGATTGCTTACCCTGCCAAGAACAGCTGAGGATTAAGTGTTTAAAAAAGACCTTGCATCTTTTCAGTGGGAGGAGACGCTGTGCTCCAATTACTAAGCAGATTAAACCCATAACTTTGTCTGTTGTTGCCGATTGTTGTACAGAATGTAACAATTGGCTGCCAGTCCTCTGCTGTGGATATCTGTGCTGTTATTGGGATGATTGTATTTAGGCCAAAGCTTTAGGAGGAATCGCACAGGAAAACATTTAAGTTTTTCCTTAGAAACTTCTAGAGTGAGAATTTGTTTTTGCTTAAACCATCTGGATCTGTTGAAAATCATGTGAAGCTCCATCTTCTGCAAGTGCAGCCCGTTTCTGTTCCAGCCAGAGACCAATTTAAAGAATAAACCATTTCTATGCTTTTTGTTTGTATCACGCAACATATCCAGTCAAATTAGCTTTAACATTCCTGAGTAAAATACAAGACACAAAAATGAAACAGATATAGAATGAAAATTTGCAAACAACAAATATGTACATAAAATGGTTAAGCCAAATGCCCTTGAACAATTACTCTCCAAACATTTTATGGATGTATTATAATGTAGTACTATATTTAATAAAATTGCATGGTCTTCATTATAGAAAATCCCATAAATGGTATGAGAAATAAAGAACCCATTAAAATGAATCACTATAAAACAGCAGTGCATTGCAAAACATGCGTGATAAATGGGTATATTAGTGTGTTAAAATGTTGGGCTGCCCCAGGGTACCAATGGGCAGGTGGGTGTTGGGAGTGCTTATGTGAAAAAAAACATACATATCTACCTATAATTAATAGTACTTACATAGCTCAAGACCTTGGTGGGGTGTTGAGGTACCATTAGAGGCAGGACCTCCCAAACAGTCTTCGGTAAGGTTGAACATAAATCAGTGAGCGTTTAAGCCCCCAGTAGCTCCACATTTGTGAGTGACTCCAGGGTTCTACCTCACTTAGGCCACGTTCACATCAACAAGGAAACACGCACCCGGGGACACAAATGGAAATTGGGCTTCAAGGCATTTAAGACAGAAAACAGGAGACACTTCTTCACACAGAGAGGCATCACATTCTGGAACAAACTCCCCAGCGATGTGGTTGAAGCGACAATTTGTGAACATTAAAAAATAGACTGGATAGGATCCTTGGATCACTTAGTTATTAATGGACACCAAATGAGCACCATGGGGCGAATGTGCTCCTTTCGATTGGACACTTTCTTATGTTCTTATGTTCTAAATTCAAGGCAGTACAATGTGGTGCTAATTTCAGAAAGCATGCTCTCTCCAGTCGCATTCTGACCTCAAAGAAAACACTTTGCAAACAGTTAGGAAACACTGGGATGGTCTGTGATCCTGACTCAACATGCCTGGATACTGCATGTCCACAGTTGACACCGTTTGCGTAGGTTTTGTGATTTAATGTTAAAAGCAAGATATTTTCATTTCAGTTGTTTTATGTGGTACAATTTGTACTCCTAAGAAGACATAATAATAAAACAAGAACTTTTCATTGTGCAAAATGTGTAATTAGACATAGTGCTTTAAGGGGGGAAAGTAGGCGGCATAGAAATATTTTGAGAAAATGCCAACAGTGTTAACTTACATATCATTTACATTTATTCATTTATACAAAGTAACCTAAAGTCACACATAGTAGGCATAGCTGCAAAATAACATATCAGTGGCCTTCACTGTCTAGCAATGACTTGACTTTAATGCTCAGTTAAGTGTGTTATAAGAACAAATGAGGAACATTTCAATGAATGCAGGTAAAAATGCATCATCACATTCCTCATCAACTGCTTTACATTTCTATAAACCATAGAGCTCTTCTGGTGCAGTCTTTCACCTCCCTCGTGTTCAGGGAGCTGCGACGTGCGCCGGGAGTGTGGGAACAATCTGTTGTCTTTAGATTCATCCACCCTGGTGTTTCAGTAAGCACATGCATTATTGTAATGTGGAGATAATCCGCAAAGAAGTGAAAAGAAGATCTGCTGCTGCTCGAGACCCCTGCCGGTCTGTTCCCTGTCAGGAGGCCGAGCTGCTGTTGCCATGTTGTTTCCCCCCTCGGGCAAATTGATTTCAGAGTTTTCCTGTCGCGCCACCACGGGCACACGTGGTGTGAGGTGGCACTGCCAAGCGAGAGAGTTCATTCCTACATCGTCACGCTTTGGAGTCCCAGTAATTGCGAGCCGACACTCTGCTGTGATTCATACAGAATCGAATCCATCATCTCTTCCTGCAACACTTTGCTGTGTGTTTGCTACAGCGGAAGTTTCAAATTATACTGGCACACATTCATTCTGAGATTTATTTATTTATATTACTTTATTGGTATTTATTCATTTCTTAACTGTAAGGAATCAAGGAAGGCACTCACCCATAATATTAAATCTGGGATTAGCATGCTGAAGCTTGAGGACTCTGATTGCTGCGGCTGCCGGGTCGGGATGCAGAGGATGCAGGGAAAAGCAACTGCTGGCAAACACACCGAGCCTCATACACACCCGGGGAAACTAGAGACTGTTTGCTTCAGTGATCAAGACCGAGTAAACTTGGATGGTATTTTAACATGGTATTAAAAAGACTATTATTATTATTATTATTATTATTATTATTATTATTATTATTATTATTATTATTATTATAAAAATATTATATGCATACAATTGGGGCACTTTTCAGGATATTTTTGTTTCATTTTCCAAAGTGAATTCCCCAAACTTCCACAGAGCTGTAACTTTAAATTACACTTCAGTGAGTTATCAAAAGTATTGTCTCAACAGAGGGATGCTGCCCATTGGGCATTAATTGGATTTAAGCCCAACTACAGCCTTAATGACTCAATAAATACATAATAATACATATTTGTACAAAATTAAAAACATTTCCTCAAGATTTGAATGCCTTTGTTAATATCTGAGCTCCTTCACTGGGATTATATTCTTGGCACTGCTACCATTACCTGATGTAGGCGAAGTCAGTATGCAGTTACTACAGTAACCACAAATAAGGCAATAAATCACCGTTCTTTCAAAATCAATAGTCTGGGGTGGTACCTCGTACAAGTTGTCTGTGGGTTTTGTGTGCCTGAATATGGTTTGTTAATGGAGTAACCATGTCTAACCATCACTGAAGAGAGAAGACACAAACCCTTATCTCCCAGCCTATAGGGACACGTTAGCAATTTTCCAGTTCAATGCCTTTTCTTTTCCTATTGTTTAGGCAGCATGTGGGAATAACTCTTCACTTCGTTTCACTGACCAGTGGCAGACTGCATCCAAACTCTCCATCAATCAACTCTGATTAACTTTCTTGTTTCTATAGAAATAAAACAAGTATACTTTTCAACTTAAAACTGCAGGGTACGAATATATCGAAACAATGTTTGAGTGTGGGGTTTCTCAGGGGATCCTTACTGATCTGCTTACTGCCCAGGCATTTCATACACAGTCAATTCAATTACATTACTTATTTTTCTCTTTATTATTCAGTATATTCTTTCAAGCCTGAGTAACAGAATACAGAGGACTTTGGGTTGGAATCCAATTGAAGGCAATTTTCCATCAGAAACCTGTGAGCTGAATGAAGAGACTATGGTTTCAATGTGCTTTGATTGCTGTTGTAGCATCTATTTTCATTTACAAGTTTGAATTCAATAGGTTTATGTTGCTTTTGTCCCATGCAGCATGCTGCCATCACTGTGGTTGAATTCTGTCTTTCAAACACTTTACAGTCTGTCGTAATCAGGGGGTGTTTTGTATTTAAACCCTGTCCCATGAAGATAAAAAAGGTTTGGCTAATAAATGGTGGCAAATGTGGTAAACTGAGCTAAACTACAGCCATCCTGATTTAGAGCATTACTGCACTTTCTCTTGTCATTTACATTACTGCACTTTGTTTTGGATTCAGTGGATGAAACTTTATTTTCTGTCCTTTTTATTTTCTTTCATATTGCTAACAAATACATGATCTTGTTTATTTAACCACACTGTTCACCAGCCTCACAATGAGCAATGCCATTTATTTAATTACGCTGTATATTATTGCGGAATATTCCTCTGGGCTTCTAACGATAAGGAGGTCAGTAATGTCAATGCAGTGCAATCAGATATCAACATGCTTGGAAACGTTGTCCTAGTCATTTAATTGAGACTAATACACCGTGCTCCTTCAAGACAAAATTAAGTGCTGCGCTGGGATCAGTATGATGAAAGGATGTGAGGAAGCTTTGTCCATCCAAGTGGGCAATTGTTTTTCTTATTTTTCATTTCAATACAGAAGACAATATGATATTGTTCGGATCCTGTTTGTGCAGAGGATTAACACATGAATCAAGGTCTAAACAAAACAGCCCAGCCTCGGGGGGCGAGAGGATTGCAGGCAGGAACTGAGGTTAAATGTGGAATCGGAGATGGTTGATTAAACGAATCAGAAGCAGCTCACAATCCTGAGGCTGTTATTTCCTGCAGGAAGTGTTCTCTGATTTCACTCAACCAGGGGAGCCCAGCTTGTGACTCTGAAGTAAGAGGAGGGAAACAAATCATAAACACGATAAATGTGGAAACAATACAGACAATAATTATTTAACATCGACAATTGGGATTATTGCAGTTATTACAAGAAGAAGATGATATTTGCCAAACCCAAAGAGCGACGGAGAGGATGAGAAGAACATCTGCTTCCTGCCCTGGGAGACGGTCCCAGAGAATGCACACTGCACGAGGGACACATCACTGTAGAGGACCGGTGCTGGGCTTTGACTTTGCATTGTGGATTTCAATTGGGATTGTTTGCTGTCTTGTCAAATAGTCAGTGTTTTGTTTAGAGAGGGACTTGAAGATGTGAGGTTGGCTCTGCCAAGAGTTAGGCTTTATTTTTGTTTTTCTTTTGTTTTCACCCATGCACTGGCCAATACATACCCTCACCAGTATAAGTGGTTTCGAAGATGGATGGATGGATGGATGGATGGATGAACTGTTCAATACATCAATATCTTTGCACCTTACAGTATGCCCTGTGTTGTGTATCTGTTATCCCTAGATACCGCCTAGTATGGCTGGGCAGTATACTGTAAAAAACTATAAACCAGTATTCATTTATGGACCGGTTTGGACTTTTACTATACCTTCATATCGGTATTTTAAAGTTTGCTATGCTAAACTGAATAATGTACTAATTACCGTGTCATTCAGTCATAGCATTCAGCTACCAATAAACCACAGGCTGCTTGAGACTGCGCTGTCTGACATGAGACGCATCTGATCACAGAACACCGACAGTGTTCGTGTAATGCAAATTTCCTCGGATCTGCACGGATCCGCCAATGGGATCGGTTGGATCCTGCAGATCTTCAAAAAAAACCCTGCAGAAATTGATGTAATTAGGTGACTTAATATGTTATTATTTTTATATTATTTTAATTATTGTGCATCATAGATTTACATTATATTTGTAAAATAATGTATGTAATTTAATAAAGTATTGACAAAGTGTCGATCTAGAATTCTATACCTATGGTTTTGACAGTGCTGTTCACAGCTTCATTGTGTAATGAAAGTTGACATTCGCCTAACAAAGGGGCAGTATTAGTTTTCATACAGCTTGATTTCATGTCCCTCTTGATTTCCGCACAATCTTTGGTCTCACAGCCGCAGCTCGCCTCCCGCAGCAGCTTCTCAGAGCTGCGCGATTGTGCGCAGATTTCTGTGGGCGGGGCTTAGTGACGTCACGCAGAAACACTCCACGAACGCGCATCTCTGAATCTCTGCGCAGATCTGCGCTTCTCGAACGGGACCAAATATCAGCCAAATATCCAAAATAAATTCCATGTATTGCATGTTGACATCAACAAACCTGATTAATGCACAATGAATGAAGACAAGATGGAGGAGAGTAGTGTGGGTGAAACTTCACAGCCTGTCCCGAAGAAAGGTGCGTCATTGATAGTGTGGACATGATTTGGTTTCAAGACAACTGACACAGAACAGGAAACGTAATTCAATGTCAGTTGTGTCCTATTATTTTTGCTTTACCAACAGTATTAAATGGCCATTAAAAAATACTGTCATACCGTCACAAATGTGAAAAATACTGTGATACTGTATTTTGGACATACCGCACAGCCCTACCGCCTAGTGCGCACTTAGCTTTTACTATCCAGGATGTAAGATCTCATTTATGGTATTCACTTGTGTAAATTGGAATTTGTAAAATGTATTATGTTTGAATTGCTTTGTATTATGTAAAATCTGAGTTTGTAATGTTTGATGCCTTGTACTGAACTGTATTTTTGCAGTTTGTATTTCGCTTATGTTTTGTAAGTCGCCCTGGATAAGGGCGTCTGCCAATAAATAAATAATAATAAATAATAATAATAGTGCAAGTGCCTAGCACCATGGCAACTCCCCACAGTGATACATAGTGACACGTGATTGTCCAAAAATGTATTCTATCAATATACAACTTATGTAGTTTCAAATATAGTACTTATAGTACTTTGAATTGTCATTTTACAACAGATACAGGAAAATCACCACACAAAAAAACATTTGGGGACATTTTGTTTCAAGTTTAATATCAAACAAAACCGAGATCTTTTTTTTGTTAGGGTAGAAATAAATGACTTTTATAATAAATTAATCCTGGTAGCATAAGAATTTGTAGATAGAGGAGTCAAATCTAAACATCAGTAGCACTCAATTTCCCACTCCTAACAAGACAAAGAAATTCACATTCTGGTCAAATATTGGAAAACAGTGACAAGTGAAAAATGTTACAATGTGTGATTTATGATTCTAATCACCATCATTGATCTTGCTTTTATATTGCTTATAGGAAGGTATTAGTTTAGGCTGTGTGGAGTGGAAGACTGATTCAAATGCTGCAGAGAATGTGGATAAATACACCATTTCCAATATGGATTGTGTGTTCTTTCTAAAGACAGTGGTGTGTAAGGATTTTCAGTTTTGTGTGTCTGTAAATTTGTTCAAAAGAGTGCAATACTTGACAATTGTGATAAATAAATAACCCTGAGATGTGGTCATACTTTAGTCTGCAGTAATTCTGAACAGTCATGAAATACATATGGTAACATTTTGTTGTTACTTATTACTTACCAGAAATCAATTTATTAAATTATTTGACCTGCATTTATGAGACTTAATGGTAGGATCATGCCAGGTAATGCTTACACTTATAAACATATTTATTGTGTAGTTAACAATGGGTTTATTTCGTACTATAGAAGTAATAATAAACAGTATATAAACATTATTTACTACCTGCACACATACCAAAAATAAATATATGTATGAATGTTATTAATATAGTTATAACATGTTATTGACCATTAATAAACATACAAACCACAGCTTAAAATAAAACATGTCTGAAGAATTAAACTAGGGCACCAGACACATGTGATAACAAGAACAGGTGCGCTAAATCTTTAAGATATGTTTGTTTGGTAAAACAGACACAAATAGGACTAAAACATTACTTTGTTTAGTATCAAACAAATGTACACTGCATGTATCCTGCAATTGCAATATAAAATCAATAAATTGTGCATTACAAATGTACGCATTACAAAATGTTATCTACTATGTCAAACAAACAAAAATTGATTACTCATCTCTCTTTCTTAATTGCTGTGCACAAGCACACAAATACATAAATAACCAGTCCTCAGCATGTGATTAGAATAAAAATCGCAAAGCGCTCTTTAGTCCTCTCTTTGGAGCTAATATTGTAATTAAAACAAGTGCATGGAAATATGTAATGTTTCCATGACTACATATTGCAGACTCACTTAATGTAATAAGGATGTATGTGTATACCTGACAACTGAGATATGTGTATATATAACAACCAGTTATTTATATATATATATATATGTACAAATGACAAATTACACAATCTCCCATAGCTGTTTAATTGGGTGACTGCGAAGGCCATAGCATATGATTCATTTTCATACTCATCAAACCATTCACTGAGTCTTCGTGCCCTGTGGATGGGGGCATTGTCATCCTGGAAGAGACACTCCCATTAGGATAGAAATGTTTCACCACAGGATAAAGGTGATCACTCAGAATAACTGTGTAATGATTTGCAGTGACCCTTCCCTCTAAGGGGACAAGTGGACACAAACCATGCCAGGAAAATGCCCCCCACAGCATAACAGAGCCTCCGTACCCCCTCACTGTAGGGGTCATCAGTCAGGCCTGTACCGTCCTCTTGGTGTCGCCACACATGCACTTGCCCACTTGTCGCGAACACGAGCCAGTTGAGCATCTTTGTGACTGAAGCATCTGCATATAGTTGCCTGAATAGAGGTCAGACCATCTCTATGTGCTGCACTTGTCCTATCTTCTCTAGCCTGCAAGACCACTGAGAGCCATAGGTAGCTCTCCCATGAACTGCCATAGAAGGATCTCCCAGCATCAGTGTTGACATTTCCACAGAGCAGCTGCGAGTGCACACCTGCTGCAAATAAACCCAATAAAAAGCCATCGCCTGTGACCTGACAATGCACCCTGGAACTGCCCTGATGGGTGAATGTGGAGAACTGTAATGCTGCTAGTAAACATCTTAGCCACCCAGAAAGACACTATAAAAGAGTCATTTGTATTGTTTTATTTGTTTGCACCTCTATAGCGATCATTGTACATGTGCAATAAACACAGGCCAAACTCTGACTTGCTCAATCCTTGCTCTTTTGTGTGTGTGACATTGTGTTGGAAGCCCTGCCTATTCATAGTTCCAGACCTGTCTAACCTTCAGCCTGCTACATTGATGGAGAATGACAGCATAGGTTGTGAGGAGCGGCACATACCCATAAAGACACGTTTCACTGAGCATGTGGAGGACATGAAGGTACGTATAAACCATGTGATGCCTATTGTAAAGGAGCATCTCCTAAATGTACAAGAAGCCTAACAGGAAATATACAACTGGCTTGTACTTCCCAGAGAGTTTGCACCCTGTTCAAGTGGGTCTTGATCCTAGCACCCTGGCACATCCCCTATGAAGTGTTACTACAAGTCAGGTACCTCACACAACAGTCTGGAAGAAGAAAACTGGAACAGGTATATCACATAAAACTGCTAAAGAGATGGGAGGTAATGGTGTGTGATTAATCTATTAATCTCAGGGTCTTGCGACTCTGTATTTAGTTCATCCAGTGACAGTTATAAGGAGGTAGGCCTAGGAGATGTGTTTTCTTCTTTACCTGACCGTTCCCATATAATACACCATGACATCATAATGACCCCCGGAATGAGCATAAGGCAGAAGTCCAACCCAAGCGCCCCAAAGTCAAGAGGACAGCCATCAGGGAGGAAGTGAAAAAGATGCTCGACCTATGGATTACTGAGCAGTCAAACAGTGCCTGGTCCAGCTCTATTGTACTGTTGTCAAAACATGATGCTTCGGTCTGGTTTTGTAATAATTTTCATAAGTTGAGCAAAGTATCTCAGTTTGAATCTTATCCAATCCCTAGAGCTGGGGAGAGGACTGCATTCTCCACCCCAGAAGATCTATTCCAGTATGTGTTGCTGCCCTTTGGACTTTATGGAGCCCCTGCCACCTTCCAGAGCATCATGGACTGGATTCTTCGACCACATCAGACATGTGGCTGCCTATTGGGATGATGTAGTAATCCACAGTCATACCTGGGCAGAGCACATGATTCGCCTGGCTCTGGATATTTGACCATTGACATTGTTTTTCATAGTTTCTATAGAAGAAGTTTCTCTTTATGAACTGAAGACATGTAAACTCATTCGTTGTCTGAGTCGGATAAGGTCTCAGTGAACTTTCAGTGTGAGATATTTTATTTTCAATACAAACTCTTCAATTAAATGAAAATATTTAAAAAATCTATCTAGCCCCTATTATAATATATATTATGCTATTCAGTTATTTTAATCTGCATGTGTATAAGATGTATTTTCAATTTAAAAAGCACACTTGTTGCTTTAGGCTCTGTCCGGAGCTACAATATTAATTTTATAGTTAATTGATCACACATGGACGAAATATTCTCCGTAAGGTCACAGACAACCACTTTATTAAATCTCTGGTTTTGTTCTCTTCACTGTCACATTATTTTACTACAGTGAAGTAAACCGATACAAGAATGACATGGATTCATTAATATATATATATATATATATATATATATATATATATATAAAAAAAATCACTGTGTAGGTTTTTAAGGTGGGGTTGTAGTATCAGGGGGATTGAATGCCCAACTCTGCCCCTGTCTTGCAGATACTCTGTTCTTGTACATCAGTGCAGCAGTCAATGTGTGGAAAGTGTTAACAGGGGCAGGAATGCAGGTTAATCTCTCCTCCAAATACCTTAAGATCTCTAAGATCCCCCTCCAACTAATGGTTATGTTAATATGATTGGCAGGGATGCATGTGATAGTAAATCATATCTACACAAAGCATCTTGTATACTGATTTATATAATGAAACATTTGGAAAATATCCACCATGTACATTGATCTCTTTAAGTCACTGTGCTTTATTTATTTATTTATTTATGTATTTATTTTGAATACAGAGATGGAGGAACTGCAGGACTATACTGTGTAAGGGGTTAATATGTTGGAAGACAGTCACCAAGGAAACTATTCTTGTGAGGAGTTTTACATTATTTTCCTTCTAAATGGTGTTCAAATATGAAGCTGAAGACTCCATTCCGGATATGTATTTTTATGAAAGTGATTAAACCTATTGTAGGTGGTTTTTACATGAACTTTCTTGTATTACTATACCCTTCCACTTAAAACAATTTGCAAGATCCACTTTACCTGGACAATTTAATCATGAAGAAACAGCACATTAATCATCCAAATCCAGACTACATTTGTGTCATTACAGTGCTCTCAATGCTGCCAAATTGGCAGGGAAAAAAATCGCAATAATAGTGCTTTATTACTTTTAAAAACATATAGCACACTTTATATTTCCTGAGGCTTGATCCCATATGCATTCTGAAAGTATAATTTCCCTGGGACAATGTAATTTCATTCATACGTCTCTTACTAATTATGTTACCATACATTTTTTAATAAAGACAGACTACAAACTAGTCTACAAAATGCAAACAGAGGGCAAATAAAAGGAAATTAAACAGGCCACTTCTCACATGGATTGTATCTTTATTATTAGCATCTATCTTTACCCCACCCAGCGGAAGATAAAAATGAATAGTTCAAAATGTGAGCAATCTCTTGATTCAAACAAAATTGACGTACAACTTTATCGTGACTGAACAGACCTAGATTAGGTCTTATGTGATGTATGAATAATAGTCAAGCCATAAAACTATATTACTTTCTATAAAAACTGTTTGCCACAACATAACTAGAGAAAACTACAAACTAATATTGTTATTTCTGAAGTGGGACAGTGTCTGTCCTTGGCAGTTCATTTTCTAATTGACCAGCCAATCAAGAAATGACCTTCCAAGCATTCTCATGCTGATGGATCCATTAATTACACTTTTCCAGGCAGAAAAACACAAGGATTAGTTGACACTATTTTACAGGCTTCCTGCTATTAATTATGCATAACTTTCTCCAATACCTGCAGCTGCGGGAGTGGTGGAGTTGACTGAATAGCTCATTTGGCGTCCAGTTTCTATCATGCATCAAAGTTTACCTAATCCCCAGACAATGAAACATTCTCACCAACTCTCTGACCTTTTTAAAGTCCAAAGTTTGTAGCTGATGTCGGAGTTCTCTTAGAGCTGGTTATATAAACTGATCTGAGGACTGGTGCAGGGTCACAAGGGTTGTTTTTGATTATTTATTGTTGTTTTTTTCTTATTTGGAATACCATATATTATCATATATTATATTGGTACACTACCTTCTGACAAGACTGTGAGCAAAAAGACTATTGCATCTTCTTCAGGTGACTCTTGCATTGTAGGATCTTATTTGCTATTGCTAAATGTCACGTCACAAGTTATCAATAGGAAGAAAACGAAAAGGCACAATACAAGTCACACTTGACTCTGGCTGCTTACATGAAACAATTTAACAAGAAGTGCTTTCCAATAACTGCAATAGTGACATGAGGCAATGTGCCAGATCTGTGGATACACAAGGTATACCTTTACTGATGAAAAAGCTGCTCATATAAACAAATACTACTTGTCTAAACTGCAGCACAGGAATACAGTGCACTAATTTAATGCCAGGCTTGTGAAATACTAACATAAGGGGGAAACATGAATTATGCCTCAAAGCACATTTATGTTTACAAACCTCTATGAGGACTGCGCTCTGTCTGAACAGGGGAATACAAGTTTTTGTTGAGTTCCAGATTGTGCATCTTTTAAAAGTCGTCGGCCAACACCTTAGCAAGCAAATCCCCACAGAGGTCCACAGAGAGGATAAAACTATGTTGCTTGTTATTGTGAGTTGGCAAAGGACAGACAACCTCAGACAAAAGCAGAGCAAGCATCTCTGTTTTGCACAGACATCTGTCATCTAGGTGTTCAGTAAATGTCAATGATTAAAACCAGAAAATGGGAGTCGTGTTGCTTAGGATATGATATGAGAAACAGTTGTTGTGTGTCTCTCAATTCAAACAAAATAAGAGATTTAATGTAAAAGCTGTATTTAAAGAAAACTACACCAAATGCAAACATGTTTAGAGAACTCAAGCACTTGTATTTGAAATTAGGATTAGGAATTAGTTATTTTATTCAGGGAATGTAAGGTGTTTTCTCCAAATAATGCCTATTTTTCCTTCAGACGTTACATGCTAATTCATGCAAAGATAGAGAAATATAAACCCAGAGCTGCTGTGGAAGTATGAATAGAAAACTGTACCAATCAGAGCAGCGAGGGAGAGGTATGAAGCAGGAAGCGAGCCGGCTAAATTTAAATACTTATCTCTTAATTATGATTTTAACGAGTGAGACTAATCAGTAAGCTGGTAATTGTTGGAATGGAAATCCATATTGTTTAATGTTTCTTTTCCTTAATTGCAGAATATATTAGCACTGCATAGTGACATTATTAGTAGGAAATAGTTTCTACACTGTGGATGTGGAAAACATGTCAGGATTCAATAAGGTTTAAGTGAGTTACCCCTAAGGTGCTTAAATAAACTGCAATCCATGGCACATGACTTAACTAAACTCTATATTAGTCTCTCCTATTCATCTTCTTTCTTTCCACTGAACATTAACTCCTTCCACCGTTCTTGCGCTACACAATACACATACCAAACCCAGTACAGTCATTCAGTTTCCTTGTGTTTATTAAAGGATATGATCAATAATAATGAATATATAATCAATAAAACAATATGTTCTCCTGGACCCATGTCTTAAGCCAGACTGCATCATTTTACTAATCAGTCAAAATCTGGCAGAACACCGTTGTCCCAATGTTTGCCAAAAAAAGTTAGAATAACCACCGTGATTAATTCTATTGGTCTCTTACAATATATAAGATACATGCTGTTAATTAAAGAAGCATATTTGATAGACATTCACATCACACAAATGACTATATGAATGCATGTATGTCTTTTTTATCATTGAGTCTTTTTCCAGATTCCATAGACTACCTCATTTTAAGTTCAATAAAAACACAAACCTGAGATTGCTGACAGTAGATTTTGCTCATTGTGTAAACCACACTGGCCAACTGTGCCCCTGCCCTCTGTACACTGTGGGATGTATCTGTCTTTTTCAATAAAGAGAACAACATTCTGTTTTTTTAATCCAGCCCTTTGTCAAAGTATAAATTACATAATAGTGAGTTAATTTGCATAGCATATTAAAAATAATTACATAAAGACCGCATGCACATTAACTACTAAGAACAGAAGAAGAAGAAAAATGTTGCGCAGCAGAAATTGTAATTATACCTTTCAATAATGCATTGTTACCACTGAGCAATTGCTGGTAATTTAGTGTGGAATATGATATCTGCATGTCTTCTATTATTATGTCAATTTATGTAACTGAGACACAATTGGGATTTATACATTTAATTTGCATGGCTTCACAGTTATTTTTTTTTTAATGATTTGATTCACTTTACAGTTTATAGTATGTTTAATTTGAAATCATGCTCTTGTTTTAGTATACCAGTGAGTGCTGATTGAATTGAGCAGCCCAGCTGTGTGCTGCTGTACACGACTCTCTGTGTGTAGTAGGATGGTCATCCCGAAATGGTGGTGGATGTGTGCAGGGTGAGGAGGAGAGTCCATGAAAAGAACGAGAAGGAAACGAAAATAAGAACTATCTTTAAAAATGAATAAACATGAGAAACACCATGTTCTGATGAATAAGGATCCGATACGCACTTGTGTGTGAGTTGAATTTGCACAATCAAGCATTTGCCTTTTCTATGATATAGAGATGCTGTTGATTCTACATTGTGAGAGTAAACTCAGGGCTTTGTTGTCAAAATGTTGCTTCTTTACTTTCATTAAGACTGAATAATCAATAAAGATGAGTTTATTTTGTAGGGATGATACATGGATCATCAAATGACTTATTTTTGCTGTTGTTTTGCTATATTACATTATTTGTTGTAAATGTATACTTTAGGAGCTATTCTTCTCTCCAGTGACATTGCGGACAACGTGAAAGTGAGTAAAGTCCAAATTATAATCCTTTAGTCTAAGTGAACACTATTATCCTATATACAACATTTATATTCCATGTCTTCAAGGAGAGATTTAGTCATAGACATGCATAGAATATCCCTGTGCTGAAAGTAATAACGAGACAGCATAAACGACTGGAAAAATCTAAAATACAATACAAACAAGTAGCTATTTTCTAGGAATCTAATTCAGAATAAATGTATGTGAGTATAACTGTATAAATATGTATTTATGCATTCACTATTTCATTAATTTGCCTTTCTCCTTTATCCAAGGTGACTCGCATTCAGCAATTACAAATGTGTTATAAACTTACAGGTAACTGAACAATGTTACAGTGTTAAAGACGAGTGAAAGTTTCACAATACAGTGCATTAATAGATAATTTAGTACTATTATCAGTTGTTAAACTATACAACATTATTTTGTGATATTTAAAAAGGTTTATCACAGGAATATGTTCTGCTGCATTTCTGTATTGTTAACTTGGTCAAGTTTCTGGAGCTGGCAAAGTTCATTTGTATTTGACATAAACATGAGGTTAACAATAGAACAGTTAATGCTACATTTATGGTGCCTATTTGAATTTGTTTAATCAGCAGTGCTTAATAGCTTTCCAGAGAATTAATACGATTCCGGCAGCAGAATCGCTAAAACCTTTGCGTAACTATAATTTTTTACAATTGTTTTTTGTTCTGCAGTAGTTGACTTAAAGCTGCATTTAATTAAAGTATTAAGCCTGTCCTGTTTTCGTTTAGAAAATCTCCTGAAAAAAATATAAAAAACTGTAATCCAGTACTTTAGAAAAAAATGTTTTTCCGTGTCGTCCATTTTGAATAAATTGAAGTCATCATTAATTGCAGTGTATACATTGTTTCCCCACCACTGTCACTAGATGAACTGTATTAATTGTAGAAACTTGCAACTGTATAAATACCTTTAACTACATTATTGAAAAGCCATTCAGTTTGACAAGTATACTGTGCACATTTCCCCCTTTCGCAAAAGCCTTCTGCTCTTTCCATCATTAAATAGTCTTACTTCACAAGCTGTCAGTCTTAAATTTTAATGTGATTCGCTTTCTTTTTTAATATATATGTGCTAAAACAAGACCAAGTGTCTGATTATTTTCTGAAAATCTGTCAGGCTAATCCATGAAATGAACCTCAGAAACACAAAATTCCTTTTGTTGTCTGTAGAATCGAACCCTTATAAATAATCAGCCCCTGTGGGCATACTTAATTCTGCGAATGCCCAATTCAGAATTATAATATTTGCAAAGTAAGCTTTTTTCCTATATATTCCATTTACAGTACATATATTTAAGTATGCATGTATAAAATGTTGTGTAAGGTGTTACATTACTTCATTTTCCACTGGTATTCATGCAGAAATTACCAGAGAGCTCTAAATTACCATTGCCTGATGTTTCACACTTTCTGAGCAGTCTTATTAAAACTTGCTGCAAACCATGTGGAGACCTGCTGTCAGTGATGAAACTGAGCACACCTTTGGCAAACAACAGTAAAACATGATTTGTGGCATTTAAGCAGAATCCATCAGGTTTCTAAAAGAAGTAGCGTTATACCACATGCTGCTACAGCTAATGGGCCTTTACCTTATGTTTTCATTATTCATATCCTGACAAGCTCATCCACTTTTAAGTTAAAAGACCCACATATCCATTTAGAAAATGTCACTTTGCATTGTCTGTCTGGTGTCTGCTTTGCTGTTGGCTGAACTCTATCTACATCCAAGTTTCGACAAAGATTTCTTTACTTGGAGTGACATCAGGAAAACAGACATATATGCTTCGGAGATAGCAGGTCAAGTTAATATATCGAATTTTCTGTAAGTGTGTGGGGCAGAATGAAAACATCTCTATACTTAAAAGAAAACGTGGTTACACTTTAAAATAAGGTGCTGTGATTGCTGATGAATTAATATATGAATTCCGATTTTTTAAAACATCAATAACTCATGAACAACATCTGAGTTGTGATGTTGAGCTCATGAACTCTGACACTAACCCTAACTCTGTTATACGTGTGATTAACATCACTACTTTTATGAAGTGCATGGCATATTGACCCATTAATCCTGTGGTACTCACATATTAATTCATGAGGAATCACAGCAGCAGGAAGTAGAAAATAAATCAATAGTTGAGTTATATCTATTTAAAAAACTGGATTAAATCTTGACATTTCTTTCATGTCTCTGTAAAAAAAAGGCAGAGCGGAGCACATGATGCAACCTGAACGCGTGGTGTGTGTTAAAATGAAGGAGTAGTGCAGTGATTACAGATTACCAAGGATCGTGCAAGACTCAGCGGACAAATTCACTTGATTTTCACTCAGAATGATCAGTATTAACCACATGGTTTCTCAGTTTATATATGTAGCGTAAGGTACACTTATAAATTTCAATTAAAGAAGTGAATTTATAGTATCACCTTATCACGAATCCTGGAATCTTGTAGAACTCAATTTCTGTAATAATTGGACGCAGACACCAATTCCAAAGATATAAATTGTCAAATTTATTCAAAAACAAAGACTAAATGTAGCACTACACTAATTATACAAAAGGGAAAAATTAATTAAAATTCAACTCTAGATCAACAAATCAGAGACAAATCACTTCCGTGACCAAATCAAAGATCGCATATGATAACACACAAATCGTTAAACAAAAAAGGTTATAAACACATTGACTACAATACCGGTTAGTAAGACGAAGGTGAGTCTCTCATTAGTATTGTTAGTCAGACATTAAATAACTATGCAGGTTAGTAATTATGGCAGGTAACTTCTCGTTATATATATATCAGTCTCATTTACGTTTAGGTGCCGAGAAAGATCCTATCATTACTTGTTACCACAATTTCCCTTAACTGATTATTATTCAATGATTAAGGATAGGCAGGGCCACCAATAATCTAACGTCTATTAACTTGTGTCAATTTCAGACTAAACAGTTAAACAGGAATGAGAAGATATTTCTCAGCGTTGACAGATTTTATTTCTAAAATTATCAACAAAACAGTTTAATGCAACACACATTTATATTTAAGAAAACTAAATGATATTACACATTCTAGAGTTATGAATCACAGATTAACATGTCTAATTGATTTCTCAAATGTCATGAATCATGAACTTCAAATTGTTAAACTTATCTGAACTTCGTCACAGAGAGGCCTCTCTGGCTTCGGGCTCAGATAACAGCACATGGCACGAGGTCCGTGTGGTTGGAACAAAGGCAGTCTGGTTCGGCTTTGTCCAAGAACTTCCACTCAGTCGATGCACCTGGAAGTTGGGGTTTCGCGAAAGTAGAGTCTTTTCCAAACAGATTTTCCACTGGTTTGAAGGCTCCAAGGTTGTGCACAAAATCTTCTTTGTAAGCAGGGGTTCCACCATAGTTACTTGAAGACAAAGTCTTTGAGGAAAGCAGGGCCCTGTTCGTTCCAAGGGTCAAGTTTCTTAAGACTCAAATAGCTATTTAAATGACTGAACACTTTCATATACAGTCGACTTGTCAATTGTCCAGCTGTAAAACTCCACTGATCACGTGGGCACAGGCGGGCAGCGCAGTCTGTAAAGTTCTTTATTTAATAAAGTCCTTTAAAAGAATTCTTCGTACGGCTCAATCTGCTTCTCCCAGTTTAACTCTTCTGTTGCCGGCAAAGACTTGGTTGGTTTCTGGTTCCGGTTCGGGCAACAGAGCTACAGGTTGAGCTGTGGCAGCGAGTTTCTGGTTCAGGTGAGAGAGAGAGAAAGAAAAAGGCCGTGCGCTGTTCCTTATAGTCTGTCAGATCAATAGGTGATTGGTTCCTGATTTCTTGAGATTGGATTTCGGTTTCAGCCCCCAGTGTCCTATTGGAGGGGGGCTTGATTTATGACTGATGTCAATCCATGCCATCTTTTGGAAATGCCTGTTGGCCCGGGTTCGTAGCTCTATGTCGGGATTTCGGCTCTCGTCCACTTCAAAGAGTTTTTATCACCTACAGGCCCCTTTCTCCAGACATCTCATAGCAGGATTCCAACCTATTTGGCCTCTTCTCGGTGCCATCCTCCCCAAAACTGTCACTTTGATGCAAACCAGTTCCAAGCTGATGAGCTAAGGAAATCTGATAAATTTGGGGGGGGAAGAGAGGTCTTCTTTAGATCAGTGTTTCAGCTCAGAGCCAAAATGCTCTTATCAAAATACACCCAACATAACGCTACATATACTTCTCATATATAATCAATATATCAACTATTATTATTGTTATTAGTTCTGTATTTAATCTCTTGTTACTGATCAGTTTGAAAGCATTTGCCTGAGGGATTTCACTAGCCTGCTGTCACCAAGTACAAGTGTCAGCAAAGCATTTCCTGGCTGTACAGGACACTGCGAACGAATTCCTAAAAATAACACTCACACACCTCAGACATATTGGAACACAGCAAATCGGTTTAAGTTGAACAGTAGCAGTAAAAAGGCAGTCACTTTCTGGCAGCTTATCCAACATGATTGACAGAAATTTGAATTGAAATCAAGCAGATGCTGGAGAAAACCTAGACCTGGCAGAATCACCTCTGCCAGTCTAATGAAAGCAGCTTGGCTGTTGATTCAAATAAAAATCCCCTCCGCCTAATGGAATGATATTATCGGAGTGGCACAGCTCCCTCATGCAATATATTTAAAGACCTGTGGAGAATACGGGGAGTGTTAATCCAAGAAAGGTACGGCGTGACAGTCAAGAAGTCTTTCCTATGGATTTATTTTTTTCAGCTTACGACATCAACAGAGACAAGGGTTGCTGCTGTAAGCCAACATGTAAATGTGCTTTATCGTGCTAATCTGTGACACATGAAAATGAGAGTTCACGTCCTCCTGAACAAGACTAGTTCCAGCTGTACTGTCACCGGTGCGGCATTATTATTTTTTCTTCTTAAATGTCCTGCCAAAAAGAAGGGTGATGTTTTTATTGATGGAAGTGGCCCCGGCCATCCATCACCTCAAGAGTGAACTCCTCGGCAGGTTTCTCACGGCTGCTCGGCTGAGCGATAACAGTCCTTGAAAGTGCTGGACTGTGGACCCATGAGTTAATGTTCCCCTATTTTAAGCAGCCTTTTGGTTGTAGTTGGAAATAATATTAAGATATAACAGGCACCTTTAAAGCACGCCTTTTTAATGTTATATATACAAGTTATATATTTGTAATCAGATGAGATACTGGGCTGAAAGAATCACCTTTCAGTAGGACATTAACCCGAAAGGCCAAAGACACACTGGGATGGTTTAAAATGAAAATACTGAATGTCCTTGAGTGACCCAGTATAAATCCAAACTTGAATCAAGTACTAGAACGTTTATGCAGAGACTTGAAGATTGCAGTATATCAATGATTAGTGTGTGCATGTGTGCATGCGTGTGTGTGTGTGTGTGTGCATCGTGTGTGTGTGTGCATGTGTGCATGCGTGTGTGTGTGTGTATGTGCGTGTGTGTGTGTGCTGCCCTGCGATATCCAGGCATCCTGTGTATAAAACATCTGCACGATTGGTTGTAGAAGCCTTTACTAGCAATATCCTACACAGTAAAAATCACCTGCAATCTGACACAACTGACTCATTTTACATTTGGTCACTCATCTGTATTTCTTTGTGTACCAAGTTGTGTATTTATTTGTTTAGATCAGGAATTACAATTCCTTTATTTACCATCAAGTTTCTGTCTTTAGTCCGGCTCTACCAATCATGCTTTCAATGCACCACTGCAAGCCATATAAATGACATCTCCATTCAAGTATACTGAAGCTAAAGCTTTCACTTGAGTTCCTAATAACTGGAGTTTGAACTGAAAACCAAAAGCGAGCTGAACGGAGAATGAGACGTACTGATGCAGATGTTTGACTGGGAGAGTCACAAGACACACAATAAACCCAAACATAATCTTTCTGTTCAGATATATATGGAACAGTACAGCTGACAGACCCTGGACAAGGGTGTCTGCTAATAAATAAATAATACATATGAAAAAGACAGCAAACAACATCAGGCTGCTTCACCAAGAGCTGTAATTTACACGATCTTTTAGGTGCCTGCATTCAAAGTTCCTTCAGATGTGTCTACAGATACAAAGACAGACATCAGTTCTGGCCCAATTGATATTGTGCCTGGTCTTTTATTTTCACTGTTCATAAGAACATAAGAACATAAGAAAGTTTACAAACAAGAGGAGGCCATTCGCCCCAACGTGCTCGTTTGGTGTCCATTAATAACTAAGTGATCCAAGGATACTATCCAGTCTGATTTTAAATGTTCCCAAATTGTCACTTCAACCACATCGCTAGGGAGTTTCTTCAGATTGTGACGCCTCTCTGTGTGAAGAAGTGTCTCCTACTTTCCGTCCTGAATGCCCCAATTTCCATTTGTGTCCCCGGGTGCGTGTGTCCCTGTTGATCTGGAAAAGCTCCTCTGGTTTGATGTGGTCAATGCCTTCCAGGTGGTTCACTTATATCATACGTACTATTGCTGTTCTCCATTGTAAAGCAAACGATTCAAGTATTGATGACTTAATTTCCATTGGTCTTGTTCCGTTATTATCTTCTAAGCTCTTACCGATCCTTATTATTCTCTGTTCTTTTCCTGGTATTGGAGAAATGTATTTTTCCTTCATATCACTAAATGTTGCTCAAGGCAGTATGCTTTCTCCTCCCAGCTGTCAAAACTTCATAGCACCTCTGTTGTTTAATGGTGTAAATGAAGATGGTCTGTCAGCTTTACTGTGAAGCAAACAGGCCCAAGGCTGTGATATGCACTGGAATGGAACCAGGGCAGCCCACACCAAAACCACAGAGACTAAATAAGCATGTGTGTGAAGGTATCTCTTTCTCCGGCAAAATCAGCGCTCGCCAACGAAGAAAACAACAAACTTAAAACCTCCAGAATGCACATTTATCATTATATAAAGAAAACACAAAGAATAAATGGAGATCAAATTGACCTGTCAAGCAGAAATTCCCCTCCCATGATGCTTTGCCTGGAGGTTTTATGGTAACACTGCCTTTCTTAAAAAATGTGGAACACCTACTGCTTAGCCATAACCTATTTTATACATCACTGATACGAGACCATTGATATCACTTATGTAGAGATGAGGGAGAAGGAGAAAAAAATATCCCTGTGTAATTAAACAACATATTATATGAGTTGTTCCATTTCCTGGCTGAAATATCCCTGAACATGTGGCAGGTCAAGGAAATTGGGTGCTTTCTTACAGGTTCTGTGAGAAAAGCATCTAATTATAATGAAAGCTCTGCTGTATATGTAAATTCAGGTTAGTTAATTTCCATTTTGCAAACAGCCCCTGAGCTTTGCAAAGTCTGGAAAAAAACTGATTTATGAATTGGAAAACAGTTAGGGATAGTTGTGTTTGCTTGTGTGTCCTGTTTCATGAACAGTTTGGAAACATGGTAACAGATTTACTCCACTGACAGTGAGATGTTTTTCTTGTTCTTATGTGAAACACAAATAGAAAACCTTTGCAATAATTGAATATGTTCCTTCAAAGTACTGCATATCATTTTATGTTTGTACTTGTGTGTATCACATATAAACACAATTTAGGTGATTATAAAGATGATGCTGATGATTATAATAATTATTATGATTTTGCTTTTAGTATAATTAAAAAGAAAACATTAATATATTGATTTATTTGCTAAGAATTACCTCAACATTCATGGTCAAAATGGGTTATATTGAGCTAATAATGTCTAGTCAGATTACTTGCATATGTATCTATTTATGGCTTACAGATCCTTCTTTAATGGCTTATGCTTTTGCTGTGAAGTGAAAGTCACATGATATCGCGTGATCTGCCAGGCTTCATCGTTACCAGAGGGCAACAGTAAATTCTACCG